>NC_140994.1:231992118-232731424 GCF_052327205.1 Somniosus microcephalus
GAGGGCTCATCGAAGTGTGGAGCAGACTTTGGCTTGCTGGTGGACATAGTCGATCAATGAAGTGCTGACTACAATGGCCATAAAGTTTGCAGTCTCCAGAAGAAACAAGGCTGCTTGCAGGCCTTAAATCCAGCAGCATTGATGATATCATCGGAGGCAACTTTCTGGATGAGAAAACTCATTGGGCCAGGGGTTCCCACACGCTGGAAATCAATTGCCCAATTAGGGGAAAATCACACTTTTTCCCCACTTCACTTCGGAGTTAGAGTCCTGACATGAATACCACCTGACACGCCCCAGGCTGCCCACAATGGCAAAATTGAGCCCCATGTTGTGGATTTACTGACTTCTCCAGTTTCTGTTTAGTTAAAATATTCATATTAACACTGATGTTACAGGACAGACATTTTTGACCAAGGTTTGTCAGGGACAGGCATGCTCCACTGAAGGCAGACTTGCTCAACTCTATATAAAACATATTTTATCATAAGGTGACTTAACACTAGCACAACCCACATTGCCATGCCACAATGCAGTTTGCCCTGTGAAGGAATAAGCCATATAACCTATTCAGAAAAATACAGTGCAGTGGATGTGGTTTACATGGATTTCAGTAAGGCTTTTGATAAAGTCCCGCATAGGAGACTGGTCAAGAAGGTAAGAGCCCATGGGATCCAGGGTGCCTTGGCACATTGGATCCAAAACTGGCTTAGTGGCAGAAGGCAGAGGGTGATGGTGGAAGGTTGTTTTTGTGACTGGAAGCCTGTGTCCAGTGGGGTACCGCAGGGATCGGTGCTGGGTCCCTTGCTGTTGTGCTCTACATTAATGATTTGGATGTGAATGTAAAAGGTATGATCAGTAAGTTCGCAGATGACACAAAAATTGGTGGGGTGGTAAATAGCGAGGCGGGAAGCCTCAGGCTACAAGATGATATAGATGGGTTGGTCAGATGGGCAGAACAGTGGCAAATGGAATTTAACCCTGAAAAGTGTGAGGTGATGCATTTTGGATGGACTAACAAGGAAAGGGAATACACAATGAATGGTAAGACCCTAGGAAAGACAGAGGATCAGAGGGACCTTGGTGTGCATGTATATAGATCCCTGAAGGCAGCAGAACAGGTGGATAAGGTGGTTAAAAAGGCATATGGGATACTTGCCTTCATTAGCCGAGGCGTAGAATATAAGAGCAGGGAGGTTATGATGGAGCTGTACAAAACGCTGGTAAGGCCACAGTTGGAGTACTGTGTGCAGTTCTGGTCACCACACTTTTGGAAGGATGTGATTGCTTTGGAGAGGGTGCAGAGGAGATTCACCAGGATGTTACCTGGGCTGGAGTGCTTCAGCTATGAAGAAAGACTGGACAGGCTGGGGTTGTTTTCCTTGGAGCAGAGAAGGCTGAGGGGGGACCTGATTGAGGTGTACAAAATTATGAGGGGCATAGATAGGGTGGATAGAAAGGAACTTTTCCCCTTAGTAGAGGGGTCAATAACAAGGGGGCATAGATTCAACGTAAGGGGCAGGAGGTATAGAGGGGATTTGAGGAAGAACTTTTTCACCCAGAGGGTGGTTGGAATCTGGAACTCACTGCCTGAAAGGGTGGTAGAGGCAGGAACCCTCACAACATTCAAGAAGCATTTGGATGAGCACTTGAAATGCCATAGCATACAAGGCTACGGACCAAATGCTGGAAAATGGGATTAGATTAGATAGGGCTTGATGGCCGGCGCGGACGCGATGGGCCGAAGGGCCTCTTTCTGTGCTGTTTAACTCTATGACTCCATTCTATGAAAGAATTCTGGCCTTATTAAAACATGACAAACTGGGTCTGGAAATCTAGAAACCTAACGATGAAAAAGCTGTGATAGCATTCTGGCTATTGAGATAAGATAAGTTGTTGACACTGAATCAATAACCTTATTGAAACAGAAGGTTAAAGGCTCCGGATAGCCTGAACCTTTGGGAACAAGACAATAGTTCACCCTATATAAGGTGTTCTAATTTATACCTTGTAAAGAAGCACATAAAAGTAACAATCATCTGCCTTCATAAAAATGATACCAAGTAAAGCGCACATAAGAACATAAGTAGGAGGAGCAGGAGTAGGCCATATGGCCCCTCGGGCCTGCTCCGCCATTCAATTGGATCATGGCTGATCCGAATCTAGACTCACGTCCACTTCCCTGCCCTTTCCCCAAAACCCCTAATTCCCTTATCTGCTAGGAAACTGTCTATCTCTGTTTTAAATTTATTTAATGTTGCAGCTTCCACAGCTCTCTGGGGTAGCAAATTCCAAAGATTTACTACCCTCTGAGTGAAGAAGTTTCTCCTCATCTCAGTTTTGAAAGGGCAGCCCCTTATTCTAAGATTATGCCCCCTAGTTCTAGTCTCACCCATCAGTGGAAACATCCTCACCGCATCCACCCGATCAAGCCCCTTCACAATCTTATATGTTTCAATAAGATCGCCTCTCAGTCTTCTGAACTCCAATGAGTAGAGGCCCAACCCACTCAAACTTTCCTCATACGTCAACCCCCTCATCTCTGGAATCAACCGAGTGAACCTTCTCTGAACCGCCTCGAGAGCAAGTATATCTTTTCTTAAATATGGAAACCAAAACTGCACGCACTATTCCAGGTGTGGCCTCACCAATACTCTGTATAACTGCAGCAAGACTTCCCTGTTTTTATACTCCATCCCCCCTGCAATAAAAGCCAAGATTCCATTGGCCTTCCTGATCACCTGCTGCACCTGCATACTAACTTTTTGTGTTTCATGCACCAGGACCCCCAGATCCCTTTGTACTGTAGCACTTTGCAGTTTCTCTCCATTTAGATAATAACTTGCCCTTTGATTTTTTCTGCCAAAGTGCATAACCTCACACTTTCCAATATTATATTCCATCTGCCAAATCTCTGCCCACTCACTTAGCCTGTCTATGCCCTTCTGCAGGTTTTTTATGTCCTCCTCACTCACTGCTTTCCCTCCCATCTTTGTATCGTCGGCAAACTTGGATATGTTGCACTCGGTCCCTTCCTCCAAATCGTTAATATAGATTGTAAAGAGTTGGGGTCCCAGCACTGACCCCTGCGGAACACCACTAGTTATTGATTGCTAGTCCGAGAATGAACCATTTATCCCAACTCTTTGTTTTCTGTTAGATAGCCAATCTTCCACCCATGCCAGTATATTACCCCCAATCCCGTGATTTTTTTATCTTGATCAGTAATCTTTTGTGTGGAACCTTGTCAAATGCCTTTTGGAAGTCCAAATACACTACATCCACTGGTTCCCCTTTATCCACCCTGTATGTTACGTCCTCAAAGAATTCGAGCAAATTTGTCAAACATGACTTCATAAAACCATGCTGACTCTGTCCTATTAAATTATGTTTATCCAAATGCTCTGTTACTGTTTCCTTAATAATGGACTCCAACATTTTGCCAACCACAGATGTTAGGCTAACTGGTCTATAGTTTCCAGCTTTTTGTCTACTTCCCTTCTTAAATAAGGGTGTTACATTAGCAGTTTTCCAATCTGCCGGGACCTTTCCTGAGTCCAGGGGGTTTTGGAAAATAATCACCAATGCATCCACAATCCCTACCGTCACTTCTCTCAAGACCCTAGGATGTAGGCCATCAGGTCCCGGGGATTTATCCGCCTTAAGTCCCATTATTTTACCGAGTACCATCTCCTTAGTGATTTTAATCGTGTTTAGCTCCTCCTCCTCCCATTGCCCCCTGTTTGTCCAGTGTTGGGATTTTTTTAGTGTCCTCTACTGTAAAGACTGATACAAAATATTTGTTCAGTGTCTTTGCCATCTCCATGTTCCCCACCACTAGTTTCCCGGTCTCATCCTCTAAGGGACCAACGTTCACTTTAGCCACCCTTTTTCTTTTTATATAGCTGTAGAAACTCTTGCTATCTGTTTTTATATTTTTTGCTAGTTTACTTTCATAATCTATCTTCCCTTTCTTAATTAATTTTTTAGTTATTGTTTGCTGGCTTTTAAATGCTTCCCAATCTTCTATCCTCCCACTAGATTTGGCTACTTTATATGTCCTTGTTTTCAGTCGGATACTATCCTTTATTACTTTACTAAGCTACGGATGGCTGTCTTTTCTTTTACTCCCCTTTTTCCTCAGTGGAATATATTTATCTTGAAAGATGTGAAATATCTCCTTGAATGTAGACCACTGCTCTTGTACCATCTTACACTTTAATCTGTTTTCCAGTCCACTTTAGTCAATTCTACTTGCATACCTTCATAGTCTCCTTTATTTAAGCTCAGTACACTGGTTTGAGATCCAACTCTCTCACCCTCAAACTGAATTTGGAATTCAACCATATTATGGTCACTCATTCCAAGGGGATCCTTTATTAGGGCTTTTTTATTAAGCCTGTCTCATTACACAGGACCAGATCTAAGATTGCCTGTCCCCTGGTTGGTTCAGTTCCATACTGCTCAAGGAACCCGTCCCTAATACACTCTATGAACTCTTCCTCAAGGCTGCCATGCCCAATTTGATTGGTCCAGTCAATATGAAAGTTAAAATCCCCCATGATTATAGCTGTTCCCTTATTACAAGCCCCAACTACTTCCTGATTTATACTCCAACCAACAGAGTTGCAACTGTTAGGATGCCTATAGACTACGCCCACCAGTGACTTTTTCCCCTTATTATTCCTTATCTCCACCCAAACTGTTTCACTATCCTGATCCTTTGACCCAATATCATTTCTGACTATTGCAGTGATTCCATCCTTGATTAACATAGCAACCCCACCTCCCTTTCCTTCCTGCCTGTCCTTCCTAATTGTCAAATCCCCTTGTATGTTTAGTTCCCAGTCATGATCATCTTGCAGCCATGTTTCCGTAATGGCCACCAGATCATGCCCATGTGTGGTTATTTGTACCGTCAACTCGTCTATTTTGTTATGAATGCTGCGTGCATTCAGATGAAGAACTTTCAAATATGTTTTCTGACAATTTATTCCTACTTTTACCCCTTTTACTACTTTACCTTTATCATTATACATTCTGTCCCTTCCTGACATGCTCTGGTTTTTAATTCCCCCACTGCTACCTTGCTCTATTGCCTTCTCCGCTGTCATTTTTATTTTTCGCTCTCTTAAAACCTCCCCCCCCACTAATGAGTTTAAAGCCCTCTCTACAGCCCTAGTTATTCGCTTCGCCAGGATTCTAGTCCCAGCACTGGCCAAGTGAAGTCCGTCCCAACGGAACAGCTCTCGCCTGTCCCAGTACTGATGCCAGTGTCCCAAGAAGCAAAACCCATTTCTCCCACACCAGTCTTTGAGCCATGCATTTAACTCTCTAATTTGCACGTGGCTCAGGTAGTAATCCAGAGATTATTACCCTTGTGGTTCTGCTTTTTAATTTGGCCCCTAGCTGCTCAAACTCCCTCAGCAGAACCTCTTTCCTTGTCCTATCTATGTCATTGGTATGAACATGGACCACGACAACCGGATCCCCCCCCTCCCACTCCAAGTTTCTCTCCAGCCCAGAGGAGATGTCCTTAACCCTGGCACCGGGCAGGCAACACAGCCTTCGGGACTCTCGCTCTCGGCTGCAAAGAACCCTATCTATCCCCCTAACGATACTATCCCCTACCACTACAACATTTCTTTTAACTCCCCCCACTTGAATGGCCCCCACTCCACGGTGCTGTGGCCAGGTTGCTCATCCTCCCCGCAGTCCCCGTTCCCATCCTCACAGGGAGTTAGAGCCTCCAACCTGTTGGACAAGAGCAAGGGCTGCGGCTCCTCCAACACTACCTCCTGGATCCCCGTACCTGCCTCACTTCTAGTCACACCATCCTGTCCCTGGCCACGGACTACATCTGAATTAATTAATCTAATTGGTGTGACTACCTCCTGAAACACAGAGTCCAGGTAACTCTCCCCCTCCCTGATGTGTCTCAGTGTTTGAAGCTCAGACTCCAGCTCTTCAACACGGAGCCGGAATTCCTCGAGCAGCCAGCACTTACTGCAAATGTGATCACCGTGAGCATCAATGGTGTCCACCAGCTCCCACATATTGCAGCAGCAACACATCACCTGCTCTCCCATTCTATGTAATTAATTAAATTTATTAATATTATTTTTAAATACCCTCTGCCCCGATTCTAGATGATGAATATCACACCTTAGAAACTATAAACCACAGAGTTTAAGTTTAAAAAGAGAGAAATACTCACTTACCTGCTTTCTGGTGACGTCACACTTCGATTATTTTTTACCTCTCTCCTTCCCTCTGAGTTCCGAGTTCGGAGACTGGTACACCTACCTGGACTCTGGAGCCTTTTATAGCCCCGCTGCTGCCACTCGAGTTTCCCGCCGAAGCTCTGAGACCTTACCTGGCCTCTGGAGCCTTTGATCCCCGCTGCTGCCGCTCGAGTTTCCTGCCGACGCTCTGAGGCCTTACCTGGTCTCTGGAGCCTTTTATAGCCCCGCTGCTGCCGCTCGAGTTTCCCGCCAATGCTGTTACATCGTTTTTTATGATAAACTTAGAATGAAGGGATAATTACTAGTCCTAGCCCTTTTCGGGCTACCCCAGATCAGGCGTATTCCCCAGACGTTCACCTTCAACTAAAGTTAGAGATAGCCGAATTCTATAAGACACTTAATTGGGTCTAAAGGTCCAGGCTATCTCTCTCTAAAGGAAAGGAACAACGTAAGGATGCTATTGTCCTCCAGATAGCACTTTTAATAAGTTTAACTAGACTGTAACCTTCCGGATATTATGAGGGTCCGGAAAACGCCCCAGAATTCTGCGACTCCTTACAAAAGAGTGTACAGAAATTGAGTTCACAAGTTTGATACAGAAATACTACTTGAGACAATTCTAAAAATATATAGATTTATTTAAGAACCGACATACAGTTAACAGCTGTTGAGTCAATCACAACTTTAACAGTTCAAAATACAAATAGCTTACATTTCTTATTCTCAGAGATCCTTATTCTCAAATCTTAACTTCATACATTTTTACATTTCTATTATTCTTAATCCAGAATATCCACCAAAATCAAATTAAAAGTACCTTTTCTGATCCCCGAGACTCAAAGAATTAAAAACTTACAGAGCATGCCTCTGAAGTTGAGAATCGCTTGCCCTTTCCAGCAACTTCTAACTTTCCATCTGAAAAGCTCTATTTTTATACCTTTTTTACTCATTTATCCTTTGAAGTTTTCTACTGATGTGAGCTAATTATATCTAGTCATCTTCTGTTGAATTCTTTCTATTCTTACTGTCAATTCAACTGTTAGCTTGCAGACTTCTGTCTGTTGTTTAGGTGTTTCAAAACTTATCATAAAATGGCTACAACAGATTTATCTCTTTGATGTCATTTTTATTGAAGGACTTCCATTCAATTCTAAAATCACCTAGCTGGTTATAATCAGATGTCGTGACTCCTATGTGTTCCATTTTCAATACAAAAAACAATGTAATTGCTTGATGTATCTATTGATGTAATATTTTCAAAGTGTTCTGTTTGTACCTTTTACAACATGTAAATCAAAAACACTTCAACCAGGGTGTTTGTTTTCCTAGCCATCTTAGTTGGTTATATTACTGACTTATGTTTCCAGTCTTTCATTTGATGTTACTTTTATCAAAGGGACATGGGTTTTTAATATTCTGTGTTCCTGTTTGAAGTGTCAGTTTTTAACACTTTACTTGGGCATTGCTATTGTGTTGGTTCCAAACTGCAGACATTCTGGAAGCTACAACTTGCTGTTTCAATAGGGACATTGTTTTTGTATTAACAATCAATTCCCATTTCAAAAGCTTGTGTGGTGTTTACAACTTTTGTGTTAACACGTCATTTTATCTCAGAAGCCTGTCTTGACACAGCCTGTGTCGCCGAGGCTTTCCAGACTTTTAAACTCAGTATGTCATGTATTAATAATATCAGAATTCCGTTCATAGGATGGTGTATCTCTTGGAATATGGCTATTTCTTTTACAAGAACACCTAGAGGAGAGACATGGTTCTGTAGTGCTACCAGCTGATGTGACTGTAAGAATTGCAGGGGTCAGCAGAAAAATGACTAGAGATAATTAGCTTACATCAGCAGAAAACTTTAAAGGAAATACCACTGGAAAAGGGAACTCTCAAATAGGATAGTAGACTCACTTAAAGGGGCAAAGCGATTCTCGGCTTCAGAGCCAGCTCTGTAAGTCTCCAACTCTTTGTACCTCGGGGATCAATGGTACTGTATTTGATTTTGGTGGATATCCTGAATAAAACTAAGAACTGTAAAACTGTAGTGAAGTTAAGATTTGAGAGTAGGTTCTCTGATAATAGAATTGTAAGTTTTCTTTTTATGGAACTGTTAATGTTGCAATTGACTCACCAACTGTAAATTATATGTCGGTTCTTAAATAAATCCATATATTTTTAGAATTGTCTCAAATAATACTTCTGTATCAAACTCGGGAACTCAATCTCTGTACACTCTTTGGTAAGGAGTTGCAGAATTCTGGGGGAATTTTCCAGACCCTCATAATATCTGGAATGTTACAGTCTAGCTAAACTTATTAAAAGTGCTACCTGGAGGATGGTAACATTTTCAGGTTGTTCCTTTCCTTTAGGGAGAGGTAGTCCAGACCTTTAGACCCAATTAAGCGTCTTTAGGATTCGGCTACCTCAAACTTTAGTTGAAAGTAAACGTCTGAGGAATACGCCTGATCTGGGGTAGCCCTAACGGGGCTAGGACTAGTAATAATCCCTTCAGCCCTGGAATGGGCAAGACGCACAGGTGTATGACAGCCATGAGGTAACTTGCACTTCAATGCCACTTTGTCAAGGCTGGACTTGTGAGTTAGTGTATCACTCTGTCACATGTCAACAACTGGAACTGGAAACTAACTGTGTGCATATATCAGCAGTAACACTCAGGAACATCTTTAAACCAAAGGTTTAAGCTTTCTTCAGGTCTTTAAGATGGTCTGACTAACCCAGAATTTTCAATACAGCCCTCAAGCTATCAAAAACAGAGCTAGATGGCATTCCACTATTAACAGCCCAGAGACTGCAACTAAGAAATAATACATCAAAACCTATCCCCATAGATCCAGACATAAACACCCAGAAGAACCAACATCCAACAAGATAACCTCAGGATATACAACTTCTTGACTTCTCGCTTTTCAAAACGCAAGTTTCAGAAAACAAAACCATATAAACTGGGTAATAGGAAAATGTGAAGACAAAAAAAGGAAGCCTTTTACATAATATAGTACAACGGTCAATGAAACACATATCGCTAATATATGGTTTAAAACATGGAACAAGTACAAGACTACATGTAACATCTGGAAATAATCCAGAATTGAAATCAAGGTGACAACATCTGAGAAAAACAAACACAACAACAGCAAGAAGGGAAAATTAAAAAAAAGCAAATTTGAACAAACTACAAGATTATAGAAACTAATGACTAAGAGCTATAGTGATTAAAGTACGTGTGTGAGGAAAAGATAAAGTGCAAAAGGAATCTGCATCATTACCATTTCACAAATAGTCACTGACCACTTTGCAAAATCAGACCATCAAACAAATTAACACTGCCGACAGCAAATCGAGGAATCGGCTTAAGTGCGGTCATAATAATACAGGTACAACACAGAAAACATACAAGAGCCCCATTCCAGAAATAAAAATATACAGGGGCTTCTTTCCAAACTGTCACTGTAGATTCACTCATGGAAGATAAAATCCAAGCTGGCATCTAAAAATGTCCTAAAGAAATCAAAGTTCTACAGCAAAGACAGAACAAAGCTTTGAAGTTATGGTGAATCTTCAGTGTACTAACACTTTCCTTCAAGCCATAAATTCATGAATATATATCATTTCAGAACACATGGTTTCCTAGAGCTTCAGTGTTGTTGTCTGAACTGCACCATTACTGAAATTCTTTCTTGTTCCTGAAAGGTACAGCAGTATTAGCACCTCACTGATCATAGGATCGTAGAATCTATTCATTCATTCAGCCCATTGTGCCTGTGCCAGCTCTTTGAATTAGTCCCACTCCCCTGCTCTTTCCCCATAGCCCTGAAATTTGTTCCACTTCAAGTATTTATCCAATTCCCTTTTGAAAGTTAATACTGAATCTGCTTCAGGTAGTGCGTTCTAGAATATAACTTACTGCGTAAAAAGAATTCTCAACTCCCCCACCCCCGTTTTTTTTTGCCAAGTACCTTAAATCTGTGTCCTCTTGTTATCAACCCTCATGATGGCAGAAACAATCTCTCCCTATCTACTCTATAAAAACACTTCAGTGTTTTGAAGACCTCTATTAAATCTCCCTTAACCTTCTCTGCTCTAAGGAGAACAATCACAGCTTCTCTAGTCTCTCCACAAAACTGAAGTCCCTCACCCTAGTACCATTCTAGTCATAGGGCATTTAATAGCCAACATTAAGTCGGGGATCGACTTCAGTTAAGTCAACATGACATTATAGTACTCCTGATAATTCAAGGTCATTTTATGCCCTAAGAAAAATTTTAATTGTCCAGTAATTCAAATCCAGCAATTACATTAAAATGGCACAGTAGCCAATTTAAGCACAATTCAAATTATCTAGCAATTCAAATTAAGTGACTTCAAATTAACAAGAGTAGACTGTATACCCTAGTTAATTTGTAAAGATCCAGCCCTCTGATAGCATAGTTTAGATATGTATAGGTAATAACATACAACTAAAAAAATAATGTATAAGGAAGGCTCGCCAATGCTTGGCGTGTCCAGCAAGTTCTTCCGATTCCTTGCCTCCTCAATGGGATGAAATGAAGACTCATCTCATTGTCTCCTACTCATCCTTTCACAAGATACCAAAACTGTGGAACTTCTCACCTCCAACAGTTTTTTCTCGCCCATAATTTCTTCAGGGATTTAAAACGTAAGCATAGTGACATTAATCACATGGAAGCTGGTACAATAGCACCATCTTGGGGATGGAGGAAGAGAGGTTCATCTTCCTGAAGTTTCAGCTCTTTCCAGGACTTTAAAACAGATATCTTTTTTGATATCTACTGGCCTATAATAACACTTTATTGTAAATGCAGGTGACTGTAATAGAATGGGGCAAACACGTGCATACAGTCACTCCCCCATCCTTTGAAAAGAAACGATTGGCACACACGCTGATCATTGTTGCACAATGAATGTCAATCATATACTCACTCGAAATGAAAATAAATTGGACTAATCCATAATGAGGGTCACATCATTCTGCTTTTTTGCTCTCCAACTGACCCTCTGACTCATTCATTCCATTCTTGTTGGTCTTATTCTCATCATTCTTCCCTTTCTCTCTGTCCTACTCCCTCTTTCTCTGTCCCAGTCCCATTGTGATACCAGCCCCTTTGTTCTGCTCTTTGTATTGATATATTCCTCTGTTCGTCTTTCTGTCTGTCACCATCTTTATCGTCTGACTCTCATTCTCTCCTTTCTACTCCTCTGTCTCATTACTTCCTCTCTCTGTCCCACTCTGTCTTATACTACGGCCTAGAAATTGGTCAGCGCAGCACCTGTTTTTTGGGCATTACTCGGACTACTAAGGCTCCAATATGACAGGCAGGAAGCGTGCACTCGCCGCCATATTGGTTAAGGACATACAAGAGGCTGTGGCGACACGCCACCACTGGACATAATCCGCTCACGGCGGCACAGACAGTCTAAGCAGAAGCCCCCAGCCGGGGGCCCTTTCCTCCAGCAACTTGTTTCCCGCAGGGACAGGCTGCCGGGAGCACTTCCTGTCTGGGAAGTATTTAAGTGGATGCGCGGGCTTTTCTAGTTCCTGTTTGTCATGTGGTTGGAATAAAGCAGTTGTGTTTTCAATAGCTCTGGTCTCGACTCCCACGTTTGCCGCGGTATCTCAACACTGGTGACCCCGATGCTCAGGACGAATCCTAAGCTAGCATGGCGGATACAAACGCAGTCACGGTTAAATTACCAGACTTTTGGGAGAACCTCGCCGAAGCCTGGTTCGTTCAAGCTGAGTCCAGATTCCGGCTGAAAGGCATTACAGTCGACGCCACGAAGTACGACTACCTCGTCGCCTCGCTCACCTACGCTACAGTCCCCAAGGTTTGGGCAGCGCTGCAGAATCCACCAACGGAGGGCAAGTACGAACATCTGAAGGCTGCGCTACTTAAAAAATTTCAAACGTCCTCTTACCAGCGTCACTGCCAACTCCTGGACCTCCCCGGCCTTGGTGACGCTTCACCATCAGACCTGCTTTCCCACATGCTGTCCCTCTCAGACGACAAAAATCCCAGCGCCCTTTTTTGCACGCTTTTCATTCGGCAGCTCCCCGCCAGCATCCGCCCGCTCATTGTGGAGTCTGACTCCACGGACCTGAATGATATAGCCGAAAAGGCCGACCGGCTGCTCTCTGCACAGGCCGCTCGCGACGTCACGCCCGACCTCACGGCAACGACCACGCGGTCTTCCCGGGCCGCTAGGCCCGACCGCCCTACCACTCCGGGTCACTGCTACTACCACACCCGTTTTGGCGCTAGGGCTCAACGCTGCACGCCACCGTGTTCCTTCAAACCCCCCCCCCACACCGGCCCCCGCGATGGCCACGGGGCAGAAGGAGCCCCTACTGTACGTCACTGACGACAGAACCAACCGCCGATTTCTGTGCGACACAGGGGCCCAGCACAGCATCACCCCCGCCTCCACCCTCGAGATCCAACGCGGCACACGGGGTATCACACTGGCTGCAGCCAACGGCTCTGAAATCCGCTCATATGGCACCCGCATGGTCACGCTCGACCTCGCGGGCCGCCGCTACCGCTGGGAGTTCCTCACAGCCAAGGTCCTCTGCCCACTCATCGGCGCCGACTTCCTACGCGCCAACGGCCTCCTTGTCGACATTCCGAGGCACCGCCTCGTCGACATCAACACTATGGCCCCCATCCCCGGCGCCTTTACCCCGGCCCGTTCGGCCGGCCTGATGACCTACTGCCTCGCCAGAGCCACGGACGACTACTCGGCACTCCTAGCTGAGTTTCCCGCCCTCACTAACCCGACCTTTTCGGCCAAAGCCGCCAAGCACGGTGTGGAACACTATATCCCCACCACCGGCCCCCCAGTTTCTGCCCACGCCCGCAGACTCAACCCGGCCAAGCTGGAAATCGCGCGGGCCGAGTTCACCAACATGGAACAACTCGGCATCATCCGCCGCTCCAGCAGCCCTTGGGCCTCGCCCCTCCACATCGCCCCAAGCCCGGCGGAGGCTGGCGCCCTTGCGGGGACTACCGCCGCCTCAACGACGCCACCCCCCCCCCGATCGATACCCGGTGCCACACATCCAGGACTTCTCGGCCCGACTGGCCGGACGAACCGTCTTTTCCAAAGTCGACCTGGTGCGCGGTTACCACCAAGTCCCCGTACACCCCGCGGACATCCCCAAAATGGCCGTCATCACCCCATTCGGCCTGTTCGAGTTCCTGAGGATGCCCTTCGGCCTCAAGAATGCAGCACAGGCTTTCCAGCGCCTTATGGACTCAGTCCTCCGGGACCTGAACTTCCTATTCGTCTATCTAGACGACATTCTCGTGGCCAGCTCCTCCAAACAGGAACACCTCGAGCACCTTCGCATCCTGTTCGGGCGCCTAGCCCAACACGGGCTCATCCTCAGCCCGGCGAAGTGCCAATTCGGCCTAACCGAGATCGATTTTCTCGGTCACCACATCACCCCTGCTGGGGCCGTCCCCCTGCCCAACAAGGTGCAGGCCGTCCAGCAATTCCCCCGCCCCACAACCATCAAGGGCCTCCAGGAGTTCCTCGGGATGGTGAACTTCTACAACAGGCTCATCCCCAGAGCCGCAGCCCTCATGAAGCCCCTATACGACTCCCTCCGAGGAAAATCCGGCAAGATGGACGTAGCCTGGACCACTGACACGGCAGCCGCCTACGACGCCACCAAAAACGCGCTCGCCGACACCACTCTGCTCGCGCACCCGAGGGCCAATGCCCGGGTCGCGCTCACCACCGACGCCTCCGACCACGCGGTCGGGGCCGTGTCCGAGCAGTGGGTCAATGGCGCGTGGCAGCCACTTGCCTTCTACAGCCACCAACTGCGCCCCCCAGAGGTCAAATACTCCACTTTCGACCGCGAGCTTCTCGCACTCCACCTGTCGGTCCGCCATTTCAGGTTCCTCCTGGAAGGCCGCCCCTTCACCGCGTATGTGGACCACAAGCCACTCACATACGCGATGGCCAAGCACACCGAACCCTGGTCCGCTAGGCAGCAACGCCAGCTCGCGGCCGTCTCCGAGTTTACTACGGACATTCAGCACGTCTCCAGTAGAGACAACGTGGTCGCCGACTGCCTTTCCCGTCCCGCCGTCTGTGCGAATCACCTCGCGGTCGACTACGCACAACTAGCAGCGGCCCAGCTCACGGACCCAGACCTCCTCTCGGCGGCTACCAGCCTGCCAGGGCTACGCCTAGCCAAGGTCGCGCACGGGCCCGAAGCCACGGCAGTCACGTGCGACGTCTCACTCGGCCAACCCAGGCCGGTCGTCCCTGAGACCTGGCGCCGCCGCGTCTTCGACGCGCTCCACGGGCTCTCTCACCCGGGTTCCCGCGCATCCGTCAAACTCCTCTCCAAGCGCTTCGTCTGGCGCGGCCTCAGCAGAGATGTTCGGACTTGGGCCACCTCCTGCCTCGCCTGCCAACGGGCTAAGGTACAGCTGCACACCAAAGCACCCCTGGGAGACTTCGAGGTACCCAGCCGCCGCTTCGACCACGTACACGTCGACATCGTCGGTCCCCTGCCGCCATCGCAAGGCCAAACTTATCTCCTCACGATGGTCGACCGCTACACACGCTGGCCTGAGGCAGTGCCGCTGACCTCCACCACCACAGCCGACATCGCCAGGGCGTTCGTTAACACCTGGGTTGCGAGGTTCGGCGTACCGGCCGACATAACCTCCGACAGAGGCGCCCAGTTCACCTCCGAACTCTGGACGGCCACAGCACGCAACCTCGGGGTGACGCTCCACCGCACCACGGCGTACCACCCGCAGGCCAACGGACTTTGTGAACGCTTCCACAGGTCACTCAAGGCCTCACTCCGCGCCGGCCTGCAGGACAGTACCTGGACTGACCGCCTACCGTGGGTGCTACTCGGCCTACGCACCGCAGTCAAGGAAGACCTCCAGTCCTGGGCAGCAGAGTTAGTCTACGGACAACCGCTGCGCGTCCCAGGCGAATTCCTCCTGGAGCCTACCAAGCCTTGGTCGGCCGAACAGCAGCGGCTCGACTCTTTCTCTTCCGCTCAGCAGTTCGCCCCACTTCCGGTCAACCGACACGGCGAACTCGCATCTCACGTCCCGCCAAATTTACAGTAGGCGCGCTTCGTCTTCGTGCGACACAACGCGCACCGCGGGCCCCTGCGACCCCCGTACGACGGTCCGTACGAGGTACTACAAACCGGGGACAAGGTCTTCAAGCTGCGACTCGGCGACAGGGTCGAGACAGTCTCCATCGACCGGCTCAAACCAGCACACACAGAACCAGGGGAACAGGTCCCCGTGGCCCGGCCTCCAGCCAGAGGCCGTCCCCCCGGCAAGCCAGCACAGCCGGCGGCGAACCACCCGACCCAACCAACCAGACCGGCGACCACTCAGAGCCGCTGCGGCAGAACCATTAGACCACCGTCACGACTCGTCCACTCCTCCTAAGTGGATTCTGGGGGGAGCTCTGTGGCGACACGCCACCACTGGACATAATCCGCTCACGGTGGCACAGACAGTCTAAGCAGAAGCCCCCAGCCGGGGGCCCTTTCCTCCAGCAACTTGTTTTCCGCAGGGACAGGCTGCCGGGAGCACTTCCTGTCTGGGAAGTATTTAAGTGGATGCGCGGGCTTTTCTAGTTCCTGTTTGTCATGTGGTTGGAATAAAGCAGTTGTGTTTTCAATAGCTCTGGTCTCGACTCCCACGTTTGCCACGGTATCTCAACAAGGCGTCCTTTAGCCATGCCTGAAGCAGGCATTCGGCTCCATATTTGCATATGCAAGAGGTATAACACCTGTTTGAGATCTTCTCTCCAAGACTGGTTTACCCTGCTGCAGCCAACATCATCATGGGCTGCACTCAGGGAAACCAGCCCTCAGGAAAGCCAGCAACATAGTACAGGTACGTGTTACCTACCTGAATGTGTGCTCCTCCAAACTCCACATTACGAAGGGTTTCGACCTGAAACGTTGACTCTATTTCTCTCTCCATGGATGTCGCCTGGCCTGTTGAGTTTTTCCAGCATTTTCTGTTGTTGTTTTGGATTTCCAGCATCCGCAGTATTTTACTATCCACATTAAAGGATCCGATCACCGCTCCCGCTCCCCAATCCCCACCATTCCAAGCCCCAATCTCTCCTCTCCTCCTGACCTGAACTCCACAATCTCTTATACGAACTACCGCGATCCCCGACTGATGCCCCGGCCCAGGCCCTGACCTGTGGATTATGCCTCTGTGTTCCCTCGCCCTTCGATCCTCGTGATCGGAACCCTGGCCCCTGTTCCCTCAACCCCTGCCCCGACCCCCACCCCCCACCAATCCCCAATCTGTTTCCCAATCCCCAGCTCCGCAACACCTGGATAAACTTACCGAGGGCCACTGCAAAGACAACAGTGGCCTGATTTGTCACTACGCTTCACCAGCCAATGGCTATGCCACGCCGGTTCCATCATAAGGAGGCCTGAGGCCCTATATCTGGTGGGTGCCATGGAGCTCACCATTACGGTGCAGGGAATGAAGCCTGGGCACACTACCCTCCCCCTGCCCCACCCCATCCACTGAATTCCTGGGCCTAAGGCTCTCTGTGCTGCTTCCATTCTGATTCTTTTTTCCCTGTCTCATTCTTTCATGCCATATGGGTACAGTTTGTTGAAATCACTTCCTTATCAGTGAAACATCAGTTAGGGCCTGCTGTCATTGTCTTATCAGACACACTATCAATGTGTTTATTTTACACAATGTAATCATCAACAATAAATGCACAGCCATTAACTCAATCACTACCTCTATTGTGATACTGTGGCAGCTGCTGTTCCCACTGCTGCTAAAGGACCAGACAATCCAAACGTTACTGTTTCTTTCATTTTAAAACTGTTTGAAATGACTGATGGAAAAACCAAGACAAATTTGACATATGGACACAGAGTACGTTCTATCAGTAACAGAAAAAAAAGTGGCTTGAAGGTCACTGGCAGCGAATGCAATAACTATTCAAGTTCCTATGGCCATCTAATTGAACCTGACCATTACCAATAATAACCACATCCTGCCTAAAATGATGATTACAACAACAACTTGTATTTATAGAACGCCTTTAACGTAGTAAAACGTCCCAAGGCGCTTCACAGGTGTATTATAAGACAACAAATTGACACCAAGCCACATAAGAAATTCGGGCAGATGAGAGGTAGGTTTTAAGGAGTGTCTTAAAAGAGGAAAGAGAGGTAGAGAGGCTGGAGAGGTTTAGGGAGGGAGTTCCAGAGCTTAGGGCCTAGGCAACAGAAGGCACGACCACCAAAGGTTGAGCAATTATAATCAAGGATGCTCAAGAGGGCAGAATCAGAGGAGCGCAGCTATCTCGGGAGATTGTGGGGCTGAAAGAGATTGTAGAGATAGGGAGGGGCGAGGCCATGGAGGGATTTGAAAACAAGAATAAGAATTTTGAAATCGAGGCGTTGCTTGACCGGGAGCCAACGTAGGTCAGCGAGCACAGGGGTAGAAACATAGAAGATAGGAGCAGGAGTAGGCCATTCGGCCCCTCGAGCCTGTTCCGCCATTTAATGAGATCGTGGCTGATCATCCAAATTCAGTCCCATCTGATGGGTGAATGGGACTTGGTGCGAGTCAGGACTCAGGAAGCCGGGTTTTGGATGGCCTCAAGTTTACATAGGGTAGAATGTGGGAGGCCAGCCAGGAGTGCATTGGAATTATCAAGTCTAGAGGTAATAAAGGCATGGATAAGAGTTTCAGCAGCAGATGAGCTGAAGCAGGGGCGGAGATGGGCAATGCTACGGAGGTAGAAGTAGACAGTCTTAGTTATGCCGCGGATATGCGGTTGGAAGTTCATTTCAGGGTCAAATATGACACCAAGGCTATGAACGGTTTGGTTC
This sequence comes from Somniosus microcephalus, assembly GCF_052327205.1. Lineage (NCBI taxonomy): Eukaryota > Metazoa > Chordata > Chondrichthyes > Squaliformes > Somniosidae > Somniosus > Somniosus microcephalus. The sequence continues at coordinate 232,010,287 of NC_140994.1, forward strand.
AGCCTCAGACAGATGCTAGGGAGAGGGATGGAGTCGGTGGCTAGGGAACGGAGTTTGTGGCAGGGCCCGAAGACAATGGCTTTGGTCTTTCCAATATTTAAATGGAGAAAATTTCTGCTCATCCAGTACTGGAGGTCGGACAAGCAGTCTGACAATTTAGAGAATTGGTGCTGTGGTAGAGCTGGGTCGTCACACTGTATTACTGTATATTTTTCTCATCTAGTCTGATTTCCCTAATTTTTATTCCTGATATTCCACCACCTTCTCGAGGGCAACTTGCGATAGGCAATAAACGATAGCGATGGCCATATCCCATGAATGAAAAAACAATCTTTTTTTTTAAACAGCACAGGGATAAAAGCTGTCACCATCCTAATCTGCATGTCTCAGTATCACTTCCCCATTGAGCTATAGAGACAGTTACTCTCGTCAGAGTTCTTTAAAAATATCTTTCTTTTCCTATAAAAAACAGGAGTGATTGCACAAGCTCATCGGGAGTGAGGATCACAGATAAGGCTGAAACTTTGATTGCCTGGAAAGTTTTAGCATAATTACAACATAGGAGCCGACCCACCCCAGGAAATGTATACATAACTGAATTACGCCGGTTTTATGCCATTAGATGGCCACGTGCAAATTTCCACATTTTTGCCGCTTCTGTGATACGTCTGCCGAAATCCTCTGCCACTCATTCACATCACTCCGCCACATATGAAAAAGACCAGCTTGGGCAAGTTTCCTAGATTTATGCGAATAATCCACTGGCGTAGATTTAAGTCCAAAATTTTAGGCATGGCGTGACCAAAGTCAACTGCTATCGGCGTAACTGAGATTTTTGCAGTGTGAATGTGTTTTTCTTTTTACTGAGACCTACACTATACTTAACCAACATGCTGTTAGCCTCAGTACACCCAAAATGTTTGGGACCCCTGAACACCCACCACCTTCACACCCTGCTTCGCCCACCTCCACCAACCACGAACCCCCTCCCCCCCTAATGGGCAAATGCCTGTTCGGCATAAAAATGGTGAGGAAGGGAGCAGCAGAGGCAAGAAGCAAGAAGCTCTGAGAGTGAGACGCCATGGCAAAAGACCAAAGCCCACTCGCTTTTTGTGTACATTTTACAGTACGTCAATTTTGAATGTTCCAATCTAGGCAAATGAGCTCCGCAACAATTTTTGCCGTAAGTTCCCACCAACAAGATAGAACTAGAAACTGGCATCACTCCTTCTCAGTGCAATTCAGGAAATTTGAGGCCAAGTGTAACCCAATTCCCTGACTTGTGCTCCGGCTCATTCCAGGTAGCGTGGATTTGCAAAATCACCTCTTATGTTCCTCCTTTCCTCTGTAATTTCACCCATCTACTTTTCCTGGCACCTTTGAAGGCAAGAGTGCAAAGGCAAAGCTTCCTTCCAAGGAAGTACCAAAACCGCCTGTAGCTGACCATTTGGAGGTGCCAACAAATGGACAGACATATAACTGTCCCCTTAAATTCTATCTTACCCCAGTGGGAGATTCCACAGCTTCTACTCTATCCCTTTCCGCTCGATACAGCTCCCTTGGGGCCCCCTCACCTCACCTCATCTGGATTGTTTTGTAACTGAACTGAACTGAACTGGACTGGACTGGTGGATTGTATTGCATTGTATTTTATCGAATTATAACTAAGCAAAGCGGAACTCAGACCTGCATCTATGCTTGTTCCTTCAAACTCAGTGTTAACAAGTTGGTTTTCAGAATTGCTACACTGCCCCATGTTTTCACTTCCCACATCAAGTTAATGAACAAGTATAACATAGCAGAACCACACCAGCAGATCATTGTACCCAATAATGCTCAAGGGCATTTCTCAATAAGACTTCCAATTATTGGTCTGCCCATCATCTCTGATAGATAATGGCATGTGATGAGGGGGCCCCCCAAGAAAGAAGAAAAAAATAAGCGGGGCCTAGAAGAAAAAAAGTTGAGCATTATGTTGTCCATCATAAAATTTGTTTCATTTGCCTATTATGAGTGACTCCGTGGACTGAGAATTTATCAAATTACACAAGAATGAGGGGGGGAAGACATATAATACTGTTTAATAATATACACTGAACACAGTCAACCATACTGACTACCCTGCAGAAATGGAATATATCTATGGCCAGCAACAGGAAAGGATAAATCTCTCTATTCACGTGACTGACCATAATTTACTCATGACTTCATCAATGATGAGTTGTCCAGTCAGCCACACTTATGGAGATATTCATCATATCACACTGCTGGGTCATGCACATGGTCTCTACATTTAATCTCAACTGATTTTTTTTTCAATGAACACAGCTTTTCTTTGGAGTAGGTGTTACAGATGGTTATTGAATGCCAGCTGGTATATTCAGAAGCAGCCTCTGTAAATCTATTCCAACCCTGTGGTGCTTCGCTGCTTAATAAATCCACTTTCCAGCTAGGGATGGTTAAAGTGATGAATTCCGTTTTACCGTCTTAACTGAGTTACTGAATATTTAACAATAAATGCCAACTGCAGATTTCCTTGACAGACAGGGTCCTCCATCAAGAAATCAATAGTAATTCAGTGCTAGACAAGTTACTAAGCAAGTGTAACACAGCAGCACCATACTATCAGATCAGTGAACCCAATAACACTGAAAGGAAATGAAAACAAGCTATTTTCGAGTGTCAATATCTTGTAAAAACCCAGCTGCATAAAACTCTTCCGACAACTCCTTGTTCCCCAAACAAGTTAATCTTTCATCCACTAGATGTAAAGATCCTCTTGCCAAATGCCTTGGGTTAAGCTAGTGTCAACCTTTGGCAATACTGAAAAACAAAACTTGCCTATCTGTGAATGAGCGCTTTCTCTTTTCCTCTTGTATCCTTCAGCATGCCGATCCTGCCACCTAACATACTTCAGTGTGCGTATCCCACCCTTGTGTGTCCTGCTTTCTTCTTTCCACCTGATCCTTAATTGTTTCCATCAGCTGGCACTTTGCCTGTGTTTCTTCTTTGAGATGAATGTCTTCTCACTGATAGCTCACGCAGCAAATTTTTAGCGAAGGAAATATTAATTTAGATAGGTTTGAAGAAAGAAGTCCTACTTCTACTGAATAGTGAAAATATTTTCTCAATTTTGATGTTTTATATTGAGACGGGGGTAAAATTAAGCATTCCATTGTACTAGTTACATATGGCAAATAAAATTGAATTGAATTGAATTGAATTAAACTTGAGCAACATTGCAATGTCAGCTGTGGCTCAGTTGGTAGCACACTCGCCTCTGAGTCAGAGGGTTGTGGGTTCAAGTCCTCCTCCAGGAACTTGAGCACATAAATCTAGGCTGACACTCCAGTGCCATGCTGAGGGAGTGCAGCACTGTCGGAGGTGCTGTCTTTTGGATGAGATGTTAAACCGAGGCCCTGTCTGCTCTCTCAGGTGTACGTAAAAGATCCCGTGGCACTATTTCGAAGAAGAGCAGGGGAGTTATCCCCAGTGTCCTGGCCAATATTTATCCCTCAATCAACATAAGAAAAACAGATTATCTGGTCATTATCACATTGCTGCTTGTGGGAGCTTGCTGTGTGCAAATTGGCTGCTGCGTTTCCCACATTACAACAGTGGCAACACTCCAAAAGTACTTCATTGGCTGTAAAGCGCTTTGAGACGTCCGGTAGTCGTGAAAGGCGCTATACAAATGCAATTCTTTCTTTCTTTCTTCTTTCAAAATGGTTGGCTGCGGATCGGCCGCCTGATATACAGCCCGCCCAATTTGAAGTCAATAGAAAGGAAAGTCGGGTGGAGTGTACAACAGCCAATGCCGCCTGTTTTGCGCCCCTGCCAAGATTGATTTGCTACTGGAATACATAGTGTATGTCACAGTGTCAGCTCCTGTACATACAGCATACATTGCACAGTTTGTAAAAGCAGATGTCACAACACACATCATACTGGAGCTGGAAATTGTTATTCCAAAGGACAGGTTGCATTTGTGTGGGAGATGTTTACCATTTATACAACCTGTTATGCCTATCTAAGTGAATTCTGTACCCTTCAGCAAAGCTCCCATATTACACAAGGTACCCAGGTTACAATAACAACAATAACTTGTATTTATATAGCGCCTTTAACATAGTAAAATGTCCCAAGATGTTGCACAGGAGTATTGTAAGACAAAAAATTTGACACCGAGCCACACAAGAATAAATTAGGGCCGATGACCAAAAGCTTGGTCAAGAGGTAGGTTTTAAGGAGCGTCTTAAAGGAGGAAAGAGAGGTAGCAAGTTGGAGAGGTTTAGGCAGGGAATTCCAGAGCTTAGGGCCTAGGCAACAGAAGGCATGGCCACCAAAGGTTGAGCAATTATAGTCAGTAATGCTCAAGAGGGCAGAATTAGAGCAGCGCAGATTTCTCGGTGGGGGGGGGAGTTGTGGGGCTGAAGGAGATTACAGAGATAGGAAGGGTATATACTGTAGATAACTGCGGTTCATTTTCACAAAGACATTCAATTCATCAGCTGAAGTAGCTCAAATCAATAGTGCTATTTGCACTTGTCCAGCTTATTTTTACACGATCTAGGTTATCAGCAATAAATTCATTGTTAACGTAATCTTAAGTAATCATTTAATCTGGAAATTTTGCATAAGAAGCAAACATATGAAATGCAGGGTTAGTAGTAGCTAATTCTGTGGAAACAGGCTGGTATAATGTTCTCATGTACGTTAGCTTCAAATAATTGCCCGTGTGCAGTCCTTCAAAAGTCGCAATCAAACAATATTGCAGCCTACGGAATCCAGTGTGTTGTCAGAGCAAGAGTTTATATCAGACTACTGTCCAAGTAATCAGGGATGCCCCCAGTGACAGCTCTGTCCTATAACAGCAACACAAGACTCTAGTATAGATGCATATTATAATCTGACCATTGTTACTGATCATTTTGCATACACTGCAAGCACTGATCATCTGTGTGTACAGGTCATTCATTACAGCTGGGAAAGCAGGGAGCCTAGCTCGTGCATTCAAAGCAGACAGTTGAGAACCTGCTGTAAATAATCACTTGTTATTTGGAAGGTGCCAACATTGTCATTTTCTGCTTTATTTTGTGTTTATGGGAGTCATCACAGCAAGTGGTCAATTAGTGTGATAGAAAAGGTAATTTTCCTCTCTGACAGCCGGACAGCCTTGGGCAACAGCCAAGGTGATTTGTCGGCGTGGAGCTGTGCTGCAGTCAGTTCCAGATGCCAGGACCCTTTTATCACCTGATGACTAGGCTCAATACACAACATTTGGAATTAGATAATGACTGGCAGTAATGAATCGGAAACTGAAGTAAGTGCTGTCGTGGCACGCAACAGTAGGATGCAAGTTCACACTCATTTCTTTGCTTAGTGTCTCTTTCTCTCCACACACACACAGTAAATAACCTCTTAATTTCTGCCAGGGCATCGGGGAAGTCTCAAGTGGCAAACAGGTGCTTCCCCATAAATAGCAGATGATCGGGGTTAGGCAAAGAAATCAGCTAGCCTTCAGCAACTCGAGTAGGAACATAACAGACAATTCCCTCAGTTTTTTGTACTTCTACCAACAGAAAGGTAACAAAAGCATTACAAGTTTGGGATAACAATAGAAAGTGCTGGAAACACTCAGCAGGTCAGGCAGCATCGAGGAGAGGAGAAACAGAGTCAACATTTCGGGTCGAACCCTTCGTCAGAACTAGAAAAGGTTCGGGAGGAGAGATTTTTAATCAAGGGTAGGGAGGAGGGGAGGAACAGCACCTCATCTTTCTATTAGGCAATTTACAGCCTTCTGGACTTCACGTCGAGTTCAACAATTTCAGACTATAAATTGGCCCCTGTATTTCTTTATATGTTTTTTCGCTCTTGTTTCCTCACATGGCAGCTGTTAATGTTGCTGCCATCATCATTCACACATCATCTAGAGCCATCTTTTGGGGGAAAAATTCGGTTGGCTGTGCCACCCATTAGCGCCTTAAGAGGGCGCTAAGTGGGTCGCAAGCCAACTGGCGCCCGGGCGCGGCACTGTCCACGCCTCCCACTAAATTCTACGGGACGTTAGTGGTGGCGCTAACCGTTAGCGCTGCGCTGCTACCGATGACGTCATCGGTGTGCACAGCGGCCCGCTGACGCCCCGGCCGCGATATTTGGCAGCGCCCCCTGATTTACCACCGGACGCTATGTCCGACCGGTTCAGGGGGGCCTACCTGCGACCGGGGAGGCGCAAATTAAAGGAGAGGTGCGGGGCGGCCATTTTTGTTGTTGGCCGCCTGCCAGCACCTGCCTGCGCTCCTGTCCCCGGCCTCCTGAACCCCCACCCCCCACGGAGTGCCGGCTGCGTTCCAAGAGCCCGGCACTTCTCTTCGGTGCCGGGCTCTTTTGCCTGCGCTCCCGATCGTCGGGGGCCCAGCTGGGCCCCAGATCGCGCTGCACAAGGCCCCTCCCCTTTAAGAAGGGGAGGAAGACCTGCAATACCGCAGCGCGACATGCCGCAGCGTGTGGCGCTGCGGCACATTGCGCCACGATATTCAGTCGCAGTGCCCCAAGAGGGATGCGGGGCGCCTCCAGTAGCGCCGCGCTTCCCTTTGGGGAGCTACCACTCAATTTCCGGCGGGCGGCCGCGAATGCTTCCAGGGCGCTACTTTTAGCGCCCTGGTGAGGCTGGCGCCCCAAACGGGGCTATACTCAATTTCTCCCCCTTTGTTTCTTAACTTGTCCCATTACCTCTCCTTTTGCCTTGCACTATCATCCCTTTTGTCAGTCAATTTCTACTGCCTTCCATCCCATCACAGACCTTCCCTTTGTTTTTCTTCCCCTCCTCCCTGCCCCTGCTTAAAAATCTCTCCTCCACAACCTTTCCCAGTTCTGACGAAGGGTTTGACCCGAAACGTTGGCTCTGTTTCTCCTCTCTTCGATGCTGCCTGACCTGCTGAGCGTTTCCAGCACTTTCTGTTGTTATTTCAGATTTCCAGCATCCGCAGTATTTTGCTATTGCATTACAAATTTGGGGTCTGTCTTAGGTATTCTCTTGGATGCTGGTCACTGGAACTTGTAGTCTCTTGCTTCAACCCTGTCTGCCCATGTGCCCCTTTGTGTCCACACCCAGGAGGACTGAAACATTCACTTCGTCCCCATGTTGATTCACCAGTAGGCCTGTCAATGAAACGGCTTACCTCTCCTCTCACCTTGAGGCATGATCCTAAAAGTGGACATCTCCTGCTGTTCTCAAAATAAACGGGGGCCATCCTTGCCTCTTTTAATCTACCCAGTGTCTTCAACACTAAAAATCTAACAAAAGTGCCCCCTTTTTAGAAGGGCACAACTAATAAACACCCAAATCATACAAAAAAAAGGAAACTTTTATCAAATTAAATAATAACATAATTTCCACTGTCGACTATGCCCTCTAGTTTCTGCGGTGCCCTAAGGACGTGGAAGGCCTCAAGCGTACTGGCGGACACAGCATGCTCCTTCTCCAGGGCTGCCCAGGCACGGACAAAAATCACAGAAGAAAGGCAGGCAGCCAGAGTGACCACGCCCACAGGCTGTGTACAACCTGGACCTGTGGAGGGCCAACATGGCCAGTCCTCGGAGCAGTTACACGAGGAGGACCTCCGACTTGCCCACGCCCCCTACGCAAAGATCAAGAGAGTGGGACTTCTGAGGACCATCAATTGAGGAGCAGCCCCTTCAATTAGTGAAACAGGGGCTGCAACCATTCAAATTCCATATAGCCATGGAACACGGACTCATCCAGGCCACCAAAGTTGCTTCACCCCAGATCCCCAATAGTGCAGGGGTGGGTACCCACATCGAGAGCTCGCCATTGAGGGCCCCAGCCTCCAGAGCAGGCCATTCTTGCTAATGGCGCTGGGATGAGACAACTGACAATTGGCCTTCATTGTGTCAGTTGTGAATTCCACAAATTGGCCTGCCTGGCTTTAATACATATATTAAATGCCTGCAGCCTGTGAGTTTTGTTTGTAAACCTATGTGAATGCTCTTTGTTTTACCCTTAAACATAGCCCAATCCCACAAAGAAAAACAAAATCAAAAATCCTAAAAGGTGATAAATAGCTTTTCAGATTTTAAGCAAATCTTCTAAATTAAGTCAAGATTCTACGTATCATTCCTCACCTTGGGGTCGATTTTCCTGGAGCTGTCAGGCAGGGTTTCAGGCGTGTGGCGGGGGGGGGGGAAATCCCAAATTTGGGGGTCCTGACACCATCCCGCCCAAAACCCCGCCCCACGCAAGTTTCAGGGGTGGCGGGTACCCGCCCCGCACTGGGACCCGCCGAAACCAGGCGGGAAGGGATTAGTGCCAATTAACTGCCTGTTAACAGGTAGTTAACAGGCAGTTTTTAGCCTAATCCCTATTTTGAGTGGTTTCGTGTGGGATTCCCGACGGCTCCAAACCACGCCAGGTTAGAGCAGGCGGGCCGTCGGGTTGAAGGAGTTGGAGGGGTCGCGATATCAGTGCTCAGGTGAGTGATGGGTGCATGAGTGCAAAGGTAAGTGTGTTTGGTGTGTCAAAAGTGTGTAAAGAACTTTTACTTACCTGTACTTACCTTAACAGCCTTTCTTCCTGTAGCCGTCGGGAGCCCATCACTCAGCCGGCACTTAAAGCTGAACGGCTGCGATCTGTGAAAAGTGACAGCTTTCAGCTTTGAGTGCTGCTGAGAGTTCTAACTGAGTCTGTGCAGAAGGACTCGTGTCAGAACTCAGACTGTCAGTGTTTCACAGCTTCAAACAGCTGTGTAACACTGATATTTCATCTGTCAAGAACTCTTGACAGATGAAATTGCAGTCTGTGATGTCACCTGTTGCCGGGTGGCCCTTAATTGGCCTGCTGATCCCGCTGGGCGGGCTCAACAAGGTCAATCAAGGGAAAATCGCGCGGATTGGCCGGACGTCGATGTAGGCGGGTCTAAAACCCGAAAGTTGTAGTCCCGCCTCCTTCCTGACAGCTTCAGGAAAATCGACCCCCTTGTGTCTCTAATAGTGTTGAATACAAACATAAAAATGGAATGGGGAAAGTCTTTTTGGCACATCAAACTTGTTCCTTTCAGAGGGTACCCTATCATGGGCCCCAACACACAATCTTCTGTGGGAGGCAACTAACTACAGAAAAGTCTTTTGTGATCAAGCTGCATGAACTATCTCCCTTGTATTCCCCCAATTGGAAGATGAAAAGTCACAGCCATAAGTTCTGAGAAGGTCCCAGGTTTCATATGCTGGCCTCAACTGGTGTAGCAAGAGCAGTGTTACAATTTTTTGTTTTTGTTTTACAGTGTTCCAGGGCAAGAGAAGGGGAAAACATATCAGCCAGGGTTCTCTCATTTCTTATCTTTCTATAGAAGCCCCTGCTGTAAATGCATTTGAAAACACCAGGCTTGAACAGGATCGGATTCAGCTGTGATGTCCTCCAGGCACTCACTTTTGATGAATAATGGCCACTCAGGCAAGTTATTAACAACAATGACGTGCATTTATATATAGCGCTTTTAACATAGTGAAACGTCCCAAGGCACTTCACCGGAGCGTGATCAGACATTAAAAAATTGACACTGAGCCAAAGGAGGAGGCATTAGGACATGTGACAGAGTTAGGTTATAAGCACAGCCTTAGAGTAGGAGAGAGTGGTGAAGAGGCAGAGAAATTTAGGGAGGGAATTCCAAGGCTTGGGACCTAGACAGCTGAAGGCACGGCCTCCAATGATGGAGCGAATGAAGTAGGGAATGCACAAGAGGCCAAAGTTGGAGGAACGCAGAATTCGCCGAGGGTTGAAGGGCTGGAGGAGTTTATAGAGATAGGGAGAGGCGAGGTCATGGAGAGATTTGAACAAGAGGATGAGACTTTTAAAATTGAGGCATCGGTAGGCCAGGAGGCAAAGTCAGTAAGTGAACATAGAGATGATGGGTGAACACTAGTTGGTGCGAGTTAGGATATGGGCAGCAAGAGTTTTGGGTGAGTTAAGCTTATGGTAATGGTAGATGGGAGGTGACCATGACAGCAGTAGAATAGTTGAGTCTGGAGCAATGTTCCTGCTAAGCTGCATGGCCACGCGGCAGCCTCGAGGTCCAGCATAGGCCACTTGCTGGCTTCACAATGCAAAAAAACGCACTTGCGCGGAAGTTTGAATGGGCCGTGCAGCCCATTAAAGTGGCTGCGCATCCAAAATAAATTAGAGGGAACATTGGTCTGGAGGTAACAAAAGCATGGATGAGAGTTTCAGCAGCAGATGAGCTGAAGTGGGGCGGAGACGGGCGATGTTAAGGAGGTGGAAGTGGGCAGTCTTTGTGATGGAGTGGATATAGGGTCAGAAGCTCAGCTCAATGTAAAAAAAAGATTTGCATTCATATAGCACCTTTCACGACCACCAGACATCCCAAAGCGCTTTACAGCCAATGAAGCATTTTTTGAAGTGTAGTTAAATAGGACGCCATGGTTGCAAACAGCCTGGTTCAGCCTGAGACAGTGGCCGGGAAGGGGGTTGGAATTGGTGATAAGGGAACAGTGTTTGTAATGGGGACTGAAGGCACTGTCTTTGGTCTGCCCAATGTTTAATTTAATGTAGTAACCTGGGAGGTTATGAGTAACCTGATCCACCACGTGGTGCTGTGGCAATTGCTCTCCTGAGTTAAGTCTGATCTGTACTGTTGTACTCTTTGTTTTTGCTGCCTCATGGCAGAAGCTTTTATGTGCAAGGGTTGATTAAACCATGTTGCAGAGTTAACCTGTGTCTGTCTCCATCTATGGCCAGCTCAAGATACCACATATGGCGATGAGGATGGGATTCGAACCCACGTGTAGCAAGGAGAAATGGAGTAAACCAGGGGGAGGAGCTGTTTTCAAGATGGAAGCTGGCGCGAAAAGTCCACCAGTCGGGGTTGGGGATTGCTACCGATGTGGTGGGACGAGCCATTATGCAAAGAACTGCAGGTTTGCAAAGGCAAAGTGCCACAATTGTGGAAAAATAGGGCACTTAAAGAAAGTCTGTAAAAGGGCAGTGAGTGAGAGAAGCAGTGCTAAAGGGGCAAAGCATGCAAAAGGGGGGAGGGAGAAGTACACAAAGCGGGCAAATTACATACAAGAGTCAAGTGAGGAGGTTGTCACTGTATACAGTATAGACACTTCAAGGCCCAACGTACCCCCTCTCACTCAGTATTTGATAGTGAACGGAGGTCAAGTAAAGTTTGAGATTGACACTGGATGTAGTGTAACCATAATGTCGCAGACTGAGTACGCCAAGCTATGGGGGGAAGCAAAAGTACCAGAGCTAGGTACATGCCCCATTAGTCTCAAAACCTACACAGGACAGAAGGTGGACATTTTGGGGGCGGCCGAAGTACAAGTGGAACACAAAGGAGTCACCAAAGAGCTTATGGTGGTAGTGGTAGCAGGGTCAGGGCCAAACCTGTTAGGGCGAGGGTGGATCAGTGAGTTGAGTGTGTACTGGCAGGCAATGAATAAAATGGAGGACAGTACAGAGGCACTGCAAGAAGTGCTGATGAAGCATGAGTTAGTGTTCAAGGACGAACTGGGCACCTTAAGGGGAGCCACAGCCAAGATTCATGTAGCCAGTGATGCCACGCCTCGTTTCTTTAAACCAAGGTCGGTACCTTTTGCAATGAAAACCAAGGTTGAGGCGGAACTAGATCGCCTGCTAAGGGACAAAGTAATAGAACCAGTGAAATTTTCAGACTGGGCGGCACCAATAGTCCCGGTATTGAAGCCCGACGGTAACGTAAGGGTGTGTGGTGACTATAAGTTAACAGAGTATCATCACTGGAACAGTACCCCATTCCGAGAATGGAGGACGTGTTAACATCGCTCGCTGGGGGAGAAAGATTCAGCAAACTGGACATGAGTCATGTGTATCAGCAGATATTGCTAGATGAAGAATCAAAAAAGTTTGTCACAGTGAACACGCACAAGGGGCTGTTCACGTATGCCAGGTTACCATTTGGTGTCAGTTCTAGCCCAGCAATATTCCAACGGACTATGGAGGGCATTCTGCAGGGCATTCCAAAGGTGGCCGTGTACTTAGATGATATTCTGCTAACAGGAAGTGACGATCAGGATCACTTAAAAACACTGAACAAAGTGCTACAGCAGCTGGAAGAGGCGGGGCTATGCCTGAAACGGAGTAAGTGTAGTTTCATGGAGAAGGAAGTTACATTCCTGGGACATCGGGTGGATGCCACAGGCCTCCATCCATTACCAGGGAAAGTGCGGGCAGTGCAGGATGCACCTGCACCCACCTCAGTGACTGAACTGAAAGCCTATCTAGGGCTCCTGAATTATTATAACCAGTTTCTTCCAAACTTATCGATGCTGCTGGCACCCCTGCACAAACTGCTGAGAAAGGAGGAGCCATGGTGTTGGGGGCCAGAGCAAGCGAAAGCGTTTCAGCAGTCAAAGGAGCTACTTCAGTCCAGCAGGGTGTTGGTGCATTACGACGAGAAGAAGGAGCTGATAATGTCCTGCGACGCATCACCCTATGGAATGGGGGCAGTGTTGGCCCACCGCATGCCAGATGGAGCAGAAAGGCCCATCGGGTTTGTTTCACGCACGCTCACAGCTGCGGAAAAGAACTATTCACAGCTTGATAAAGAGGGGTTGGCCATTATATTTGGAGTAAAGAAATTCCATAAGTACATATATGGGAGGAAGTTTGTAATCAGTACTGACCACAAGCCTCTTATTAGCTTACTGAATGAGATGAAAGCGGTGCCTCAAATGGCATCACAGAGAATAATGATATGGGCAGTAATACTAAGAGCCTATGAATATGTGATCATGTACAGAGCCGGCAAAGAAAACGGGAACGCGGATGCTCTCAGCCGCCTGCCCCTCTCAAAATCTCCTCGCAGTGCTTCCCCTGAGGAGCACGTCCTGATGCTGGATCAGGAGATCAGTCCCCTGATGACTTCAGTGCAAATCCAGGGCTGGACAGCCAAGGACCCCGTTCTGTCAAGGGTCCGTGAGTATGTGTTGAAAGGCTGGCCAGATCACCGTGAGGGACCGGAGTTCGCGCCGTACAGACAGAGACAGCACGAGCTCAGTGTCCAAGATGGATGTGTGCTATGGGGAGCACGCATCATAGTCCCAGAGCAGGGACGCTCTACTTTGATGGAACAGTTGCATCAATCGCACCCAGGAATGACTAGAATGAAAGGACTGGCTAGGAGCTACCTGTGGTGGCCTAACTTGGATGCTGAAATTGAGTCAAAGGTAAAGTCATGCACTATATGTCAGGAACAGAGGAAAGCACCTGCCGGGGCACCACTCCATCCCTGGGAGTGGCCCAGCAAACCCTGGAGGAGAATTCACATAGACTATGCGGGACCTTTTATGGGCAAAATGTTTTTGGTGCTGGTTGACGCTCACTCAAAGTGGATCGACGTTTATCCAGTGAGCTCTGCAACGACTGATGCCACACTGAATTGTCTCAGGAACAGCTTCAGCACGCATGGTATTCCAGAAATGATTGTATCCGACAATGCACAGTGTTTTGTTAGTGAAGGGAGCAAAGAATTCATGGTAAGGAATGGAATCACACATATCACCTCGGCTCCATATCACCCAGCCTCAAATGGGTTAGCCGAGCGAGCCATGCAGACTTTTAAGGAGCTCATGAGGAAGAGCTCAGGTGACACCCTGGAGACTAAGCTCAATAGAGCCTTGTTTAGTTATCGTATAACACCCCAAGCTACCACGGGGCTTTCTCCGGCTGAGTTGATGATGGGGAGAAAGTTGCGGTGCACGTTAGACCTGATACACCCAGATCTCAAAAGCAAGGTTGAGACAAAACAAACAAACCAAAAAGCGTACCATGACAAACATACTAAAGCTCCCCATTTCACCATAGGGGACTCTGTGTACACCCAGAACTTCGGTTATGGACCTAAATGGATACCAGGACTAATCCAGGACATTACAGGACCTGTATCGTACTCTGTGTTACTAGGGGATGGTCGAGGGGTTTGTCGGCATGTGGATCAGCTTTTCAGCCGGCAGCAGGGGGAACTGCCTCAGATGGAACAAAGGGCAGTAGAGGAGGCTGTTCCAGGACCCAGCACGGCTTATAAGGTGCCAGTGGACACTGGTACTGCCAGGCCACAGCGGGACAGAGTAAAACCAACATCAGAGACTACTCCAATCTCAAGTGCGAATGAATCTGAGAATCCACCACAAGTGGAATTAAGACGTTCACAAAGGATTCGCAAGCAACCAGAAAGACTTATACAAACCTATTAAATTAGTCAGGGGTTAACCATGGTTAGAGCATACTGGTTAATTAAAACGTAGTACCTAGTAAGGGTCATTGTTTAAGAATTGCATACGGCAATCTTAAGGGGGGAGGAGTGTAGTAACCTGGGAGGTTATGAGTAACCTGATCCACCAGGTGGTGCTGTGGCAATTGCTCTCCTGAGTTAAGTCTGATCTGTACTGTTGTACTCTTTGTTTTTGCTGCCTCATGGCAGAAGCTTTTATGTGCAAGGGTTGATTAAACCATGTTACGGAGTTAACCTGTGTCTGTCTCCATCAAGATACCACATTTAATATCTGACAGCAATTAGTGAAACCTTACCTCTTATTTTTTTTTTAATTGAGGGAATGAGAGAAAATTCATGCAAATATTAATTTAGGAGTTAAATAAACCAGAAAGTAATGAAATTAAATTCTAGGATGAGTGAAACTAAGCAAACTACATTGCTAAATTCTGATCAATTGCATTCTGTAAATGAGAGATCCATGACCCAAGAGGCACAGTAGTTGATCATCTATGGCTATCCTTACAATTTCCTCCTATTCTTCAACAGATATTTACGTGCCTCTGGATTCAGAATTGTCATTGAATTAACTGCTTTTGTTGGAGACTTTGATATATTCACTGTGCAGCGAGGGAAAGAAATTCTATTCATCTATATTCTCACCATGTTCAATATTATTCTGGTGTCCTCTACTTTTCTCATCATTGTTCAAGTTAAGAATAATACTCAGATCTTCATTCGCAATTGCTCTAAGCATTTAAAAAATCTGAATCATGTCTATCAATCTTCTTTTCTCTGAAGAAAACAAGTACAGCTTAAGAGTGTTTCCCTTCATAACTTGGAGCCTAAACCCCAAGAATCATTTGCGACGTTCTCCAGAGCAGTCAAAGTGCCTTTGAAATTAAGAAGACTGCACATAATGTTCTAAATGTGTTTTCACCAATGAGCTGTATAAGGTTAGACTAAGTTGTTTTGATATGCTCAAATACTTTTGAGATGTATTGCAATACTTCACTCCTGTTTAAGAACATTTTCACTGTGGGTAGATACTTTAACTTCAAGAATCAGTGGCCGGAATTTCCCCCCCAAAAAACGGTGGGTTTGGAGCGTGGGGGTAGTTAAATTGTTAAAAATGGAATTCCCGACCTGATCCCGCCTCCAACCCACCCACTTCCGGTTTTAACAGGGGCTGGACAGGGGGCGGGTGACCAATCCGCTCCCAGGGGGGGTGGTACGTCAATTTAAATATTGCAATGAGGCTAGAAGCCTCTTTTTTAACCTCCATTTTGAAGTTAACTGCATGTGGACAAAATGCGTGAAACTGGCAGTTAAACCGAGGCGGGGACTGCTGCAGCCTAGAGGTAAGTGGCTTTGTACCTCCCTCCTGGATCCAGGGTCCCTACCTAACCCATCCCCCCATGATTGAAGACCAATCCCATGCCAACTATCCCCCTGGCGACCCCTCGCCCCCCTGATCCTCGATACTGCCCCCGCCCCAATCCCCAATACTGCCATGCCGATCTCCGACCCCCACACCGATCCCCACCATGCCGATCCGCACCCCCCATGATCCCCAACCATGTCAACCCCATGATCTGCCCCCTCCCCACCGATCCCCGGCCATGCCGACCCCGCGATCCCTCCCCTGGACCGTCCCCTCATATCTGAGGCCTACCTGCCCGCAGCCAACCAGCCTCTCAATCTGTCTGGCTGCGGGCTGGAAACCGAGGCCTCACATTCAAATCAGGCCATGCCATTAAATTCAGCACACGTATGCGCTAACTCCCGAACTTGCGATCTGTCAAGTTCCGATTGCACATAGGCTTCCCTGCACGTTTCATCTCCTCATTCAAATGAATGTGCTGGAGAAAAGTTGGGCTAATTGCCCAGCTACTGCGCATTACCCTAAAAAATTTTACGTCTGGTGCAAACCGGCACACAGGAAGCCTGTTGCACAGTGTAAGGGGAGGGGGGATGAGATAATTGTATTAATGTTGAGCTAGATTTATGCTATAGCCCATAACAATAAGGCACTGGTTCGTGTCTGAGCGGATACAAACTTTGAAAGAAACTTTCATTTGTTCGAGTTTGAAACAGGGTCGTTTTGTGTCACTGTCTTTGCTGCCCAAAAGCCTTTTGCAATTTCAGGTTAATTATTTCCCAACTTCTATTTAGATAGGACTTAATTCACTTTCATGATTTCCCCATGTTATCAGACATTTAAACTCTCGATTTTAGATTTTAGATTATTTAAATTAATCAAAAGTTAGTTAGTCTAACAGAGGAGAAACAAATTCGATAGGACTATAAGACTGTACTTATAGATTTATGTTGTCATGGCCCAGAATTAAAGGGCCAGTGTTAACTCAGCCGCATGCTTTGTATAAAAAGCATCCGAATCGAGTTTTATGGTTTTAAGGACACCTTCAGTAAAAAGTATCTCAAGACTTTTCAGCGTTTGATCGAATTCTATTAATGTTGAAATCTTGGTTTGGGTCACTATTGCAAAGATCGTAATTTATTAATAAAATAGCATTTCTAGCTGCTAAATTATTTTAAATGAGTTGTGGGCAAATCAGCAATCTCCTCTGTTTCCTGATTGGCTAAAAGGCAGGAAGCGAAAGGAGCACCACCCCATGTAATCCCAGGTTTGCATACGCATAACGGTGCGCTCCGGGGATCCGCGGGCCACTACGCTGTGCACAACTCTGCAGCGTTTGAAAGCAACTTCTCGAAGGGGGGGTTCGCGCGAGGTTAGTGCGGATTTTGTTCGGATGTCGGTGGCGTACTCCTTAGCTATGACACCGACCGCGAATTCAGGGCCCATGTATTCAATGACATACAAGACACTGCATTTGCCATTAATGGGAAAATAAAGCCTCACATCACTGGAGCCCGAGTTGGGTATGGATTATATAACATATTTTCATTTCTTGATTCTTCCATATTCAATTTTCTACTTCAAACCCTATACCTCTGGTTAGCTAATGTGTAGCAGTGTGCAAAGCACTAATCCATCCCAGGGTTTATGATGGTTAGGAAGGTTTAAAGTATCATCTGAATCCATAGATATGTTATTACCTTATAACGTGGCCCAGTGTACCTTATTCTATATACATGCAATCATTAATTTTCCCTTAAAGAAGAAGAGGAGGCTTTAGCTACATCAGTTATATGATGCCATCTTGTGTGTAGTCTCACATATGGCAACAAGAACAGAAAAGTAAAGGAATATTAAGGATAGAAACGTTAAAAAGAAGGGGTTTATAAATAAACTGATTAAACACACATACACGTGAGAAGCTCATATTAATCTTACCAGACTCTTGTAGCTTTCAATGCTGCTGTCACTTCTCTTTCTGAGTCTTGCACCAATTCCCTCCCGAATGCTGTTAGGCTACGATCCCTGAGGCCTCTGATATCCTTGGATACAAATGGGAATCGCTATCAACTCCAGCAGAGTAGCTGATTAGGATTGAATCATCAACACTGCCAGCCACAGTGATGCCAGATATTTGTGTTCTGAAAGAAAAGTATTGAAACCTGAAAATCAGAATAAAATGTTACTTTTACCTACAGAAGGATTTTCATTAATAACAGAAAATGCTGGAAACACTCAGCAGGCCAGGCAGCATCCATGGAGAGAGAAACAGAGTTAACCTTTCAGGTCTGGGACCCTTCATCAGAACTGGAAAAAGCTGGAGATGTTAAATATTAAGCAGGTGCAGAGACAGCGGGGTAGATTTTCCCGAACCTGTCGGGAAGAAGGCGGGACTTCCCCTTTCGGGTTTTAGTCCCGCCTCCATCGACGTCCGGCCAGTCCACTCGATTTTCCCTTGATTGACCTTGTTGAGCCCGCTCAGTGGGCTCAGCAGGCCAATTAAGGGCCACCCGGCAACAGGTGACGTCACAGACTGAAATTTCATCTGTCAAGAGTTTTTGACAGATGAAATATCAGTGTTTCACAGCTGTTTGAAGCTGTCAAACACTGACAGTCTGAGTTCTACCATGAGTCCTTCTGCACAGACTCAGTTAGAACTCTTACCGGCACTCAAAGCTGAAGGCTGTCACTTTTCACAAATTGCAGCCATTCAGCTTTCAGTTCCGGCTGAGTGATGCACTCCCGACGGCTACAGGAAGAAAGGCTGTGAAGGTAAGTACAGGTAAGTAAAAGTTCTTTACACACTTTAGACACACACCAAACACACTTACCTTTACACTCATGCACCCATCACTCACCTGAGCGCCAACATCGCGACCCCTCCAACTCCTTCAACCCGACGGCCCACCTGCTCTAACCTGGCGTGGTTTGGAGCTGTCGGGAATCCCACACGAAACCCCTTAAAATAGGGATTAGGCTAAAAACCCTTGGCACTAATCCCTTCCTGCCTGGTTTCGGCGGGTCCCAGTGCAGGGCGGGTACCCGCCGCCCCTGAAACTTACGCGGGGCGGGGTTTTGGGCGGGATGGTGTCGGGACCCCCGAATTTGGGATTTCCCCCCCCCCCCACATGCCTGAAACCCCACCTGACGGCTCCACGAAAATCTAGCCCCCAGGAGGTGGGTGGGGGTGGGAGGGGAGGAAGGAATTTAAGGAACATACTGTGGTTACATCTCCAGCTTTTTTCCAGTTCTGATGATGGGTCCCAGACCTGAAACGTTAACTCTGTTTCTCTCTTCATGGATGCTGCCTGGCCTGCTGAGTATTTCCAGCGTTTTCTGTTGTTATTTCAGATTTCCAGCATCTGCAGTATTTTGCTATTGTAGAAGAATTTTCATTGTTTGTGTGCAACACCATGCAATGCAAGGAGGAGGCTTCCTTCAGGGGAACAATATGGTGCAACAAAACATTGAAGTCACCTATGAATTCTTTGCAATAGTTGGAACAGTAGCCATATCAGAACTCTGTGAGAATTCCATGCATCTTCCTCGTAAACAGGCCCAAGCACGGAAAGCAGCAGAAATCATTTAATGTGTCACCCTTGGGAACTCCTGCTTTAAATTGACTGATCGGTTCAATTAATCCACATAGACATAATCGAGATCTCAGCCTACCTTCTTCAGGGTGTCAATTTTCTCTCCAATTAATACTTTATGGGAGGGAAGTGGAAGGTTAATCTCTTCTATTGTGATTTCTGTGCTCTAAAATGCGCCAAGCTCACTCATTACACCATATACATTGGCTAGTCACAAATATAAACTACAAAAATACCCATGCACCTGAACACAGTCATCAAATTTGTACGGACAGATGATCACACTGAGCAGCATTTTCTAGTTTCTTTTTGAGAATGACGTTATTAGTTTTAACAGTTTCCCCATTCAAAGTCAACTAGCTTGACCAGTGAATTCAGCTGAGGAAATCTGCTACCAGTCCTCTCTCAATGCTGCTATCCATCCAACTATTAAGTGGCGTGTAAGAACAGTGGGTTAGATTTTGACTTTGTGCGACAGTGTAATGTAGGTGATAGCGAATTGGCAGCCCGTTTGACATCTCACCCGATTGACTTCAATGGAAATAAAAACCGGGAGAGATGTAAAATGGGCTACCGATTCCCTCATTTTATGTTATCACACAAAGTCAAAATCTACTCCTGTCACTTGACCTCCCCCTGGTGCTATTGTCCTCGCTCCCTCTCAACATTCAACTGTATGGCTCAGATCAGGAATTCACAGAGTGGCAAGTCTTTGACATGAATGAAAGATGTATTTTTTACAGTAATGGCTCTTTGGAAAATGATCTTCCAAACGACCAGAACAATTCCATCAACCAAGGTGAGATGCTACAGTGGACACTCTGTAAGTGTGAAGTTCCCAGTCTAACTGCGGATAACACTGGGCACCTACTCTTTCCACAACACAGAGATAAATGCAAGTCACCCTTAGGTCAACTATAATATTTTCAGATAGCAAAATACTGCGGACGCTGGAAATCTGAAATAACAACAGAAAAAGCTGGAAAAACTCAGCAGGCCACGCAACATCCGTGGAGAGAGAAACAGAGTTAACGTTTCTTGTGTTCTGTTCTGAAGAAAGGTTTCGACCTGAAATGTTAACTCTGTTTCTCTCTCCACGGATGTTGCCTGGCCTGCTGAGTTTTTCCAGCTTTTTCTGTTATACCATTTTCAGAATGTGATGTGCATTTGTCATTGTAGCTGGATCATATAAGGGGCAGCATGCCAGGAAATGCTACATTTCTATGAGCTTCAGAAAATAAATATGGTCAATCTGCAAATCTGTGTACCTCAGCGGATTTGATTATTTATTCATCAATGCACTCAAAACAAAACAAAAGCACACCTTTTACAGAAGGCAGCAGACTTCAAAATGTGCTGCTTTATATCAGTGCCATTTGGGAGTGGGCATCTGTATTAGTGTGCTGTTCATTAAAAACTGGATAACTGGATTAAATGCAATGCTTTGATCTAGAATTCTACATAATGGGAGTGAAAGCAAGAAGGTCTATTGGAGCTCTATGCTGGGAATGAACAGGAAGGGTATTAGTCTATTGGGATTTTACAGAATAGTAGTGAATGGCAAGAGGTGTTGGCCAATGAAATTCTATGCATTCAACTACAATTGATTTTATGAGCCTCATAGGGCTTTGATACTATCATTTTTCATGTTTGATAACTATAAAAAGAACCATAAGGACTTATTATTTCACTCTCTCCGATTTGTTCTTTTATACATTATTTCAGTTAATGATGCCAGAACTCTTAATTCAATCTAAGTTAACATTTGCTCTTCTAACATTTACCAAGAAAATGAAAGGACGATGACAAAGCTTTTACAACACAATGCAGAGATCTCACCTTCCACAGCCTGCCTGTAGCGTGCTTTACAGGACTCATCTGCTGTAAATGAGCTAACATCTGCTGATGACAGCTTACATAATGCTCTAAACAGCATTAAAGACCAAGAACAGGCTTCAGCTGAAGCCAAATGGAAGCAAAATCTTCCCCCTGCCTGTTAATGCGAACATGACTTTCTTTCCTATTCATACAGGCTTACTGACCTGCCAAAGTGTGTGTTTTCAGAATATAACTTGAGACAAATGAATAGGGGCTCTCACGCCCATACATAGGTACTTTCAGGCTGGAAAATTCTTCTTGGCAATCTGTCCAGTTTTGCTGAGGCGAAAAAAAATGTGTCTCCCCAGCTTCTGAATAACACCAATGTAGTTTCGGTCTACTTCTGATGCTTCAATGTGTCCTTCTCTCCTTTCTCATTATGTCAAGGTCATTTTGTGGCATTTTACAGCTCTTCCTTTCCCAACTGACTCATTTTAGGTGGCAGGGCAAGTTGGTAAGGCAGTTAAGAAGGCATATGGGATACTTGGCTTTGCAAATAGGGGCATTGAATACAAAAACAAGTAAGTCATGCTAAACTTTTAGAAATCAGTGGTTAATCCTCAGCTGGAGTATTGTGTACAATTCTGGGCACCACATTTTAGGAAGTATGTCAAGGCCCTGGAGAGGGTACAGAGGAGGATTACCAGGATAATACCAGGGATGAGGGAGTTCAGTTATATGGAGCAGCTGGGACTGTTCTGAGAACAGAGAAGGTTAAGTGGAAACCTAAGAGAGGTATTCAAAATTATGAAGGGTTTTAATAGAGCAAGTAGGAAGAAACTAGTTCTTCTGGCAAGTGGATCGCTAAACAGAGGTTATAGATTTAAATAATTGGCAAAAAAAACTAGAAATAAGGAGAAATTTCTTCACACAGTGAGTTATTAGGGTCTGGAATGCATTACCTGAAAAGATGGTGGAATCAGATTCCATTGTAACTTTCAAAAGGCAATTGAACACATACTTGAAGAGGACTAATTTGCAAGATTATGGGGAAAAATCTGGGGCGTGGGACTAAATTGGACAGCTCTTTCAAAGAGCCAACCCAGGCACAACAGGCCGAATGGCCTCCTTCTGTGCTGTAAGATTCTATAATCTCCTTATCAATAAGTAAGCACTATTTTCTTACGTTTAAGATTCATTTCAGTGGTTAGTGTGAATGTAATGCTTTTTGGTGATGAAAGAAATTCTATTCACCAAGTAATGCGCGTAATTTGTAAATTTGAGGTAACTGATAAAATTTGAATATCTATTACAGATAAACATAATACCAACCCATCCAAATAAAGCAGCTCCAGCTTGTCTCACAATTGTAAGGTCTTTATCTTCCTACATTACAATAATTACTACATTTCAAAAGTACTTCATTGGCTGTAAAGCACTTTGTGATGTCATGAAGGCGCTATATAAATGCAAGTCCTTTCTTTCTTTTACTGGATCAGAATCCTGATGCTGAGCCAAGTTCTCACACTGGCATTGACCTCTCTTAGAAAGTGGATCTAAGTTTCTTTTGCACAAGACCAGAAGTCAGAAAAATACACTTAAAACGCAAGGTCTGCACAGGCACTGAAATTTGTACACTATTAGGTCATTTGTTTTTCTCCTTAAGTTTGAAACATTTCTGCACAACGAGAGGTTGCATTTATATAATGCCTTTAATATAAAAATGTCCCAAGGACAGGTACTTCACAGAAGTAGATAAGGGAGTAAATGCCAAGCTATGTATGGAGACATTAGGAGGGATGATTGAAAGTTTGGTTGAGGAGCTGGGTTCTGAGAATGGAGAGAGAAGTGGGGAGTTTGAGTATGGATTGCAGAGAGCAGGAAATTACCTTGGTTATGTTATCATATGAATGTTTGTATCAATTTTCTGCTTTTGCTATTTTAACAGAGACAACAATGCATTTTAAATTAACAACTTTATGTCTCTGTTAAACTAGCAGGGAGTAAAATTTAATCTGATTGAAGAGACTGGTATCATTGGTGGGGTAGAAGGAGGGGGAATGCACATGAGGCCAGTGTCTGAACGAAGAGCATGCAGGAAGAGATACATGGTGTGAGGAGATTGCAGTGGTAGGGTCAAGCAAGGCCATGGGCTGAGGAGAGGATGACAATTCTAAATTTAATGCTTTGAGAGTAATGGGGAATGTAATTTAGTGTGGGACAGGATGTTGGTGGCTGAGTATGGATAAGTTGCAGCTTATGAAGGTGAGAATGGATGAAAGGCCAGCAAGGAGCGCACTTGAGGAACTGAGGCCAAAATTCCTTGGGACATAATCCCAGTGATTACATGACGATTACTCTCCAGCAATGACCACACCAGAGTTTGCAGGGTCATTGGAAGGGCATCTAGTTAGCAGGGGGTAGGTAGGTGCAAGTACCACTTTGATTGCATCTATGGCATCCCAGTAACCCATGTGCCTGTAAACTCTGGTGCCCATCTGCCATTGGGAGGGGAGTTGCCAGCCCCAACCCCTTCTCAGCCTCAGACTCTTGTTCCTCTGGGCCCTTGTGTAAGAGTGGAGCAAACTTCAATTTTTTTTTAATGTATTGATGTTTCTTCAGGTGTCCAGGCCACTTCCTGAGCCTAGTCCCCACTCGTGAGACCCACATCCACTCATGTGCCTCACCTCATTGAGTGTACTGGCCTCCACAGATACATTGGGTCCCAATCTGAGCCATTTGGGTGGGAGCTCCCTGTCTCTACCTGTAACTCCACCCCTTCCAGCATTTTCCTTGTAAGAGGCAGGCAGAGGTTCTGCCCCTTACAAGACAATTTGTAATTTTACGGTAATGAAGAAAATCTATCACAACCAAATCACCATTGTTTTCTGGGGCGTTTTGCCAGTCTCTCGCCAGTGTTACAGCAGGAGGCCAGTGGAACTACTGAGAAGTTTCATCTCAATTGCGTCTGGGGTTGACAAAATCATGGATCGGGGTTATTGCAGCAAAGTGGCTAGGATAGGGGACGAGGTGGGCAATGTTTTGCAAGTGGAAAAAAACCTTCTTGGTGATACATAGAACGTGAATTGAAGCTGACTTCAGGATTGGAATGGGTAGCCAAGATTTTATGGTCAAGTCCAGCCTAGGCGAGTGTCTGGGAGTGGGACAAAGTCAATGGGAAGGGCCCAGATTTTGTGCTAGGGTCAAAAACAGTCGTTTCAGCTTTCCCAATGTGCAGTTGGAGGAAGTTATGAATTCTTCATGACTTTTTGTTGGACAATCAGCCCGACAGTACAGAGGTGGTCATGGAGTCCAGAAAAGTGGTGGAAAGGTAAAGCTGGATTTCATCAGTATACATAGAGGGGTTGCCTCCATCCCTCTGGATGATGTGGTAGCATATAAATGAGGAAAGGACTAAGAATAGATCTTTGGGAAGTTGACAGTGCAGGGCTGAGAAGAGACACCATGGCTGAAGACGCACTGCTTTAATCAGATAAGTTGAGTGGAACCAAGCAGTCCTAAGGAACAGGACAATAGAGTAGAGATGATGGAAGTGGTGTGTTTAACATTGTTGAGAGGCCAACATGAATATGGAGGGCTAATATATCATTGTCACAGTTATGGAAGCTGTTATTTCAGATTGGCTCAGGCCATTTTGATGTTGTGAGAAGGGCAGAAACAGGGCAGTGGATTTCAAGTTTTCTAAGAGGTGGGCTGGAAGCAGGGAGGTGACGGCGTGTTCGAAGACCTTAGAGAGGAAAGGGAGATTAGAGGTGGGGTGTTAATTACAGAGAACAAATGGGTTGAGGCTTCTTGAAGGAAGTGATGACAGTGATCTTGAAAGAGAGAGGCAGGAAACCTGAGGAAAGAAAACTATTAATGATGTAGGCCAGTATGGTGACCAGAATATTCGGTTTTATTTTGACATTATAGTATCCTGTTAAATGTGAATGGAAAACAGAAAGCTGAACAACATTAATAGCCCACAATTATACTTGGGGTTATGTGGAGTAAAAAGCTTTTTTGCAGTAATGTGTTGTCTGCCATATTATAATGTAATTAAATCAAGAACTGACTGACTGACTGTTACTGACAGTCTAAAGAAAGATAAAGTAATTAATTTAAACTCAGTTACAGTAAAGAGTCAGTTTGACTTAAACTTGCTGAATTCTTGACATTCAGAGACTCTCCAGTCTAAAGAAGCCGTTGCATTCTCTCATACTTTTGCTTCTGTACCTAATCTTAGACTGACACCCAACATTGCCAAATGAGTTCTTATCCTGAGGCCGAATCCTGGAATAAACACTTTTAAAATAGTGTCACTGAATTTCTTGTCACTGAGCAGGCACTCTGTGAACCCGAGACCCTCTAGCCTGGATGGTTTAGGTCCATACTGCCTTAACCAAATGAGCTATGTGGGAGCGGTTCTGCAACTATTCTAAGTAAAGACTATCACAGAAATTGAATGTAGCTCTTCAGTTCAGTTAACTCATGCAATATTGTGCTGAGCGTAGAAAATTATGTAGGTATTTACATTTAAATTTCCATCAAAATATACTTCAAAATTCTCAGATTACTGACCCTTTTAAATGTAAGCCGCATTGAAGTCTGATATGTATTCTGGGACAAATAACTGCAAGGATGCACAGTAAGACATTTAATCAGTATTATGAGATTATGACCTGGTGTTCTGAATGCCCACCCAGGTCTGGAAGCAAAGGTGATTAATGTAGAATCACAGAAAGTTACAGCACAGAAGGAGGCCATTTTGGCCCATCGTGTCTGTGCTGGCCAACAAAGAGCTATCCAGCCTAATCCCACTTCCCAGGTCTTGGTCCATAGCCCTGCAGGTTACAGCATCCCAAGTGCACATCCAAGTACTTTTTAAATGTGGTTAGGGTTTCTGCCTCTACCACCCTTTCAGGCAGTGAGTTCCAGACCCCCACAACCCTTTGGGTGAAGAAATTTCCCCTCAAATCCCCTCTAAACATTCCACCAATTACTTTAAATCTGTGCCCCCTGGTTTTTGAATCCTCTGCCAAGGGAAATAGGTTCTTTCTATCCACTTTATCGATGCCCCTCATAATTTTATACACCTCAATAAGGTCTCCCCTCAGCCTCCTCTGTTCCAAGGAAAACAGACCCAGCCTATCCAGTCTTTCCTTATAGCTAAAATTCTCTACTCCTGGCAACGTCCTTGTAAATCTCCTCTGTACCCTCTCTAGTGCAATCACATCTTTCCTGTAATGTGGTGATCAGAACTGCACGCAGTACTCTAGCTGAGGCCTAACTAGGGTTTTATACAGTTGAAGCATAACCGCCCTGCTCTTGTATTCTATGCCACGGCTAATAAAGGCAAGCATTCCGTATGCCTTCTTAACCACCTTATCTACCTGGCCTGCTACCTTCAGGGATCTATGGACATGCACTCCAAGGTCCCTTTGTTCCTCTACACTACTCGGTGTCCTACCATTTAATGTGTATTCCCTTTCCTTGTTAGCCCACCCCAAATGCATTACCTCACCTCACATGGGTTCGGGTGGATGCACAGTGATAGAAGATTTGAGGTTAGGATCAGATCAGCCATGATCTTATTGAATGGTGGAGCAGGCTCGAGGGGCCGATTGGCCTACTCTTGCTCCTATTTCTTATGTTCTTATGTTCTCCGGATTGAATTCCATTTGCCACTGTTCTGCCCACCTGACCAATTTATTGATATCTTCCTGCAGTCTATGTAGTGTCCGTGTGTAGATAAAGACACTGAAGACAGGAGTTGGTTCATAGGTATTTACTAAGCAAGTCTGGGGGGGGGTTCTAAAGGATATACACAATACACAGGCTTATATAGCCCAAGTGGCAATTACCGGCATTACGCACACCTGGGGCTCTTAAAGGCACATACACCACAATTCCTCCCCTTCTAGCTAACTAGTACATTATATTTTAAGTAATTATTAATTACATGTTATATGCAAAATAATATACATTGCTGTATTAATTAATTATAAGTTAGTCTCTCAGGAGGCTTCCTGACTCGGTCTGGATAACGCCTCGGGGGTGTAGTAGTTTCTGGTGGTGTAGTAGGTTCTTCTGGCAAGGCTGATTCGGCTTGAAGGCCAGTGTCGGGTTCATCGGGCTCCAGTATCACCGGATCGGAGGTAGATATGGGTATCTCTACTTCATCGTTAGATGTATAGAGTGGTGGTGTAGGTTGTCCCTTTTCGGATGACTTGATGATTTGGTCAGCATGGCGCCTTATTATGCTGTCTCCGATGTCCACGGTATACATCAGTGGTCCTAATCGTGTGCAGATAGTTCCAGGCTGCCATTTCTCGGTACGGTAGTCCCGGGCCAAAACCGGTTGGCCTATCTGGAAGGCCCTAGTTGGCCTTTCATTCATGCCCTGAAACTGCCGGTTCTCCACGTCCCTTCGGATGTTGGGCTTGGCCAAATCCAGCCGGCATCTTAGGTTTCTATTGTAGAACATCATGGCGGGAGTTTGGTTAGTAACCATATGCGTTGCATTCCTATATGCAAGTAAGAAGTTATCCACCTTGTGCTGAAGTTTTATGTCTTCATTACCCATGGCCTTGATGGCCTTCTTGAAGGTCTGGACAAACCTTTCAGCCAATCCATTGGTGGCGGGATGGTATGGGGCGGACGTGTAGTGCTTTACCCCATTGTTCTTTAAGAACTTTCTGAATTCTTCGGACACAAATTGCAGTCCATTATCAGAACATATCTGCTCCGGCAGCCCATTCCTGGCAAATATGGTCCTTAATACTGTGATGGTTTTTTCCGTGGTGGTGGAGGACATCTTTATTACCTCTGGCCACTTGGAGTGTGCATCAACTGCGATTAAGAACATTGAGTCCATAAATGGACCAGCAAAGTCGATGTGCACCCTTTGCCAGGGAGATGAGGGCCACTCCCATGGATGTAGAGGGGCCTGTGGCGGAGCATTTTGGACCTTCTGGCATCCTAGGCAGCTCTTAGTCATGTCTTCGATGTCTCCATTGATACCTGGCCACCATACAAACGCCCTAGCTAGGTTCTTCATTTTCACTCCACCCAGATGCCCCTCGTGAAGCTCCTTTAGCACTTTATCCTGGAGTTTGGGTGGAATCACCACTCTGGATCCACACATCAAGGTTCCTCGGCACACTGACAGCTGTTCTCTTCTTTGCGAGAATGCTGGCAACAGTGGTTCGCCATGTGCTGGCCATCCCTTCACTGTTAAATCGTAGACCCGTGAG
Organism: Somniosus microcephalus; assembly: GCF_052327205.1. NCBI lineage: Eukaryota > Metazoa > Chordata > Chondrichthyes > Squaliformes > Somniosidae > Somniosus > Somniosus microcephalus. Next base: position 232,038,623 of record NC_140994.1, read on the forward strand.
AGAGTAGGGTCATTTCTTGTCTCCCTTTCAATGGCAGAATTTGTCACCGGTAGACATTCCACTATGGTAGAGTGGAATATCTCTACTGGGTCTACTGTAGGTGCCTCTTCTATCGTTGGCAACGGTAGGCGTGATAAACCGTCAGCATTCCCATGCTGTTTTGACCCTTTGTATTCAATGTTGTATTGGTGTGCCCCTAGAAAAAGGGACCACCTCTGTAGTCTTTGTGCCGTCATAATGGGGACACCTTTTTTAGGGTTGAATATGGAGATGAGGGGTTGATGGTCAGTCAGCAAGGTAAATTTTTGTCCGTGTAGGTAATGGTTGAATTTCTTCACTCCCCATACCAGGCTGAGTGCTTCCCTGTCTATCTGGGCATAGTTACGCTCAGCTGAGTTCAATGAGCGTGACGCAAAAGCTATCGGCCGTTCCGAGCCATCAGGGAATCTATGGGACAATACCGCTCCTACGCCGTAAGGGGATGCATCGCACGCCAGTCTGATTGGTAGTGATGGGTTGTAATGAGCCAAAATTTTCTCGGATGTGATTAAGTCTTTACATTTATGGAAGGCACGTTTACAGTCTTCGTTCCATTTCCAAATCACTCCTGTCTGTAGAAGATCATTAAGAGGGTGTAGAATAGTTGATAAGTTCGGTAAAAATTTATGATAGTAATTTATTAATCCCAGGAATGACCTTAATTGTGAAACATTTTCAGGTGCTGGGGCTTTTATAACTGCTTCAATTTTTTCAGGTGACTTATGCAACCCTTCCTTATTAATTATGTGGCCACAATATGATATCTGATTTTGGAAAAATTCGCACTTGGGGCGATTTGCTCGTAGGCCCCGTTCTTTCAGCCTAGTGAGCAGCTGCTCCAAATTGGCAAGGTGCTCATTGTCGTTTTCTCCTGTTATAAGGATGTCGTCTAGGTAGCATTGAGTCCCCGGAATCCCTTGCAGAACTTGCTCCATAGCTCTTTGCCAGATAGCTGCAGCTGATGCTATTCCAAAAACCAGTCGATTGTACTGGTACAGGCCTTTGTGTGTGCTTATTGTGAGATACTTTTTAGAGGTCTCCTCAACCTCCATCTGTAGATATGCCTGTACCAAGTCAATTTTTGTGAAACGTTTCCCTCCGGATAGTGAGGCGAAAATATCTTCTATCCTCGGAAGAGGATACTGTACCGTGTGAAGGACTGGGTTTACAGTCACCTTAAAGTCCCCACAGATGCAAATTTTTTTCTGTTCCTCAGAGTTATTTTTCAATGTTTTTTTCATGACTGGAACGATGGGTGTTGCCCATTCGCTCCAATCTATTTTGGATAATACGCCTGCCTTTTCCAAATTCTTCAGCTCTGCCTTGACTGCCGGACATATTGCGTATGGCACCGGTCTTGCCTTAAAAAATTTTGGAATTGCTGTATCTTCCACTTTTATTGAGGCGGTGATGCCTTTCAAGGTTCCTAGTTTCTCTTGAAAGACTTCTTTGGCGTTGGCCAAGATGTCTTTTAATCGTTCAGGTATGATGTCATCATTGTTTTTTTTCTTACTGGTCACCGTCAGTGCCTGAATGGAGTGCCAGTCTAAACGTATCTTCCTTATCCATTCACGTCCCAACAACGGTGGACCACCATCTTGTAGAATGTATAAATACAACTTTTGTATTTCTTTGCCGTTGTATACCACAGGCACCCTTATTTTTCCTTTGGGGTAGACTTTCTGCCCCGTATATGTTTTTAAGATAATGGATGTGTCTTTTAGAGGTATATGCGAAAATAGCCTCTCGTAATCTCGTCGATTTATTACGGTTAGAGCTGATCCTGTATCTAGCTCCATTTTAACTGGGGACCCTGCTATTGTGAGGGTAACCCAAATGGTTTGGTAATCCTCTTTGGCAAGTACATTATGTAATTTGAGACAGCTTAGTCTCTTGTTTCCAGAGTCGCTATCGCTATTCTGGTCTTCGGAGCTATTGTCCGTCATCATTTGTACCTTCCTGTACTTTTCTTTATTGATTTTTTGTTTTCTGTCAGTGGATTTATTTTGTCCAGATTGGCATACCCGTGCAATGTGTCCAATCTTACCACATTGCCTGCATGCTTTGCCCTTGAACCAGCAGTCCCTCTGGTTATGGGTGGATCTGCCGCAGCGATAACATCTTCCGAACTCCTGTGTCATTTTATGGGTGCTGAAGTCCTGTGTCTCTTGTTGTATCTCTGCAGCTCCTTTTGCTGCTGCTTCGTATGATACAGCCATACTGAAAGCTTTGTCCAATGTTAAATCTTTTTCAGAAAGCAGTCTTTTTTGTGTTCCTTCACTTAAGAGACCGCAAACAAATTTGTCTCGAAGATAATCCGATAGTCCTGCTCCGAATTGGCAGTACTTTGATAGCTTTCTTAATTCGGTTAGGTAATCAGCGTTACTTTCATTCTTGTGTTGATTTCTCTTGAAGAACTTGAATCGTTCCGCTATCAGCAGCGGTGTTGGGTTTAAATGCTCTTGCAGGGTATCAACAATTTCTTTAAAAGTCTTGTCCTTTGGTTTGGCTGGAGTGATTAAATTTCGTAACAGCCTGTATGTCTTCGCGCCCATTAAGTTCAGAAGTACTGAAGCTTTTTTTTCATCTGTTATTCCATTTGCAGTGCAATAAACCTCGACTCTTTCCACGTATGTGGTCCAATCTTCTATTTCGCCATCAAAAGCCTCAATATTACCAGATTTAGGCATTTCAGAAAAGATATGGCGCTTCCCGCGCTTTTTTCTTTCTTCTCTCTCTGTAGCAACGATATGGCGCTTCCCGCGCTTTCCCGCCGCTGCTACCGATAACAACGCTGTTTTACTGTGGTTTCCGTTTATTCACTGTTGGAGACTCGTTCCCGACGGAGGTCTAAACGCTGACCTGCTTGCCGCGCCAGCCGTCTCTCGAGTGCACCCTCCCAGTCCGTTATTGCTTGCCTCCGATTTCGCTGCCTGTCTCAGCTGTAGAGCCCGCCGCTGGAGCTCCAGCCTGACGCCCAGGAAGGATTAGCGCAGTACCTGTCACCAGCTTGGCCAGCTGGTGAAACCACAGTTTCTCTTACTTCCTTGAGTCTTCTGGACGCTGGAGGAATCGATGTCCTTGAGGTGCTGCCGAATTGCAGGTAAGTCCGTTTCCACTTCGTCGCCACTGTAGTGTCCATGTGTAGATAAAGACACTGAAGACAGGAGTTGGTTCATAGGTATTTACTAAGCAAGTCTGGGGGGGGGTTTCTAAAGGATATACACAATACACAGGCTTATATAGCCCAAGTGGCAATTACCGGCATTACGCACACCTGGGGCTCTTAAAGGCACATACACCATAATTGCTCTTAAAGGCACATACACCACAGCCTACAGCTTCCTTCTTCAGTATCAACCACACAGCCGATATCATCTGCAAACTTCTTAATCATACCCCCTATATTCAAGTCTAAATCATTGATATATACCACAAAAAGCAAGGGACCTAGTACTGAGCCCTGCGGAACCCCACTGGAAACAGCCTTCCAATCACAAAAAAAAACCATCAACCATTATCCTCTGCTTCCTGCCTCCGAGCCAGTTTTGAATCCAACTTGACACTTTGTCCTGGATCCCATGGGCTTTTAACTTCGTGACCAGTCTGCCATGTGGAACCTTATCAAAAGCCTTGCTAAAGTCCATGTACACTACATCAAATGCACTACCCTCATCTACCCTCCTTGTTACCTCCTCAAAAAATTCAATCAAGTTTGTCAGACATGATCATCTCTTAACAAATGTGCAAGGACATAATCACTCAAACAAAATCTGAAGATTTTCAAACCTTGCAGGAACTAATACCTGGGAGGAATTTCCCGCAATATATATGTTATTCTATTTAAGCAGTAAACTGGAGACAATTTGAAAAGAATTATTCTTGTTCAACATATTAGTTATAGTCCTCAAATTAAAAAGAAATGTCTATCTTCTAATCAATCTAATTTCCAAGCATGTTGGATTAATTAGTATAATTAATGTGATCCCTTATTTCATGACTATTCCCTCTACAATTTCTACAGATAAGTATGCATTTTGGAGTGAGAGCAGAAAGTCTATTTTCTAGTTTACAATTTGCTTTTGTTTATGTCAGATATGTTACACATTTTGAATGTTGCTGTTAGTTTTTGTGTGTTTGAAATTAATATTTGATCTCAGAGCTTCAATCTCACCTGCTATGTTAAAAATGTTCCTTATGGATATCTGCTGCAGACATTGAGATTTGTGGCCTGATTGGCCACAAAGCCTAATAATCATTGGTACTTTTCAATTTTAGCACCCGGTATCAGCATCAAATACATTCTGATCAGGTACAATATTGCCAAATATGCAGAGTAAGTGCCCTCCACTCAACTAGCATGACAATTCCCGTTCCTGTGCCAAATTTCTACCACTTCATGCTTAATTGAACATTTATATGTTGCAGGTGAGGAGTGTCCAAACTTGTGCCCATGGACATCATGCATCCTATGAACCCTGGCATTGTGACCCACAAGGTCGAAGCAACTGAGTTTCTGGGCCTTGAAGTTTAGAAAGAATAATTTTAATGCTGTTTCATTGTAAAAAAAAGTTTAATCTTCTTCTCTTCTTCTTAGGCAGTTCCTCAGAACCGGGGATGAATTTCTTCCACACTAGAAATGAGTTCTCAGGTGACTGATGAGTCCAATGCGGGGCCTACAGTCTCGGTCACAGGTGGGGCAGACGGTGGTTGAAGGGGCGAGTGGGTGGGGTTCTTGGGTTGATGTGCGCTCCTTCCGCTGTTTGCGCTTGGCTTCCGCTTGCTCCCGGCGAAGAGACTCGAGGTGTTCAGTGCCTTCCCAGATGCTTCTCCTCCACTTTGTGCGGTCTTGGGCCAGGGATTCCCAGGTGTCGGTGGGGATGTTGCACTTTTTCAATAAGGCTTTGAGGGTGTCCTTAAAGCGTTTCCTCTACCCACCTGGGGCTCTCTTGCCGTGTCGGAGCTCCAAGTAGAGCGCTTGCTTTGGGAGTCTCGTATCGGGCATGTGGATGATGTGGCCCATCAAGTTTAATCAGAACACTAAGATCTATCAGTATCCACAGCTCAAGATAAATGCAAATTAATAGAAACGTTAATTTAAGCTTTATACGTAACCTGCAAAGATCAATAGCGTGCACCTAATTGGTCCTTGAAGGCAAAAACCTTGGACACTCCTGCTTTAGACTTACACCTACAAGGAACTGGCATATAGATCTGCAGCACAAAGCTGCCCATAATTTCTTAACGGTTGGCACTAAGCTGACAGTCTCATTCAGAGAACCTTCAAAGACAGTTATTGTGGGAAATGGACGTTTCCCCACAGCAGGAGGCTTCACTGAAGCTGGAATTACAACAGGTTATTGGAGCAGAGTCAAGGGAGCTTCGCTTTGAACCTAACCCCTGCTATAAATGAAATGAGATTGATCCATGCTGGCACCGGGTACCAGAAATAGAAAAAGGTGGTTCACGGCACCTACCCCCACCCCCAAATACTGACATCTCTCACCCTAATGAGTATAACAATCAAGAAGAAAACTCAACAATGTGATCAGGTCAAATGATTTTAGTATAAATCTGTGACTTTTATAGAGATATTTCATTATGATGAATATTTAACAGCCAAATCAGACAGAGGGGCAATTTTTATTTATTTTATGATTTCATTAGAATAAATTACAAAAATATCGATATTATTTTTAAATAATCATCTATATTATTTTTGGTACAGTTATTTTATTGCAATCCTTAAAGAGTTAAGCTCGGTATGGTGAGTTTGCCCATGTTTTGTTTCATCCATTAAAAAAGAAAGATAACACGCTCAAATGCTATAAATATAATAGATCAGAACGAATCTTGAAATCAGAAAGCTTGGTCAAGCATACCACTGATAGTGGGGAATGTGTAATATCTGTACATAGGAACAACAGAGGCTTGACGCGAGTGAAGTGATCCATAAAACTATCAACCTGAAGGAAAAAGCCTACTGTCGTTATCTGTCACTTCTTGAAAGACCATACATTATGATGACATTTATTGTTATGCCTATTGCTAACCACAGTCAGAATGTCAGAATGAAACTTTTACCAAGAACAAAGAACAAGATGCAGATTGAATAAAGATTTTAATGAGGGTGGAACTATTTTGGGTAAATGATAAGCTGACACATTTAAAACCCTCTCAGTGATTGGCACAGTGGGCTTGCTACGCCATGGAGTGGTAGCAGCTGATTTCATCTGCAATTCTCCACAGTGCAAGTTATCAATTTTCAGATTTGGGGAGGGGGAGGGGTTGGGGAAAGAGAGGGAAGGAAATAAGCAAAGTAACAATGTAAAGAAAAAGGCATTTTCCTACTTAGAGTTGGGGGGAAGGAAGGTTGTCGGTTACATGGAGGATACTTTAAGAACATAAGAAATAGGAGCAGGCCATTTGGCCCTTCGAGCCTGCTCCGCCATTCAATAAGATCATGGCTGATCTTCTACCTCATCTCCACTTTCCTGCACTATCCCCATATCCCTTGATTCCCTTAATATTCAAAAATCTATCGATCTCTGTCTTAAATATACTCAACGACTGAGCCTCCACAGCCCTCTGGGGTAGAGAATTCCAAAGATAGCATGAGTGCGTTCAGGAGGTCACAATACAAGTGGTATATTTTCAGCCACCAGACACCCTCAGATGTGTTCTATTCATGCTGGGTAGAGGTAGGAAAGGACCTCAAGAAAACTTATTGGAGTACTGGGCGTCTCATTTGATATCACTCATTTTACACTAGCACCCAAAGATGAAAAACACCCCCATAATATTTTGGACAGGGACTTTCGAAAAGAAAGATTTTATGTATTGATTTATATGTTTTACAAGTCATCTTGCCACATGGTTTTGGTGACGATGATAGTAACGTGGCAGTGGCAGGGTTGGGAGCTCTTTCACTCTGCTGTTATTCTGAGGTGGAGGTAACAGATATATTTGGCTGAGTTACATTTTCTTTTGCTACCTTGATGGCTTGGATCCTACTTAGTACTTTTGTTCATGTACAATTTACTAGCATTTACTCAAGGAAATCTGTTACATCTCTGACTTTTTCCAGTTTGACCTGAAACATTAACTTTGGCCGCGATTTTATCGGCACTGAGAGGGCAGGTTTAGAAACATCGAAGGTAGGAGCAGGAGTAGGCCATTCAGCCCCACGAGCCTCTTCCGCCATTTAATGAGATCATGGCTGATCATCCAAATTCAGTATCCTGTCCCTGCTTTCTCCCCGTATCCCTTGATCACTTTAGCCTTAAGAAATATATCTAACTCCTTCTTGAATATATTTAATGAATTGGCCTCAACGGCCTTCTGTGGTAGGGAATTCCACAGGTTCACCACTCTCTGGGTGAAGAAATTCCTCCTCATCTCAATCCTAAATGGCTTACCCCTTATCCCTAGACTGTGACCCCTGGTTCTGGACTCCCCCACCATCAGGAACATCCTTCCTCCTTCTAGTCTGTCTAGTCCTGTTAGAATTTTATAAGTTTCAATGAGATCCCCTCTCATTCTTCTAAACTCCAGCGAATACAAGCCCAATCGACCCAATCACTCCTCATACGTCATTCCTGCAATCCCAGGTATCAATCTGGTGAATCTTCGCTGCGCTCCCTCCATGGCAAGAACATCCTTCCTCAGATAAGGCAACCAAAACAGCACACAATACTCAAGGTGTGGTCTCACCAAGGCTCTGTACAACTGCAGCAAGACATCCTTGCTCCTGTACTCGAATCCTCTCGCTATGAAGGCCAAAATACCATTTGCCTTCTTAACCGCCTGCTGCACCTGCATGCTTACCTTCAGCAACTGGTGCACAAGGACACCCAGGTCTCGTTGCACTTCCCCTTCTCCCAATCTATTGCCATTCAGATAATAATCTGCCTTCCTGTTTTTTCCACCAAAGTGAATAACCTCGCATTTACCCCCATTATTCTGCATCTGCCATGCATCTGCCCAATCACCCAACCTGTCCAAATCATACTGGAGTTTCTCTGCATCCTCCTCACAGCACACACGCCCACCCAGCTTTATGTCGTCTGCAAACTTGGAGATATTACATCTAGTTCCCTTGTCTAGATCATTAATATATATTGTGAATTACCGGGGTCCTAGCACCGATCCCTGCGGTACCCCATTAGTCACTGCTTGCCACTCGGGAAAAGACCCATTTATTCCAACTCTTTGCTTCCTATCTGCCAACCAGTTCTCTATCCAAGCCAGTACCTTACCCCCAATCCCATGTGCTTTAACTTTGCGCAATAATTTCTTATGCGGGACCTAATCGAAAGCCTTCTGAAAGTCCAGATACACCACATCCACTGGTTCTCCCTTATCTATTCTACCAGTTACATCCTCAAAAAATTCCAGTAGATTAGTCAAGCACGATTTACCCTTTGTAAATCCATGTTGACTTTGTCCGATCCTGTCACTGTTTTCCAAGTGCTCTGCTATTATATCTTTTATAATGGACTCTAGCATTTTCCCCACTACCAATGTCAGGCTTACCGGTCTATAATTCCCCATTTTCTCTCTACCACCTTTTTTGAATAGTGGGGTTACATTAGCTACCCTCCAGTCCATGGAAACTGTTCCAGAGTCCATAGAATTTTGGAAGATGACCAGCAATGCATCAACTATTTCTAGGGCCACTTCTTAAGTACCCTAGGATGTAGATTATCAGACCCTGGGAATTTATCAGCCTTCAATCCCGTCAATTTCCCTAACACCATTTCCCTACAAATACTGATTTCATTCAGTTCCTCCCTCTCATTAGACCCTATGTTCCCCAACATCTCTGGGAGGTTATTTGTGTCCTACTTTGTGAAGACAGACCCAAAGTATGTATTTAATTGGTCTGCCATTTCTTTGTTCCCCATTATAAATTCCCCTGATTCTGACTGCAAGGGGCCTACGCTTGACTTCACCAATCTTTTTCTATTCACATATCTATAGAAGCTTTTACAGTCTGTTTTTATGTTCCCTGAAAGCTTACTCTCATACTCTATTTCCCCCCTCTTAATTAATCCCGTTGTCCTCCTTTCCTGAATCCTAAACTGCTCCAAATCCTCAGGTATGTTGCTTTTTCTGGCCAATTTATGACCTCTCCTTGGATCTTATGCTATCCGTAATTTCCCTTGTTAGCCACGGTTCAGTCATCTTTTTTGTTTTATTTTTATGCCAAACAGGGCTGAACAAATTCTGTAGTTCATCCATGTGATCTTTAAATGCTTGCCATTGCCTATCCACCGTCAACCCTTTAAGTAACATTCCCCAATCCATCCTAGCCAACTCGCGCCTCATACCATTGTAGTTTCCTTTATTTAAATTCAGGACCCTAGTTTCTGAGTCAAATACTTCACTCTCCATCTTAATGAAGAATTCTATCATATGATCGCTCCGACCCAAGGGGCCTCGCACAACAAGATTGCTAATTAATCCTTTCTCATTACATGATACCCAGTCTAAGATGGCCTGATCTCTAGTTGGTTCCTCGACATATTGGTCCAGGAAACCATTTCGTATACACTCTAGGAATTCCTCCTCCACAGTATTGTTACTAATTTGGTTAGCCCAATCTATATGTAGATTAAAGTCACCCATGATAACTGCTGTGCCCTTATTGCACGCATCTCTAATTTCCCATTTAATGCCATCTCCAACCTCAGCATTACTGTTTGGGGGTCTGTATACAACTCCCACTTACGTTTCCTGCCCCTCGGTATTTCTCAGCTCTACCCATACAGATTCCATATCATCAGAGCTAATATCCTTCCTTACTATTGTGTTAATCTCCTCTTTAACCAGCAATGCTACCCCACCTCCTTTTCCTTTTTGCCTGTCTTTCCTGAATATTGAATACACCGGGATGTTGAATTCCTAGCCTTGGTCACCCTGGAGCCATGTCTCTGTAATCTCAATTATATCATATCCGTTTACATCTATTTGCGCATCTAATTCATCCACCTTATGAATGCTCCTCGCATTAAGACACAAAGCCTTCAGGCTTGTTTTTTTAACACTCTTAGACCTTTTAGAATTATTATTTACTGTGGCCATGTTGGATTTACACCCTTGATTTCTCTGACTGCCACTATTGCTTTTCTCCTTCCTGTCTTTTGTTTCTATCCTTGCTTCCCTTTCCTCTGTCTCCCTGCACAAGTTCCCAACCCCCTGCCATTTTAGTTTAAACCCTCCCCCACAGCACTAGCAAACACTCCCCCAAGGACATTGGTCCCGGTCCTGCCCAGGTGCAAACTGTCCAGTTTGTACTGGTCCCACCTCCCCCAGAACCTGTTCCAATGTCCCAGGAATTTGAATCCCTTCCCCTTGCACCATTCCTCTATGTATTCATCTGAAATACCCTGCTATTTCTACTCTGACTAGCACGTGGCACTGGTTGCAATCCTGAGATTACTACCTTTGAGGTGCTATTTTTAAATTTACCTCCTAACTCCCTATATTCAGCTTTTAGGACCTCATCCCAGTTTTTACCTATATAGTTGGTACCTATATGCACCACAACAACTGGCTGTTCACCCTCCCCCTCCAGAATGCCCTGCAGCCGCTCCAAGACTGTTTGGAGGCAGTTCAAGTGTCAAAATTGTTTTGATTGATGGCAAGTTTCGATCCCGCAGCCAACCCGTCTCCAAACAATTTTCCCAAGTGTCAGGTTCCTGATTTGCGCATGGACCCAGCACCTAGCGGCGGGAAGCGGATTAAAGCTACTTACCTGCCTGTTAACAGGTACTTGATAGTTGTTAACAGACTCTTTTTCAATTTTGCCGTTTCTGCCTCGGGGTTCCTGATGACCGGACACCACGCCAGGTAAGTGTGGCATGTTGTGAGTCTGCTGTAGTGTTTCTGCATTGATGACAGCTGCAGAAGTGGTGTGAAGGATCCAATGGTGCAATGGTGAGTTTTAGAGGTAAGAAAATGTTGGGAAAATCTTTTTTTAATGTATTTACACTTTTCTGTAGTTAACAAGTCTAGTCCCACCTCATTGGGAGAACCTCTCTCACCAGTGACAAATCGCTTCTGTAACCTCACTGCAGCTGCCATCTGTTCTAGCCTATGGAGGGAGTCACTGGAGAGCCTGGGTGCAAGAGCTCACGTTTGTACAGTGATTGTCATTGTTGGCACCACCTCAATGCTATCAAACACTGAGAAATGAGCTGTCAAAGAAAAATTGTGCGTGATCCCTTTAAGAAAACCGGCAGATGACGCGTCATCAAATGACGTCACCTGACCGGCTTCTTCTTAATTGGCCGGCAAGCCCACAGGGCGGGCTTAACAAGGTCAATCAGTGTAAAATCACGTCCGTGGGCCGGATGTAGTTGAGGGCGGGACTTGAAGTTGGAAACCACCTGACCCACTCCCAACCTGCATCTAATTACAAAATCGTGGCCTTTGTCTCTCTCTCTCCACAGATGCTGCCTGACTTGTTGAGTATTTCCAGCATTGTAATGTATTATCACATAGTTTGTCACATGGTTTAATATGAGCATGCTCAGTTCGCTCTAGCCTAGTAAACAAGCACCTTGATTAGCAACTCATTGTGTCTCTGTCCTTCATTTGTTCTACTCACATATATTATATTTTTGGTGACAAGAATGGGATCCCAAAGCCATTTTTAGGGATCACGGAAGGACGCAGTGTTCAACCTTCGAGTGGAAAAGTTTAAGGTGAATTTGTGACATCTAAACTATATTTTTTTTGCGATGTTTTACTGTTAATGCTGATGCAGAATTGTCTGTGCTTTGCCTTTGAATATATGTATACACAGCAACAGCAGCATTGATTCTCACAACTACACAGATAGCGTGCTGAGTCACTGTTCAATGGGATCAGGACAATCATGGCCACGCCTACGGGATTCATTGGAAGCTTTGGCTTGTACGACCGAGCTCGCGAACCGTTCAGTTCTTTCATTGAGTGGATGGCGTTGTTTTTTTAAGGCCAATAACATTATTGAGACCAAAGGTACAGATGAGAATGTTCAAGCTCAAAATAAACTAATTCGTGAACGTAAAAAAGCAATTTTTCTAACAGAGATCGGGCCTGATGTCTACGGAACATTGACAAACCATGTGATAATACATTTCAAGTATTTTCTTGTTTTTTTATTTCAGAATTCCAGCATTTGCAGTATGACACAAGTAAATTGCATTTGACACAAGTAAATTGCTCTCTCTTACTCAATATATGTACTTTGAATGTACACAATTCCACAGAGAGTACCAGACAGGAGTGAGTTTATCCATTGAATACTGCGCTTTTTGGGCGATACTTGTTATTATTGTTTGAATGACCCTTTAAATAAAATGGTATAATTTTTTTTTCAAATTTTGGATACTAACGTTTTGGAGTGGAAATTCCTTTAGGCATGTTTCAGGCCTGAAGTACGCCCCAACCAAGAGGCCTGAAGCCGGCCCTCAATTGGTGCAAGCTGTGGCCGCCTGTCACACCGCTATAGGCAGCTCGCCTATTTTATAAAGATCAATGCCAGGCTGCTGGCCTCAGCAGGAGTGGCCCGAAGGTGAATCCTAAAGGTGGGGCAGGAAGGAGAATGAGTGAGGGGTAAATCACGGTCCGGAAGCGGCCTTCGGGAATGTTGCGCTCCTGCTCTTCTTGGCTCAACATTAATTTGAAAAGTCTGATGTCTATTCCGCTCAGGGGTAGCCCAAATTCCCCAAGGGGTCCGAAAACAGACATTAGGCCTTTCATTAGCATATGTTTTAGGCAGCAGCCCGGACACCTGAAAAATACACAAATAAATCGTGCGCAGCAAGGTGCAATATGAGACACGCGAGAGACAGCATGTGTTCACTTGTGCATCTAACTCATTTTAGGCCCACCCCTCTCCTGCCCAGGCCCATTCAACATCTGGTAGATTACAGGGGCCACAACTGGCATAGTAAAGATGGTGCACACTGCCGAATCTATGAGCTAATGTGATGCAGGTGGGCACTTCTGTTACAATAAGATCCTATATGAAAGAACAACCTGCACGTATCAACTCATTCCTCTCTGTACATCCACCGGGCGCATGCTGAAGCAAGCAATCACTTTGATGAAAGCTTGTCTGTTCTGTCAGTGAAGCTACTATTTTGCTGACCTTCACATCTCCATAAATCCCAAACCGTTTGCAAATATTAGTTATTTTCACTGAGCAATTGACTTCTTAATACATCAAAATTTGCAGACAAGAAATTACTCTGAACTAATGACACGTGGCTGTACAGATAGGTGGCTTGGAAATTAAACCTCCAGTGACTTCATTATCTCATCGTAAGCAGCGGTGCATCCATTTATAGGTCTGGCAAAAAAGGGAGAGATGTGCCTTCCCTGCAGAGAATATAAAACACACTGCTTTACCACAATAGAAATATTTTCAAAGCTGATCAAAAATAAATACTAGAGGCCAGCCTACCTCCAGAGACACCACAATATATTACTTATCTTTTCCTCCAGTGCAGGCAAAGCTCACCAATCCCAATTGTTGTCCACTGAAGTACCAAAATCTAACAATCCCATCTCATCCTTCCACTAAAAGAAAGACTTGCATTTATATTGCGCCTTTCACGATCTCAGGATGTCCCAAAGCGCTTTATAGCCAATTCAATACTGTTTGAAGTGTAATCACTGCTGTAATGTAGGAAGTGTGGTTGCCAATTTGCACACAGCAAGCTCCCACAGACAGCAATGAGATCAGAACCAGATAATCTGCTTTTTTAATGACGTTGATTGAGGGATAAATTTTGGCCAGAATTTCCCTGCTCTTCTTTGAAATAGTGCCATAGGATTTTTATGTCTACCTGAGAGGGCAGACGGAGCCTCAGTTTAACGTCTCATTGGATAGATGGCGCCTCCGACAGTGCAGCACTCCCTCAGTACTGCATTGAAGTGTTAACCTAGATTTTGTGCTCTGGAGTGGGACTTAAGCCCACAACCTTCTGACTCAGAGGCGAGAGTGCTGCCACTGAGCCATGGCCCTGCAGATCAACTAATCCTCCCCTCTTCTGTTGTGGATTTATTTACTAATCCATTCTTTCCACAACACATGGTGGCAAAGCGCTCCAATGACTAGTGGCTACAAACGCATCTCATCCAGCAGCTGTTAAATCAAACAATTCCACCTCGCTCGAAGACAACAAACCCACCTAACTCATTGGAGCCAGAACCTGTAAAGTTCAACAATACCATCTCATCTATAGGTTACAAATCCATCAAACCTCCTTCAATTACCATTGCAATACTAACATGCCCAGAATGCACAAGCCCACCAAGCCACCTTACCCAGATACTGCCAATGCCACCAATTCTACCTCACCCAGAGGCTGCCAATGCCACCAATTCCAGAGATTACAAACCCACCACTTCCACCCCATGCTTTTTTTTTTAAATTGAAATTAAGCTTCTTTTTTTTAAAGCATTTTTGTAATTACATCTTTCTGATGATGCAGATCTCCAGTAACAGTCAGTTTACTTGTAAAAACAGGCAAAGATGTGCTAAATAGACAATAAACTGGTAGTAAATATAGACACACAAGAACCTTGAGACACCACAGAATAGTTGTGAAGCAAGTTCACTAACTCAAACCCTACAGCTCCCGGTACTGTCAAACATTTCTTATCAGCCAACAAACTTCACCATTTCAATGACATACTCTTTCCTAGTTCAGAATGAATTGTGCATTAGATTATTATTTTTATTATCTGCACTATTTTCATTCAAAAAATGGGGGGGGGGAAATGACAGACAAAAACAAGAGGTAACTTCCTAAAAATCAGAACCTACCACTACAACTGGAACTGGTGCAGAAAGGATTGTATCTGGAGAGGTACTGGATGGTGCAGTGCTTAGAAAACCTCTTTTCACCCAAAATTGAATGCAGCCTAGACTTATGGGATGAATTTCTCACTTCACAACTCACTGATGGCTGTAAGGGGTACTCTGTGAAATACGTTCTGACATTCCTAAATCATCTACAGTGGCCACAAAACCATTTCATTTCACTCTGAGGTACCAGGAGGAGGTTTGGTGGTTATTGGGTACTAAGAATCTTTAGCGCGTCTCCAACATACAGAGACGATCGTAACACCAGATTCCAACCCATCTTAAACATGTTGGAGTATAAAGTCTATGGAGCTGAAAATCAGTGATTCGGCTCCGGCGACATAATTGTGGCGCAGTGGGATTTTTAAATGTGGGCATTGCTGGCAAAGTCGGCATTTATTGACCATCCCTAGTTGCCGAGATGGAAGGTGGTGGGATTTCTTCTTGAACTGCTGTAGCAATGTTGATACAACTGAGTGGCTTGCTCGGCCACTTCAGAGGGCAGTTAAGAGTCAACCACGTTGGTGTGAGACTGGAGTCACATATAGGCCAGCCTGGATAAGGATGGCAGATTTCCTTCCCTAAAGGGCATGAGCGAACCAGTTGGGCTCCTATAAAAATTTAACAGCTTCACGGTCACACTTATTGATGCCAGTTAATTAGATTGAATTCAAATTGTCAAACTGCCATGGTGGGATTTGACCTCTCATTCTCTGGATTACTAGTCCAGGCCTCGAGATTACAAGTCCACTTACATAACCACTGCACCACCATACTCTTAATGGACCCCAACTGCAGAGTCTGAGTATCCAGGGTTCGAGCCGGGTCAATTAATTATAATATATCAGACAGGCATCTGCGCTACTATAGGTGCATCTTGAATGCCCGCTGCGCCACTAGAAGAAGAAGCCAGTGTGACCAGTTGAAAATAGCAAAATCAGTATGTAAGAAATAGCTGTTAGATTCAAAGGTGGGTTTTAACTCTTAGAACAGAGACTGACAACAGGCAAGCGGAAAAAGATAGCATAAATGTCAGCAAGGTCAAATAACAAGCACTGAAAGGCCTGAAAGTGATAAGGGGATCGGAAAATGCAAGACAACACAGGGTGGTGGTACCATAGCTAGACAAAATGAAGCCGAAAAGTCATGTCCTTAAAGAAACATAATAAAACATTCCTCAGAAAGATAAGAGGGAGGCTTCATCAGCCATGCAGAAAGGGACGGCGAGGGATGCCTTCCCACTTCACAATTGGACAATAGGACGGGGGATCAAATGATTGACACCAGGAAATTACCAGCCCACCGAAATAACTATAAATATAGATGACCGAGAGAGGAAATCAGGCAGTCAGGGGCGAAGGCTTCCCCAAGGTGGCCTAACACCTTGGTCAAGTTTAGCCTCTGAGGTGGCTGATGGCCTAACACCTTGGTCAAGTTTAGCCTCTGAGGTGGCTGATGGCCTAACACCTTGGTCAAGTTTAGCCTCTGAGGTGGCTGATGGCCTAACACCTCCAGCAGCTTGAGAGATGACCCAACGGAAGTGACCACTGCAGCAGACTGCAGGAATCCACCCTACTGCCTCCCCATCCGTCCGGTCGTGTCATTCCGATTCGGGAGTCGTAGATCGCTCCTACTGTCACGGGTTGTATGTCTATTATACTCGGCTTAAACCATATGTAATATCTGATTATGCTTTAAAACTGTAGCTCTTTAATAAAAGCCTTGCAACTTCTAAAACCCTGTTGGGTAATCTGTGTGAGCCTGTGATCCTGAATCTTACATTGGTGTCAGAAGTGGGATCACGGAGTTAGGAGTTGTAAGGTTCCGGTTGGGATGACCGGAGGGACCGGTCAAACACGCGTGATCATTGCTTAGACTGTGTATAGTGTTTTTTCTCTCTGAAAGAAGGGAGCGGTCCAGTCGAATGCACGTGATCGTTGATTAGACTGTGTATAGTTTTTTTTCTCTCTGAAAGAAGGGAGCGGTAAAGAGCTTGTTGAAAGGTAAAACCAGAAATACAATGGTGTTGGCATATCACCGGGAACAGTTGATACATAGCCTGAAGGAGGTAAAGCATAAAGTGCAGGAGAGAGAGGGAGAGATAAAGAAGGAAAAAGATCTAATTTGCAGACTAACCAATCTGAAAACTCAGCAAAGGAAGGGAAAAAACAGGGATTTGGAAAGCCAGGAAAGCTGCTGAGACACCGATGTAAAAAGAGGAAAAGAAGAGAAACTTAAAGCTTTACCGACATGGAAGTTATTAACATCTGTGCCGAGACAAATAAAACACAAGATTGCTGAAAGGAACCTTAAAAAATGCTAGAATTTCAGTTTGTATGAAAATGTGTGTTAAAGTGTGACTGTTTTCCTGACTATGAATGTTTAAGAAGTTGCAGTATTTCTTTTGTCTGAAAAGTCTGTCTTTAAAAGAAAGATTCTGTTATGTGTGTTTTAGCTCCACCCACTTCTCTGTGTTAAAAGCGTTTAAATCTTTTGTCTTGTCTTGGATTTTGGAAGTTTGAAGAATGTGCGAATAAGATTGTGCCCCAAGAATTAAAAAATTTTTTGAGCTACAATTTAAATTAAGCTGGTGTGTAAAAACTGAGAAGAACAACAAAAAGTTTGTTTAACAAAAGATTAAGTTTCAGTCTAAGATTTAACCTTGGAGTCGTGGTTGCTATGGTGAAATCTTCTAAAGCAGTTTGATTTGATTTGTTTAAATGTGAAAAACTAATTTTTCTCCAGTTATATTCAATGTTTTTACAGTATTTTGGAAATGGAAATTATGTTCTTATAGACAGTTTCCTAGAAGTAAAGGGAATTAAGGGTTACGGGGAGCTGGCAGGAATTTGGACATGAGTCTAGGTTCGGATCGGACATGGCCCTGTGGGTAGCGGAGCGGGCCCAGGGGCCATGTAGCCTGATCCTGCTCCTATTTCATGTGTCTAATTCTGTTAGATTCAGGAGATGGTTCTGTGATAGTAGATTGGCGGTTAGGATCAGATCAGCCATGATCTTATTGAATGGCGGAGCAGGCTCGAGGGGCCGATTGGCCTACTCCTGCTCCTATTTCTTATGTTCTTATGTTCTTACATCTGAAGAAAGGACAATAAGAAATATGACGCAATTTACTGTTTTCTGCAAGAATGTGCTATTTTGTTTTGTTTTATCTGTTCTGTTCATGTTTAGTTAAAGTGTGAAAACACAACTGTCTTTTTCGATCGGGAAAGTTTTTTTTAAATTTACGTGAAGTAACGTAATTGCGTGCGCCTGATAATGTTTTGCTCCACCTTCTTAAAATCCTGCAAAGGAGTTAACCCTTTCCACTGACAGCTGTTCACCAAGCAACAACTTTAGTATGAAATTTAAAGATATTGGACATTATTAAATATAAGTTTCTTAATTTTAAGTTAATATTTCCCCACAGTGACAGAAGGAAAATTATGATTTGCTAAATTATATGGAAGTTACCTTGTAAACTAATAAAAGATCCTCGAAAATAATGATAATTAAAAAAGTGTTAATAACTTGGACCAAGTGAGAATGTTTGATCTATGTTTTCAAGTTTAAATATTGTACTGGACAGTAAAGTTCCTCCAGGGCTCATGAATGAGATATGAATGGTAATTAATGGGATGTGTAAAATGGAGAGAGGAAGTGATTGAGGGTGTGAGATAGAAACAGGAGAATTACACCACCAATTGGGAATTTTCCAAACTTTCTCATGAAAGTCAGGAAAGTAAATTGATAGCTTTCTCTTGGAGACATTTGTGTCCCTGGAGGACACGTGGCATGATATGGAGATACCGATATGAGTGTGCAAATGTGATTTGTCACGTATGAAGCAATTACCATCCGGAAATGCGTGCTGAGTTTGCACTGAAGAATGGGTCTCAGACATGCTCAGTTACTTGACAACAGCAAGGCATGAAATGGTTAAAGTGGCTCAGGAGAGTGAGACAAATTTTAAAGCATTGACACATACTCCATCGAGAAACTATCTAATTAATGAAACTATCAGAATAGAGTTAAACACACTGGTACCTGTTGGAGGGATTGAAATTGAAGTTGAAGTGGAGAGTTACATGGAATTTGGATTGGGACAATTGAGCGCTAAGGAGAAATCATGTTTAGTAAGAATTATCCACAAGATGGATATGAGTAAACGAGAGATCTGGAGAAACTTTTAAGTCCGTGATTTGTTGATTCGATGTTAAACTGTAATGTTGCTTGAAATGATTGTAAGACTGAATTTAACTGTGACTGTAATAATTGTGTTTTGTAGGTAACAGAGCATGGGAAAAACCAGTACGAATCCAGTAGGTGTTGGTTTTGGTGGTGCCTCCTGTGTCTCTACTACCACAACTACCATGCTTTATGGGTCTAACAGGACCTGTCCCATTCGGGTACTCGGATACGACATTCCCCTGTTGTTTGAAGGTTTCAGTGAGCTCATGATGTGACTGAATTCCTCCCTAAAGCATTTTTATGTTTTGGAGCAAGACAACTCGAGAATGGATATTGAAATTGACAGCATAGGGAACAACTCACACTGGTGGGATATTGGGCTTAATACATCAGCACACCCTTAGGTTCATATTATTTCACATGCTCTGGTAGTTATCCAACTTGTCATGATAGTGTATTTGATATATGTATCGTGTGTAGTAAGACTTTGATACATAAGCCAATTGGGTACTCATGCCCATGACTAACCAGCACTAACAAGTTAATTGAGCACACCAAAAGAGAAGATCCGAAGCAATGTAGAGGAAACCCCAGGCGGGGTAACATCAGGAAAGATAGAAGAAACAGCGGATATCCCAGGCGGGGCAGAATTGGAACACCGGAACAGTGAATTGAATTTGAGTAAGGGGTCAGACGTTGCTCCTTCTCCTCAAAGGAATGGACTGTAAGGATGGGGGTAATTTTCATTTTCAAGACTCCCTACTAACTAACACCTAAGTTGAGAGAGCAATAAGAGCTAGCTAGATTAGTCAAGAGCTGATTGTGAGAAGTCAATAAGGATATTTCCTTCTCAAAGAAGGGAATTGTAAGAAATAGCTGTTAGATTCAAAGATGGGTTTTAATTCTTAGAACAGAGACTGACAACAGGCAAGCGGAAAAAGATAGCATAATTGTCAGCAAGGTCAAATAACAAACACTGAAAGGCCTGAAAGTGATAAGGGGATCGTAAAATGCAAGACAACACAGGGTAGTGGTACCATAGCTAGACAAAATGAAGCCGAAAAGTCATGTCCTTAAAGGAACATAAGAAAACATTCCTCAGAAAGATAAGAGGGAGGCCTTGTCAGCCATGCAGAAAGGGACGGCGAGGGATGCCTTCCCGCTTCACAATTGGACAATAGGATGGGGGATCAAATGATAGACACCAGGTGATTACCAGCCCACCGAAATAACTATAAATATAGACGACCGAGAGAGGAAATCAGGCAGTCAAGGGCGAAGGCTTCCCCAAGGTGGCCTAACACCTTGGTCAAGTTTAGCCTCTGAGGTGGCTGATGGCCTAACACCTTGGTCAAGTTTAGCCTCTGAGGTGGCTGATGGCCTAACACCTTGGTCAAGTTTAGCCTCTGAGGTGGCTGATGGCCTAACACCTTGGTCAAATTTAGCCTCTGAGGTGGCTGATGGCCTAACACCTTGGTCAAGTTTAGCCTCTGAGGTGGCTGATGGCCTAACACCTTGGTCAAGTTTAGCCTCTGAGGTGGCTGATGGCCTAACACCTTGGTCAAGTTTAGCCTCTGAGGTGGCTGATGGCCTAACACCTCCAGCAGCTTGAGAGATGACCCAACGGAAGTGACCACTGCAGCAGACTGCAGGAATCCACCCAATCCGAGATCACCCTACTGCCTCCCCATCCGTCCGGTCGTGTCATTCCAATTCGGGAGTCGTAGATCGCTCTCTACTGTCACGGGTTGTATGTCTATTATACTCAGCTTAAACCATATGTAATATCTGATTATGCTTTAAAACTGTAGCTCTTTAATAAAAGCCTTGCAACTTCTAAAACCCTGTTGGGTAATCTGTGTGAGCCTGTGATCCTGAATCTTACAAGTAGATATCATTGTGACCGCCTGCAGTCTTCTAGGGTGTTCCAGGTCAATAACCAGGCTTGAATTCCCCCCCACCCTGCCCCCTCCACCGTGGATCCCACTTCTGCTACTCCATCGGCCTGGATGCCGGTATCCACATTGTATGGTGCTAAGGAGGCCAGAAGAGCAGGAATTGTAGTGGGAGATGCCATCCTGCTGGCCCAAGCTGATTCCTGATGTTGGGTCATCAAATAGTCTATGGGTTCCCTCCTGGTACTACAATTATTAATTTAACATTAGAAAGAGACTACCCTCAAAATGGCTTCCGCAACAGCATGCTGGGAAAATGCCTTTGATTCAGGGCACATTGTCACATATTATCTTGTGCACAAGCTCTTGCTTCAGTACACAGAAGTGACAGCTTTACTGTGGTATCTGGCTTTACTGTTGGGCATGATTAAAAAGTATCTGGAGAAGCCCACATTTTAACCAGAGCTAAAAAGCCTTTTTTCATCCTTTCTGACTACCATCTCTAGCTGTATGATTGGAACCTCAATCCAGCCCAGGTTTGTAAACTATACTGCACAGAGGATTGCTCTGTTGCCATAAATTTGATCGACTGTGTTCAGTGACATCAACCAGTGTGAGTAATAGGATTTGTCGTTGCAGTGCTGGGCAGTGGAAAGACAATAATCACCCAACACTTTGCCTGGAATGTATAACTTGATGCAGTCAACACTACGAAGTGGGATTGTACAAGGGACCCAACTCTGGGGCATTGAAGTTCTCCACTGAAGTTATATACATGGCTAAGTGCAGAACTCAAAAATGCATACTGTTTCAACACAGCCCAGCACTAACACTCGGACCAGGCTTGAGCGATTGAACGAGCGTGTGCGTCATCAGCCTGGCGGCTGTGTCAATAGTCACCTCCTTTTAATGTTGGGTTGCTGCCACTGGCAGATCTATTTTCACTGATTTGGAGAAGTTGTTAGTGGCCTTTTATCACTTTGTCACAATATACAGACTACTCCTGCGACAGCAATCCCAGCAAGAGGCAGTTTGCACTATGTGCAGATACCCTTCCCATTCACTTCAACTGAACTGAATCATGGATAAACTGACTCTCATTAGAAGGAAGTTTTCAGTTCTGATCCACAGATCGTAATGCGGCAGAAGCTGGGACTGGCTGAGTGAGATGTCTCACTGCTCAACAGGCTATTAAACATTGCTGTAGCATTTAGAAAGTGCGTTTGTTCATTTTTCTAATTAAAAGTGTGTAATTTAGAAGCAGTTTATCCCCATGGGTTAATGGTGTAAAGGAGAATTCCAGATCGAAAACCATTCCTGACGCAAACGTCTTTTTCTCTTAGCAACTTGAACTCCCTTAATAGCCTCTACTGCTTGTTCATTGGATTTCTCCCGCAGTGTGCTGAGGGGAAAAGGGCAAGTAGGGGAGGGGAAGAGGAGTGGTAGGTGAAGGATTTCACATGCATGTCGGGCACCTCAAATATGAAACAGAATGTGAGGAAAGCTGCGGCCTTTGGTATAGAGCAAGCAGTGGGACCAGATGGCATCACACTACGACAGCTCCTGAAACCCATTTCCATTTGAATTTCCAGCTACATAACTTCCAGCCTGTAGATTTTTTACGACTTTATCATTTATACACTTCATTTCCCACGCATACATTTTTGAAGTTGCCCATCTTCTCATGAAGCGTTCCTCACCCCCATCCCTACCACACAGCCTTCCTTAATTAGACGCTGGACGGGTGACCTGTAACTAGTCACTTGAGTGAATGGCTCGTGCACCCTGGGATTTTCCGTTAATGGAAAGTGCATTTGGTGCTCCAGCCAAAATAACTTGGGCTGATGCTGAGAAGACATACTCTATCCGTATTTTGGCAGTGATTAAATTTGTCATACTCCTAATGAGGTCTTCACTACATCACGCAAAACCAAAATACTCAATCACGCGTCGAACATCTGCTCAACATTCACAGCAGTCCACTGATGATTCCAGCTAAAGGCAATTCCCTTCGCCAAGCCTCTCGCTGTTTGACAGACAAACACCACTCTCCACTGCAGGTGTTCCTCTGTCAAGCAAGATCAGTAGGCTTAAGTAACTAGTGCTTTCAAAGCAAAAAACATTTGTCACATTTACCAGAAACTGCGTCATCAGAAATCTTGTCTTATAAACAGTACCCATCTCAGCCCATGCCAGTTTAAGAGGTTGGCACTGGATAAAACATAGAAACATAGAAGATAGGAGCAGGAGTAGGCCATTCGGCCCCTCGAACCTGCTCCGCCATTCAATGAAATCATGGCTGATCATCCAAACTCAGTACCCTGTTCCTGCCTTCTCCCCATATCCCTTGATCACTTTAGCCTTAAGAAATATATCTAACTCCTTCTTGAATATATTTAATGAATTGGCCTCAACTGCCTTCTGTGGTAGAGAATTCCACAGGTTCACCACTCTCTGGGTGAAGAAAATCCTCCTCATCTCAGTCCTAAATGGCTTACCCCTTATCTTTAGACTGTGACCCCTGGTTCTGGACTCCCCTGCCATCGGGGACATCCTTCCTGCACCTAGTCCTGTTTGAATTTTATAAGTTTCAATGAGATCCCCTCTCATTCTTCTAAACTCCAGCGAGTATAAGCCCAATCGACCCAATCTCTCCTCATACATCAGTAAACCAGTGAAGGAAACCAACTTTTGGGGTAACAGTTCTTTTGGACAATAATAACCTATTTATTTGATAGCCCACATTTTCAGTCCCAATTTGCAACAGATCAGAGTACCAACATGCTGTGCCGTGGAACAATAGGACACAAGTTCCAGTCCACATCATGAGGCCCATTTTTACTCGTGCTGTTCGATGGTGGGGAAGTGAGAAATTGTGCCTTGAATTAATATTTTTGAAATCCAGTAGTGAGACATAGTAAACCTAATGACCCCAATGAGATTGATTTTAACACAGCGATTGCGCCACCTGCCCAATGTAATATGCATGAGAACCGAACCAGTTTTAGAGCCAGGCCCCATTTACTTTAGACCAGAGAGCTATAAGCACCATTCCAGAACTTGCAGACAGTTCGCTGGTGGGTGGAATTGAGAATTCCACTGGCTCCAATGTGCAGTCAAGCCAGAAAATTTACCCTGGGGGAAGGGCGGGGGGGGGGGGGGGGCTGGGGAAGAGAGACAATCAGAGGGAAGGAGTCATGGAGGGGCTGGCAGCAGGTTGGCAGATTTTTGTGGGGCCATAAATATTGAAGAAAAATTTTAAAAGATGTTAGGAAATGGGATCAGAGAACATAACTCAATGTGTCACGAGCACAGACAAAAGGCCTTTTTCTGTGCTAAATCATCTATGTTTCTTACCAGAAAACGGAATCAATTCACCTCTAAATATCTTGGGCTTACCTTTGCTGGGTTTCCTACCATGTAGCATATACTTGGCACTTCTTTCTTGCCCAACTATATGGATGCTTTGATCATTACTGTACTGCCTCAACTGTGTCTGTGGTTGTACCACAAATTGCTGTCTTAAGCTCAGGGTCTGACTCCCTCAGCAGTTGTTCTCCCTCTCATTTAACTATATCGAGTTCCAAACACATTGGGGATGAAATTGGGTGCCTTTATGCCTCCCGTTAGCTCCCCTGGGGAGCACTAACGGGGTGCAAATGGTTTCGCTGCGGCATTGCGCCCCGATCTCCTTCGCCCTGAGATCATGACATCATCATGGTGCGCATCGCCCCGGTCGCACCCCAGACCCGAAATTGACTTCCGCCCTCTGCAGCAGCGCCGGTCGAAAACACCAACAGCTGCAGGAGGGGTGCATCGGACGGACGGCCGCTTCGGGTGCGATGATTCAAGGTGAGGTGGCCAAGATAAGTGGAAAAAAAACTTACCTTTCCTGTGCTAGTTTTTTTTGCGGGTTTCTACCCACAATCAATCAGCCTGGCACTCTGCTTGAGTGCCGGGCTGATCGCGAGGGATCGCAGCTGCCTTTGGTGGTCCAGGTAGGTACTTTTTAAATTGCCGAGCCTGCAGCGATGGCCCTTCCCCTTAAGGGAGGGAAGGAGCCTTTGAATGCTGGAGCGCTGCACGGCCCAGTGTGCAACGCTGCTGAAGTCTCCGCCCCACTCTCCAACGTTAGCGCCCTAAGAAGGAAGTGGAGTACTTGATTTAGCGTTCCACTTCCCTCTTGGGGCACTAAAACTCAAATTCGCGGTCGCCGCGCTACTTAAAGCTGGGCGCTAAAATTAGTGCCCAGGCGATGTTAGCGCCCCAAAATGGTCGAGACCGAATTTTCCCCCCATTTATCAGTTTCAATTTACAAGTGTCTGCAAGGTTTTTCATCACCGTAACACGTTAATCAATTCCTTGAATCGAATCGAACAAAAATCTCTTGTTTATAGTATTCCTTCTTGGCTGGCAGAAATTGTCAAACTTCTCAGTAACTTTCTGTATTGTCTTCTCATCATCTGCTGTATCCCAGGTAAACATGTTATACATGTCCAGAACTTCACTACTGAAAACAGGAAGGAACCTTACAACAACTTCTCCTTTTTCTGTAACATCTCTAGTTACTTCACAGTTCACCGACCACCCAACTTTTCTTTAACTTTTTCCAGTTACATGTTGGGTTTTCAGTTAGACCTATTTTAGTTGGACCATTAGGGGGAGCACTGGGAAGCCTAGTCACCAGGCAGAAATCAGTACCGTAAGTGCCCTCTCGAGGAGAGTACCACTAATAAAATAATCTGAGGTCCAATCAAACTGAACGAAATGTAATGTAAACTAAATCAGTATTTTGTAATTGTGGTTAATCATACAATTAACATCCCACGGTGGAATTGCAATTTTTTCTGGCAATGTTAAATTTTTAGCACAACCATTTTGACATGTGCTTCCATCTTATATTAAGCCTCTGTCAGCAGTTGTTCGCACCTCTGATACCATTAACAATATACTCAGTAGTTCTCCCGCTTTCCACTATGGCATCTCTATTTCTGCTTCAGGGAAACACACAACTTCAACACGATGTCTGACTTGCCGTTCAGTGCAGCTGTTAATATATCGGGTGACCTCTTGTACTCCAGCAGGTACAGAGAACATAATGACCCAAGGTATTTGTCTATTCTAATCTGTGCATCATGCAATTATTGTCACAGTGCCCAGTCTGCCCAGTCGACACTTGCTCCTCTATTAGCAGTCAGTTACATGATATCACCTGTGTCCCCTGTCAATCAACCAATGGTGAGGAATGACGGTGAGAGAGGAATGTAATGAAGTGACAGGAAAAAATAATGAGGAGAAATTACAACTCAGACAGAAGATCAGTAAATCAATGAAACACAGCTTCATTCATTTAATGGCAATGGGGATCTGGTCTGCAACATGCTAATACTGAGTTGGTGTCCAGAATTCCAGACAAAAGGGGGGGCGAAATTGAATTAGGCCTGAAAACGGGTGCGGGAATGTGATGCACATTGAAAGTAGTGCACACATAAATTTGTGCTGCCTGTTCATTAGCATGATTGCAGCGCTGAGCTCACCGCTTAATGCGCTGCTGGTTGGCTGAGCGCTCAACAGGGAGCTCAATGTTGGGTGCAGTCTGCTGTCCAATTAAAGTTTGCCTGCAGAGTGAAAGTCTGTCTGTACTTCTTAAAGGGGAGGTGCCTTGTTGCAGAAGTACCTCCTTGTCACTGCAGCTGCAGCAATGGCACAGCAGGGGAGAGAAAGGGCACCTCGCTTCTCTGATGCAGCACTGGAGGCCTTGGTCCAGGGGGCATATAGAAGGACACAGGTCCTCTCCCCGAAGGGAGGCAGGAGACCTTCGAGACACCACTGTCAGAAGGCAATGGGAGGAGATAGGTCCAGAGCTGCTTGAGGTCAAGCTGCTAGGCCATCTGCAGTGTCCCCCACGGAAAGTCAGCAGCCTTCCACCAGCCATGCTGCAGTCACTGGGGTAGCACTGCGTAGGAGCACTTGAATGGGCAAATGGAACACAAAAGACAGGCACTAAGAATGCACAAGGGTGATTAGTTGACTTTGTTATGTAAGATTCGAAATAATCATTTATTTATTTATATATATATAAAAGGATCCGTCCGTCTGTATGTCTGCCTGTCTGTATGTCTGTCTGTCTGTCCGCTATACACTCAAAAGTTATAGAGCGTACCTACACATATGTTATATCAAAAGAAAGCTTATGATTAGGGGAGTCTCATAGGTGTATTTACTTTTGGTCAGACAAAAATTGTTCGGACAGTATACAAAAAACGTTCAAAAATCCGCTCATTAGCGGTTGACCAATCCTACCGCTCATTAGCGTTGAGTGACGTGATGGTTGACCAATCCTACGGGGTGGGCGGGGCCTAATCTTTCAAACTGCCATTAATTCGGCCATCTTTACTTCAGCTTTTAGTTTTATTCACATTTTAACAGCTTCATTTTTCCCACTTTGTGTGTGTGTGGAGGGGATTTTTTTGTTGCTCAGCTCCGTTTGCAGCCGCGGGCCGGGGACTCGAGCTTTCCCCCCCTCGGCGCGGTCCCATGGCTCGGCTCCGTTTACGGCTGCGGCCCGGGGACTCGGGCTTTCCCCCCCTCGGCCCGGTCCCGGGGCTCGGCTCCGTTTGCAGCCGTGGGCCAGGGACTTGGGCTTTCCCCCCCTCGGCCCGATCCCGGGGCTCGGCTCCATTTGCGGCCGTGGGCCGGGGACTCAGGCTTTCCCCCCTCGACTAGGCCGCAGGCAAGCCGCTGCGATGGTCCGCAGTGGGAGACGCCACGCACGGCCTTCCCCGCGGCATCAACAGTGCGGCCCGAGAGCCCGACCGAAAGCGAGCAGGGCTCCAGGTCACCAAGGCCCCACACCCCCCTTTCCCCCTCCCCCCCCCACTCCCCCTCCACACCCCCTTCCCCCCCCACACCCCCTTCCCCCCCACACCCACCCCCCTTTCCCCCACACCCCCCCTTTCCCCCCCACACACCCACCTTTCCCCCCACACACACCCCTTTCCCCCCCACACCCCCCCTTTCCTCCCCACACCCCCCCTTTCCTCCCCACACACCCCCTTTCCCCCCCCACACACCACCTTTCCCCCAACACCCCTTCTCTCTCTCCTTCCCTCTCTCTCTCTCCTTCCCTCTCTCTCTCTCTCTCTCTCCTTCCCTCTCTCTCTCTCTTTCCCTCTCTCTCCTTCCCTCTCTCTCTCTCTCTCCTTCCCCCTCTCTCTCTCCTTTCCTCTCTCTCTCTCTCTCCTTTCCTCTCTCTCTCTCTCTCCTTTCCTCTCTCTCTCTCCCTCCTTTCCTCTCTCTCTCTCCCTCCTTTCCTCTCTCTCTCTCCCCCCCAGTCTCTCTCTCTCCCCCCAGTCTCTCTCTCTCCCCCAGTCTCTCTCTCTCTCTCTCTTCCCCCCAGTCGCTCTCTCCCCCCCAGTCTTTCTCTCCCCCCCCCGTCTCTCTCTTCTCCCTCCAGTCTCTCTTTCGATCCCCGGGCCTCTCTCTCGATCCCCGGGCCTCTCTCCCCACCCCCCAGTCTCTCTCTCTCTCTCTCTTCCCCCCAGTCGCTCTCTCCCCCCAGTCTTTCTCTCCCCCCCCATCTCTCTCTCCTCCCTCCAGTCTCTCTCTCGATCCCCGGCCTCTCTCCCCCCCCAGTCTCTCTCTCTCTCTCTCTCTTCCCCCCAGTCGCTCTCTCCCCCCCAGTCTTTCTCTCCCCCCCGTCTCTCTTCTGCCTCCAGTCTCTCTCGCTCGATCCCCGGGCCTCTCTCCCCCCCAGTCTCTCTCTCTCTCTTTCCCCCTCTCTCTCTCTCTCCTTCCCACACAGACAGACAGACAAACTCATTTATATATATAAAAATTATTTCTACTTTTTTCATAACAACATGCCCTCAAAAAACCCTCGGCACTGCCGGGCACTCCAGCTCGTAAATTATGTTTGGAATGTTTGTTTTGCGGTGGCTTTCATTTCAGTTTTGTGCTCAAGAGGACGCTGTGATGTTCCGTGACAGCGGAATGTTAAGGTGGGAACTTTTGAGCAATGGGGATCTGGGGTTTCATTCATTGGACCCGGAGTCTGATGATGCACTCGCAGACAGCCCATACGGAACAGGGATTTGCTGCCAGCCTCCTCCTTTCCTCGTCCTCCTCCTCTTTCCTCTCCTCCTCTTCTTCCTGAGGTGGTCGCAGAACCTGTGGTGGCAAGGCCTGCACCCGCATGATGGCCAAGTTGTGGAGGATGCAGAAGATTGCTGGCACAGGAGATTGCCGCAGGATGAAGGCATCATGATTGCTGCCAGGATATCGGGCATTCACCATCATGACGTGCTGCGCGTGGTCGCACATCAACTGCACATTAAGTGAGTGGTAGCCTTTGGGGTTGCGGTACATCTCAGGATTGATATGCGGTGCCCACAAAGCCATGTGTATGCATTCACTGGCACCCTGCATCATGGGGAAACCCAATATCCTGGCAAATCCACGTGCGTGCTCCGCCTGTGTCTCTCTGTTCAGCGAGAAGACAATGAAGTCCCTTGTCCTAGAGTACAGAGCTTCTGTGACCTCCCCGATGCAGCAGTGGACGGTGAACTGCGAGGTGTTAGCTATGTCACCTGCTCCAGCCTGGAAGGATCCGGCAGCAAAAATATTCAGGGCCACGGTCACCTTGAGGGCCACTGGCAGCGCCGTCGTTACCCTGCTCTGAGGATGCAGGTCTGGTTCTAAGAGCTGGCAGAGTTCTGTGACCACCTCCTTGGTGAAGCGGAGCCTCCGAATACACTGCTCCTGGCTTAAGTGCAGGTAGGAGAAATGCTCTTGGAAGATCCTAGATGGGTAAGGCCTCCTGCTGAGAGCCCTCCTCCTGCTCCTCCTCCCTCTGTGAGCAACTTAATGTGCCTCAATAATTCCGAGACTCGATGTTAGCGAAACAAAACAAGGCTTTTATTAACTTAGAAAGTAACACGTAAGAGAGAGAGGTATCTTCCTTCTGGAGACTGAGGCCAGACTGAGCTAGCTTACAAAAGGGGCCAGGTATGGGCGGAGCCCTACACACAGCACATTCCAATAAACAATACAATGAGGACTGGGGGAAGGGAAATGACACTGAAACCGACCACAGTCACGGGCAGTGATGAATGGAATATTTCATCACACAACTTGTCTTTGCTGCCCCTGGCTCCATCTCCTTGTCAAGCTGCATTACGAGGGGGACTGCAAGTAGAGGCCCAATGACTGGGAACAAGTGGTGTAGTCAGAAGCCTTCCAGTAGCAGCCAATGTCTTCCCAACATCCAGCAGCACTCCCTGCACACTTTACCAACTTTAGAAATGTGTTC
This sequence comes from Somniosus microcephalus, assembly GCF_052327205.1. NCBI lineage: Eukaryota > Metazoa > Chordata > Chondrichthyes > Squaliformes > Somniosidae > Somniosus > Somniosus microcephalus. The sequence goes on from NC_140994.1 coordinate 232,068,921, forward strand.
CAGCATACCAGTATCGATATAAACTCTGCAAGAGCCAGTACAAGAGAAAGAATCAACTTACCTGCAAGTTGGATGTATCCCTTTAAATAATGTTGGTAGGGGGTGCCTCGTGCAGCTGAATGCACGTTCAGTTGTGCGTGTTTAGGAGAGGGCGTTGATTGGAACGGCGACATCCAAAATGGCAGGTCATGCATCAAGTCAGTGTTGCACACTAATTGACGTCACGATCTGCCTCATTTGAATTCTTCCACCGCACGCAGCCAACGGCCAAGCTACCAACCTGCCCAAGTGAGATGGACACCCATTTTCCCCAAAATTGGCCTGAACTGCTGGCACTAAGCAGGGCAATTGCGCGGTCATCGAGTTCCTGACACAGACGAGACACTCTGGCAGTCACCGAGCGCATCGAAGGTGTTCAAACCTTTAGGAAGAGGGAAGGGGATGGAAATAAAATTGGTGGATGGGTCACGCTGGGCAGCTATAACGTATCTCCTGCTGAAAGGTTAAATAGCAGGTCTCTCATCCACCTCCTTTTCTGGGTTACAGTGCACAACGCTTGTCGCAGGAGAAAAAAACTGAAGAGCAGATAAACTAGTTAAAAATAGGCCAAATTTTTTAATCATTGGGATAGTTGACACGGTTTGTTATCAATTGTCATATGATTAGAGGGGCTAGTTTATTTATTGGCAATCTAGTAAAACCTTATATTACAGCAATACCTCTCTGCAGTTGATACTGTCATCCTTCAGATACTAGCTCACTATCAGGTTTATTATCCTTCTGCATGTTTTCACTGGCAGCCTTTATTCTGTGTGTAAGTATAAATATTCAATAAAGGAAATTATATTTTTAAGCTTATACACCAGAAGTCTTATCTCTGTCTTTGTCAACCAATAGACTATCAAAAAGAATGAACTTCAACCAATTTTCTGAATATAACCCACATTATTGCTTTCTTCCTTTGAATTTAAGCATAAGATTGAGTGAAGATCAGAGTCATCAAAAGATAACGGCTCTGCAATTAATAGAAGATCATTGATAGTTGATAAAGTTGTTCGCACAGACCGTTGTCCCCGGCAACAGCCTTGACAGCAACAGAGAGGTGTGCCAGCAAGTGATAAGAATAAGGACAGAAAGGCTCCTCCTCTCTCTTTCACACACTCTATTCGGCCATGTGCTTGTATTAAAAGAAATGTTCTAGGTGCTGATGACCGTGTTGTGGTGTAATTTAATAATCCCACCAACCCTCATTATATTGACATCATGTCAAATAGGCCCTCTCTCCACCACATATATTTGGTGAGTGTGTGGGAAAAAAATTTAGTATTTGAATACTCAACCAACCCCTGTGATGAAAATGTGAAGATTTGAACCATTAACACTTGTACTCCTGTAAGAAATAGCTGTTAGATTCAAAGATGGGTTTTAATTCTTAGAACAGAGACTGACAACAAGCAACCGGGAACAGAGAGCATAAATGCCAGCAAGGCCGAATATCAAGCATCAAAAGACAAATAGAAGTGATAAGGGAATCGTAAAATGCAAAACATCACAGGGTGGTGGGATAATAGACAAAAATGGAGCCGAAAAGTCATAAAATGTCCTTAAAGAAACATAACAAAACATTCCTCAGAAAGATAAGAGGGAGGCTTCATCAGCCATGCAGAAAGGGACGGCGAGGGATGCCTTCCCACTTCACAATTGGACAATAGGATGGGGGGTCAAATGATAGACACCAGGTGATTACCAGCCCACCGAAATAACTATAAATATAGATGACCGAGAGAGGAAATCAGGCAGTCAGGGGCGAAGGCTTCCCCAAGGTGGCTACGGCCTAACACCTTGGTCAAGTTTAGCCTCTGAGGTGGCTGATGGCCTAACACCTTGGTCAAGTTTAGCCTCTGAGGTGGCTGATGGCCTAACACCTTGGTCAAGTTTAGCCTCTGAGGTGGCTGATGGCCTAACACCTTGGTCAAGTTTAGCCTCTGAGGTGGCTGATGGCCTAACACCTCCAGCAGCTTGAGAGATGACCCAACGGAAGTGACCACTGCAGCAGACTGCAGGAATCCACCCAATCCGAGACCACCCTACTGCCTCCCCATCCGTCCGGTCGTGTCACTCCGATTCGGGAGTCGTAGATCGCTCCTACTGTCACGGGTTGTATATCTATTATACTCAGCTTAAACCATATGTAATATCTGATTATGCTTTAAAACTGTAGCTCTTTAATAAAAGCCTTGCAACTTCTAAAACCCTGTTGGGTAATCTGTGTGAGCCTGTGATCCTGAATCTTACACTCCTAATACTAATACTGCCTCCTTCTGATTAGCTCGCTCCTGCTCAATGCATGTATTTATATACAGCGCTTTTTCCCTTCATGACATCACCACATACGAATGAGTTACTTAGAACATGAATGACAAAAACAAAGTAATCCCATTTTCACCAGCAAGCTTGCATTTAGCCATTCCAAAACTTGGGCTTCCACAGTCAGCACTGCTATAATTCTGTCCAGGAATGTTATCTTTTACTTTTTCAGTTCCTTTTCTCATTTTTTCCCCCTCTTTCCTAATATTTGAATGACTTTTAATTACATGCAGCAATGGCCTTAAGGATTCAACTGTAAATTAAATGTTGATTCTGAGCAGTTTACCTGCTATCTACAGCAGCGTGGACCTCCCTTTTAAGAGAGGCTAGCTGCCTTTAAGCTCAATTTCCTCCCCCACCCCCTACAACAGGCTTGCAGCCAATGCATTAACAAGTGAGGCCTGCTTCCCAACCAGCCACCTGGAGGGGCGCTGCTAAAAGCCTAGTTTAATCTTTTTGGATGCACAGCAGAACTGCCTACGAGATGCCATGAAAAAAAATCTAAACTCAATGTCGTCAGAAGAATGTTGCTGACAGAAACAGTGTTGACAAGAAATAAAGCATGTCGCAAGTCAACAAGAGGGGGAGTTAGTGTAGAATGGGAAAATGAAAGGTAAACCAATTTTGCTTTGAGAACTCCAAATCCTGTGCCCCGACTCATTTTGTTCAGGGTTACTGACTTAACACAAATTTGTTACATTGATTATTTTGCCTGGTTGCTCTCCCGTAACTCCACCAGATTTAAACAGGCAGGCCCAGAAATTGGATCGAGCCCGAAAACTGGCAGCCAATGGGCGCACGCAGCAGGCACCTGTTCACGTGGTCCCAGGCGGTATGTTCAATTCATGCTGGGACCATCATTAGAATGCTTCAGGTGTGCAGCCCGTGCAACCATTGGCTGCAAGCCTGCTGTGGGGGTGGAGAGGAAATAGAGCTTAAAGGCAGCTAGCCTCTCTTAAAGGGGAGGTCCACGCTGCTGTAGATAGCAGGTAAACTGCTCAGAGTCAAGAAGATGGCTAAATGTGGTTCAGACAGGGCGCCCAGGTTCTCTAGGTTGGAGGCTCTGGTTCAAGCAGTGGACGGGAGGAGGGAGTTCTTGTTTCCCGCCCCCCGCAGGGGGCAGAAATCCCTCCAGGCAACATCTCAAGCTGCCAGTGAGAAGAGCTTGCAGAGAAGGTCAATGCCAAGTGATTAACTCTCAGGATATGTCAACAATGCCAAAAGAAGTTCAATGACCTCACTGGAGTTTTCAAGGTAAGAATACTGCTCTCGCTCTCTGCTCACACCTCCAGCCTCACTACTCACCATACTTCCCTCCCCTAATTCCCTTCACTCTCCTACAATCACTGCACCTCACTTCACTCCACATCCTTTTCCACATACTCACACGTTCACCTTTGCTAGGCTGTAGTCTCGCTATCAGGAAACCTGACTTAAAAACAGATCCGTTACAAAGAGAATAAAGATATCTGGGGATGACCACAGGCAGTAAACTCGTTAAAAGATTTGAATAACATCACAAGCACAACTCAAGCAGTATATAACCATCATCTGAACCCCAAGTGAGATTATAGATATAACATTGCATATATTACACAACTTTGTTTATGTGAGTGGCATATGTCATGGAGCAATGTGATGGTTGGTGCTCTCTGCCGGTTCACAGCCAAAATGAAGGAGAAAAAGATCCAGCAGTCATTTAGTGAGTCTGTCCATTCAGTAGTTGAGTCCTACAGATCAGGAAGGTCTGTGTTGAGTTTGCTGTTCTGAGCAGCATGGGTGCTACATGCTACTTTAGCAACACTGGGTCAGGGAGGGGGTGGGGAATCACTGAAAGCTCCCTCCTGCACTTCCTGAGTATTCAGCAATCTCTGTTGGAAGAGTGCACATGACGCTCGAGGACAGGAGCAGGCTTGCCCAAGGTCAAATCACTTGCTAACATGCAACTTGCAAAGGCTCTTCCTCAGCAAGGAGTCAACAGCTTGAGAAGCAGAGCGGAGGACACAAAATTGGCAAGTAAAATTGATTCTGATGTAATCTCTACACAATTATCAGTATTAAATCTAATGTAATGCATTCAGGATACAGCTGACATAGGCACTTTATTTGACAATAGCATTTTGCATCATTTAAGATTTTGAATATTAGGGCAGATGGTGCCAGACAAGACAATCTTTTTCCATTTCTCCATGCATTTTTTCCATTCACTTGATCTCTTCCCCCACCCCCACCCCCGCTGTGTAATTTTTCCTATTTCAGAGAGCAAGCTGATGATCTGTTTCATGATTTTACATGGCCTTCTCTTAAACGTGGCTGCTCTGATGTCTATGAATCATTTATAGTTTGATTTATCCTCCGATTACTTTTTTAGTTTGTCCCCCTTACTCATTTTGGCCTATTGCCTCAATTCTTCTAAAATGGGGCATCCGATATTAAGAACAGCTTTTAAGGTACTGTGAAAGTAATCTAACCCAACAAAGGAAACACATGGGGCTGGATTTTGCCGGCACTCAGAGTGCGGGTTTGGAGGCGGGTCCGCTGTCAAAATCAAAAAGATTGACAGCGGGTCGGTATCCCACTGTAAACCCGCCTCCTTGTCAGTTTCCCAAGTGTCGGATCTGTCGTCCCTGAACAGACCCAACACCAAGCAGCAGGTCAGCCAGTTCAGATAGTTAAAAGCTTATTAAAAGGCAGTTAAGAACCATTTTCCCATGTACTTACCACGAGGTTCCCGGAGAGCGGCTATCACGTCAGGTAAGTATGTCGGGTTCTCAATTACTGTGGATTGCTGTGAATAGGTGAAAGCTGCAAAAGTGGTCTAAAACCTACCATTTCACAGCTGGTCACTTTCCAATCTTAGAAGCTGGAGCAATAATGACATGGAACCCACTTTTGAGCTTTATGTACTTTTGATGTGTTTGGAGTGATCTCTCTATCCAATGTCACCTCCTTGGAACAGCCTATCTCAACATTGACAGATTACTTCTGTCAGCTCAACCTCACCTGCCATCTATTCCATCAGCATCGGTGCCCTTCAAAAATCTCACCTTTATCCTCAGAATCCCAACACGATCAGCCCCAACACCAGCATCACCAGGCACACCAGCAGCACCAACATTCACACCAACCTTCTCCACAATCAACTGATGCTGCACTGGACACAGGGCATCATCACCCATGTACATTGCTGCCCGGGATGCCAGCGATGGCCTCACTATGTCCAGATTTGCTTCACTTAACACTGAACACCCTGGCTGCCACATGATGCACCAGGTTGGCACCACCCCACACCAGCACCATAAAACATCCCTACAATGACTCATTAAGACACTTTCAAAGGTGCACACAAATCTGTCCACAAAGGCAAAGTGGTTACAATAAGGATTTCAATGCTTGACAACATATTAACAGAAAGTTTTCATGAACATTGGCTAAAACACCCAAGTGCCTACCCTTGTGTGTTCTTAGTTGGTATGATTGGACAAGGATGAGGGTGAGTGTGAGGGTTGGCTAGTGAGAGGTGTAGTGATCAATAGCATGTCATTCTATAGTGGACACTAGGTGGAGCAGTAGAGCTGTATATAGCTGTATGTATAAGACTACACTACCCAGCTATATATTATATTAAGACTACATTACCCATGAGGCTAGACTACCCACAAGGCAGCAGTCAAGATGGAAGCCTCTACAAGATGCTGTACAAGTCCACATGTGCTCAATAAAAGTAACTAGCAAAAGCTAGCTGTGTTCATAATAAGAATGTCTAGTTATTAATGAACATAACATGGTACCAGGGTGGTGAAGATCTGCTGAAAATTGTGAAAAGCGACATGGAGAATTTGAAGCCACCAGAGCGTTTGAATCTCACAGAAAAAATCGACTACAATTGGCAGACTTTTAAACAGCAATTCGAACTCTACATTGCAGCCATCGGATTCGGTACGAAGCCAGACGCAAGGAAGATAGCATTGCTGCTTACGGTTGCAGGCCCACAGGTGATAGAGGTATTTAATACATTTGTATTTAATCCAGTGGAGAACAGAGAAAAATTAGAAGATGTGCTAAAAAAATTTGATGCACATTGCTCTCCCAAAAAGAATGAGACCTATGAAAGATACATCTTCTGTTCTCGGACACAGCAGCAAAATGAGACTTTTGATAGCTTTATAACTGAGCTGAAACTGAAAGCACAGACATGTAATTTCTCTGAGCTCAAAGCATCCATGATTCGTGACCAGATTGTGTTTGGTATTTATGGTAAAAATGTCAGGGAACGTCTGTTGAGAGAAACCGAACTAAATTTGGAAAATGCGGTGAAAATATGCCAAGCCAGTGAGCTAGCTCGAAATCATGCGAAGACTTTCAGTGAAATCAATAATGATGCGAATGTAATGAGTGATAATGCTGCTGTCGGTGCTGTGTCCTACAAGGGGAAGAAACGTGGGCAGAACAGAAATGAAAAGCAATCGGAGGATGAAATTTTTAATTGTAAACGCTGTGGTTACAAACACCAGTTAAGACAATGCCCAGCGTTTGGAAAAATGTGCACAAAGTGTAATGGAAAGAATCACTTTGCCAAACAATGCTTTTCAAAAGTAAAAACTAAGAAAGGGCAACAAGTTAATGTGATTGAGGACACTGATTTAAGTGAGACATTTTTTGTAGGAATGGTGCCATGTGACGATATCAAAAAAGATACAGAAAATGTGCAGCCCTCAGAAATGGACAATGCTGAACATAAAGTCAATGCAGTAAAAGTGGACAAATGGATGATCCCACTGCAGATAAATGGAGCATTAGTTACATTGAAACTGGACACTGGGGCAAAAGCAAACTTAATCAGTATGAGTGACATAAAAAATATGAAAAAGCCCAAAATACAGAAAAAGTCAGTACTACTGAAGGACTATAATGGACAGAAAATAGATAGCTTAGGTGTATGCAGACTCAAAGTGACAGTCAAAGACAAAGTGCACCATCTCATGTTTTCTGTTGTGGCTGAAAGACTTGATTCGATACTAGGTGACAAAGCTTGTGAAGACTTAGAACTGGTCAAGAGAGTCTACCGTATAAACTGTGCCATAAGCAGACCAGATGACTCAGGTGATGAAGCAGAGAGCCCATCAAGGATGAAAAGGCCAAAGGGTATCCATGTCTTCAAAAAGCCTAGTTTCTCCAAGAAGAAAGAAAAAGACTTTAAGGTCAAAGAAAAGCACAAAGAGGAAAAACACAAGGAGAAAAAGTCCAAAGATATAACCGCAGCAGATGCTGTTAAGCAGTGGAAAGAGAAAAAGAAAAAGAAGAAGCCTGCACCAGAGCAGGAAGCAGTTCCGATGGATACTCCTTCTTCCCTCAGGCCAATCTTTGGTGTTCCATTAGCCGAGGCTGCTGAGAGGACTATGCTGTATGATGGGATCCAGCTGCCAGCAGTTTTTCGAGAGTGCATTGACTACATTGAGAGTTATGGCATGAAGAGTGAAGGAAACACTGAAACCCTCTCCAAGCAAAGATCGCAAGGAGACCTCAATCTATACAAGAGCAGATTGATGACAATGCCGCAACTGCATCTTGTCATTCACCGCCAGAACAATCTCATGAAGACACATCAGACTTACCCGTGTTGAGAAGATCCACACATGAAGTAAAAAAGCCTGATAGACTTCATCTTTGAGTACAATGTAAAGCTTTGAAAATGTGTTGACTGTTTTGAAAATGTTTATGTTTATAGAGCACTAACAAAAGTGTTACTGATATTATCTTTATTGTTTTCTTGAAAGTTGATTGATATTGATTTTGTTAAACCTCAAAGGGGGATGTAGTGATCAATAGCATGTCATTCTATAGTGGACACTAGGTGGAGCAGTAGAGCTGTATATAGCTGTATGTATAAGACTACACTACCCAGCTATATATTATATTAAGACTACATTACCCATGAGGCTAGGCTACCCACAAGGCAGCAGTCAAGATGGAAGCCTCTACAAGATGCTGTACAAGTCCACATGTGCTCAATAAAAGTAACTAGCAAAAGCTAGCTGTGTTCCTAATAAGAATGTCTAGTTATTAATGAACATAACAAGAGGGGGAAGTGATAATGTAGATAGAGAGGGATGGGTGGAGGTGCAAGGTAAGTTGGTGTGAGCAAGGATGTGCAGGAGTAGGGTAGGGAAGGCAGAGTGATGGGGATGTGATGAGTGGCACAGCAGGATGAGGTTGAGTGTGGCTTTGCAGTAACGTTTTGTGATCTACTGAGATCATTGAACGGTTTGCGCCCCTGTAGCCTGGTCCTCCCGACGACATCCCTGCTTGTGCCCTCCTGTGTAAAATGCAACCAGGCTGCGTTGATCTCCTGGGGAGGTCTCTTGGAAGGGAAGAGAGCCTCCCTCTGTGCTGTGACTTCCTCCATAAGCATATGGAGGGAGTCATGGAAGAGGCTGGGTGCAGCCGTGCGTCTTTGTGCAGTACTTGTCAGTGTTTGCAGAACACTGACAGCAGAATTCTCAAAATCATTTTGGACAAGGCCCATTTAAGGAAATTGGCTGATGACGCATCAGCAAGTGATGTCATCAGACCCGCTTCCTATTAATTGGACAGGAACCCCGCAGGGTGGGCTTGAGAAGCCCTATTTACGTAAAATCTTGTTGGAGGCCGGGATCAAGACAGATGCGAGGTCCCCACATGCCACAGATGTCGCCCGCCATGGACCCGCCGAGGTTGGAAAAATCCAGCCCATGATCTGTCAGGTAAGAAGAGTGTGAAGCTGTAAGGTGAGACAGCGGAGAAGTAAAGTTCCTCTGCCATATTTCTGTTCTTCAATGTTAAAGATATCTCTGCAAAAGTATTGCTATGAACATTGATTGCTCGAGCAGAAAGATAAAAGCAAAATAGTTACTCTGCATTTCTGCATTACATGACCTTGTCCAGGAATGTTGTGTACCATCAAAGTTTGTAAATAAATAAAAATTCTAAGACAATTTGCATATTTTTTCAGAGTGCTCAATCCTATTAGCTGTTCCCTTCCATATCTGGTCGCAACTTTTTTTTTTTTACGCAGGAGTATGGACGTGATTCAATTTACCTTATTCCTGGGACAATCATGTTGGCATTTTGTTTCCTGAGGCACTTTAAGTCTTAACATGTTGTCACGTTGTTAAATCATAGAATCAAAAAATGGTTACAGCACAGAAGGATGCCCTTCAGCCCGTGCTGGCTCTCTGCAAGAGCACTTCAGCTAGTCCCACTCCTCCACCCTTTCCCCGTAGCCCTGCAAATTTCTTTCCTTCAGGTACTTTTCCAATTCCCTTTTCAAAGCCACGATTGAATCTGCCTCCACCACCCTTTTAGGCAGTGCATTCCAGATCATAACCACTCGCTGCGTAAAAATGTTTTTCCTTATGTCACCTTTGGTTCTTCTGCCAATCACCTTAAATTTGTGCCCTTTGGTTCTCGACCCTTCTGCCAATGGGAACAGTTTCTCTCTATCTACTCTGTCTAGGCCCCTCATGATTTTGAACACCTTTTTCAAATCTCCTCTCAGCCTTCTCTGCTCCAAGGAGAACAACCCCAGCTTCTCCAGTCTATCCACGTAACTGAAGTCCGTCATCTCTGGAACCATTCTTGTAAATCATTTCTGCACCCTCTCTTACGTCCTTCCTAAAGTGTGGTGCCCGGAATTGGACACAATACTCCAGCTGAGGCCGAACCAGTGTTTTATAAAGGTTCAGCATAACTTCCTTGCTTTTGTACTCTCTGCATCTATTTATAAAGCACTTCAATGACCTTTTATGGAAAATAAATATATGTAATTCTATATAAATATATTAAATACGCTGAGGCATTAAAACCCAAGAAGAGGTCCAATTTTTTCCAGGCCGAGCCAGTGCAATGGCCTGTTCATCGAGTTCGGCGAGTTTTTCAGATTGAACCTCTCGCTCGTGTGAGCCTGGAAGGGGCAGGAAGTTAAAATAATGGCTGGGCACAACCTGCTGCGTTCCCGCCATGATCACGCCTATGCAATTACAATTCCTGGATTTTTGGGATTGTCGTGGCCATCCATTGGAGGCAGGGAGTGGCCTAATTAATACGGAAATGCTGGGTTCTGATGACATTATTTGGAACCCAATGAGGTTTTAACTCGGGATCAAGGCTGCCCTGTCCTGAGGCAGCCAGGGAAAGCTGGCAGCAGATGGGATCAAAGCCCAGAATAGGCCCAGGTAAGTTACTATAACGTTTTTTAAGTGGTTCGTTGTGGGCCAGGAAGTGGAAGTCCAGCAGAGCAGAAAACCTGTCTGCCCTTGCCCAAGGTCAGAGACCACATCCCAAATCCTGGGGGTGAGATCATTTGCATAGCTAGGGCAGGCCAGCAGTGCCTGCCCTGCCCCAAACTGATGGCCCTACCCAAACCGCCCTTCTCCTCAACCTATTTTTAAATCTTTGCCTTTTTACTATTTTTGTCTTTTCATTCCCTATTTCTAATAATTCATAACATTTTCCTTTCTATCTCTTTTCTCTCTCTTAATCCAATCTTTCTTTCCCTCTCTTTATTTCTCTTTCTGTATCTGATTTGACATTGAATTCACCCACTCTAATTCACCCTCCTTCTCAGTCCTTCCTTTGTTTATTTCTCAAACCTTAAATCTCATTGGTTAAGGAGATGCACTGTTTTTCCAGTTGTTCACCAGGGTCCCAGATGCCCTGTTGCTCTCACCTCGCCGTTATCAGCTCGCACTTCCAGCAACTTACAGGACAACATTTATTGAGCTGAAGGGTGCAAGAAAATGTCCAACTAACCGGGCACGCCGTGAGATGCCCTGCTCCAGCAAATTCTGGGCCAAACATTTCCACTTGAGGGCAGCACTGGTGGGGAGACGAGGGACATGCTGGCATCGGGGGTGAAGAGGTAAACACAAGGCAGAGGGGCAAATCTGTAATCCAAATTGTATGTCCATTGTCACTTTATATTAGCAGGTGTCTATGTGCAGTTAAATTGACACTCTCTGAGGTAGGTCGGATCTGCAATGATGCTGATCTGCAATTCGATGACTTGTGGTAGTTGGAGAAGGTTTGGGACCAAATTGGAACTCAGTTTGCTTTTCTAAATGGGATACAGACATTCTCCGGGGACAAACAAAGCAGACTTGCTGATGTAATGGGATGATCAAGCTTGCTTTTTGGGTGTTTAATTGGCCAAAACCTGCAGAGACATCATTTAATATTCTGACAGTGCAAGCTTGACAATTAAGCACTCCAGAATCTTACAAACTAGGTGCTTGCTTACAAGCAATGGAGAAACTGAACATACGAGAGAAAACAGCATCAAAATGATCATAAACTACGAATAAACTAATCCTCATAACAGATGCGATTTCCACAGTAAGGGACCCGATTTAGATTATTTAAATGTCGAGTATGGGAAGTACATTTGAGAGGAATGGGCAGTGGTTGGTTGTTCATTCATTTTACATCAATGAACAGCAAGTTCCCTGAGTTGGCTGGATAAGGGTGGCTTGATGCCAATGGGCAGCCAGTTCTATAATCTGGCAGCAGAAAAGGCAACAGTTGATTGATCAGAATTAATCTACTCTGCAGGAAGAAGGCAATTAAAGTAGAGCTGGATCTATCACTGAAGAGTGAATTTATTATCAAGATCATCAGGTGTGAAGTTGAGAAAGTTGCTGGAAGTTTGAAGCTAAACTTGCTGCAGCCAAATTTGGCCCCCGCAAGTTGGAAAACGTTATTGTGCCCAGTGAAGGTAACCAGGAAAATAGAAACGTTCTAGATGGAAGGTTAAAAAGTTACTTAAGCCAAACTTGCTGAAGCCAGTGAAGAAAATTAAAACAGAACTTGTAAACATTTGTAGCAATAAGACTCCAAAGATTGATTAAAGAGAAAAATCACAGCCCAGATTTAACACTAATTTGATTTTTGAGGTTTTCAGGTGATGATACAATCACTGTTAAAAAAAATACATTTCTTGTTGGCGGCAATAGTTCACAACCAAAGGGGTGGAAGGAACAGATCAATCTTGGGCAAAATGGTTGACAATTTCACAGTTTTATATGCGAGGACTTAGCTCATCTGGCCTATTTCTGCCCTAATAAAATAAAAGTCTGTCTGTCTCCCTGATCACACTTCAAGTCAAGACCACAGTGCTGCAGGAATACAAATGTACATCCATGTGTAGCATCTATGGGTTGAGAGAGTTGGTCAGTGAGGAAATGTGTAAATGTTGAATCCCAGACCCTTTTCACTATTCAGTTAAGCCCATTTCTAGCCAACACGCAATAGACATTCAACTGAATGTTTCAATCAGCAGATTTCTAGCAATCATGAAAAGTATAGGTAGATAAGTGGCTTTATCACTGGCACTAGTCACTGCCGGTTGAGAGTCGATCATATAAGTCTTAAAAAGTTCGAGAGAACCCCAATCAACACTCCCCAAGTCCGGAAAGAAGTATAAACGTTCACACAAGGTACATGCATGAGCTTCTGTTCAGCCCAAAGTGCAGCTTGAAGAAAAGCAGCAAGAGGGGCTTTACAGGGAAACAAACTGGAATACATCAGTATCATAAATAATAATTAGGGCATTCAAACTCATTAAATTAATATAATTTTACAAACACAAAATAGAAGAGTAGTACAATAGAAATATAGAACCCACAAATCCTGTCAAATTACATCACACAAATAAAAAATCAACCAATTCACTGCAGGAAAACATCTGCTCTACTCCAAAAATACCGATTCGTACTGAAACGCCAAGTTATATCAGATCAAATGGAACATCCACATGTTATCATCTTTTTACCTTCTCAGTGGGCAAGTGGGGCAGGAAGCGAAGCCATGAGAATTCCACTAAGGGGGTTGGGGGAGTAATGTAGAAAATCCAAACCAACCCAAAACCAGGCCACCTCAGTAAACCACCATATTGACCAGGTGCCTGGGACCTGGGACAAACTACCTTCCTATTCTCTCAGGAAGAGTGCAGGTCAGGGAACCTGCAGACAGAGAGCAAACCCAACAGAAAACACCAAAAAGTAATTGCCAGCAAAAACACAGAGTGCGTTTGTGATTGTGGAACATGGCCACAAAGCACTTCTAATTCAAATTAGAAGCCGAGAGAAAAATATAATTACAGGTTAGTCAAGGTGAAATGTGAATCACAGTGGATGGCTGCGCAATTATCCAGCCCTGCAAGAGGCACCTCTTCACACTCGGCAAGACTAACATTAGGACAGATCAATACAGAGCAGCACAAATCCACAAGAGTTAAGAAATCATACACCAACCCGAGGGCCAAAAATCAATTTTTTCTCTTCCAACAAAATACTTGAAATAGAATATTGAAGTGACTGTAACACAGCTTTCAGAAAAATGCAATCATCTAAGTCTTGTGGTAGTCAGCAGCATTGCCACTTCTTCGATAATAAATACCGAAGCAATGTTGTCCATCTTATAATAAGGTCAGCACGATGCCAATTATCTAGTCATACAGTCAGCAGCATTATCGCCTGTTCAGTCATACCAGCAACAGAAGGATCTGATGGAAGGTTGAACAATGGTTTTCAAAATTATGCAAGTTTTTCCAGAGGGCAAATAGTAAAAGAGTAGAATAACAATAGAAAATGCTGGAAACACTCAGCAGGCCAGGCAGCAGCTGTGGACAGAGAAATTCCTGGGTGGGAACACGGCAAAGTGAGTGGCAGCAGGCAGGCTCGGGGGATTTAAAAAAGCCAGGGCACGTTAGCATGCCGCTTGACGACTTCCCAACCATAATGGCCAAGAAGTTGGCGGGCAGCAGCTGCCCAGCCGTTAAAATCGGGCAGCAGGAGGCCACCGCCGGGGTCCCAGGGGAATGGTCCCAAGGCATGAGGCAAGTGTTCCAGGAGGGGAATCCTGGGGAGGGGTGGGGAGGGAAGGAAGCCCAGGTCAGGGGTGGGGCCCCAAGATTTCCTTGTGGAGCCTGGAGCATTCCTCTTGGCCCACAAGGAAACTAAAATAAAGTAAAATTTAACTTACTGGGCCTCTTCTGGCTCAATATCGTAATTAGATCTTGATCTACATATTTAAAGGCTTGGGTTGGAGGGGTGGGAGGGGTGGTGGAGGGGGAAAGGAAGGGTTAAGTCCCTTGCTCCATTTTAACTGCCTTGGGAAACCAGGTGGGGAGGGGGTGGGGGGGGGAGTTAAAATCAATCTTTTTATTTCCACTGATTGTTGAATCAGTAACAAGGGGCCAAAGACTCAGAATATCACGAGAAGAATAAAGGGAGAAGTGAGAAGATTTTGTTTCTACACACAACGTGGAATGCTTTACCACAACTCACTACTGAGGCAAAGGCTATAATAAGAGACAATTGGATAAGAATTCGAAAAGGAAGAATATAGGACAGGGGCAGGAGTATCAAAAAATCAAATCAAATCAAATCAACTTTTATTGTCATTGTTAGTGCACAAGTGCAGTACAACGAAATGTAGGCTTGCGGCTCCCGAGAGTGTACATTTGGATTAAGACATTTAAACATTCAACATACATTTGGCTTGTAGTATATTAACATAAATATGACCGTAATAAAGTGCATTGGCAGATGTGCAGGCTTTAGAGTTTATTTGTGGAGTTCAGTAGGATGACAGCCCTGGGAAAGAAGCTGTTCCTAAATCTGGTCGTACGGGTGCGAATGCATCTGTAGCGTCTCCCAGATGGTAGGAGGGCGAACAGACTGTGGCTGGGGTGGGTAGGGTCTTTGATGATGGACCGTGACCTCCGTAGACAGCGTTTCTGGTGTATGTGCTCTATGGTCGGTAGCCGGGTGCCGGTAATGCGTTGGGCAATTTTGACTACCATACTGTGATACAGTTTGTCAGGATGCTCTCTATAGTGCAGCGGTAAAAGTTAGAGAGGATCAGGGGTGACAGATTACATCCCTTCAGCCTCCTTAAGAAATATAGGCGCTGCTGGGCCTTCTTCACCAGAGAGGAGGTGTTGAGGGACCAGGAGTTCAGTATTATCCCAAATAACAAAATAATTACAGTCTCCAAGTTTTGTAAAATATAGAGTTTCATTTTTACTTAACTCACCACAAAGTCTACTCTGATGAATTGAATTTGCATATTGAATTTATCAGCAAATGCTGCCCTAATTGCTTTGGTCCAGACCGGAAAGCACTAGCACAAGCCCAATGTTTTGACTGGCCTCTTTTGTGCTTTAATTTCTAGGGCCTAAAAATTCAGTTGCTTTGCGCCTCCCATTAGCGCCCTAAGAGCGAAATTCAGTGGGAGGTTAGCGGCGGTGGTAACCGTTAGCGCCCCGCAGCACTGCGCCACTGGTGATGACGTCATCACCGTGCGCAGCACCCTGCTCGCGATCTTCGGTAGCGTCCCCTGACTTACCACCGGACACTATGTCCGACGGGGTTAGGGGGTGCCTACCTGCGGTCAGGGCCTGCCAGCACCTGCCCCCCTCTGCCGTCCCCGGCCTCCTCTGCAGCCAACATAGCGAAGTTAGCACCCCAAACAGGGGGTGACTCAATTTTTCCCCTTTGGTTTTTTGCTTCATCAGTGACGCAAAGAAAAGCGAAGTAATCTATCCATTAATTCAATCAACAGTGACGTCATCTATCCAATGCACTACGGAAATTAGGCTATTTTATTGATAATAGAGGCCGTAGTGATGATCCCCATCTAATAATAAAGTCAGCAGTGAAGACCCAGAAGAGGGAAAAACAGTGAATGGTTAATAAAAACTCACCAAAAAAAGACTGCAATGTAAAACCTGGCAGATACAATAGGTACAAATTGTCCGCCACAGTGGATTTGGCTGAAACTCTGAGGATGGGTTCATCGTGTCATCAATTCAAATTGCTGGACCTGTCATTTGTAGGTCTTGCTCCGCATGTGTGACTGGACACAGGCTAAGAGAAGACAGTAAGAAGTGTCACCAGCAAAGTAAACGGTGACATTTCATAAATAACTCAGCCTCACAAGTCTTATCCCGAGACTTACTCAGCGTAATGACCAAAGCAATTAGGGCAGCATTTGCTGATAAATTCAATATGCAAATTCAATTCATCAGAGTAGACTTTGTGGTGAGTTAAGTAAAAATGAAACTCTATATTTTACAAAACTTGGAGACTGTAATTATTTTGTTATTTGGGATAAGACAGTAATTGTAATTGTATCTAATTTCTACATGTAAATGAATTACAAAGTAAACCTGTCCTAGAATGGATAGATACAAATTGTACATTTATAACTCTTCTGTTATTCGTACAACTATGATTATGTTAATTAGATTTATGCTAATAACATTTACAAACACATAATACATTACAATTTAGACAACTACAACACTCAAAGTCCTCACAATTTAACTAGGAAGGCAAGACCAACCAACACAGACCTAACTGCAGGTTATGTTTTACTGTATTATATATCATATATAAAATATAGTTCTCAGCTCCATTATCTCTGTCTTACTACATTGAATCTACCCTTTACACTTTAAATATTTGCACTGGCATTGTTCAGTCATTCTGTTTTTTTCATTCCCAATCGAAAAATCTAATTGTGGAAAATAAGTTTGATGTAAAAAGAAAAGTTTGCAAATTACAAGTGCATTGTGTAACTGTACCGCAATAAGCTCGTTACAACGATTTGTTGCAGTTTAAGTCTCTCAAGTAGCAGTGAGAAACCCGGGCATAAACATGCTCCTGTTTTTAAGAAGTACATTTGTTTTGCTTCTTTCCCTCCTTTTCATAAGTTTGGTTTAAGTGACAGACAGGGCCTGCAAACCATATTTTTCAGTGCAATCATATCACTTTATTTTGGGAGATACCTGTTTTGCAGAGTAAAAGAATGGAGGAATAATAAAAATGGAAATGATGGGTCAAAAGCACTTAGAGGTTTTATACTTGCAAATTATCGGTATAACCTTCACGGGGAAAATTATTTTCAAGGCTGCGATGTGATACGGATGACTGATTAATACTGTTAAAGGGGCGGGCAACAGAAATTACATTTAGTAAATCAGTAACAATTTGGTTTAGGTCCCGGGATAAAACCCTTTGTTCACTGATGACCACTTTCACAGTGACGCTTTGAACATACTGAAAAATTATAATCCAGAGGAGAAGTGAGCCAGAGAATTCAAGTGCTGCATTAGCCATTATTTTTCTCTCTCGACGCTGCAATTTCCCCTGGTAATGTGACCTGCTAATGTGTTTCAGTCCTCTCTCAGCTTGTTTAAAAGGTGGCTCATTTCCTGGTTAATGTAGCAAATTTTCTTATGGTGTTAGCAACATGCAGCATTATTCAGGAGTGTCCCGGACATGATTTGATTGCTCAGAAATGATGCACTCCAATTTGTTTCTGCCATGTACATTCAGCAATATGAGGTAAGCCTCTCGCTCTTTTTTCTGTGCACATGGTTAATTGTGCTGGAGACTACACACTGGAGTTGAGATTCAAGAAGGAATATATCAAAACTCAAAGATAGATTCACACACGTAAAATGTGGGCTTTGGATGGCTTTTGCAGAACCTCCAATCCTTTTATCTGGGTTGAGTAACATTGCCAATGGAAGAATTTCAGCTGGTAAAGTCAGGGTTTAAACGACACATATATAAACTGTTCAATGTTCAAAGGTTTACTTTTTATTTATTAAACCATCTGAACTCATGAAACATTAGGTAGGCAGATTCAATACCAACTTACAAAGGGGAATTGGATATATACTTGAAAAGGAAAAAAAAATGCAGGGCTATGTGGAAAGAGCAGGGGAGTAGGACTAATTAGATAGCTCTTTCAAAGAGCTGCCATAGGCACGATGGGCCAAATGGCCTTTTTGCGTGCTGTGTGATTCTATGATTACAACCTCTAGCTCAGTCCCAGGTATCTGTTACTTTATTTTAAAACCATTTTATTACATTACAGATACCAAAAAGAAAATAAATGTTTGAAGTTTGTACTTAAAAATCATACTGAAGGTAACATATCACTAAATTATAAACGGTTACTGAATCGGCTATCCCCAAGTTACTTTCTTCTCTGGACAAAATCTAGAAACATCAATTGTGAACGGAAGGGGTGGAAGTTATGAGTGATTACTTTTGAGCTCTGTGGTGTCATACAAGTGTCTCTCTCCTTCCTGCCCGAGAGTCATAGGGGGAGAAATTCGGAGGAGCCGCAAACGGGGCGGCAAGCTCGCCTGGGTGCCGGAATTAGCGCAGCGATCGGAGCAGTTGCAACCGCCGGAAATTCAGCTTGAATGCCCCAAGAGGGACACGGGCGAGGCTCGAGGTGCTCCGCATCCCTCTTAGGGTGCTGAAACTGAATATCGCAGCGCAACGTGCCGCAGCGCCACACGCTGCGGCATGGCGCGCTGCGGTACTGCAGGCCTTCCTCCCATTCTTAAGGGGGAGGGGCCTGCACCAGCGCGATTGGAGATCGCGAGTGCCGGCAAAAAAGCCTGGCACCGAGGAGAAGTGCCGGGCTCTCGGAAAACAGCCGACACTGCTGCGGGGGGAGATCAGGAGGCCGGGGACGGAGGTGCTGGCAGGCGGCCACCGAAAAAAATGGCCGCCCCGCACCTCCACCTTAATTTGCGCTACTGCCGCCACAAGTAGGCCCCGTGAACCGGGCGCGAGTTGCGAACGGCGCTACAGAGACGGGCGCTACCGAATATCGAGATCGGGGCGGTAGAGGGGCGCTGCGCACACCGATGACGTCATCGGTGGTGGCGCAGCACAACAGGCTAATGCCGCCATTAGCGCCCCAGCTAAATATCGCGGGAGGCGTGGCCAGTGGCACTAAAGCCACTGAGTGCCCTCTTTAGGCGCTAACTGGTGGCGCAGCCCACCAAATTTCTAGGCCATAGAGTTATACAGCACAGAAAGAGGCCCTTCGGCCCATCGTGTCCGCGCTGGCCATCAAGCCCTGCCTATTCTAATCCCATTTTCCAGCACTTGGTCCGTAGCCTTGTATGCTATGGCATTTCAAGTGCTCATCTAAATGCTTCTTGAATGTTGTGAGGGTTCCTGCCTCTACCACCCTTTCAGGCAGTGAGTTCCAGATTCCAACCACCCTCTGGGTGAAAATGTTTTTCCTCAAATCCCCTCTAAACCTCCTGCCCCTTATCTTGAAACTATGCCCCCTGGTTATTGATCCCTCTACTGAGGGGAAAAGTTCCTTTCTATCTACCCTATCTATGCCTCTCAGAATTTTGTACACCTCAATCAGGTCCCCCCTCAGCCTTCTCTGCTCCAAGGAAAACAACCCCAGCCTGTCCAGTCTCTCTTCATAGCTGAAGCGCTCCGGCCCAGGTAACATCCTGGTGAATCTCCTCTGCACCCTCTCCAATACAATTACATCCTTCCTATAGTGTGGTGACCAGAACTGCACACAGTATTCCAGCTGTGGCCTAACTAGCATTTTGTACAGCTCCATCATAACCTCCCTGCTCTTATATTCTATGCCTCGGCTAATGAATGCAAGTATCCCATATGCCTTGTTAACCACCTTATCTACCTGTCCTGCTGCCTTCAGGGATCTATGTACATGCACAGCAAGGTCCCTCTGATCCTCTGTCCTTCCGAGGATCCTACCCTTGCCTTGTTAGTCCTCCCAAAATGCATTACCTCACACTTTTCAGGGTTAAATTCTATTTGCCACTGTTCTGCCCATCTGACCAGCCCGTCTATATCGCCCTCTCCTCTATTATCTCCAATTCAAGATAGTAGCATTCTGCATGGTTGTGTGACACAGAGTTTAGATTCCCCTCGTAGGGGCTGATTTTCCCGCAGGTGCGGGGAATTGTCGGGTTCCCCGAATGTCGGGGTTCCCACACGAATCTAAATGGGTCTGCCAGCTGGATGCAATTTTCCCTCAATTGGCCAATTCATTTCCAGCGTGTGGGCACCCTTGCTAATTGACTATTTCCAGTCAGAAAGCCCCACAGTATGATGTCATCATTCGTGGTGCTTTTAAAGTCTATAGCAAGCATTGCAACCTCTACAGGCTTCCCAACGAGCCGTTCAGTATGGCAGAGGAGCCTGCAGCAGCTGTGGCCAGTGCCAGACCCCGAGCTGCCGTCAAATTTGATGAGTCGTCACTACAGACATTATTGGATGGGGTTAGGACCCACAGGGAGGTCCTCTTCCCTAGGTCAGGGAGGAAGAGGCCTCCCACTGAGACCAAGGCTGCATGGATGCAGGTGGCAGCAGATGTGAACTCTCTGGGAGTCACCAGAAGAACATGGATGCAGTGCAGGAAGCGATTCCATGACCTTCACCGTAGAGGAAAAGTATGTATGAAGTTTCCATCACCCTCAACCTGATCCCCATTGCCTTTCCCCAACAGCACTCAGCTTCAGCACTCTCTTCCTCCACATCCCACTTCACAGTTACATCCATGCACCCTTACCCATTCCCTCTCTCTCTATGCTCACATTCACATAACTATTCCACCATGCAGCCCTCACACTGCCTCTCACTCTGTTGCTTGGAACACAATTGACAACACATAGGGAGGGCCCTTGGTCTTGCAGCCTAACGCCATCTTTGTCTCCCTCTAAGTATCTATGCTATGCAATCTCTACACTCACTCCTGCACTCTCACTCAAACTCCACTTGTCTCCCTCATTGCAGGAAAAGAGAGCTCACAACAACAGAGAGCGAGCCAGGACTGGAGGAGGCCCACCCTCAATAGCCCACCTGACCCCCTGGAAGGAAGGAGTGCTGGAAATTGTCGGGGCTGATGTGGCTGCGGAAGCTGGGGAAGGAGAGACGGGGCAGTCCCACAAGCTGGTGACAGAATAGTTTTCCATCTCTCTCATTGACATAGCATGAGTCGCTGTTATGATTCTGAAGCTACATCATTTGGACTTATGAGCATCTGCAAAATCCAATGTGCATGTAGCCTTGACATCACATCTCTAACTCTTTCCTTTACTCCCCCACAGGACCATCCAGAGCCCCCGTCCCCACTATGGAGGAGGAAGAGGCTATGCATCCAGACTCCTCAGAGGAAGCTCCAACCTCTGAGGGCGCAGCATCAGCAGAAGTAAGCGCACCCAGCACCAGCGCAGACACTCACACCTCGGGGGGACCTTCGGGACATAGAGTAGTGTGGTCACCTGGTGTTTCACAGCTCACAAGTGAGCCTCAGCAGATTGTGGAGACAGGGACAGCAGTGGAGAGTCTTCGTTGGAGGGCTCAGGTCTCTGTAAGCTCAGCTCAAATGCATGTCGACCCTCTGCCTCTGGGTTCATCTGCAAGAGAAGAGGTGATGGATCTCCATGCACAGATGCAGGAGTCTCTGGCAGGTTTTGTCTCCAGGGTCGCTGCGAGTGTGGAGCGAATGGAGGAGTCCATAGCAAACATGAGCAGAGCCTTAGTGGAGTCATTGGCGCATGAACGCATCACCACGGAAAGGATGGCTACCTCCGTGGTAAGGCTGGCTGCCGCCGAGGAGAGGAGGGCTGCGGCCGAGGAGAGGAGGGCTGCGGCCGAGGAGAGGAGGGCTACGGCCATGGAGGAGCTTAGTCGCCAGGGTATGGAAAACATGGTGAGTGCTCAAAATAGAATGATATCTCTTGAGGAGCGATGGGCATCTATTGAGCACAGAAACTTGACCTTCATGGAAGTCCTTCTGAGCAGGACTTCCAGTGCAGATACGGGTCCCCATGGCCCCCCTGATGTGCAGCAAGGTGCTCTCCAGCCACTTGCAGGTGCTGAGGGGGACCTGACTCATGAGAGGGAGGTTGTTGGCACACCTCAAGGAAGTGGGGGTTCCTCTCCACGCGCTTACACTTCCATGCCACTGCAGAGCCCTCGGTCAGAGCCCCACCGGAGTCCACACCCAAGTGAGATAGGCGTCTCAACCCCTGCACAGCCGCAGGAGCAGCAGACTGCTGGCGAGCCCTCACAGGCTCGCCACCCCAGAGGACGCCCGCCAAAGGTGTCGAGACAAGAGCAGCAGGAAAGGGAGCAAGGGGCCTCCACATCTGCTGAAGCCACAGGGGTACCACTACGTTGGAGCACGCGTAAGAGAAAAATAAAGCACCACTAATCACAAGGGTAGTTACTTGGGTGAAAAGTTTTGTATATAGTTTTAATGCCATCAGTATCTTGTGCATTAAAATTCTGATGGCAACTGCTGCAGTTGGGGCGTCTGTCATTTGGCGAATGGGGATTTCACATAGAGGCCTTAGGATTACTTGCAGTTGTCAGCAAGCTGTTCAAATAGGTAGAGATGCGCAGGGATTGGCCATTGTCCATGCTCAGGTAAGAAGCAGCGAGGCTACAGTGTTTGATGTACCAGGCTAAGCAAATCTGGACAGGATGAGTGCGTTCCTTGCATTGCGGCCAGCAATGTTCTCGCGTAATGGTGCCGCTGGTTGATGGGCTTCTGCAGGATGGTCATTTTCGGCCTCCTCCTCCTCCGCAGCATCCTCATCCGAGGCTCTGTGAGGAGCCTCTTGGTCCTGAGGAATCTGCAAGCCACGACGCTGTGCCATGTTGTGAAGTACACAGCAAACCACGACGATTTTGGAGACACTGGCTGCGGAGTACTGTAGGGCTCCACCTGATCTATCCAGGCATCTGAAGCGCATCTTCAGCAATCCGATGGTTTGCTCGATAATGCATCTGGTGGAAATGTGGCTGGAGTTGTAGCGCTCCTCAGCTTCGTTGGCTGGTCTCCTCAACGGCGTCATTAGCCAAGTCCACAGGGGATAACCAACAGCCATCCCTGAAGTTCGTTTGGCGGACTGAATAGCGGAGGCACAGTAGATTGGCGCAGTATGAGGGAGTAATGGCAGCTGCCAGGGTACTTGGCACAAACATGCAAAATCTCCTTCTTGTGGTCACACACCAGCTGAACGTTAAGGGAGTGGAAGCCCTTGCGGTTGACAAAAACTCCTGGATTGCGATGGGGTGCCCTAAGGGCCACATGTGTGCAGTCAATGACGCCCTGCACCCTTGGAAAGTCTGCCAGCTGAGCTAATCCAAGCGCTCGTGCCCTCACACTTGCGCAATCCCTGGTGAAATGGATGTGATTGTGCGCAAGGGCAAAGAGGGCATCGGTTACCTGCGTGATGCACGTGTGTGCAGCCGCCTGGGAGATGCCACTGATGTCTGCTGCTGATCCCCGGGAGGAGCCTGAGGCAAAAAAGTAGAGTGCGGTGGTGACTTTGATGGCCACTGGTAAGGAGTGTCGACCTGGTGCTCTGGGCTCCAGGTCTTGCTGCAGCATTGCGCAGATGTCAGTCACTACCTCTCGCTAAAGTCGGAGCCGCCTTTGGCACTGCTGCTCAGTCATGTTGAGGTAGATCACCCTGTGTCTGTAGACCCTGTTTGGGGGGTATGTCCTGCGCCGACGGCCTTCCATGCGCTGGCCCCTTCTGGCCTGTGCTGCCTCAGGTGGGTGAGCCGCACCCTGTCGCTCCTGCTGCTGCTGCTGTTGCTGGTGCTGCTGTTGTTGCTGGATCTGCTGCTGCCTCCTCTGCTGTTGGAGATCCTCTAATGCCAAGAAGGGAAGGAACAAAAGGCCTCCCATGCTTCTGGTAGATGCCTCCATTGAGGAAACGCTGAGTGAGGGTGGTGAGAGGGGCTTCCCAGGAGCTCCAACCTTCACAGCTGTGCCTAAGCCTTGAACAAGTTGCCCCAAGCCTGAAACAACATGGTCCTGCAACCTACAAATGCTGTCTGATTAAATCTCCTCTTTCCTGATTGACCTGCAGCTGAAAGTAAGCAAGCCAACATTGTTCACGCCAGGTTTCATCAGCGGGGTTCCCACCATGCGTGTTTAACGTGGGGAAAGGCTGAAAATAGCAAGGGCCCCTTAAAATGACATTATAGATGCCAATTATTGGTGATTAGGCTCCTGACGACCAGTCCCGCCTGCTGCGGGTGGGACTGATTCGGGTCGGACTGAAACGCCGGTGTGAAAGTCGGACGGGGTGGGGAATCAGGCGGGGGGGGGGCGGGGGTCGCGAACCCCTATTTTTGCGATTTCCCCCCCCCCACCCCACACGCCTGAAACCCCGCCTGACGGCTCTAGGAAAATCGACCCCGTAGTATCACAGGTTTGTGTTATAGAGTTAGAATGCTTCGTACAATAGAACAATTCCAACATTATTGTGGGATTGACACTTGTACCTTGCCCCACAAGAATAAAGGGACCAGTTTGTGTAGTACAGCCTGTATGCAAAAATGATCTTTTTTCCTTTACCCCTTTTTGATTTCACCAGCTCTCCCCATTAATTTTGTCACCTCCCCAGCACTCCTGAAGCATTGACCCATTGCTCGAGCAGTTTCACATACACCTGCTCTCAAGTGGCTATTATTCAGGTGTGAGACTCATTAAACAATGTCAGCACGGCATTTAATCAGGGGGTGGATATTACAGCTGAGCACAATCTTCTCCATAAATAATGGCCAAACAAATCCAATGCTGTTTTCAATCGACGGCTACACACGTGCACTTCCAGGATCAGCCGCTAGATAGCGATCACGAGCAGGACCTCAGCTGATATTTCCCCTCCCTCACCCAGGACTGCTGCACATTTGCAGCACCCCAACCTCTGGCCTGACTGAGATTAGCTGATTTAGTGCTGATGGGAGACTGACCCGGAGACCCTCCTGATGCACATGGCTCAGCTGCTCACTGGGTGAACTCAACGCACTTCCAGGGAGCAGGCTGACTTTTGTCTAGAGTAGTCGCTTGTCTTGTGATGTATGCAGTATCTCTGTTTTCGTTGGAAAATGGCTGAACAGTTTTAATAAAAATGTTTAGTCCTAATCTCTTTTGTGATCACAGAGGTGGAGGATATTAGGTTTCTGATGTTCCAGTACCACAGATCTCTCATAACAATACCCACTTTATTGAACACGAACCCAATTACTTAACCTACCCTCCAATTCCATCCCAAACTGCAGTAGCTACCTTGACATCAGCTTGCTAATCTTTTTTGATGGGCAATGCAACATATCCGCTGTGATGCAGCCAGATGAACCTTGGCCCACTCTCTAAGAGGCTGATTAAATGAAAACAGTGATGCCCATCTGAGTTCTCAAGTCCAATGAATAACAATGAGAAGCAAAAAAAATAAACAGCTGGATGGGAATCATTGTATAATGAATTCTCCAGAATGTCACTGTGCACTGCAGTCTTTCAAAAGGAGCAGAATTTACCTTAGCTGCACAATTCTGATATAAGCAAATTTTGGATGTGTGCAGATTCTTACTGAATTCCTGTTGTGCTCGGCAGCCTATAAGAGAAATGCTTCGGACCTCCTGTAGCATGTGTACTTTTTTTATACTGAATTTTTATTAAGCCAAGAGATTTTAGAGCTAGGAGAATGAAATAATTTGTACAATGTTTTCGCTTTGTGTTATGAAACACTCCCAGGTCAGATATAACCTAGGGGCTGATGCAGAAGAAGCTCAGTCTATGAGGTCTCAACAAAGTATCTTGGGGGTGAAATGAAATAGCAGCGGCCTGCCAGCATGAACTGGGTGCAGGGAACATTCGGGCCTCGGGCCTCATTTAAATTAGACCGGCGTGTCCCCAGGCAGCTCACCGCTGAAGCAGATTTAAATTTCGGGCTGCTGTGTTGCCAGCAGCGGCCCTCGGGTAGGTCATGAGGCGGGGCAGGCAATTGGAAGAGGGTAGGGAGGCAATTTCATTAAGGAAGCAGTAGCAGGGCATTTGGAAAATCATAATGCAGTCAAGCAGAGTCAGCATGGTTTTATGAAAGGGAAATCATGTTTAACAAATTTGCTGGAGTTCTTTGAGGATGTAAGGGTGGTGTAAGCATCAGCGTAGGCCCCAAAGATTTTTATTGTATTGGACATTTTGTATGATTGTTACTGCTGATTGACCAGCAGCCTGTTTGGAGAAGATGGGAGGGGCCCAGGTGTTCGTGATGGACAGGAGATTCCAGCCAGGCCTACATACTGATTACGGAGAATGTCTGAGCAGACAGAGTTCTCTGGGAAACAATGGGTAGAAGATGGAAGGCCATTGTAAATTAATGGGAAACCACTTAACCCAGGATCGGGTGAGAAGTGCGGCCCATCATCTGCCATTAACACCATTACCTAGATGAGATAGCCCCGAAAGGTGGGAAACCAGACAAAGAAGGGTGATTAAAAAGACATCACTAAACTTTTAGGGTATAAGAGAAGGCAGCTTTGGCCATTCTTGCTCTCTCTCGCTTGCTCTCGCATTCACGTGCCCTCATCTCTGAACCAAGAACCGAGCACTCCGCCTGAGCCGGAGAGAAGAAACCACCACGAGTGACAACAGCCTCGCCTTGCTCTTCAACTGTAGGAATGAACCTCGAAACTGGGACTTGGATACTGCATCGGCGATACGGAACCAGGAGACAAACTCTACACAGGGGATCAGCGAGCAAGAAAACGTACAATTGGGGTGAGCATTGTCCAAGCCCACGCATCCTTAAGACCACCGGTACTGTGTGAGGAGGTGTTGTGTGTCCCAACCAATCCAGAGGGGTTTAGTGGGGAGTTTCAGTGTGTATTATATAGTGTATGTTCCGGGGTTTGTGGGACAAGTCCATGTTATACTCTGTATTGCAACACAGTGTGATTTTAGGCGTCTTAACACGAGACAGGGGCCTGTTGGACGGGCCAAGTTGTATTGTTGTACTGTTTGTTTTACGCCACCAGGCATTTTACATACTGGAGGCGGGTGTGTGTGATAACCGTATTAAACACCATACGGTTGAGTCCGAAAAGCTTGTCTGTGTTCCAATCCTGTTCACCGTAATTCCTGTTGTCTAGAACTAAGTAGGAGGGGTGATTCGAACCACCAAAGCAAATCACCTACAGTGGATAAGGGTGAGCCAGTGGATGTGGTGTATTTGGATTTCCAGAAGGCATTCGATAAGGTGCCACAGAAAAGGTTACTGCATAAGATAAGAGCTCACAGAGTTGAGGGTAATATATTAGCATGAATAGAGAATTGGTTAACTAACAGAAAACAGAGAGTCGGGATAAATGGGTCATTTTCCGGTTGGCAAACGGTAACTTGTGGGGTGCCACAGGGATCAGTGCTGGGGCCTCAACTATTTACAATCTACATTAATCACTTGGATGAAGGGACCGAGTGTAATGTAGCTAAGTTTGCGGGTGATACAAAGATGGGTGGGAAAGCAAGTTGTGCAGAGTATTCAAAGAATCTGCAAAGGGATATAGACAGGTTAAGTGAGTGGGCAAAAATCTGGCCGATGGAGTTTAATGTGGGAAAATGCGAGGTTGTCCACTTTTTGGTAGGAAAAATAAAAAAGGAAATTATTATTTAAATAGTAACATAGAAGATAGGAGCAGGAGTAGGCTATTCAGCCCCTCGAGCCCGCTCTGCCATTTAATGAGATCATGGCTGATCATCCAAATTCAGTACCCTGTCCCTGCTTTCTCCCCATATCCCTTGATCCCTTCAGCCTCAAGAAATATATTCAACTCCTTCTTGAATATATCTAATGAATTGGCCTCAACTGCCCTGTGTGTCAGAGAATTCCACAGGTTCACCACTCTCTGGGTGAAGAAATTCCTCCTCATCTCAGTCCTAAATGGCTTACCCCTTATCTTTAGACTGTGACCCCTGGTTCTGCACTCACCCGCCATCAGGAACATCCTTCCTGCATCTAGTCCTGTTAGAATTTTATAAGTCTCAATGAGATCCCCTCTCATTCTTCTAAACTCTAGCGAATATAAGCCTAATCGACTCAATCTATCCTCATACGTCATTCCTGCCATCCCAGGTGTCAGTCTGGTGAATCTTTGCTGCACTCTCTCCATGGCAAGAACATCCTTCCTCAGATAAGGCAACCAAAACTGCACACAATGTGATGAAATATTCCATTCATCACTGCCTGTGACTGTGGCTGGTTTCAGGTTTCAGTTCCCTTACCTCAGTTCCGTCTCCTCACCATTGTATTGTATATTGTAATGTATTGTGTGTAGGGCTCCGCCCATACCTGGCCCCTATGTAAGCAAGCTCAGTCTGGCCTCATATCCAGTACTGCAGACCTCCAGATGGAAGATACCTCTCTCCACTGCGTGTTACCTTCTAAGTTAATAAAAGCCTTGTTTTGTTTCGCTAACATCGAGTCTCGGAATTATTGAGGCACATCACACAATACTCAAGGTGTGGTCTCACCAAGGCCCTGTACAACTGCAGCAAGACATCCTTGCTCCTGTACTCAAATCCTCTCGCTATGAAGGTCAACATACCATTTTCCTTCTTAACCGCCTGCTGCACCTGCATGCTTACCTTCAGCGACTGGTGCACAAGGTCACCCAGGTCTCATTGCACTTCCCCTTTTCCCAATCTATTGCCATTCAGATAATAATTTGTCTTCCTGTTTTTGCCACCGAAGTGGAAAACCTTGCATTTATCCACATTATACTGCATTTGCCATGCATCTGCCCAATCACCCAACCTGTCCAAATCATACTGGAGTTTCTCTGCATCCTCCTCACAGCACACATGCCCACCCTGCTTTGTGTCATCTGCAAATTTGGAGATATTACATCTAGTTCCCTCGTCTAGATCATTTATATATATTGTGAATAGCTGGGGTCCTAACACCGATCCCTGTGGTACCCCACTAGTCACTGCCTGCCACTCGGAAAAGACCCATTTATTCCAACTCTTTGCTTCCTGTCTGCCAACCAGTTCTCTATCCAAGACAGTACCTTACCCCCAATCCCATGTGCTTTTACTTTACACGCTAATCTCTTATGCGGGACCTTATCAAAAGCCTTCTGAAAGTCCAAATACACCACATCCATTAGTTCTCCCTTAGCTATTCTATCAGTTACATCCTCAAAAAATTCCAGTAGATTAATCAAGCATGATTTACCTTTTGTAAATACATGTTGACTTTGTCCGATCCTGTCACTGTTTTCCAAGTGCTCTGCTATTACATCTTTTATAATGGACTCTAGCATTTTCCCCACTACCAATGTCAGGCTTACCGGTCTATAATTCCCCGTTTTCTCTCTACCACTATAACAAATGGGGAGAGATTATAAAATGCTGAGGTACAGAGGGGTCTGGGGGTCCTTGTACATGAATCACAAACAGTTAGCATGCAGGTACAGCAAGTAATTAGGAAGTCAAATGGAATGTTGGCCTTTATTGCAAAGGGAATGGGGTATAAAAGTAGGGAAGTCCTGTTAGAACTGTACAGGGCATTGGTGAGACCACACCCGGAGTACTGCGTACAGTTTTTGTCTCCTTATTTAAGGAACAATATACTTGCATTGGAGGCAGTTCAGAGACGATTCACTCAGTTGATTCCTGAGATGAGGGGGTTGACTTATGAAGAAAGGTTGAGCAGGTTGGGCCTATACTCATTGGAATTTAGAAGAATGAGAGGTGATCTTATTGAAACATATAAGATACTGAGGGCGCTCGACAAGGTAGATGCAGAGAGGATGTTTCCCCTCGTGGGGAAATCTAGAACTCGGGGGCATAGTTTCAGAATAAAGGGTCACCCTTTTAGAACTGAGATGAGGAGGTATTTCTTCTCTCAGAGGATTGTAAATCTGCGGAATTCTCTGCCCCAGAGAGCTGTGGAGGCTGGGTCATTAAATACATTTAAGGTGGAGATAGACAGATTTTTGCAAGACAAGGGAGTGAAAGGTTATGGGGAGTGGGCAGGGAAGTGGCTTTGAGGCCAAGATCAGCCATGATCTTATTGAATGGCGGAGCAGGCTCGAGGGGCCAAGTGGCCTATTCCTGCTCCTATTTCTTATGTTCTCATGGGAGGTGAGGAGACAATTAGTTGGGAAGTGGCAATCGGAAGAGGGGGAGGGAGGAGGCACTCGAGAGGAGGGAGACAATAGGGAGGGGGTGCAGCAATTGGAAGAGTGGAGGGCACAATCAGGAGAGGAGGGGAGCCAATTGGATGCTGGCCGAAGGAGGGGCCCCACATTTAGGTAATTTTTTTTTTAAACATATACCTTTTTTTGTGGCAGACTCCCTGGTTAGGCCGCGTGTAGGCTTGGTTATCCTGAACGCAGCGGGTATGTCGCCGGATGCGACATATTACAGGATATTTAACTCTTGTACGAAGTGATCTCCACCCCAACCAGAAACAGGTCCCGCTCTTTCTTGATGGAATACAGTGAATCAACATTCACAGCATGGGCCGGCAACCTATTCCACAGGTCCATTATTCTCTGGAAATAGACAAACTGTGTAATATGCAACCTAGTTCTGTTTTTACACAACTTGTAAGCATGACCACTAGTCCTCCATAAACTATTCAGTTAAAATTACTGGTCCACATAAAAACAATCTAATCCCTTCATTATTTTATGAACCTCAATTAAATTATCCCTGAGTCTAAGCTTCTCTAAAGTATACAGACCCAGCTCTTTGAGCATATTGGGGTAACTAAGGTGTTTTAAACTAGGTATTAATCTTGTGGCCCTCCTCTGTACCCTTTCCAGAGCCTCACTACCCCCCATCATGTAAGGAGACCAAAACTGAATACAGTATTTTAACTGAGGCCTAACCAAAGTCTAGTACAAGGTCAAAGTGGTATGTCTTGTTTTGTATTAAATGTACCATTGAATATAGTCTAGAACCCTGTTTGATTATGGTTGATCTTCTACCTCAACTCTACTTTCCCACCTTATCCTCATATCCCTTGATGTTTTAGCCCATCCAGACTGCTGCATTCAAATCCAACTCCCAGGTTTTAAAATGATCAGATCACCCAATGTGTTCGTCAAACTCCACTGAAGTGAACATTTGACAAGTGAACAGTTCTGTTAAAGGGCCAATGTTTTGATGTAAACATGTTTGGCAAAGTTCACTTTCGCTTTGAAAGGCAGAAGTATTGCTTGTTATTCTTGTCACAATGACATTATTTACAAGAGGCATCACATCAAAGGGTACATGGTTTTATGAGAGGGAATTAGGGGGAAAAATTCAGTATCGCCCCATTTGGGGCACCACTATTGGAGGTGATTGGAGCGCTAAATCAGGCGCTACACACCTCTCTTAAGGCACTAACACCGAGGAGCGAGGCACTACCTCAGAGCGCTGGCGAAGCCCATGTGATGTCAGTCAGCAATGGAACACAGACACATTGTCGCCGGCCAGTTCTTAAAGGGGAGGGTCGATCTTGCACTCCATCCACACCCTGCTCATTGCAGCCTTGAATCTCGGCCTGGAGGGACCTGTACATCAAATCTGCTGGAAAGAACAATGGAGAGGCCCAGGGAAAGAGCTCAGGGTGCAACCCCCATAGTCTCTAATAAAAATCGAAACAAGGAAGATCAAATCAAAATCAACCTGCAAAGTGCTGCTCAGTACCCAAAACTCCTTCACACAGCGTTGAATCTCTCCAGAAGTCTCTCTCTCTCTCTCTCTCTCTCCCTCTCAGAATGAGTGGTGCAAAAATGTCACCGACAAAAAAAAGGTAGGAAGTGGTCGCCTTTAAATAGCGCTCCCCTAGTCCCTTTCTGACAGCATAACGCTCCCCTCATCCTGTCGTTGCTAGTGGCAGGCGGTAAGGCAGGGGGCGCCACTCAATTTTCGGTCCGGGGCGCTAACGGGGCATTGCGCACTCGACTGACATCACAATCTGCCGGCGCAGGAGATCGTGGCGATAGTGTTTAACGCCACCACAAAATGTCCGGTCAATTTTGCGAGAGATGCAGATATCGCCGCGCCCGGGCGCTAGTTGCTTTGCGCCCCACTTGGCACCCTCTTAAGGCACTATCGGGAGGCGCAACCAACTGAATTTTTCCCCCTTAGTGTTTGACAAATTCATTCGAGTTTTTTGAGGTTGTAACTAGCAGGGTAGATAAAGGGGAACCAGTAGATGTAGTATATTTGGATTTCCTAAAGGCATTCGATAAGGTGCCACAAAAGGTAGTTATGCAAGATAAGGGCTCTTGGGGTTGGGAATAATATATTAGCATCGATAGAGGTTTGGTTAACGGACAGAAAACAGAGAGTAGGGATATACGGCTCAGTTTCCGGTTGGCAGGCTGTAACTATTGGGGTGCTGCAAGGATCAGTGCTTGGGCCTCAGCTATTTACAATCTATATTAATGACTTAGATGAAGGCACTGAGTGTAATGTATCCAAGTTTGCTGACAATACAAAGCTAAGTGGGAAAGTAAGCTGTGAGGAGGACACAAAGAGCCTGCAAAGGGATATAGACAGGTTAAGAGTGGGCAATAAGGTGGCAGATGGAGTATAATGTGATGAAATGTTAGGTTATTCACTTTGGTAGGAAAATTTTAAAAAATGAATATTTTTTAAATGGTGAGAAACTATTAAATGTTGGTGTCAGAAAGATTTAGGTGTCCTCGTACTGGAAACACAGAGAGTTAGCTTGCAGGCACAGCAAGCAATTAGGAAGGCAAATGGCATGTTGACCTTTATTGCAAGGGCGTTGGAATACAAGAGTAAGGAAGTCTTGCTACAATTGTACAGAGCTTTGGTGAGACCACATCTGGAGTACTGTGCACAGTTTTGGTCTCCTTATCGGAGAAAGGAGATACATGCCTTGGAGGCGGTGCAACGAATGTTCACTAGGTTGATTCCTGGGATGAGAGGGTTGTCCTATGAGGAGAGATTGAGTAGATTGGGCCTATAGTCTCTGGAGTTTGGAAGAATAAGAGGTGATCTCATTGAAACATACAAGATTCTGAGGGGGTTTGAGAGGGTAGATGCTGAGAGATTGTTTCCCCTGGCTGGAGACTTGAGCACTAGGGGGCACTGCCTCAGGATAAGGGGTCAGCCATTTAAGACTGAGATGAGGAGGAATTTCTTAACTCAAAATCTTTGAAATTCTCTACCCCAAATGGCTGTGGATGCTGAATCATTGATTATATTCAAGGCGGAGATAGATAGGTTTTTGGACTCTAGGGGAATCAAGGGATATGGGGATTGGGCGGGAAAGTGGAGTTGAGGTCAAAGATCAGCCATGATCTTATTGTATGGCGGAGCAGGCTCGAAGGGTTGTATGGCCTACTCCTGCTCCTAATTCTTATGCACATATGGAGTTCCATGGATAGAGAAACTAACACGAAATTGAAACAAAAGGGAGGCACAGAAGACAACTGGAGTTAACAGTGCTAAAAATCAACTTGAGGAATATAGAAAGTGTAATGGAGTGGTGAAAAGGGAGATTAGAAAATTTAAAAGGGAACATTGGAGGGAGAAAAAAATGGGAGTATACATTCAATGGGAAGAAGCCGAAAGGTGTGAAATACATAATTCCTGAGTCAGGCGGTAGGCCCTTTTAGTATGAAAGTCATTTTAGGAGAGTACCGAATGGAGTGTGCACCGTGCACACTCCGCACAGTTTGAGCTGGCCCTGAAGTGGAGCCGGAGGAACCAGGAATGCTTCTCATAAACGTGGGCCACTGCCGCACCAGTTCCCCCCTCCCTCCCAAGAACAGACCCACACCCCGAGGCACTCGTCCTTGACCTACAGTTCACTCTCATCATAATAGAAGGAGGCCATTTGGTCCATCGTGCCTATGCCGGCTCTTTGGTAGAGCTATCCAAATAGTCCCACTCCCCTGCTTTTTCCCCATAGCCCTGTAAATGTTTTCCCTTCAAGTATGTAGCCAATTCCCTTTTGAAAGTTATGATTGAATCTGCTTCCACCACCCTTTCAGGAATATCACGCGGCATGTGGGTGCGCTATGCCCACTGGTCGTCCAAATATCACTCAGGAGTTGTAATGTGGGCAACACGGCAGCCAATTTGGCCACAAACAGCAATGTGATAATGGCCAGATAATCTGTTATGGTGATGTTGATTGAGGGATAAATATTGGCCAGGACACCAGGGACAACTCCCCTGCTCTTCTTTGAAATAGTGCCATGGGATCTTTAACGTCCACCTGAAAGAGCAGGCGGGACCTCGGTAAAACGTCTCATCCGAAAGACGGCACCTCCGACAGTGCAGCACTCCCTCAGCACTGCACTGGAGTGTCAGCCTAGCTTTGTGTGCTCAAATCTCTGGAGTGCTACCAACTGAGCCACAGCTAACACAGAGCTAAAGAGGAGTAAATATTTGATTATCCAGCATCTTGGATGGAAACAGCAACTATTTAAATGCCTCCCATATGATACATGGTTCTGCTTGTGCAGAGAGCATTCTGTACAGTTAAGAGCAGATCCCTCAAGCTCTGAGTATAAAGAAAGACTAGCATTTATATAATGCCTTTCATGACATCTGGACATCCTAAAACACTTTACAACCAATGAAATACTTTTGAAGTGTAGTGTCTGTAATATAGAAAACGCGGTAGCCAATTTGTGCACAGCAAGCTTCCACAAACAGTAATGAAATAAATGACCAGATCAATTCAATTCAATTTTATTTGTCATATATGCAGCAAACGTGTGTACTGCACAATGAAATGTTGATTTTTACGAGTCCTCCCAACATTGGAATAAATATGGCATAGCAATGATAAAAATACTAATAGAAATACAGTAATAATAAATAAAACAACAGTAATAAATAATAATAAATTATTCATTCATGAGTCTTATGGCCTGGGGGTAGAAGCTGTTTCGAAACCTGCTGGTACGAGACCGTATGCTTTGAAATCTCTTACCAGACGGGAGCAGGGCGAAGAGGTTGTGGCTGGGGTGGCTCGCGTCTTTGATGATTCTCAGGGCCTTCCCCCGGCACCTCTCAGATGTTGGTTGAGGGATAAATGTTGGTCAGGGCACTGGGAGAACTCCTCTTGCTCTTCTTTAGAATAGTGCTGTGGGACCTTTTACATTCACCTAAGGGATGGAGCCCCTGTTTAACTTCTAATCTGAAAGATGGCACCACCAACAGTGCAGCAGTCCCTCAGTACTGCAGTGAAGCGTCAGGCTTGTGGTCAAGTTGCTGAAGTGGAACTTGAACCCACAAACTTCTGACTCAGAGGCGAGAGTGCTACCACTAAGCTGCGGCTGATACTCATATTGAGGTGGAAATTGCGGTCAGAGGCTAGCCTTGGGTGAACCCCTCCAAACCGCAAGAAAACTCCGCACCTACCTGCTTGCTCCGGACCTTCGAAGACTTGCGCTCCTGGACCTGCAGGCATCACCTGCATAAACGCCCACATATCATGAGGAGCGCATGCAGTTCGCAAGTGTCCCTGGGATCACGTGGCCCAGCCCGACCAATCACAAAGTGGGATTCCCATAATGCTTCTGGGGATTCCATGCGGAATCCCCATGAGCATGATAGGGGTCCCCTAAAAAATAATTTTTCACAACACTGAAATAAAAATAAATCATCCCAGGTTCAAAATTAATTAGAATAACATTTATTTAAACATTTAAAATAAAAAATTATTTTTTTGAAAAATAAATCTAAACATTTTTAAATGGAACAAAAATAACCTAAACTAATTTGAAATGTAAGGGTATATTTAAATGATTGAAATTTTTTTATTTTAACATTTATTTAAACCCTTATGCTGGTAAAAGAAAGCCTTACGCTTGCTTTTACCAGGCACAAAGGTTGGTGGGTATTTGCTGGGCAGTAATTATTGGGCAAATAGCAAATAGCCCCACCCTGCACCAGCGAATGTCCATTTCCAGTGGATGCGGACGATCTGTCGAGCAGAAACTTGACCGATCGCAAGTTCCGGGTCTTCGGGCATGTGCATCGCATGTGGAAACCCGGAACTAGCGGGGCTCGTACAACGGCGTATGCTGTGTATACGTTGTCATAGGCCCAGTAAAATCCGGGCCATTTTAAAACAACAGAGGTACTGCCGACAACCTCACACCACAAACCATTAAATCAATAAGCTACTGCCGTACTCATCAGCATGAAGTAAGATCTTGAGATTTTGATTTCACACTAAATGAATGGAATAACTTAAACACAGACGTGCATGGTGGTGGCCACGCATTTACAGCTAATCACAATTCCAATAACTAGCTATGACCTTATCAAAATGTTGCATCAAGCTTACAGTAAGCACTATTCAGCCTGAGCAAAATGAAAAAAAATCTAGCAACCCATAAGAACATAAGAAATAGGAGCAGGAGTAGGCCATTTGGCCCTTCGAGCCTGCTTTGCCATTCAATAAGATCATGGCTGATCTCCTACCCCATCTTCACTTTCCTGAACTATCCCCATATCCCTTAATATTCAAAAATCTATCGATCTCTGTCTTGAATATACTCAACGACTGAGCCTCCACAGCCCTCTGGGGTAGAGAATTCCAAAGATTCATCACCGTTTGAGTGAAGAAATTTCTCCTCATCTCAGTCCTAAATAGCCGGTCCCTTATTCTGAGACTGTGACCCTTGGTTCTAGACTCCCCAGCCAGGGTAAACATCTTTCCTGCATCTACCCTGTCAAGCTCTGTAAGAATTTTGTATGTTTCAATGAGATCACCTCTCATTCTTCTAAACTCTAGAGAATATAAGCCTAGTCTACTCAATCTGTCCTCATAGGACAATCCCCCCATCCCAGGAACCAGTCTAGTGAACCTTCATTTCACTCCTTCTATGGCAAGTATATCCTTCCTTAGGTAAGTAGACCAAAACTGTACACAATACTCCAGGTGTGGTTTCACCAGGGCCCTATATAATTGCAGTAAGACGTCTTTACTCTTATACTCAAATCCTCTTGTAATAAAGGCCAACATACCATTTGCTTTCCTAATTGCTTGCTGTACCTGCATGTTAACTTTCAGTGATTCATGTACAAGGACACCCAGGTCCCTCTGAACACCAACATTTCTCAATCTCTCACCATTTAAAAAATACTCTGCTTTTCTGTTTTTCCTACCAAAGTGGGTAACTTCACATTTTGCCACACTGTATTCCATTTGCCATGTTCTTGCCCACTCACTTAGCCTGTCTATATCCCTTTGAAGCCTCCTTGCATCCCCCTCACAACTTAAATTCCCATCCAGCCCTGTATCATCAGCAAACTTGGATATATTACATTTGGTCCTCTCATCCAAATCATTGATGTAGATTGTGAATAACTGAGGCCCAACACAGTACTATTATCTTTCAGTTCCTCATTCTCGCTAGACCCTTAGTTGTCCACTATTTCTGGGAAGATTTTTGCGACTTCGTCCATGAAAACAGACACAAAGGGCTGGAGTTTGCTACGGGGGCGGGTTGGGGTCGTGTTCCCCACATTTCGTGTTTCCCACACGAATCCTGAACGATGTGGGAAATTGATGCAATTTTGATTTTATAGCCCAATTGATTCCCCACGTGTGGGAACCCCTAGCCAGTGAGCTTTTCAGGTGGGAAGCTCGCCTCTGATGACATCATCACTGCTGCTTCATTTAAGGGCTTCCACAAGCCTTGCTCACTTCAGCAGACTGCCAAGCTTCTGGCCCTGGCAGCTGCTACTACCATCATCAATCATGGCGACACATCGGAGTAAGGCATCCCCCAGATTTGACGAGGCAGCCCTCCAGGCATTGGTGGAGGGAGCGACAGAGAGCAGGGAGGTGCTCTTCCCCTCCTCGGGGAGGAAGAAGCCACCCCAGCAAACCAAGGCTGTGTGGCTGAGGGTGGCAGAGCAGGTGAACGCCAGCTCGAATACCAGCAGAACATGGATCCAGTGTCGGAAACGCTTCCATGACCTTCTGCGCACTGGAAAAGTGAGTATGATGTTCCCATCACTCTTAATCTGATCCCCATTGCCTTTCCTCACCAGCTCTCAGCTTTACCAATCTCTTCCTCCACATCCCACTTGACACTGACATCCATGCACCCTTTCCCACTCCCTCTCTCTCTATGGTCACATTCACCTAACTAATGGACTATGCAGCCCTCACACTCCCTATCACTGTCATGCTATGAAAACAACTTACATCACATAGGGAGGGCCCTTGGTCTTGTCATCTCACTCCATCTTTCTCTCCTTCTAAGCATCTATGCCATCGATTCTCTACACTCACTCCTTCATTCTCGCTCAAACTCCACTTGTCTCCCCCATTGCAGGAAAAGAGAGCTCACAACCGAAGAGAGCGAGCCAGGACAGGGGGAGGGGCAGCCTCCTTAGCCCAGCTGACCCCATGGGAGGAGGCGATCCTGGAGATCGTCGGCATCCAGGACGACACACAAGTGGGGGACGGAGAGACCGGTGCAGCAGAGCAAGCTGGTGACAGAAGAGTTTTCCAACTCTCTCAATTGCATTGCATGACTCGCTGATAATGACTTGGAAGCTCTAGCAGATGGACCTCTGATCATCTGCAATAAGCACTGTGCAGGTAACCCTGGCCTCTCATCTCTGACACTTTCCTTTACTCCCCCACAGGACCATCGCAAGCTCCCGTCTCCAGGACGCAGGAGGAGGTTCAGCCTCAGCATCCAGACTCCTCAGAGGAAGCTGCAACCTCTGAGGGCACAGCGTCAGCAGAAGGCAACGCACCCAGCACCAGCGTAGACACTCACACCTCGGTGGGACCTTCGGGACATAGAGTAGTGTTGTCACCTGGTGTATCACAGCTCACAAGTGAGCCTCAGCAGATGGTGGAGACAGGGACAGCAGTGGAGAGTCCTAGTCAGAGGGCGCAGCATTCTCCCAGCTCGGCTCAGCTGCATGTCGACCCTCTGCCTCTGGGTCCATCCACAGTATCAGAGGTGATGGCACTCCAGGAAAATATGCAGGAGTCTCTGGCAGGTTTTGTCTCCAGGGTTGCTGCGAGTGTGGAGCGAATGGAGGAGTCCGTCGCTAACATGAGCAGAGCCTTTGTGGAGTCATTGGCGCATCAACACATTACCACGGAAAGGATGGCAACCTCCGTGGAAAGGCTGGCTACGGCAATGGAGGAGATAAGTCGCGCGAGTGTTGAAAACATGGTGAGTGTTCAGACTAGACTGACATCTCTGGAGGAGCGATGGGCAGCTATTGAACAGAGAAACCAGACCTTCATGGCAGTCCCTCTGAGAAGGACTGCCAGTCCCGACACGGGTCCCCATGGCTCCCCTGATGTGCAGCAACGTGCTCTCTCACCACTTGCAAGCGCTGAGGGGGACCTGACCCATGAGACGGATGATGGTGGCAGAGAACAAGGAGGTGGGGGCTCCTCTCCAAGCGCTCAAACTTCCATGCCACTGACAAGTCCTCGGTCAGAGCCCCACCTGAGTCAGCACCCAAGTGAGATCGGCGTCTCAACCCCTGCACAGCCGCAGGAGCAGCAGACTGTTGCGCAGCCCTTACAGGCTCGCAACCCCAGAGGACGCCCGCCAAAGGTGTCCAGACAGGAGCAGCAAGGAAGTGAGCAAGGGGCCTCCACATCTGCTGATGCCACTGGGGAACCACTATGTAGGAGCACGCGTAAGAGAAAGAAACTGCACAAATAGTCACAAGGGTAGTCACTTGGGTGGAATTTAATGTGTTATGGTTGAAAGCCATCAGAATAATGTTAATAAATCATCTGTTGGCTACTGCTGTAGTTGTGGCGTGTGTCATTTCGCGAATGGGACTTTCACTTTGAGGTCAGTATGGTGGTCACATCGCTAGAAGTCAGCTGGTTCCTGGCTATTGTCAGTGCTCAGGTAAAAGGATGCGAGGCAATAGTCCCTCATGGGCGAGGCTCAGCAAATCTGCCCAATATGAGCGCGTTCCTTGCATGCCGGCCACCAATGTTCTTGCGCACTGCTGCCGCTGGTTGATGAGCCTCTGCAAGATGTTCGTCTTCGCTCTCCTCCTCCCCCTCCTCCTCATCTGAGGAGGATATGTCAGGAGCCACTTGGTCCTCGGCCATCTGCAAGCCACGACGCTGTGCCATGTTGTGAAGCACACAGCAAACCACAACGATTCTGGAGACCCTGGCTGCTGAGTATTGCACGGCTCCACCTGATCTATCCAGGCATCTGAAGTGTATCTTCAGCAGACCAATGGTCTGCTCGATCATGGCTCTGATGGAAAGGTGGCTGGAGTTGTAGTTCTCCTCAGCTGCGTTGGATGGGCTCCTCAGCGGCGTCAATAGCCACGTCCTCAAGGGATAGCCCTTGTCTCCAAGTAGCCATCCGTTAAGTTGGTGTGGCGGACTGAATAGCGGAGGCACAGTAGACTGGCGCAGTATGAAGGAGTCATGGCAACTGCCAGGGTACTTGGCACAAACATGCAAAATTTCCTTCTTGTGGTCACACATCAGCTGAACGTTGAGGGAGTGGAAGTCCTTGCGGTTGACAAAAATACCAGGATTGCGATGGGGAGCCTTAAGGGCCACATGTGTGCAATCAACGATGCCCTGCACCCTTGGAAAGCCTGCAAGATTAGCAAATCCAACCGCTCTCGCCATGACACTTGCTCGACCCTTGGTGAAATGGATGTGATTGTGCGCGATGGCAAAGAGGGCATCGGTTACCCGCTTGATGCAGGTGTGTGCGGCCGCCTGGGAGATGCCGCTGATGTCTGCTGCTGATCCCTGGAATGAGCCTGAGGCAAAAAAGTTGAGTGCGATGGTGACTTTGACGGCCACTGATAAGGGGTGTCCAGCTGCTCCTCTGGGCTCCAGGTCTTGCTGCAGCATTGCGCAGATGTCAGCCACTATCTCTCGCGAAAGTCGGAGCCGCCTTTGGCACTGCTGCTCAGACATGTTGAGGTAGCTGACCCTGCATCTGTAGACCCTGTTTGGGGGGTATCTCCTGCGCCGACGGCCTTCCATGCGCTGGCCCCTTCTGGCCTGTGCATCCTCAGGTGGGGCAGCAGCAGCTTGGCGCAACTGTTGTTGCTGCTGCTGTTGGGCGGCCTCATGTAATATCCAGAAGGGCAGGACAAAAATGGCTCCCATGCTTCTGGTAGATGCCTCAGTTGAGGAAGCGCTCAGTGAAGGTGGCGAGAGGGGTTTCCCAGGAGGTCACACTGGAGATGGTTGTCAGGCTGCAAACTTCCAGAGCTGTGGGTATGCCTTCTGAAAGATCCCCCAGACCTGAGAGAGCAAGGTTATGCCACCTGCAATTAAAGCCTGTTCAAATCTGCCATTTAATGGTTGAGCTGCAGCTGCTACTCCGCAAGCCAGTTGTGCTCCCGCCAGGTTTCAGATGTGTGTTTCCCACCAGGCGTGTTTCACGTGGGAAAACGAGTAAACTTGCAAGTGGTTAGGAAAATGGGATTATAGAGCCAATTGAGGGCTTGTTAAGGGCCTTAAGGGCCTATCCCGCCTCCTGGAGGCGGGACAGAGTCGGGACCAGCAGACACGAATTTAGGAAAACTGCGTGGAGGCGGGATGGAGGCGGGTTTGGGCCCGCACACCAGTTTTGCGATTTTTATCCCCCACACGCCTCCAATCCCGCCTCCCCGGCCCTAGCAAAATCCAGCCCAAAGTATATGTTTAATTTCACTTCCATTTCCTTATTCCCCATTATAATTATAATTTCTCCATGCATCCAAGTGTTGTAACATTGAACAACTCATCCTAAAATACATGAATGCACAGAGATGGTTTGAATGAGGCAAGCATAATTAACTTCTATGAAGGAATGCCAAAGCATAGCTAGGATTGGTTAGTACGAGACAATGGACCGGCATTTGCTGCAATGACGATATTGGTGACCAATGCCCTAAGTTAGAGCATTGTCCTCTCCAGTCGTCAGTGGTGAATTTATGTGACAATTTGATGGAAAAATAAGTTGAATATGCCAATTGGCGCACAGCAAGCTCCCAAAAACAGTAATGTAATAATGACCAGATCATCTGCTTTAGTGATGTTGGTTGAGAGATAAATATTGGTCAGGACACCAGGGATAACGCCATGGTTTAAAGCTTACTCCTGCAAAAACTGCTCGTTTAGCAAAATACTTTTTCAAAATAGTGACATGCGATTTTTTATGTCCACCTGAGAGAGCAGATGGGGCCTCAGTTTAACATCTCATCCGAAAGACAGCACCTCTGACAGTACAGTACTCCTTCGGTACCGCACTTGAGTGTCAGCCTAGATTTTTGCGCTCAGGTTCTGCAGTGGGACTTGAACCCACAACCTTCTGACTCAAAGGTGAAGGTGCTACCAACTGAGCCATTGACAGACAGCAGACACTGTAGACGCACTGCAACTATGGCGCAAGTTTTCAGCAAATACCAGCCCTACATCACCCTCACCGTCTCTCTCGCTTTCTCACTGACATATAATCTTCCTCCTCTTGGAGTTCCTCCCTCTCTATCCCTCTCATAAAAAGAAAGACTTGCATTTATATAGCGCCTTTCATGACCACCGGACGTCTCAAAGTGCTTTACAGCCAATGAAGTAATGTGGGAAACGCGGCAGCCAATTTGCATACAGCAAACTCCCACAAACAGCAATGTGATAAAATAGTACCATGGGATCTTTCACGTCCACCTGAAAGAGCAGACGGGGCCTCGGTTTAACATCTCATCCAAAAGACAGCACCTCCGACGGTGCAGCACTCCCTCAGCACTGTACTGGCATGTCAGCCTAGCTTTATGTGAGCTGAACCCACAACTTTCTGACTCAGAGGCGAGTGTGCTACCCACTTTTTTTTTAAATGATACTTTATTGAACATTAAGAACATTTACAACATCGTGATCATTACATTGTATGATACAAATCAATTCCTCCGCCCTGCACAGCCATTCCGCCACCACATTTTAACATCAAAGCCTGAAGTTTAATTTCTCACCTGCAACTTATATTAATCGATTGTACTTTAAAAATTGGTTGTAAAATACTGTCCTTAAATTCCTTTCTGAATAAAACATCCACAGAGCCTTATAATGGTCTTTTAGCTTATATTTAAAATACTCTTTTAGATTGATTCTCCTCCCCTTAAAAAACAGAGCATTCCTTCTTTGCACAATCACGAATCTAGCCAAACTGAACATTAAATTAATTGCCGCTCCGCTAGACTCTGGCAGACTCTCCTGCAATCCCCATCTCAAAATTGAGTCCCACGGGATTCCCATTCTCGCTGTTCGGTCCCCACCCAGCAAAAAAGCTTCACACAACTGTCGAACATAGTACTTAAAGTCATTTAACTGCAGACATAACCACCAGTAAATGGGACAGAGTCTCATCCTGTGTCCCACACATTGGGCAAGTTGCCGCCTCCACTCGTCCAATCTTGCACAAGACCGTCATGGTAAAAATCCGGTTATGAGCCAATTTGAAATCCAGTTCAATCCATTCTGGGCATTTAAAATTCGCCCACACTCCCTTCCAAATCCTGTTGAAGTCCAGCTGTGGGTATTTACTCTGCCAAAACTCCTGACCAGCAGGTGTCTTGAATCTCCATTCTCTGAATACCTCATAGAAATCTCGAGTATTACAGTTGTCAAATTGGACTAACTCTCCCCCTTTCTCCAGTACAAAGCTTGGAAAAGCAGGACGCATTTTACTTCCTTTGGAGATTTCCGCATTTATTTCTTCCATCCAATCCTGTGGCATTGCCCTCACAATCTTCTCATACATGATTTCTATTGCTTTTCCTTCTACCTCCTGATCCTCCTCCCACACCATGTCCCTCACTATCGCTTCCGGCAACCAACCTGGAATCACCTCGTATAATACATCTTTCACAGATATAATCCCAGCTTTTATAAAAGCTTGATTAAATAAAACCTCTCTTTCGATGTTGACCCACCTGTTCAAAAATAAGGGCTGTTCTAAAAATTCCTCAGCCCCCTTGGGCATAAACTGCACACTTTTTAAAAATTGAGCCCAAGTCTCTACAACCCCCTTATAAAACCTAGGGAAAAGCTTATTCGATTTCAAAAACATATTATTGTATTCCATATACAATATCCCCTGCCCTCCTATCCCACTTTGTTTTAAAAAATGCTCAAAACAACTCTTCCAAAAACTTGAATTTGACTTCTGAAGAAATCTCTTCACCCATTTGATTCTAAAGGATTTTTTCTTCAAATCAATATCTGGGAAGTTGAGTCCTCCCTGATTTCTCCGTCCAATGATGGTATTGTAAGCCACCAAGGCTGGTTTCCCTTCCCATAAAAACCTCACACAAGCCTCTCGGATGGACTTTTCTGCCCACTCAGGAATATCCTCCACTGTCAATAAGTACCATAGCTTAGATAGCAGGAGAGCAGACACCAATGTCGCTCTTCCTTGCACTTTCAACCACCTTCTTTCCCATCTTCCCAAAATCTTTTTAATTTTCATAACCTTCGGTTCCCAATTTAATCGATCCACTTCTTCCCTGTCTTTCTTGCACCCCATATGCACCCCCAGAACTTCCAAAACCTCCACCACCTTAAAGGGACATACCCCCAACCATTCCCCCCTACCCCTCCCTGCAACCAGGCATTGGGACTTACTATAATTCACTCTGGCTCCTGAAGCTCTACAATATTCCTCCACTACCTCCATAGTTTTCCTCACTGACTCCCCATTTCTCAATGTTAAGGTTGTGTCATCTGCATATTGGTGTATCACCGACACCAGCCCGGAACTGGGTACCACAATCCCAACTACACCTTGTTTCTTTCGCATCATGTAACCTAATGGTTCTGCTACCAATGTGTACAGCAGTGGGGACAGGGGACAACCCTGTCTCACTGATCTCTGTATCGGAAAATACTT
Organism: Somniosus microcephalus; assembly: GCF_052327205.1. Lineage (NCBI taxonomy): Eukaryota > Metazoa > Chordata > Chondrichthyes > Squaliformes > Somniosidae > Somniosus > Somniosus microcephalus. The sequence continues at coordinate 232,113,839 of NC_140994.1, forward strand.
AGATAAAAAACCACTCCATTTAACACAGCTAAATATGTTTGAATAAAAAATCCTTATCCACTGAATTAAATTTTCCTTGAAACCAAATGCTTCCAAAACCTTCAATAAAAACTCATGAGAGACCCTATCAAAGGCTTTCTCTTGATCTATCTTTAATACATAAGCCTCCCTCCCACTCTCTTCCATGAGTTCTATCGCATCGCGGATTGAGACCACAGCGTCTGCGATGTCCCGGCCTATGACTCCATAGGACTGAGAGGGCCAAACTATCTCCGGTAACACCTCCTTCAAACGATTTGCCATAACCCTCGCCAAGATCTTATAATCCACATTTAATAGTGTGATGGGCCTCCAATTCTTCAGATCCCGTCTATCCCCTTTATTTTTATATAAGCTAAGCTTATGATACCTCTCCTCATAGATGGGGCCAGTCTTCCCTCAATTTTAATTTCCTTAAAAACTTCTAAGAGCAATGGACTTAAAATATCGAAAAATTCCTAATAAAATTCTGCACTTAGTCCATCGGACCCTGGGCTTTTCCCCCCCTTCATTCCACTTATTGCTATTTTTATTTCCGCTAATCCTACTTCTTTATCACACATGCTTCTCTCATCCTCCTTTAAACCCTTTTCAATAAAAGCAGTAACCTTCTCCATCTCCAAATTGGAAATGTCTTCTTTTGTATATAGCTCTTGATAAAAGCTGCTAGCTGCCTCCAAAATCTCCTCACTTTCATGAATGATCTCCCCAACCTTCAACTCCTCAATTAACGATAATCTCTGTCGCAGCTTCTCTTGCTCTAGAAAATATCTAATGCATCTTTCGCCCTCCAATGCATCTCTAGCCTTTGCACGGAGAATGGCCCCCTTGCATTTTTCAGCTTGCAATAATTCCCACTCTTCCCTTAGCACCCGGAACTTAGTCTCAGCTCCCTTATCCCCTCCGTCAACTGCTTTACAGACATCTGTAAACCTTTTGTTTATATTCTCTTCTCGATGCCGGTTAGCTGCCACCCTCTTTTTCCCATAACGTACTGAAAAAACTTCTCCCTCATCTTTGAAATTGGCCCACCAAACTCTTCTTTCTTTCAAGAACAAAAGTTCCTTCTGAGCATTCTTTATTATATTTATAATCCGTTCTTTATAAGCACTTTCCTTCAGGTATTGATTGTTTAAAATCCACACCCCTGAACCGATCTTAACTCTGCTGTTCCTAATTCTAAGAACCAAAGCCGAGTGATCATTAAAAAATACATTTTTATAACAAATCTCCATCACCTCCGAACTTAACCCTTCCCGCATTAACATAAAATCTATTCGGCTCTGTTTTAAAACATCACCCACCCAACCTGCTCTGGAGAACTCCCTTTTTATGGGGTTCCGGTCCCTCCAAAAGTCTCTCAAATTTAAATTTGCCATCATTTTTATAATCATCCCTCTGGAGTTATCCTCTTTAAAGGTCATCTGGGCTGAAATGTCCATCCAAGATAAAAATACATTAAAATCCCCCACTATACAAGGACTTTCCACCTCTGCCACTTCAGTGAATAACCCCCGAAAAAACTTGCGACGCTTGCAATGGTCGTTCGGTGCATAGATATTAAAAAGATCACAATTAAATCCCTCCAATTTTACCCATAGCCGTAAAAATCTCCCCTCAGTGTCCTTGTCCACCAAGGCAACATTCTCTTCTATGGACGGACTCACCAAAACAGCCACCCCTCTACGGTTATTGTTTGCACAACTTGCAAACACCTCTCCCTTCCAAACCTTCTGAACTCTTTCTAGAATATCCTCATCCCAAAAGGTTTCTTGCAGACACAACAAGTCCGTGCCTTTAAAACCCTGCAACAACTGCTGCAATTTCTTCTCACCCCTCAGTCCGTTCACATTGATCGAGACCAATGTAATCATGGCTCCAAAGAAGGGAAGTATGCCCAATAATCTCCCCATCATTTAATCTCTGGCTCTTCCCTCCTCTCATGCTCCTTCTCAACTTTTCGGCCAGCTGTTGCTTTTTCCTGTAGCCTCCGGCTCTTTTTCCCCTCCTGTTTGACCCCTCCCTGCTGTTTCAGCCTCTTCCTTGCCTTTACTTTGGGCCCAGGAGCTGCCCTTTCTCCCTCCTTCTGCCTCTCACTACCCTTTCCCTTTCCACATGATGCCACCCCATCCCCGACTTCCATGTCTCTGTCCCCCTCTAATTCCTCACACTCAAGCTCTTCTGCAACCCCTTGTGCCTGCTCCCCGTCAGATACATAATCCTGCTCCCCGTCAGATACTTCATCTCCCATAGAGAGTCTTCCTGCTATCGCAGTTTCTCCCACTGTGCCGCCCCCTTCGACCACGTCTCTACCTCTGACCCTTGCACCTTGTTCCCTCACTCCATGGGACAATGGCGCACCTAGATTGTTCCCTTCTGACATCTCTATCTCGCCGATCCCATTCTGCTGTCCCTTTAAGGCTCCTGCCTCTTGCACCCTCTCCCCGCCCTCCTCCGCTCACCAAAATATCCGACTCCCCGCCTTTCCCCGGAGCACTCACTTCCACCACACACCCCGCTCCCACCTCCTCTCCCCCCGCAGACACCAGACTCCCCAGGGGGAGCCGAACTGCACTAAGGCTCGAGTCTGCACTCGACCCTTGCTGCCCGCTGCTGTCTTTGTTCCCCTCCATAGCACTCGCCGTGTTTTCCGCCATCTCCATCTCGATCTCCGCTCCGCCAACCTCTGCCTCTTCCTGTGCTCCTTTTTCCTTCATTTTACCGGCTGTGTCCTCCGACTGCACCGCACCTCCGGCCATTCCACACTCCTCTCCTGCTCCTTCTCCCATCTCCTCATCACTCATTTCGCTCCCTTCTGCCACACACTCACAGCGGGTGGGGCCTTTACGACAAACCCCACAGCTCTCCGCCTTGCAGCTCCGCGCGATATGTCCCGACGCACCGCAATTGTAACAATACAAACCAGGACAGTTTCTCACGAGATGGTCATGTCCCAGACAATAGTAACACACCTTTACTTGGTTATCGTGCAGCACACGAAAGTATTGTACTCCTTCCAGTGTCTTGAACTTCATACTGTAAGGCAAAGACCTCACGCCCTCTGGGAACCGCACCTTTACATACCGGGTTCCGTCTGCTACCTGTGTTCCCGGATAGTACCTCCTCTTTATTTTGGAACAGATTTTAACGTCCCACGACTCCAACTTTTTGCTCAGCACTTCATCCTCGATGTACACAGGCAAGTTCAAAAATGAAACCACCACCTCCTCTGAATATAGCAGAGTCACCTCCAAAAATTCCTCCCCAACTTTCAGACCGAGCAGCAGTTTTTCCACCTCCTCACGGCCACTGACCGTCACCCCAAATCCCACATTTGGTTTTGGTCGGCAGGCAAAACAGCTTCCCTCACCACAGTCCTCATGAACCGCCTGGATTATATCCCGGGCTCGAATCTTCTTATCTTCACATTGCACCACCACCGTATTTTCTTTACCAAACCTCCTGAGGTCCCGGCCCAAATCTTTGGGCCTTTTTTTTCCCCTTCCCACCACAGTTTCTTCCCTAATAAAATTCCTCTCGGGAATATTGTCCTCAGAGGGGCCAGGCACTCCGGACCCCTCAGCAGCCATCTGGCTGTTTTTTGTGGGCCAAAAAGGCCCTAAAACCTGAAAACAACACCCCAAAACCCTCCACCAACTTTTTACAAAACTTCCTCCAACACCCAGCTGCAATTAGGCAACCAGTCACACCTGGCTCACTCCTAGCCCCTCCCACCTAGAGAGTGCTGCCCACTGAGACACAGCTGAAAATGTGAAACTGATACTGTCATAGGCAGTCTGCTCTCTGTTACACATTCTTTCTCTTTTTTTCCTCATGCAATTCAGCTATCTTTTCCCCCCTTTCTTTGTTGCAATCTCTCCCTTTCTTTCCTACACACACTCTAGTCTCTGACACACACCTGTTGTTGCCACAAATCTCAAGGGTTAAATATAAATATTTTAAAGGGGGGCAATAACTTGATCCAGGGGCTCTTTTTTGGGTGCCGCATTGTAAGAATGGAAAGAGTTAATAGCTATAAGCTTTTGCAAAACAGAAGATATTTTGCTAAACGAGCAGTTTTTGCAGGAGTAAGCTTTAAACCACGGTTGCATCCTGTTATCGAACAAAGCCGCTGCGAAGCCTTTGTCACAGACAGGTCAAGAGGAATAAAAAGAAGTACTGGAGCATAGTTATCCAAGATGTTGGATAAAATGAGGAAGTTAAAGAGATGCCTGTGTGTGCTGAGCTCAAGAGGTGCAGAATTGTTTGTTAAGCAAAAAAAACAATAGTTTAAACATGTGGATAAACACAATGGACCTTTTAAGTCAGCTGATCAGAACATTGGGGGATAAAAGAGGGATTGCGAACATTCAGCGCAGAGATAGAGGGGGAGAAATTCGGTGGGCTGTGCCACCAGTTAGCGCCTAAAGAGGGCACTCAGTGGCTTTAGCATCACTGGCCACGCCTCCTGCGATATTTAGCTGGGGCGCTAATGGCCACGTTAGCCTGTTGCGCTGCGCCGCCACCGATGATGTCATCGGTGTGCGCAGCGCCCCGCTACCGCCCCGATCGCGATATTTGGCAGCGACCGCCTCTGTAGCGCTGCTCGCTAATCGCGGCCAGTTCACGGGGCCTACCTGTGGCGGCAGTGGCGCAAATTAAGGTGGAGGTGCGGGGCGGCCGTTTTTTTCGGCGGCCGCCTGCCAGCACCTCCGTCCCCGGCCTCCTGTTCTCCCCCCGTGGCATTGCCGGCTGCTTTCCGAGAGCCCGGCACTTCTCCTCGGTGCCAGGCTCTTTTGCCGGCACTCGCGATCGCTCATCGCGCTGGTGCAGGCCCCTCCCCCTTAAGAATGGGAGGAAGGCCTGCAGTACCGCAGCACGCCGTGCCGCAGCGTGTGGTGCTGCAGCACGTTGTGCTGCGATATTCAGTTTCAGCGCCCTAAGAGGGACGCGGAGCGCCTCGAGCCTCGCCCCGTGTCCCTCTTGGGGCGCTCAAGCTGAATTTCCGGCGATCGCTGCTGCTCCGATCGCAGCACAAAATCTGGCGCCCAGGCGAGCTTGGCGCCCTGTTTGTGGCTCCACCCAATGTCTCCCCCAGAAGCTTTACAAAGGATGTTGAGCTTGTGTAGGTGGACGTAATGCTGGCTGGAGCCTAACACCTACCTAGCTAAAGAACAAGACGACGCACGCTACTCTATCCAATGACTGAACGGGTAATAACCATTCAGAGCTGTAAATTACTGCCATCAGACACGGAAAGGTATTGATCTCTGCTGTGTATATACTAATAAAAGATTTACTGTAACCAATTGGTATCAAGTCCGAATCCTTAAGAATTCTTACAGCGTGCACTTCCAGTGCTGAGCGCTGAACCTGAATTATCATGCGAGATCAGCTTACATTACCTGCTATCATAAATAGACGTACATAAATGCATATTGTTGGTTTTATATCACATCAGATAATATTGTATATGTGTCACAGTCAAGGGTGGGTTATCCAGTGCCAGCAATTTTTAAAGGGTTGTTGATCACCCTGAAAACTGTCCTGTTACTGATGGGGAAATAGCTGGAGTAAGTCAACAAAGCTGAAAGGCACCGTTCTTGGGTACAGCTTTAGAGGTCCTGCAGAGAAAGCTACCCTTTCTGAGGTCAAGGGAGCTGTTCCAGTGAAGAGCAAGCTTGATGGGGTCCTGCAAGAGTCAATATTGACTCACCTGTACAATGGACAGGAGGGAGAAATTTGCTGGTCTCTGAAAATTTGCCACGGTAAGTACGATCACACTTAATTTGACAATCTTACAATACACTTTCACAGAATTTCGGGAAAAGCTTAGTGGAGCATCATAGAGGAAGAATACGCAGCAATCTAGCAACTATTCATCTACTTTTCAAGGCACGGGTATGCCTACGCTTTAACAGAGCTCTCTGTGTTGTTGCCATGCCGATGCGTTTGCCCTGTGACCAATAATTATGGGAAGAGACAAACAGCAAGCATGCTGCAAACACAAAGTACCTGCATGCTGCATGTTAACAGATTCACATCAAATGGCTGGTGGGCTGGGCGTTTGAGTGACACGCATCTTCTCTCAGAGTCCTCCTTGTTACATAAGTCTCTATTCTATCTGCTTACAAGAAAAGGTTGCACACAGTAAATGGTAGAACATGCAAACTGGGGTGGGGATCCACTCATCTAAGATCTTTGACATGCAAGAAGAGCTAAGCAGCTTGGAGATCACAAAGCGCTTCATAGCCAATAAAGCATTTTTGAAGTGTAGTCACTGTTGTAATATAGGGAAACTATATAGGGAATTATATTCAATTAGGAGACAATATCCTCAGTCTAAGAAAAGTACACACCTGCACGCTGACTGTTTAAAGGTGAGTATGAATCATTTTCTCTTCAAATATAGCAGACAAGAGGGGAGAAATTCGGTCGCCCCATTTGGGGCGCAATTATCGACCAGGTGCAAAGTTTCGTGCCTGGTGCTAATTATCGGCTCGGACTGCAAACTTGGCTTCTATCGCCCCTGGAGGTGATTGGAGCGTTAAATCAGGTGCTACACACCTCTCTTAAGGCACTAACGCCGAGGAGCGAGGCGCTACCTCAGAGCGCTGGCGAAGCTCATGTGATGTCAGTCAGCAATGGAACACAGACACACCGGCGCCGGCCAGTTCTTAAAGGGGAGGGTCGATCTTGCTCTCCATCCACATCCTGCTCATTGCAGCCTTGAACCTCGGCCTGGAGAGATCTATACATCAAATCTGCTGGCAAGAACAATGGAGAGGCCCAGGGAAAGAGCTCAGAGTGCAGTCCCCAAAGTGTCTTCTAAATCGAAGCAAGGAAGATCAAATCAAAATGAACCTGCAAAGTGTTGCTCAGTTCCCAAAACTCCTTCACACAGCGTTGAATCTCTCCAGAAGTCTCTCTCTCGCTCTCTCTCTCTCTCTCTCTCAGAATGTGTGGTGCAAAAATGTCACCGACAAAAAAAGGCAGGAAGCGGTTGCCTTTAAATAGCACTCCCCCAGTCCCTTCCCGACTGCAAAACGCTCCCCTCAACCTGCCATTGCTAGTGGCAGGCAGTAAGGCATGGGGCGCCACTCCATATCTGGTCTGGGGCGCTATTGGGGCGTTGCACGCTCGACTGACATCACGATCTGCGGGCGCAGGAGATCATGGTGGTAGTGTTTAACGCCGCCGCAAAATGTCTGGTCAATTTCGCGTGCGGCGCAAACATCGCCGCACCCGGGCGCTAGTTGCTTTGCGCCCCATTAGCCCCCTCTTAGGGCACTAACGGGAGGCGCAAGGCAACCAAAATTTTCCCCCCAAGATGTCTCCATTTTTCACATGAGGCTACAGAATTCACATCCAGAAGTTAAGACCGAGGGATCAGTTCTCCTGGTGCTCGTCTGCCCCAGTGCTGAACAGGAACAGAATACCCGAAGTGTACTGCTTCTGTCCAGGCCCAGCATTTCATGTCCTGGGCCAATAACATGGCCTGGCCTCGCTGGCATAGGCCCAGCTGCTAGCTTGGCCTTGTGCCTAAAGAACAGGTGCAAATATAAGCCTGTCAGGCCTGCAGCTGTGCATTGGGCCTCCGAGATTAGGGCACTGATTGGCTCCATTCTTCCTTGGAGGGGATTGTCAACTTAGTAGAAAAATTTACATGCTTGTCTTGAGCCTGCCCCTATGATCCCCATCGACCTTCCAGTCCGCAGTGGCCTGGGAGCAGGTCATAGCACCGGATTTCACCTGGTACCTTCTGTCAACAAGTGGAAAATAAAGTAGGAAGCTGAGCACACTTCCTGCTCTCTCTTTTACATGCCTGTGCCTAAAACAGGTCTGTGCTCCTTTTTCCTGATCTTTGCTGCAGGGAATTGCGTGTTTCCTGAGGGCAAATGTCATGAAAATTTGCCACTGACTCTTTAGATGTAACTTTGCCAATTCAAATTTCTTGGACCTCTCAAGACCAATTCTGAAAAAATTTGATTTTTAACCATTAAATTTAATAGAGTTGCTGCAAAACAAACAGCAACTAAGCTAGGCCTTAAAAAATCCCTCATTGTTAAGGTTTCTAAATCCTGGGCCCTTGAACTGAATGCGAATATGAGCTTTCAGAGAAGCACAAGCAATCCACCTGCGCATGTTAGAACATTAGCTGCAAAACAGAACCTTTTAATCCAGGCAAAGTCTTGGCTTCCACATCCTTCAGTCCAACATCTTAGCTCGTCTGGCTGTCTGGTGCCATCTCTTATCATTCATCTCGCTTCAAGACTTAATGGATGTTACTAACTGCAGGCTCTGACAGACAGTCGCTTCAGGCTCAGACAATTGCCACAGGGTCTGACAGACAATCGCCGCAGGCTCTGACAGGCAGCCTGTAGGGCTTTCACTACCCACTTGCCAGCTAATCAAGGAGATATAAGGCAGCCACACCACCAGATTTTCTACCTGAAGGGCCAGAACCAAACTTTCAAAGCAGAGATTAGGCCCAAATTGAGCCAGATCTCTTGGTGTCAAGGAGGAAAGCTAGTCGTCATCTCACGTGCTGTACACATAAGGTGGTTCGCTTTTTACAGGATTACCGAGAAAAGATTTATTTTTATGAAACGCAATAATTCCAGATTTTGGAATACTTTTTCAACGCAAACCATTTAAATGGTACTTGGAAGGTAGAAGCTGTTACATATGAGCAGCATAATCAGTACGACCTCTGATCAGTGGTCAGCAAGACCGTTTTCAAAAGAATTGCTATTTTCCCCCCTTGTACATAAAGTGCATTGATTGTGATTCTTGTTCCAAATAAACTTGTTTGGTGTAATTAGCCATTGGGCAATTGAAGCCAATTAGAAACTCTATGTACATGAAAAGTTAAATCAAGATTCAGGTCTTATGTTCTGTAGTTAAGTGTGGCTATTCAATAGTATTTAAAACAGTTTGGTGCCTGTATTTAGCTTCATACACTTAGGAGCTTAACCGTAATGACACATTTAAAATGCACAGGATGTAGCCCTGTAATAGCAGTGCAGAATGCTAGGTATAAAATGGCTGCTTCACTCAGTATGATCCTACAGCTTGTGTGCTCAGAGCAGGAGATTTCTGCGGGTGAGCACAATAATCAGCTCCCCAGCGTGTGAGAATTTTCGGAGCGTATTATTTCCTGAAGGGAAGGCAAGTTAGTCTTCAGCTTCAGCTCCAGCAAGGCTGAAAAACAAAAGCCACGTGCCAGCTTGCCATGGACTCTGCAGGTTTATCCTCTGGTCTCCAACCTCTTATTGTTTGTTTCTCAGCCTTCCCGCATCATCTATGCAGGGTTCCAAGCTCTAATCAGTCTTTTATTAAAATGTACTTGCGTCGATTCAAACATCTTCCTGTGTTCTGTCAAACGCTAAACACTGTCTTTATTTAAGTAAAAGGCTAGAACCACTTCAGTGGTGGTGCTGTATTTCTAAATAAATACGGTATGTAAAGTGTGCCATGAATAAATTTATTATTGGTAGCTAATTTAAGAAGCCTCACATTAAAAAAAGAGTCAGTGAAGTAAAGAAAACCAAGCGACAAAATAAAGAAAACAGTATTTAGTATCTCAGCCTTAACCTCCTACTTACAACAGGGAGTCTGCCTTAATGTACTTTTAACTGTGAATAATAAGTAGCTTTGAAATGCTTGTATGATGTTTATTTGTTCACCAGATTGCTCCATAGTTATAAAATTCTTATGGTGCCCAAAATGTAATAGGCTTCTATCCTATTGATTTAAAGCGAGACGGGACCAGCTAGGTTTGAGCTGCATGAGAGGAACTTGAATTTATACTGTAACAATCCAAATTTATTTTTAGTTGTGCCTGGAAATATAAAAATAGATCGCATCTTCATTTAAAATAAAACACTGCCATCTGTATGCCAATTTATCACCCAATGTATCAAGGAGTAATGGGGAGAGAGCGGGAATATGGTATTGAGATAGAGGATCAGCCATGATCATATTGAATGGCGGAGCAGGCTCGAAGGGCCGAATGGCCTACTCCTGCTCCTATTTTTCTATATTTCTATGTTTCTAATGTGAGAACAGTCACTTTTCTTTCTCTGAATACTGCAGCTGCTATATTTTAGTCGAACTGAACTTCTTGGTTGTTCTGAATTCAAGCGGTAAGTTTACATTTCCTTGCATTGTGATTAACACACATTTTTGTATGGAGTCATAAAGCTATTTATTCATATGTACCGAATTGTAAAGGTGGGTAATGTCTAGATTTAATTCTTCATCCCTACTGAAAGGATTTTGAAGATGGCATTCTGTCTGGTGTGACACGTGGTTTCACACAAGTGATAACCTTCATTAAAACTGAGCAAAAGGTGCGGTGGGTGAGCACTGTCCGAGGTCCTAAGCGCTGGAATTCCCTCCCCAAACTGTAATGTATATACCTTTAAGGGGGAGAACTATGTTTTACAGCTCATGTATACTGCAGTACCGGCAGTGACCACACCTGTATATAACACTGAGTAGTAATCTGTACAGTTCAGTTGCAGTGTGAGCCACGTTGAGTAAACACCTGTTGTACCGTTCTCCGCAGTCTGTGTCTTATTATACACGGACGTAACACAAACCTCTCTGCCTCTCTACCTCGCTCTCCTTTGAGATGCTCCTTAAAACCTAATATTGCCATATGTGGTTTGTGTCAAATTTTGCTTGATAATCGCACCCGTGAAGCACCTTGAGACATTTTACTTTGTTAAAGGCGCTATATAAATGCAAGCTGTTGTTGTTTGAACCTAACTTGGAGTATACAACTCTGGCTGGGAAGGTCCAATGTGAAATGGCTTATGGGCATTTCCAACCCATGATCTATCTTCTCAACATAAGTATTCAGCTCTGGTTGATTTTAATTTCTGTCTATAGGGCTCATTCATTATGATGCAAGCTTGTTAGTGAATGCACGTGACCAAAAAGTTATATATGATTTTCTTCCTAATATACAAAACGGGAACCAATTGACAATCTTACTCAAAAAGCCTACAGGAGAGTTAGTATGTGAGAAAGATGGAGCATTCATGTAGCACCTTTCATTACCTCAGGACATCTCGAAGCACTTCACAGCCAATTAAGTACTTTTGAAGTGTTATCACTGTTGTAATGTAGGGAAATTCAGCAGCCAATTTATGCACAGAAAAGTCCAACAAACAGCGATAAATTAAATGATCAGACAGTCTGTTTTAGTGGTATTGGCTAAGGGATAACTGTTGGCACAACACCAGGAGAACTCTCCTGCTCTTCTTCAAATAGTTCCACAGGATCCTTTACATCCATCTGAGAGGGCAGATGGGGCATTCATTTGACATCTTGTGATGAAATATGCCATTCATCAGGCACTCTGTATTCTCTGTGTTTGATTGTGCCTGTGACTGTGACAAGCAGGGGAGTTTAGTTTCAGTTTCATTTCCTTACCTGTATTGTATTGTGTGTAGGGCTCCACCCATACCTGGCCCCTACTTAAGCAGGCCCCAGCGTGTCTCACAGGCAGTACAGCAGATCTCTGGATGAGAGACACTTCTCCACTGTGTATTACTTTCTGAGTTAATAAAAGCCTTGCTTTGCTCCGTTAACATTGAGTCTCGGATTCATTGAGGCACATCACATCTCATCTGAAAGACGGCATCTCTGACAGTGCAGCACTCCCTCAGTATTGTAGTGAAGCATCAGCCCAGATTATGGGCTCAAATCTCAGGAGTTTTAAAAAAAATTCATTCTCGGGATGTGTGAGTCGCTAGTAAGGCTGGCATTTATTGCCCATCCCTAGCTACCCTGAAAGGGGCTTGGTGAGCCCTCTTCTTGAATCACTGCAGTCCGTGTGGTGAAGGTGCAACGCAGTTAGGTAGGGGTTCCAGGATTTTGACCCAGTGACAATGAAGGAATGGCAATATATGTCCAAGTCAAGATAGTGTGTGACTTGGGGGGGAACTTGGAGGTGATGGTGTTCCCATGCACCTGTGGCCCTTGTCTTTCTAGACAGTGAAGGTTGTGGGTTTGAGAGCTGCTGCCGAGAAAGCTGTGGCATATTTCTAAAGTGCATCTTATAGATAGTCTACACTGCAATCATAGTAAGTTAGTGGTAGGGGGGATGGATAATTAAGCTCGTGAATGAGGTCGATCAAACAGAGTACTTTGTCCTGGATGGTGTTGAGCTTACTGAGCGTTAATGCCGCACCAGCCATCCAGGCAAGTGGAGAGTATTCCATCATACTCCTGTCATGTGCCTTGTAGGTGGTGGAAAGGCTTTGGGGAGCCAGGAAGTGAGCCACTCACAGCAGAATACCGAGCATCTGACCTGCTCCAGCATCCACAGCATTTATGTGGTTGGTTCAGTTGAGTTTCTTGGTAATGGTGACCCCCCCCCCCCCAGAATGTTGATGGTGGGGGACTCAGTGATGGTAATATCATTGAATGTCATGGGGAGGTGGTTAGGCTCTCACTTGTTGGAGATGCTCATAACCTGGTACTTATGTGGCACGAATCTTACTTGCCATTTATCAGCCCAAGCCGAGATATTGTCCAGGTCTTGTTGCATGTGGGCATGAACTGCTTCATTATCTGAGCAACTGCAAATGGAGCTGGACACTGCATACATCAGTGAACAGCCCCACTTCTGATCTTATGATGGAGGGGAGGTCATTTATGAAGAAGCTAAACATAGTTGGACCCAGGATGCTGTCCTGAGGAACTCCTGCAGTGATGTTTTACGGTTGAGATGAATGGCTTCTAACAACCTTAACCATCTTCCTTTGTGCCAGGTATGACTCCAGCCACTGGAGTGATTTCACCAATACCTATTATCTTCATTTTTACTAGGGCTCCCTGGTGCCACACTAGGTTGAATGCTGCTTTGAGGTCAAGGGCAGTTACTCTTACCTCACCTCTGGAGTTCAGGTCTTATGTCCATGTTTGGACCAAGGTTGTAATGAAGTATGGATCAATGTGGTGCTGGTGGAACCCAAACTGAGCATCGATGAGCAGGTTATTGGTGCAGAAGTGCCGCTTGATAGCACTGTTGACAACTCCTTCCATCACTTTGCTGATGATTGGGAGTAGGCTGATAGAGTGGTAATTAACTGGGTTGGATTTGTCTTGCTTTTTATGGACAAAATGGGTAGTGAACCCATTGCCTTCTGGCTCGGAGGGAGAGTGCTACCACTGAGCCAAGAAGGACATCTTAAAATGTTGGGTTGGTGCAGTAGCAGTGCACTTCTATGGTTGGAGCAGAGAGAGGGAGTTTCATTCTGTGTCCAATCATTCTATATCTGCCCTGGGAATGCTTGCTGCTAACACTACGCACTTGAAATGGGAAAATGTTCTAACTTCAAGAGAAAACATCATTGAATTGAGTGAAGTCAAAAGCAATTCATAAAAAAGAATCTAAATCAATTATTCTAAACTAAATTGCCATGCACATAAACAAAATGGATAATGAAGAATAGTGGAAGATCAGATTTATTCACTCATGGGGGAAATCTTCAGGACAGATTCATAGCTTATCACTGATGAATAGGTCTAGTTAATCTACTGTCCCCAAAATATTACATTCAATCAGAGTTAAACACTTATAAGGAGACGACAAATCTAACCCCTGTGAATGAGGATGGAAAACCCTGAGGAATTGTGCCAATATATTTACATATCAGAAGAAACAAGGATTAATATAAAAAAAGACTGGCCGTGACTAAGTTTTGAAACACTATTATTAACATTGTTTACACACTTTCTCATCTTTTCTACCCTAAGACGATGGTGACATCAATTAGGAGCATAAGTCTTTTATATCTAATTGAATAGATCAAAGGGATGGAATTGTCAAATCTAAAGACACCTTTGACATACTGAGCCTGAAAGCAAAGGGAAGCTGCATTATCATGCGCTGTTAGAATGGTATAATCACCAAAGGCCCACCCCGCACCATTCATGACCACCGTATCTGCTAATAGCGCAACACTTCTGAGCTACTTCAGTGAATCATGTTATCGGCACTCATTGTTTAAACATATATATTCAAAAATAAGGAAGCAGAAATGTGTAAAATGGATTTTAAAGGTAACAGCAATCCATTGCAACAGAATTTTTGAAAAGACCTAATTCATCCAGTGATCTGTTGGGCCCTCCTAATTAGGAAGAACCCAGGTTCCATTCTCATTAGGGCTGAGCAGGCTGATCTCAGATGGGAAAGGAGAAATAGTGCTTCATTTTATAAAGCTGCGTTAAAGTAGCACACCACCATCTAGTGGCTACAAGTGAGATTGCTATATAAATATAATAGCAGCAAAATACTGCGGATGCTGGAAATCTGAAATAACAACAGAAAATGCTGGAAATACTCAACAGGCCAGGCAGCATCCGTGGAGAGAGAAACAGAGTTAACGTTTCAGGTCTGGTGAAGGGTCCCAGACCTGAAACGTTAACTCTGTTTCTCTCTCCGCGGATGCTGCCTGGCCTGCTGAGTATTTCCAGCATTTTCTGTTGCTATATAAATATCCGTGCTCAGAGAAATCAAGCAGATATTTTTTAATAAAGCTGGAGGCATGCGACAGACAGTCCCCCCGAGAGTTGTTCAAATAAGCTGCAAACCTTTACATATTTAGCCTTAGCATCCCTGAGTTGGGGAAAGTCTGGCCAGGGTTCCCCCCTACGGGAAATCTGCATGTATGAATGTCCAGGTGAAGTCAGGATCAGGTATGAACATCTCTCCGCCAACCCTTCAGTTAAGTGGCTGACCAAAACTCATTGTCGTGACTCACACATGAAAAGTGGCCACTTGGGAGAGGCACCAGAGGATGACTGGCATCCGTGGAACAATACTCCAGCAAAAAATCAGGAGCGTCACAAGAAGAGAGGAGAGAAGAACGTTAATGAGGGGGAAAAAATTGAAAAGAAAATTTCCATTATTTTCACAGATAAATCAATGCAAGAACTGCGGACATAATTATATTATTACATGCTGATCTGATCAACCAACTTCGTGCCAGTTTGTACCAAATGCACCTAGTTTTGGGATACATAGAAACATAGAAGATAGGAGCAGGAGCAGGAGTAGGCCATTTGGCCCTTCGAGCCTGCTCTGCCATTCAATGAGATCATGGCTGATCATCCAAATTCAGTACCCGGTCCCTGCCTTCTCCCCATATCCCTTGATCCCTTTAGCCTTAAGAAATATATCCAACTCTTTCTTGAATATACTTAATGAACTGGCCTCCACCGCCCTCTGTGGCAGAGAATTCCACAGGCTCACCACTCTCTGGGTGAAGAAATTCCTCCTCATTTCAGTCCTAAATGGCTTACCCCTTATCCTTAGACTATGACCACTGGTTCTGGACTCCCCGGCCATCAGAAACATCCTTCCTGCATCTAGTACGATAGCAAAATACTGCAGATGTTGGAAATCCGAAATAACAACAGAAAGTGCTGGAAAAACTCAGCAGGTCAGGCAACATCCGTGGAGAGAAATTTGAGCTGACGTTTCGGGTTGGACCCTTCTTCAAAACTGGAAAGAAAAGAAACTAGATCTGTCCAGGCCTGACAGAATTTTATAGGTTTCGATGAGATCCCCTCTCAATCTTCTAAACTCCAGTGAGTATAAGCCCAATTGACCCAATCTCTCCTCATACGTCATTCCTGCCATCCCAGGTATCAGCCTGGTGAATCTTCGCTGCACTCCTTCCATGGCAAGAACGTCCTTCCTCAGGTAAGGCGACCAAAACTGCACACAATACTCAAGGTGTGGTCTCACCAAGGCCCTGTACAACTGTAGCAAGACATCCTTGTTCTTGTACTCGAACCCTCTTGCTACGAAGGCCAACATACCATTTGCCTTCTTAACCGCCTGCTGCACCTGCATGCTTACCTTCAGCGACTGGTGTACAAGAACACCCAGGTCTCTTTGCACTTCCCCTTCTCCCAAACTATTGCCATTAAAATAATAATCTGCCTTCCTGTTTTTGCCACCAAAGTGGATAGCCTCACATTTATCCACATTATAGTGCATTTGCCATGTTTCTGCCCAATCACCCAACCTGTCCAAATCATGCTGGAGTTTCACGACATCCTCCTCACAGCATACCCTCCCCCCCCAGCTTTGTGTCGTCTGCAAATTTGGAGATATTACATCCAATTCCCTCGTCCAGATCATTAATATATATTGTGAACAGCTGGGGTCCTAGGATCGATCCTTGCGGTACCCCACTAGTCACTGCCTGCCACTCGGAAAACGACCCGTTTATTCCAACTCTTTGCTTTCTGTCCGCCAACCAGTTCTCTATCCAAGTCAATACCTTGCCCCCAATCCCATGTGCCTTAATTTTGCACGCTAATCTCTTATGCGGGACCTTATCGAAAGCCTTCTGAAAGTCCAAATACACCACATCCACTGGTTCTCCCTTATCTATTTTACCAGTTACATCCTCAAAAAATTCCAGTAGATTAGTCAAGCATGAGTTACCTTTTGTAAATCCATGTTGACTTTGTCCGATCCAGTCACTGCTTTCCAAGTGCTCTGCTATTACATCTTTTATAATGGACTCTAGCATTTTCCCCATTACCGATGTCAAGCTTACCAGTCTATAATTCCCCGCCTTTTCTCTACCACCTTTTTTGAATAGTGGGGTAACATTAGCTACCCGCCAATCCATGGGTACCGTTCCAGAGTCTATCGAGTTCTGGAAGATGACCAGCAATGCATCTACTATTTCTAGGGCCACTTCCTTAAGTACCCTGGGATGTAGATTATCAGGCCCTGGGGATTTATCGGCCTTCAGTCCCATCAATTTTCCTAACACCATTTCCCTACAAATACTGATTTCTTTCAGTTCCACCCTTTCATCAGACCCTATGTTCCCCGGCATCTCTGGGAGGTTATTTGTGTCCTCCTTTGTGAAGACAGAACCAAAATATGTATTTAGTTGGTCTGCCATTTCTTTGTTCCCCATTATAAATTCCCCCGATTCTGACTGCAAGGGACCTACGCTTGACTTCACCAATCTTTTTCTCTTCACATATCTATAAAAGCTTTTACAGTCAGTTTTTATGTTCTCTGCAAGCTTACTCTCATATTCTATTTTCCCTTTCTTAATTAATCCCTTTGTCCTCCTTTGTTGAATCCTAAACTGCTCCCAATCCTCAGGGTTATTGCTTTTTCTGGCCAATTTATATGCCCTCTCCTTGGACCTTATGCTATCCCTAATTTCCCTTGTTAGCCACGGTTGGGTCACCTTTTTTGTTTTATTTTTATGCCAAACTGGGATGAACAAATTCTGTAGTTCATCCATTCGGTCTTTGAATGTTTGCCATTGCCTATCCACCGTCAACCCTTTGAGTGCCATTCCCCAATCAATCCTACCCAACTCGCTCCTCAGACCATCATAGTTTCCTTTATTTAAATTGAGGACCCTAGTCTCCGAGTCAACTACTTCATTCTCCATCTTAATGAAGAATTCGATCACATTATGATCGCTCCGACCCAAGGGGCCTCGCACAACAAGATTGCTAATTAATCCTTTCTCGTTACATAATACCCAGTCTAAGATGGCCTGATCTCTGGTTGGTTCCTCGACATATTGGTCCAGGAAACCATCCCGTAAACACTCCAGGAATTCCTCCTCCACAGTATTGTTACTCATTTGGTTGGCCCAATCTATATGTAGATTAAAGTCACCCATGATGACTGCTGTGCCCTTATTGTACGCTTCTTTAATTTCTCTTTGAATGCCATCCCCAACCTCCACCTTACTGTTTGGAGGTCTATAAACCACTCCCACTAACGTTTTTTTCCCCTTAGTATTTCTCAATTCTACCCATACAGATTTCACCTCATCAGAGCTAATATCCTTCATTACAATTGTGCTAATCCCTTCTTTAACCAGTAATGCTACCCCACCTCCCTTTCCTTTTTGCCTATCTTTCCTGAATATCGAATACCCCTGGATGTTGAGTTCCCAGTCCTGGCCTTCCTTGAGCCACGTTTCCGTAATCCCAACCAAATCGTATTTGTTTACTTCTATTTGCGCAGCCAATTCATCCACCTTATTACAAATGCTCCTCGCATTAAGACACAAAGCCTTCAGGCTTGTTTTTTTAACGCTCTTAGACCTATTAGAATTATTATTTACTGTGGCCATGTTTGATTTAAACCGTTGATTTCTCTGACTGCCACTTTTGTTTTTCTCCTTCCTATCTTTTGCTTTTATCCTTGTTTCCCTTTCCTCTGTCTCCCTTCTCAGGTTCCCAACCCCCTGCCATTTTAGTTTAAACCCTCCCCCACAGCACTAGCAAACACTCCCCCTAGGACATTGGTTCCAGCCCTGCCCAGGTGCAGACCGTCCGGTTTGAACTGGTCCCACCCTCCCCAGAACCGGTTCCAATGTCCCAGGAACTTGAATCCCTCCCCCTGGCACCATTCCTCTAGCCACGTATTCATCTGAAGTATCCTTCTATTTCTACTCTGACTAGCACGTGGCACTGGTAGCAATCCTGAGATTACTACCTTTGAGGTCCTGTTTTTTAATTTATCTCCTAACTCCCTATATTCAGCTTTTAGGACCTCATCCTGCTTTGTACCTATATCGTTGGTGCCTATATGCACCATGACAACTGGCTCTTCACCCTCCCCTTCCAAGATGTTCTGGAGTCGCTCGGAGACATCCTTAACCCTTGCACCAGGGAGGCAACACACCATCCTGGAGTCTCGTTTGCGGCCGCAGAAACGCTTATCTATTCCCCTTACAATTGAATCCCCTATTACTATAGCTCTACCCCTCTTTTTCCTCCCATTCTGTGCAGCAGAGCCACCCCTGGTGCCAGGAAGTTGGCTGCTGCTGCCTTCCTCTGATAAGCCATCCCCCCCAACAGTACTCAAAGTGGTGTATCTGTTGGAGAGGGGGATGGCCACAGGGGACCCCTGCACTACCTGCCTGCACCTAGAACTCTGCCTGTTGGTCACCCGTTCCCTTTCTTCCTGTCCAGCCTCTACCTGCGGTGTGTCCAACTCCGTAAATGTGCTATTCACGTTGTCCTGAGCATCGTGAACACTCCAGTATGTGTCCAATCGCAGCTCCAGCGCCGCAATGCGGTCTGTCAGTAGCTGCAGCTGGATGCACTTCCTGCACATGTAGTTGTCAGGGACACCGGAAGTGTCCCTGAGTTCCCACATATCGCAGGAGGAGCAGATCACGGGGCCCGGCTGTCCTGCCATGACTTACCCTTTAATTAATTGAATTTAAATTAAATCAATCAATCCCACTAATTACACTACAGTTAACTGGTTTACCAACAGTCCCTGCTACACCAGAGAGACCTTAGAAACTATAAACCAGAGTTAAAGTTTAAAAAAAAAAGAGATATACTCACCAACCAAATACTCACCAACCAATCACTTACCTGCTTCCTGGTGACGTCACACTTTGATTACTTTTTACCTCTCTCCCCTGCTGTTGAATTGGTCGGGCTGCTCTTGACTCACTGCCGCCGGTTTGAACTGCCGCCGATGCTGTGTTCCCACAAGGCCCGCTCTAGTCGGGCTGCCCCTGACTCACTGCCGCCGGTTTGAACTGCCGCCGATGCTGTGTTCCCACAAGGCCCGCTCTAGTCAGGCTGCTCCTGACTCACTGCCGCCGGTTTGAACTGCCGCCGATGCTGTGTTCCCACACAGACCCGCTCTAGTCGGGCTGCTCCTGACTCACTGCCGCCGGTTTGAACTGCCGCCGATGCTGTGTTCCCACAAGACCCGCTCTAGTCGGGCTGCTCCTGACTCACTGCCGCCGGTTTGAACTGCCTCCGATGCTGTGTTCCCACAAGGCCCACTCTAGTCGGGCTGCTCCTGACTCACTGCCGCCGGTTTGAACTGCCGCCGATGCTGTGTTCCCACAAGGCCCGCTCTAGTCGGGCTGCCCCTGACTCACTGCCGCCGGTTTGAACTGCCGCCGATGCTGTGTTCCCACAAGGCCCGCTCTAGTCGGGCTGCTCCTGACTCACTCCTGATGTACAGGAAACTTTGTGCTATCCGGCACCCACGGGACCGAGCTGCTGCCGTTGCCTCAAAACTGCCGTACTCTCCAGAGTTAATGTTGAGAGATACGGAGATTCTTATCTCCATATTTGACAACAAACACTGTTGCTTAGCAACAGCTTCTAAACACTCGGGTGTGGCCCTAAAGCTCTGTAGCTGAAGCTGTTGCTATAGCTACAGACCTTGCACAGCTTGACTGTTCAAACAAAGCAAAAAAAACAAACAAAAAGAATAAAAAACGGCTGCTGATTTTTGCCGGTGGCTCCAGATTGCCGGATAGCTCACCTCCAGATAGGACAAAGTTTCCTGTAATAGGGATAACAGAAACATGACTGCGGACAGGACAGGATTGGCAGTTCAATATTACAGGTTATAATGTATTTAGAAAATATATGGAAGGAATGAAGGGGTGGTGGGATGACTGGTGATAATCAGAAATAACATAATGGCAGTTGCCAGAAAGGACATAACTAACAGAGATAGAAATGGCATCTATGTGGATTGAGATAAAGGATAGGAAGGAATCAGTTACACTATTAGAGGTGTATGACAGGCCACCAAATAGTGGAAAGGAAGTGGGGGGAGAAATACATAGTGAGACTAAAGCACAGAATCATAATCATGGGGAATGTCAACTACCCCCAAATAAACTGGCAGGGGGAGGATGTGAAAGGGCAGAAGGGGATGGAGTTTTTACAGTGTGTGCAAGACTCCTTTCTGACCAATACATAGGAAGCCCAAGAAGGGAGGAAATACTTCCCTAGTAATGGGAAATGAACTGGAGCAGATAAGAGAAGTAAGTGTGGGAGAACGTTGAGGGAGTAGTCATCACAATAAAATATGGTGTAAGATAATGCTTGAGAGAGATATAGATAGTACGACGACCAAGGTAATAGATGGAAAAAAGCCAACTGCAAGGAAAAGAGGATGGAGCTAAGGGAGGTAAACTGGAGAAAAATATTGACAGACAAAGAGATAGAACAACAATGGACAATACTTGGAGAGGTTGATTGAGTTCAGGAGAAATATATTCCACTAAAAAATAACAAACTAGCCAAGCATGAGATGCCAAGGAAAAATAAAGAGGTGAGGATAAATTTGAATCTAAGAAAAAGGCACATACAATGTACATAAACAATGAGCTTCTGTGTGATTTTATGTTTATTTTGTGCTGTCGGCATGCACCCATTACAAACTGGGTTGAGATTGCCCAAAATAGATTCGCTTCGGATGCTTACAACAGAACAGAGCAAAAACTTTTATCCCATCAATCTGGGCTGGGTTAAATGAACTAGCCCACTGCACCCCTCTCTTCCCTAAGGATTAAAAGACTAACGGGATAGATTTTCAACTTGCATCTATGTGTAAAACTGGCATTGCAAATCGCATGCCAGTTATAGCAACCACCTGATTTTCATTTCCATTTATTTCCATGAAAATTGGACACTTTCTATAATGAGCGGCTGATCTGCAATGCCAGTTCACTGTTGGGGCAGCATAGAAACATAGAAACATAGAAGATAGGAGCAGGAGTAGGCCATTCAGCCCCTCGAGCCTGTTCTGCCATTCAATGAAATCATGGCTGATCATCCAAATTCAGTACCCTGATCCTGCTTTCTCCCCATATCCCTTGATCCCTTTAGCCTTAAGAAATATATCTAACTCGTTGAAATTGTACCCCAATGGGCCTATGAGCATCTTAAACAAGGTAATCATCGCAGTTGTTACATCCTCTCAGCTGTTACATAATTTGACAGGGTTTCTGCATCGAGAGCTGCCATCTCTTTCAAATTGCCATCTGTGTCATTTGCAAACACTTCCAAATTATGCTGCAGCTTTACTTTACTACTCACCTATAATAGTCTACTGTAGATTGGCTCAGTGGGGAACTGATAGCATGGCCTAGAAATTGGGTTGTGGGTTCGCCAGGGCTGTAGCGCCAGAAATTTTGCGCCAGCGTTAATGCGGCAGCGCCCGACGAAAATTCGGTTGCGCTGGGCCCAGACGGCGGCGGGCGCTAAAGGAGGGTTTTAGCGCCTCAAAACGGGCGTTCAATTGGGTTTTCCGGCGCTAATCCCCCGCTGCGGCACCCAATGCGGTGCGGCAGGCTGGGGAACTGCAGGCCTCCTCCTTCTGTTAAGGAGGAGCTGCCTGCAGCCGACAACTGACCGGCGGATTCCCCCGACATCTGAGCCCGGCACCTCGGGGAAGTGCCGGGCTCGCAGCACACACACATCAGGGCCGCGGGGGGGTTGATGCAGGAGTCCGGGAAGGGAGGTGTGGGCAGGCGGCCGCCGGGAACACGGCCGGCCGCCGCTCCACCTTTATGCGCCGGCGCAAAGGCATGTAAGAACCCTTTCCACAATCGTTGGTTGCGCCTGCCACGGGCGAGGCGGGCGCAACTGAATTTGGGCTTGGGGCCGGGTTACCACGGCAACCAGGACGCTGCGCACACCGATGACGTCATCGGTGCCGGCGCAGCGCTACCGGCTAACGCCGATGGTAAGGCCCAAGTCAATTTCAGAAACGGCTATAATTCCAGCGCAATGCCCTCCAGCGCCGCTAATTGGGCGCTAACCCCACTCAATTTCTAGGCCCATGTCTTCAGAAACAATGCATTCCTATATCTCTGTAAAAGAAAGGACTTCATTACATAAACATCAGACAAAGTGTCCCAGTCATGGACTTGTCTGGTTATGATCTAAAAGAGTCCACCCTCGTACTGCAGCGTTTACACTGTTTGTCAATGATATGGAGGAGGATCTTCTTATTAATATTATAAAAACAGTAGATAATCCTATGGTATGTTTTACTGTGGATCAATCTACGGTAATACACATTTGGAACAGGAGACACAGAACAGGTATACAGCAGAGAAGGAGAAGGAGATTATCAAGACCATTGGGGTCGAAATTGCTATGTATTGCGCTCGTTTTTTGGGTGTAAAACAAGCACAGCTATTGCCAATATCTAGGCATGAGGTCATGAGCCCGATCTGCACTGACCTCATGGTCACCCCCATATTGAACCTTGCTGCTTTTAGGCATCCCTGGCAGTCATCTGAAATCAGCGTTGGCCCAATTTAGAAATGGAAAAAAGGATTCCTGTGCCTGTTTCAGGACCCATCTGCAAAATTTATGAAATATTAGGTGGAGCAGGCATCGTGCTAGTTTCCCCAGTTCTACAGAGGCCCAACCAGCAGTCCTTAAAGGTGATCATCCACACCTTTCAGTGTCTTTCACCTGAATGTATACTCCCATTCTCTGTTTTTTCCCCCAAAATGTATCACCTCACAATTACACACATTAAGTTGCATCGGCCATTTGTCTGCCAATTCCACTAACATGTCATGTCTTCTTGAAGTCTTTGACATCCTCCTCACTGTTTGCCAAACAATTTTTATTTGCATAGTGCCGTTAACATAGTAAAATGTCCAAGGTGCTTCAGAGGAGCAATATCAAACACAATCTGAAACCTCCTACTTTTGTTTCACCAGAAAATGTAAAGATTGTGATCTCGACACCCAAGTTCTAGTCATCTATATATGCCAAGAACAAAAGTAACCCAGCACATTGTTTTATTAAAGGGAAGTTTGGGAGGGGACCTGACCTTTAAAATGATGAAAGACATGGTTAACAAGGATGTGAGCAAGTCTTTCAGTTGACCCATCATCTCAGAATTACAGTACATCAATACAAAATTGGCAACCCTAAATGAGCCTATGCCTTAGACGAGTGTTTTCCCTCCAGCATCATAGACATGGAATAGACTGGTATCAAAAGCATTTAATATTTTGACCCTTACAGCATTGTGCTCATTAGCAGCTACTACTTCTTGGTTTTGATGTGATTTTCATGCAATGATTAATGATTTCCATTATGATGCCAGGTCAAGTTTTGGTGAAGTGCTTTACTTTCTATATTTCTGTGAAATTATGTTTTAGGTGTCTAGTAGTTCAGAATTATTATAATAATAAAACATATTGCTGGTATGAAAATACTTATTACAGCAAATTTTAATATTTATTTTAGCATTAGTGTGCCAGCTGTATAAAACAAAAGAACAAAACCTTCTGGCAGTCTAGGGATTAATTAGAAACTGAATGATGGTTTAGGATCAGAATTGAATGTTCTATTAATAAGTATAGTTAGATGACCAATATCCCATGGAGCACTGCACTTCCTGTGCTGGTGGCCCAGTGGGAATATCGCAGTTGAATCACTTGGATTGTAACATTAGATTGCTGTCCTGTCCAAAGTATGCCACGCTTCCCCCACTTACATTTGAATAGTGCAGCTGGTCTCTCAGTGAACAGGCTGCAATGGTGGAACCCAATATATTGTGGCAAGTGCAGCTGGCTGTGACAGTTTCCCTAGTGTGCAGATGCAAGCCACGAACATCGCATTCACGACGTCACCCCAGTGGCCGCATACAACTACTTGCTGGCATAATGTCAATGTGTTGTGACATCATTACAGGGATCGGGCTGACGACAGAACAGGGCATTTATTGGACTCAGGAAAACAATAAAAGAGGCGACTGTCTGGCTGCTGGTCTTAAACAAAGTCCGGCAGACTTACGACCAGTTCTCTTAGAATCGTGCACCAACAGCTAGGAGCACAGGAACACTGTAAAAACAGCAAAAAAAGACAGGGAATTGCATGAAATAGTCAGTTACAACATTGATCTTTCACCTCTGGGACCTGATTGAACTCCATGCCAGACTGATGGGATCAGACCCTTTGCTCTCCATCAGCTGCAGGGATTCTAACTGAATTGAGTTTGGGCATCCCAAGTGCAGCTTCCAGTTCAAAACTGTCCGTTATGCATAACTAATTGGCACTTACAGTAATTGGTAGTCACAGCCAGACAAAGCACGAGACTGTCTAGTGTGAGAAGTAAAAATGTCAAAGAATGGTAGAGTAGCGAGTGCCCTTCTGAGGTCAGGGATAAGTTGCATTTAAGAGGCTGTGTGGAAGCAAATTTACCTTCTGACTAATATGCTATACCTGGCAGAGAAGTACTTGGTAATGATGTAATACTAAAAGTGGGAAAATATTTATTTTTCTCAGCACCGACATCCTTCACCTCAATGATCACAAAAGTTCACTTGAAAGAAAAAACTGAGTTCAAGATAATAACCCAATAACCCATTACTCAGCACCTGCTCTACGAGTGAAATGCTCCACTACTGAAGAGTGTTTTAAGGAACAGTTGAAGCATCCTAAAAGTACACCCCTGAGGTAGAAAGCAAATATCTTGCATCAAATAAAAGTAAAATCAGTGATATAAAATGATTGTTTAACACAGAGAAAAAGCCCCACTACATTCCATACTATAATAAGAAAAACACATAAATATGCAACGCAAGCTCGTCAGTCTGAATGAGTGACCAAGGAGTAGAACTTCGATTATGATAATGAGGGAATGCTAATATGGACATTAGCAGATAATCGAGACGATCCTTATACTTAGTCTGGCGTAATTGATGGGAATTTGCTGGAGCGGGGCCTCTCATGGAGTATGGCGCCAGTTAGACTTAATCCTGCAGCCCGCAGTTCATAACATTTTTGCCCCCTGAATTGCTGGAAGTGTGAGCTGATAACAGTGCAGCGAGGGCAATGGGGCATCTGGGGCCTCGGTGAACAACAGGACCAACAGTCTATCTTTTCAACCAATTGGATGTAAGGATTGAGAAATAAACAGAGGAAGAAGGACTGAGAAGGAGGGTGAATCAGAGTGGGTGAATTCAATGTCAAATCAGGTATAGAAAGAGAAATAAAGAGAGGG
Organism: Somniosus microcephalus; assembly: GCF_052327205.1. Classification (NCBI taxonomy): domain Eukaryota; kingdom Metazoa; phylum Chordata; class Chondrichthyes; order Squaliformes; family Somniosidae; genus Somniosus; species Somniosus microcephalus. The sequence goes on from NC_140994.1 coordinate 232,139,709, forward strand.
AAAGAAAGCTTGGATCAAGAGAGAGTGAGAAAAGAGACAGAAAGGAAAAGTAAGAAAACATTTTTAAACTGTACAATTTTAAATATCAACAACTCACTACCTGAAGGAATGAGACTCCACAGTTTAAACTGTTCAATTTCTGGGCCAGAGAGGTTAATTGGCACATCGTTAAAAAGGGTACTTATGCTGTTAAGTTCCAGCCCTAACTTTCTGTGGCGATTTTAATGGCCAATTAATGTGCAAATCCAGTGTGCGTCATTAACATGCCATTATTTTTCCAGCAAGTTCCAGCCCGATGAGTTTTTAAGCTAGTGGTTAGTCTATTTACATTATCCAATTTGGTTTCCAACTGGTGTCTGAGTCAGAAGGTTGTGGGTTCAAGCACCACTCCAGCGACTTGAGCACAAAATCTAGGCTGACACTCCATTGCAATACTGAGAGGGTGCCGCACTGTCAGAGGTGCTGTCTTTTGGATAAGACATTAAACTGAGGCAACATCTGTCCTCTCAGGTGGGTGTTAAAGATCCCATGGCAATATTTTGAAGAAGAGCAGGTGAGTTATCCCTGGTGTCCTTCAACCAACATCACTAAGAGAAATTATCTGGTCATTACCACATTGCTGTTTCTGTGACCTTGCTGTGCACAAATTGGCTGCCACATTTCCTACATTACAACAGTGACTACACTTCAAAAATACTTCCTTGGCTGTAAAGCACTTTGGGACATCCTGTGGTCGTGAAAAGCACTATATAAATGCAAGTCTTTCAAATCTTTTCTTTCTTTAATGATCAGACCCATATTTTCTCTTTTTGAAATGTAGGTATATTGTTCAATACAAATGTTTCAACTGGGTTCCTGCTGGGCTCCTAGATCTGAAACCATGATTCTCACTGGTCTCTTGAACCAAAGCAGAATATCAGAGCTACTTGGGTAATACATGCCATCATTTATTTAAATGCTTTTGAGTCAGAATGTTGTTGGTTCAAACCCCACTTCAATACTTGGGCACATGACATTTCAGTACAGTCCTTAGGGAGTACTGCATTGTTGAATGGCACCATCCTTCAGATGAAACATCAAACCAAGGCTCCTTTTTGCTTGTACTGGTAGTTCAAGTGAGTGTTAAAGATCTATTTGAAGAAGAGCAGGTAGTTCTCAACGCCAACATGCTTTCCTCAACCAACATCACCAAAAATGGACTAACTGGTCATTTACCTCATTTTTATATTTGGAGCCTTGCTGTCTCATAACAACAGTAACTGTACTTTACAGCAATTCATTGGGGGGGAAGTGTTTCAGCATGTTTCTGAGAGATGTGATAAGACACTACATAAAAGCAAGATCTTTCGTCTTTCTTTGGTAGGTACTGGAAATCCAGGTAATAACTACTTATCCTACTTATTCTTGTGAATAATGGGTGTGCAGATAATTAAGTTTCCAATGTACAGAGAACCAGAATCAAAACAGCATCAGCCCCCGTGCCTAAACTGGTGAGGAAAATATGATTAATTTTTAACCTCCTTATAAATTGTCAGCTGTGGCTCAGTGGGTAACACACTCGCCTCTGAGTCAGAAGGTTGTGGGTTGAAGTCCCACTCCAGAGACTTGAGCTGACACTCCAGTGCAGTGCTGAGGGAGTGCTGCACTGTTGGAGGTGCCATCTTTCAGATGAGACGTTAAATCGAGGCCCCGTCTTCTCTCGCAGGTGGACGTAAAACATCCCATGCCCCGGTGTCCTGGCCAATATTTATCCCTCAGTCAAAATCACTAAAACAGATTATCTGGTCATTATCACATTGCTGTTTGTGGGAGCTTGCTGTGCGCAAATTGGCTGCCACGTTTCCCACATTACAACAGTGATTACACTCCAAAAAAGTACTTCATTGGCTGTAAAGCGCTTTGAGACGTCCGTTGGTCGTGAAAGGCGCTATATAAATACGAGTCTTGACGTAAGAAAACTACTAGGCACTTGGTCTAAGCGTTAAACAAAGCTTTAATCAACTGTTTTACAACATGGAGGGCTAGTTGTGTCCTTCACTAGTTCCTGTTAAGAATGTCCTGTGCAAGCTGGGCCCATGCCAGAGTCTTTCTTTAAATAAGTCAATTTGCTCCCTAAATGTGTTGCACAGTCTGATGAAAAATCATTTTTTATTGACTAGATTTGAGGTAGCTCTGTGATATTGTTTTGACATCTTATGCTTCAAGTGGTTTAATTGACCAGTTTAGCCATCTGGAAGGTCATCACATCATTTCCATTGTGAACTGATTCGGTTCTGTTTCCTTGTATTTCTTGCAAGCTGCCTGGTTGGTGAAACCCGACTGTGATTCCTGGGCAGCACTGTGTGTTGTGATTTTTTGTTTAAGTGTTCCACAAAGGGTGCCTTTAGTTTTACTCTTACGAAGCATTCTAATAAAGCACACTCTGCTTAAGATTCTCCCACTACCAGTGAAACTGTGAAGAATCTTTGTCATATTGTGATGTACAATTCCGTTAAAATGATACTGAGATGAGTGTTCTGGACTTATTACATGCAGATAGCACCCTCTGGTGGTAGCTATTGTATAGCAGTGTTAGTATACAGCAGAGGTCATTTGACCTTTCTTTCTGTTTGACCCCGGAAGTAGTTTGCCAGAAAGAAGCTACTTACTGAGTAATGGCGAATTCCATGTGAGAATCTCAATCTTATGCCATCTCATCTCATATGCTAGGCCAGATGCAATATCTGTGAGTATCCTTGTTTGTTAACATGATAGCAACTTTGTCAGTGTAGTATTTGACAATACCTTGTTTATAAAAATGTATTAGTTGGTATTTACAGAAGTCCAGCTCAAATGTTAGTGAGTATACAATTAGTCTATTCTATTGTTATAAATATGTTTATATCTTATGTAACATCTAATGTACAGTACACAGTTTAAAGTACAAAACATACTTTGTCTTTGTTTACAGTTTCACAAATTTGTTCAAGTAAAGCTTCAAAACAGCAAACCGGCTTTTCGAGGAATTATTTGAATAAGTGTTTAACTTGCTGGATAACTAGATAGGAGCACGTCTAGCGAGACCAGTACAATGAGTGCAGGGACAGAAGGCCATTGTTCCATTGTGCTGAGGTAGACCTACCATTGCCACTCCAGGCACCACTGTTTTCCATCGGCATTAATTCCTGTGTGTACTTCATGCTGTTGTGGAAAAATATGACAAGCAGGCTTGGTGTTGATCAGTGTGAGCTGTGTTACTCCAACAAGGCTGGGGGCAGGGGCAGGGGAAGACAAGGGGGCATTGCAAATGTCTAAATTTATGGTGGTCAATAAGGGTTTGGAAAAAAGATGCTTTTACATTAACACTCTGTAATTTGGATCATATGATAACTATGTCCATACAGCATCATCCCTAACCCAAAGACTGAATTATGGACCCATGAAAATATGGTCCTTGTGTGCTGCTGTTGAGGTAAGGGAGTTGGTTTTAGCTATGGCAAGTTGGTGCATTTATTTTCCTCCCTCACAACCCACAAAGTATCAAATGCAAAAGCACCTACAGTGGAATGAAGGGGATACAAATTCACTGCCATAAATGCTTTAGCACTAAGCAAGAACAGTGCTGTAAAATGAGAGGAGAGGGGAGAACTTGATAAACTCCCTTTGTGAAACATGCCCCTCATGAAAACATCTTTCGATAGACAATAACCTCTATTATAATCGAGGTCATTAACAGCTCTACCACTAATAGACGCTAGCATGGACAGCTCCGGTACAATATGGCCCTCACTATGTCACTCTGGCATCTCATGGTATGTTCATGCTTTTTTCATTAGTGGAGCAGCCATGTTAAATGCCCTTTCTATAGCAAGTGCCTCACTATAAAGCAAGTCTTGCATGATTTCTACAGACAGCTCCATCTCGGTGTAGCTTTCCCTTTAAACATTTCTTCTATCTTTCCAGACTTCTGATGCCGTCCCTCAAGTGCTTCAGCCAGCTGACATTTCAGCAACTCTGATCACTCTCTGATACTGTTGTGCAGTCACCAGGGCCAGTGGCTTGCTGGAGGCCTGCATAATAATCCCTTTATTATCGTTTAATGAGAATATCACTGACATTCAAATTCAGATTAGCAAAGGGTAAAAGCAATGACAGGAGTATGCAATGTACAAACAATTTTCAGCACTTACATTTCAGCATTCCCCATTTCCAGAACTTTTGCACGTCAAAACCTTCAACAAAATGAAAACTGGACAGTTCCCCTTGCAATCTTTGAATTATTTCATCACAACAATTTTCTGTTACAAAATAGAACCAATTTCTCATTACAACAAGTAAGATTAAATTTTTCCAGTTAATGGCTGAAGAATTGTTTAACAGTTTCCCAACCCAGGCTACAAATCTTGAGAAGGCAGGTGGGTGATTTGCAATGAAGCAACCATCCAGTGGTGGTCTGCAATTCACCAACTGTTGGGCACCATGGCTTCTCAATCAGCCTGTCATCTGTTTATCCTGGAAAGTTACAATCTGTGTTGAAATACAACCAAATTGGCCATTGGATAAAGTTTGTATTATATTTGCTACAGTGTTAATATTTTTATTGCATACTGTTTCCACCAGAGGAGGCGGACCTGTGTGGGAGCAGCAGCGGGACCTGAGAGAAGGTGGAGCGGCCATAAAAGAGCATTGCAGAGGAGGCCTGACACCGGAGGAGGCGGACCTGTGTGGGAGTAGCAGCAGGACCTGAGAAAAGGCGGAGCGGCCATAAAAGAGCATTGCAGAGGAGGCCCGACACTGGAGGAGGCGGACCTGTGTGGGAGCGGCAGCGGGACCTGAGAGAAGGTGGAGCAGCCATAAAAGAGTGCTGCAGAGGAGGCCCAACACCGGAGTGCTGCAAGTTGGGAAAGAGCACGAGAGTGGGAGCAGTCAAGCAACAACAACTGCGAAACCGCTAAAGTGACATCACAACCAGGGAAGGAGCTGATTGGTAAGTGGGACCTGGTGAGTATTTCTACAGTCCAGTCATTGAAGTAAAAGTAAGGTCTCTAGTTTAGAGTAAGTAGTGTTTAAAGGGAAGCAAGATCCCTAGTGTATATAATATTCTTTAATTTAGAGGAAGTAAAGGGAGTAAATTAAGGGTAGGACATGACAGGGCAGCTCGGCAGCGTGGAGTGCTCCTCCTGTGCTTTGTGGGAAGTCAGGGACACTTTTGGTGTCCAGGGCAAACACGTGTGCAGGAAGTGTCTCCAGCTGCAGCTACTCAAAATCCGCGTTTTGGAGCTGGAGCTGCGGCTGGAGTCACTGTGGAGCATCCGCAAAGCAGAGATCTTCGTGGATATCACGTTTAATGAGGTGGTCACACCGCAGGTAAAGAGTGCACAGGCAGACAGGGAATGGGTGACCATGAGACAGAGTAAAAGAACTCGGAAGGTTGTGCAGGAGTCCCCTGGGTTCATTTCCCTCTCCAACAGATTTTCCGTTTTGGATATTGGTGGGGGAGATGGTTTCTCAGGGGAATGCAGCAAGAGCCAAGTCCGTGGCACTATGAGTGGCTCAGCTGCACAGGAGGGGAGGAAAAAGAGTGGGAGAGCAATAGTGATAGGGGATTTGATCGTAAGGGGAACAGATAGACGTTTCTGTGGCCGCAGACGTGACTCCAGGATGGTATGTTGCCTCCCTGATGCCAGGGTCAAGGATGTCACTGAACGGCTGCAGGGCATTCTGAAGGGGGAGGGCGAACAGTCAGAGGTCGTGGTTCACATTGGTACCAATGGCATAGGTAGAAAGAGGGATGAGGTCCTGCAACAAGAATTTAGGGAGCTAGGTAGCAGATTAAAAAGCAGGACCTCAAAAGGTTGTAATCTCTGGATTACTCCCAGTGCCACGTGCTAGTGAGTATAGGAATAGGAGGATAGAGCAGATGAATGTGTGGCTAAAGAGTTGGTGCAGGAGGGAGGGCTTTCGTTTCCTGGATCACTGGTTCTGCTTCTGGGGAAGGCGAGACCTGTACAAGTCGGATGGGTTGCACCTGAACCAAAACGGGACCAGCATCCTTGCGGGGAGGTTTGCTAGTGCTGTTGGGGGTGGTTTAAACTAGCTTGGCGGGGGGATGGGATATGGAGTGGAGCTATAGTAGGGGGTGATGCACAGCCAAATATAGAGGAAAAAACAGGTCAGCCTGGAAGGCAGAGCAAATATGTAACGGCACAAGGGAGTATGGCAAGGCTGGATGGCATTTATTTTAATGCAAGGAGTCTTGCGAGTAAAGCAGATGAATTGAAGTTGTTGATGAACACATGGGAGTATGATATTGTTGCCATCACAGAGACATGGGTGAGGGAGGGGCAGGACTGCCAGCTCAATATTCCGGGGTATAGAATCTTCAGGCGAGACAGAGGGGGGTATAAAAGAGGAGGGGGTGTTGCAATATTCATCAAGGATTCAATTACTGCTGTAAGGAGGGATGATATCTTAGCAAGTTCCTCTAATGAGGCCATATGGGTAGAACTTAAAAACAAAAATGGGGCAAGCACTTTGCTGGGAGTGTACTATAGGCCCCCAAACAGTCAGGGGGAGATAGAGGAACAGATATGTAGGCAAATCTCAGAGAAGTGTAGAAATAATAGGGTAATAATAGTAGGGGATTTCAACTTCCTCAATATTAACTGGGATAGTCAGAGTGTGAAAGGCTTTGAGGGTGCGGAATTCTTAAAGTGCATCCAGAAGAGCTTTTTGAGCCAGCATGTAGAAAGTCCTACAAGAGAGGGGGCGGTACTGGACCTAATTCTAGGGAATGTAGCCGGGCAAGTGGTAGAAGTGTCAGTAGGAGAGCATTTTGGTGACAGTGACCATAATTCGGTGAGATTTAAGGTAGTCATGGAAAAGGACAAAGATGGACCAGAAATAAAGGTTCTAAATTGGGGGAAGGCCGATTTTAATATGATAAGGCAGGAGCTGGCCAAAGTGGACTGGGATCAGCTACTTGTAGGAAAATCCACATCAGAGCAGTGGGAATCTTTCAGAAAGGAAATAGAGAGAGTACAACACCAACATGTTCCCATAAATGTCAAGGGTGGAACCAACAAGCCCAGTGAACCCTGGATGTCAAGGGATGTACAAGAATGGATTAGGAAAAAAAAGGGAGGCTTTTGGCAGATACAAAGGGCAAAAAACAGTGAAAGTCCAAGAGGAGTATAGAAAGTGCAGGGGGATACTTAAAAAAGAAATTAGGAGAGCAAAGAGGGGTCATGAAAAACACTGGCGGGCAAAAAAAAGGAAAATCCCAAGGTGTTTTATAAGTATATTAAGGGCAAGAGGATAACCAGGGAAAGAGTAGGGCCCATTAGGGACAAACGTGGCAACCTGTGTGTAGAGCCGGAAGATGTGGGTGAGGTTTTAAATGAATATTTTGCATCTGTGTTCACTATGGAGAAGGAAGATGTAGGCATAGAAATCAAGCAGGGGAATTGTGATATACTTGAACAAATTAGTATTGAGAGGGAGGAGGTACTAGTGGTTTTAGCCAACTTAAAAGTGGATAAATCCCCAGGCCCAGATGAGATGTATCCCAGGCTGCTGTGTGAGGCAAGGGAGGAGATTGCAGGGGCTCTGATACAAATTTTCAGAACCTCTCTGGCCACAGGGGAGGTGCCAGAGGACTGGAGGACAGCCAATGTAGTACCATTATTCAAGAAGGGTAGTAGTGATAAACTAGGGAATTACAGGCCAGTGAGCCTAACATCAGTGGTAGGGAAATCATTGGAAAAAATTCCGAGGAACAGAATTAGTCTCCACTTGGAGAGACGAGGATTAATCATGGATAGTCAGCATGGCTTTGTCAGGGGGAGATCATGTCTAACCAATTTGATTGAATTTTTTGAGGGGTGACTAGGTGTGTGGATGAGGGTATTGCAGCTGATGTAATCTACATGGACTTCAGTAAGGCTTTTGACAAAGTCCCACATGGGAGACTGGTCAAGATGGTAAGAGCCCATGGGATCCAGGGCAATTTGGCACATTGGATCCAAAATGGGCTTAATGGCAGGAGGCAGAGGGTGATGGTCAAAGGTTGTTTTTGTGACTGGAAGCCTGTGTCCAGTGGTATACTGCAGGGATCGGTGTTGGGTCCTTTGCTGTTTGTAGTGTACATTAATGATTTAGATATGAATGTAGGAGGTATGATCAGTAAGTTCGCAGATGACACAAAAATTGGTGGAGTGGTAAATAGCGAGTAGGGAAGCCTCAGGCTACAGGATGATATAGACGGGTTGGTCAGATGGGCAGAACAGTGGCAAATGGAATTTAACCCTGAAAAGTGTGAGGTGATGTATTTTTGGAGGACTAACAAGGCAAGGGAATACACAATGAATGGTAGGACCCTAGGAAGGACAGAGGATCAGAGGGACCTTGGTGTGCATGTACATAGATCCCTGAAGGCAGCAGGACAGGTACATAACGTGGTTAAAAAGGCATATGGGATACTTGCCTTCGTTAGCCGAAGCATAGAATATAAGAGCAGGAAGGTTATGATGGAGCTGTACAAAACGCTAGTTAGGCCACAGCTGGAATATTGTGTGCAGTTTTGGTCGCCACACTATAGGAAGGATGTGATTGCATTGGAGAGGGTGCAGAGGAGATTCATAGGCTGGGGTTATTTTTCTTGGAGCAGAGAAGGCTGAGGGGGGACCTGATTGAGGAGTACAAAATTATGAGGGGCATAGATAGGGTAGATAGAAAGGAACTTTTCCCCTCAGTAGAGGGGTCAATAACCAAGGGGCATAGTTTCAAGCTAAGCGGCAGGAGTTTTAGAGGGGATTTGAGGAAAAACTTTTTCACCCAGTGGGTGGTTGGAATTTGGAACTCACTGCCTAAAAGGGTGGTAGAGGCAGGAACCCTCACAACATTCAAGAAGCATTTAGATGAGCACTTGAAATGCCATAGCATACAAGGCTACAGACCGAGTGCTGGAAAATGGAATTAGAATAGATAGGGCTTGATGGCCGGCGCGGACACGATGGGCTGAAGGGCTTCTTTCTGTGTTGTATAACTCTATGGCCTATAAATTTGATGGGCTGCGCCACCAGTTAGCGCCTAAAGAGGGCACTCAGTGGCTTTAGCGCCACTGGCAACGCCTCCCGCGATATTTAGCGGTGCGCTAATGGCGGCGTTAGCCTGTAGCGCTGCGCCACCACCGATGACGTCATCGGTGTGCACAGCACCCTGCTACCACCCTGATTGCGATATTTGGTCGCGCCCACCTCTGTAACGCCGGTCGCAAATCGCGCCCGGTTCACGGGGCCTACTTGTGGCGGTAGTGGCACAAATTAAGGTGGAGGTGCGGGGCGGCCATTTTTTTGGGTGGACGACTGCCAGCACCTCCGTCCCCGGCCTCCTGATCCTCCCCCCCCGGGCAGTGCCGGTTGTGACCCGAGAGCCCGGCACTTCTCCTCGGTGCCGGGCTCTTTTGCCGGCACTCGCGATCGGTCATCGTGCTGGTGCAGGCCCCTCCCCGTTAAGAAGGGGAGGAAGGCCTGTAGTACCGCAGCGCGCCGTGCCGCAGCGTGTGGCGCTGTGGCATGTTGCGCTGCGATATTCAGTTTCAGCGCCTTAAGAGGGATGTGGGGCGCCTCGAGCAGCGCCCCGCGTCCCTCTTGGGGCGCTCAAATTGAATTTCCGGCGGGCGCAATGGCTCCGATCGCAGCGGTAATTCCAGCACCCAGGCGAGCTTGGCAACCCATTTGGGGCGCCACCGAATTTCTAGGCCTATGACTTTATGTTTCCTTTAAATTTGGGGCATTACTTGAGTATAATAAAAACAATTACAGTATAAGTAACAACAGACTCATCAATTCAGCAAGGTTGCCACCTCAACAATCACTTTGTTTCCAATTCCGCAGGCCTTGAAATTGCACTATGGGATAATGGCATATAAACTACTTAACGCACTGCTCTGAAATTCTTCTCTTAAATGTGCCAGTCTTGTGTACAGCAGGATGTTACCAATGGGGCAATTCTCCATTAATGTGCTTATTAAAAGGTAACATTCAAAAGCATAAACTATTGAATCCCTACCTTGATTTTTGCTGTTCCTTATCACTAAGTAAATTATTCTCTTGCACAGTGCTGTCAGTTGAGGAGATTCAGAATGATCAGGGCTGAAATTTGACATGTGACTGTTATATGTCAGCTGTGTCTCAGTGGGCAGCACTCTCCAGGTGGGAGGGGCTAGGAGTGAGCCAGGTGTGACTGGTTGCTTAATTGCAGCTGGGTGTTGGAGGGAGTTTTGTAAAAAGTTGGTGGAGGGTTTTGTTTTCAGGTTTTAGGGCCTTTTTGGCCCACAAAAAACAGCCAGATGGCTGCTGAGGGGTCCGGAGTGCCGGGCCTCTCAGAGGACAATATTCCTGAGAGGAATTTTATTAGGGAAGAAACGGTGATGGGAAGGGGAAAAAAAAAGGCCCAAAGATTTGGGCTGGGACCTCAGGAGGTTTGGTAAAGAAAATACGGTGGTGGTGCAATGTGAAGATAAGAAGATTCGAGCCTGGGATATAATCCAGGCGGTTCATGAGGACTGTGGTGAGGGAAGCTGTTTTGCCTGCCGACCAAAACCAAATGTGGGATTTGAGGTGACGGTCAGTGGCCGTGAGGAGGTGGAAAAACTGCTGCTCAGTCTGAAAGTTGGGGAGAAATTCTTGGTGGTGACTCTGCTATATTCAGAGGAGGTGGTGGTTTCATTTTTGAACTTGCCTGTGTACATCGAGGACGAAGTGCTGAGCAAAAAGTTGGAGTCGTGGGACATTAAAATCTGTTCCGAAATAAAGAGGAGGTACTATCCGGGAACACGGGTAGCAGACGGAACCCGGTATGTAAAGGTGCGGTTCCCAGAGGGGGTAAGGTCTTTGCCGTACAGTATGAAGTTCGAGACACTGGAAGGAGTGCTGTATTTTTGTGTGCTGCACGATAACCAAGTAAAGGTGTGTTACTATTGTCTGGGACATGAACATCTCGTAAGAAACTGTCCTGATTTGTATTGTTACAATTGCGGTGAGTCGGGACATATCGCGCGGAGCTGCAAGGCGGAGAGCTATGGGGTGTGTCGTAAAGGCCCCACCCGCTGTAAGTGTGTGGCAGAAGGGAGCAAAATGAGTGATGAGATGGGAGAAGGCGCGGGAGAGTAGTGTGGAACGGTTGGAGGAGCGGTGCAGTCGGAGGACACCGCCGGTGAAATGAAGGAAAAAGGAGCACAGGAAGAGGCTGAGGATGGCGGAGCGGAGATCGAGATGGAGATGGCGGAAAACACGGCGAGGGCTGTGGAGGGGAACAAAGACGGCAGCGAGGGTCGAGTGAAGACTCGAGCCTTAGTGCAGTTCGGCTCCCCCCGGGGAGTCTGGTGTCTGCGGGGGGAGAGGAGGCAGGAGCGGGGTGTGTGGTGGAAGTGAGTGCTCTGGGGAGAGGCGGGGAGTCGGATATTTTGGTGAGCGGGAGGGGGCAGGGCGGGGAGAGGGTGCAAGAGGCAGGAGCCTTAAAAGGACAGCAGGTTGGGATCGGCGAGATAGAGCCGTCAGAAGGGAACAATTTAGGTGAGCCATTGTCACATGGAGTGAGGGAACAAGGTGCAAGGGTCAGAAGTGGAGACGTGGTCGAAGGGGGCGGCACAGTGGGAGAAACTGCGATAGCAGGAAGACTCTCTATGGGAGATGAAGTCTCTGACGGGGAGCAGGATTATGTATCTGACGGGGAGCAGGCACAGGGGGTTGCAGAAGAGCTTGAGTGTGAGGAAGTAGAGGGGGACAGAGACATGGAAGTCGGGGATGGGGTGGCATCATGTGGAAAGGGAAAGGTTAGTGAGGGGCAGAAGGAGAGAGAAAGGGCAGCTCCTGGGTCCAAACTTAAGGCAAGGAAGAGGCTGAAACAGCGGGGTGGGGTCAAACAGGAGGTGAAAAAGAGCCAGAGGCTGCAGGAAAAAACAACAGCTGCCCGAAAAGTTGAGAAGGAGCATGTGAGTAGGGAAGAGCCAGAGATTAAATGATGGGGAGATTATTGGGCATACTTCCCTTCTTTGACCGAGACCAATGTAATCATGGCTCCAATGTGAACGGACTGAGGGGTGAGAAGAAATTGCAGCAGTTGTTGCAGGGTTTTAAAGGCACGGACTTGTGTCTGCAAGAAACCTTTTGGGATGAGGATATTCTAGAAAGAGTTCAGAAGGTTTGGAAGGGAGAGGTGTTTGCAAGTTGTACAAACAATAACCGTAGAGGGGTGGCTGTTTTGGTGAGTCCGTCCATAGAAGAGAACGTTGCCTTGGTGGACAAGGACACTGAGGGGAGATTTTTACGGCTAAGGGTAAAATTGGAGGGATTCAATTGTGATCTCTTTAATATCTATGCACCGAACGACCATTGCAAGCGTCGAGAGTTTTTTCGGGGGTTATTCACTGAAGTGGCAGAGGTGGAAAATCCTTGTATAGTGGGGGATTTTAATGTATTTTTATCTTGGATGGACATTTCAGCCCAGATGACCTTTAAAGAGGATAACTCCAGAGGGATGATTGTAAAACTGAAGGTAAATTTAAATTTGAGACTTATGGAGGGACCGGAACCCCATAAAAAGGGAGTTCTCCAGAGCAGGTTGGGTGGGTGATGTTTTAAAACAGAGCCTAATAGATTTTGTGTTAATGTTGGAAGGGTTAAGTTCGGAGGTGATGGAGATTTATTATAAAAAAGTATTTTTTAGTGATCACTCGGCTTTGGTTCTTAGAATTAGGAACAGCAGAGTTAAGATCGGTTCAGGGGTGTGGATTTTAAACAATCAATACCTGAAAGAAAGTGCTTATAAAGAAGGGATTATAAATATAATAAAGAATGCTCGGAAGGAACTTTTGTTCTTGAAAGAAAGAAGAGTTTGGTGGGACAATTTCAAATATGAGGGAGAAGTTTTTTCGGTACGTTATGGGAAAAAGAGGGCGGCAGCTAACCGGCATCGAGAAGAGAATATAAACAAAAGGTTTACAGATGTCTGTAAAGCAATTGACGGAGGGGATAAGGGAGCTGAGACTAAGTTCCGGGTGCTAAAGGAAGAGTGGGAATTATTGCAAGCTGAAAAATGCAAGGAAGCCATTCTCTGTGCAAAGGCTAGAGATGCACTAGATATTTTCTGGAGCAAATGAAGCTGCGACAGAGATTATCGTTAATTGGAGAGTTGAAGGTTGGGGAGAAGATCATTCATGAAAGTGAGGAGATTTTGGAGGCGGCTAGCAGCTTTTATCAAGAGCCATATACAAAAGAAGACATTTCCATTTTGGAGATGGAGAAGGTTACTGCTTTTATTGAAAAGGGTTTAAAAGGAGGATGAGAGAAGCATGTGTGATAAAGAAGTAGGATTAGAGGAAATAAAAATAGCAATAAGTGGAATGAAGGGGGGGGGAAAAGCCCAGGGTCCGATGGACTAAGTGCAGAATTTTATAAGGAATTGTTCGAGATTTTAAGTCCATTGCTCTTTGAAGTCTTTAAGGAAATTAATATTGAGGGAAACCTGGCCCCATCTATGAGGAGAGGTATCATAAGCTTAGCTTATATTAAAATAAAGGGGATAGACGGGATCTGAAGAATTGGAGGCCCATCACACTATTAAATGTGGATTATAAGATCTTGGCGAGGGTTATGGCAAATCGTTTGAAGGAGGTGTTACCGGAGATAGTTTGGCCCTCTCAGTCCTATGGAGTCATAGGCCGGGACATCGCAGACTCTGTGGTCTCAATCCGAGATGCGATCGAGCTCATGGAAGAGAGTGGGAGGGAGGCTTATGTATTAAAGATAGATCAAGTGAAAGCCTTTGATAGGGTTTCTCATGAGTTTTTATTGAAGGCTTTGGAAGCATTTGGTTTCAAGGAAAATTTAATTCAGTGGATAAGGATTTTTTATTCAAACATATTTAGCTGTGTTAAATGTAATGGTTTTTTATCTAAGTATTTTCCAATACAGAGATCAGTGAGACAGGGTTGTCCCCTGTCCCCATTGCTGTACACATTGGTAGCAGAACCATTAGGTTACATGATGCGAAAGAAACAAGGCGTAGTTGGGATTGTGGTACCCAGTTCTGGGCTGGTGTCGGTGATACACCAATATGCAGATGACACAACCTTAACATTGAGAAATGGGGAGTCAGTGAGGAAAGCTATGGAGGTAGTGGAGGAGTATTGTAGAGCTTCAGGTGCCAGAGTGAATTATAGTAAGTCCCAATGCCTGGTTGCAGGGACGGGTTGGGGGTATGTCCCTTTAAGGTGGTGGAGGTTTTGGAAGTTCTGGGGGTGCATATGGGGTGCAAGAAAGATAGGGAAGAAGTGGATCGATTAAATTGGGAACCGAAGGTTATGAAAATTAAAAAGATTTTGGGAGGGTGGGAAAGAAGGTGGTTGAAAGTGCAAGGAAGAGCGACAGTGGTGTCTGCTTTCCTGCTATCTAAGCTATGGTACTTATTGACAGTGGAGGATATTCCTGAGTGGGCAGAAAAGTCCATCCGAGAGGCTTGTGTGAGATTTTTATGGGAAGGGAAACCAGCCTTGGTGGCTTACAATACCATCATTGGATGGAGAAATCAGGGAGGACTCAATTTCCCAGATATTGATTTGAAGAAAAAACCCTTTAGAATCAAATGGGTGAAGAGATTTCTTCAGAGGTCAAATACAAGTTTTTGGAAGAGTTGTTTTGAGCATTTTTTAAAACGAAGTGGGATAGGAGGGCAGGGGGTATTGTATATGGAATACAATAATATGTTTTTGAAATCGATTAAACTTCTCCCTAGGTTGTATAAGGGGGTTGTAGAGACTTGGGCTCAATTTTTAAAAAGTGTGCAGTTTATGCCCAAGGGGGCTGAGGAATTTTTAGAACAGCCCTTATTTTTTGAATAGGTGGGTCAACATCGAAGGAGAGGTTTTATTTAATCAAGCTTTTATAAAAGCTGGGATTATATCGGTGAAAGATGTATTATACGAGGTGATTCCAGGTTGGTTGCCGGAAGCGATAGTGAGGGACATGGTGTGGGAGGAGGATCAGGAGGTAGAAGGAAAAGCAATAGGAATCATGTATGAGAAGATTGTGAGGGCAATGCCACAGGATTGAATGGAAGAAATAAATGCGGAAATCTCCAAAGGAAGTAAAATGCATCCTGCTTTTCCAAGCTTTGTACTGGAGAAAGGGGGAGAGTTGGTCCAATTTGACAACTGTAATACTCGAGATTTCTCTGAGGTATTCAGAGAATGGAGATTCAAGGCACCTGCTGGTCGGGAGTTTTGGCAGAGTAAATACCCACAGCTGGACTTCAACAGGATTTGGAAGGGAGTGTGGGCGAATTTTAAATGCCCAGAATGGATTGAACTGGATTTCAAATGGGCTCATAACCGGATTTTTACCATGACGGTCTTGTGCAAGATTGGACGAGTGGAGGCGGCAACTTGCCCAATGTGTGGGACACAGGATGAGACTCTGTCCCATTTACTGGTGTTATGTCCGCAGTTAAATGACTTTAAGTACTCTGTTCGACAGTTGTGTGAAGCTTTTTTGCTGGGTGGGGACCGACGAGTGAGAATGGGAATTCTGTGGGACTCAATTTTGAGATGGGGATTGCAGGAGAGTCTGCCAGAGTCTAGCGGAGCGGCAATTAACTTAATGTTCAGTTTGGCTAGATTCGTGATTGTGCAAAGAAGGAATGCTCTGTTTTTTAAGGGGAGGAGAATCAATCTAAAAGAGTATTTTAAATATAAGCTAAAAGATCATTATAAAACTCTGTGGATGTTTTATTCAGAAAGGAATTTAAGGACAGTATTTTACAACCAATTTTTAAAGTACAATCGATTAATATATGTTGCAGGTGACAAATTAAACTTCAGGTTTTGATGTTAAAAGGTGGTGGCGGAATGGCTGTGCAGAGCGGTGGAATTGATTTGTATCACACAATGTAATGATCACGATGTTGTAAATGTTCTTAATGTTCAATAAGTATAATTTAAAAAAAAGTAGGTAGCACTCTTGCCTCTGACTCAGAAGGTTGTGAGTTCAAGTCTCACTCCAGAGACATGAGCACAAAAATCTCGGCTAACACTCCAGCGCAGTGCTGAGGGAGTGCTGCACTGTTGGAAGTGTTGTCTTTTGGTAAAAACTGAGGCAACGTCTGCTCTCTCAGGTGGTCGTAAAAGATCCCGTGCCACTATTTTGAAGAAGAGCAGGGGAGTTATTACTGGTGTCCAGGCCAATATTTATCCTTCAATCAACATCACTAAAAACAGATTATCTGGTCACTATCACAATGCTGTTTGTGGGAGCTTGCTGTGTGCAATTGGCTGCTGTATTTCCTACATTACAACAGTGACTATACTTAAAAAGTACTTCATTTGCTGTAAAGTGCTTTGTGACATTCTGAGGCTGTGAAAGGTGCTATATAAATGCAAGTCTTTCTTTATAAGTTAAATATGGGGTTTTTTAATTGTTAGAATTTTAAAAAGTTGACGTTGGCAGGACTGGCTATTGTCAGTGAAACTATCATTTCACTCCTGGGAGTTGAAAGTCACCCAGAGTGATGGGAGGAGACCTCTTGAAATGCCGTGGAGAGCCTAATTAAAATACATTTTGCAATTCTCAAGCCACGTCTGAGTGGGTGCAAATCAATTGCACAAAACGATTCATAATTTCACACAAATAGGAGCCAAATTGACAGATTTATATAAAAAGACCACAAGGATGGTTGGCACAAGAAACACAAAAAACTGGTGCAGTGGGGAGATTGGCATTTTGGGACAACAGAGGAAGCTTTACACTATATCCATACTCCAACCTGGAAGAACCTGTTGCTTGCACTGGGTGCCAAATAAGGAAAAAGCTGTTTCATTTGGCAGCTCAACATTGTGCAACTTTACAGGATAAGCATTTTGCCCTTCCATTCACCAACAAAGTCGGAAAAGTGTTTCAGGCACAAATCGTGAGGCTCACTTTGATAGAAAAAACACTTGATCCTGAAGGTGCGGCTCAAAAGCTTTTACAGCAGGCACCTTGTCTAATTGAACAGTCCCCATTCTTACTCCACACATGTAGAGGTAACAAGACTAATGTTTTTCAAAAGTAAACTGTGTGTCATTAAGCTACATGCAGTCAGAATAGCCTTGGCCACCAAAATCCTTGGGAGTACTGGTGTCATACAGTTTGGGAATGTACACAACCTGGGTGCGTGCTCCACCTAACCTTAAGTTGGTTCATTTAGACATATAGCAATCATGATAGTTAAGCTTGCCCAGGACACCCATCAGTATTATTTCTATTAAATAGTAATTCAACTGTTGTTCATATACAAAAACACTTATATAGTGTCTTTCATGATGTAAAAAAAAAATCTCAATTGTGCTTCACAGATAAGTGTATGGGAAAATAAATGTTGAGAAAGGAGAGAAGAGATTGCAAGTGGAGGGATGGTCAGAAGGTTGGTTGAAGTACTGAGTTTTGAGCATATTTTTAAGGGAGGAGAGACAGGGACATAGGTGGAAAGGTTTGACAAAGGAATTCCAGGCGGATGAACGCAGGATCAAAGGCTTTGTTGTCAATGATGAGGCAAAGGGAGGGCTATATGCACAAGAGGTTGTAATCAGAGAAGGAGAGAGTTCGGTGGGGAGGTTGCAAAATAGGGTGGGGCAGGGGCATGGAAGGATTAAAAAATGCCGACAAGGATTTGAAATTTGAGGTATTCGGTGATGGCGAACCAGCGTAGATCAGTGAGGACAGGGCTGATGGACGAATGGGACTTAGTGCAGGACAGGATAAGTGCAGCAGGATTGTGGACAAATTGGACTTTAATGGAAGGCGGAAGGCCAGCAAGGAGAACATTGGAGTAGTCCAATTTGGAGGTAATGAAGACATATATAAAGGTTTCAGTGGTGAAATGACTGAGGTGGGGCAGAGCCAGGCAATGCTGCCAACGTGGAAGTAAGCACTTTTTGTGATGGAAGAGAATACGAGGTCTGAATTTCAGCTCGGGGTTTAATCAGAATGCCAAGGATATGAACAGTTTGATTTGCCTTTAAACAATGGCCAGTGAAGGGGAGGTGTGGGAACAAAGTTGGAGGTGGAGCCGATAACAATGGCTTTTGTCTTTCCAATGCTTAGCTGGAGAAAATCGTTATCCTTTAACATATTTCCCAGCACTCTCTTGTTTCTGTTAAGGTTCCGGGAGTATTCACTGTTGGACTTTGGAGTGTCCAACAACTGTTTAAATAACTGCAATGTATGCTGTAATTTTCAGTTAATGTAGCATGACAGAAATTGGTAATTATAATGGGATGTTATAATGTGTATTCTATACTATACTGTCTCGCTGTTGGATGCAGAGTATAATTGAAGTAATAGGTGCATTTATGTAGATTAGGGAAACCAGGAATGTGCATTATTAAAATGATTTCGAGCCAGTTACCTGGGTTCAGGCCTGTCGTCATAATTGGCAATCTTGCAGGTGGTCCAACATTATGCTAAAACAATCTTAACTACTTCTCCTAACTGGATGCCAATTATTTTTTAAAGGACTGTATTGTTCACAATGATCAAAGAATCGGATTCATTTCACAGAGAGGAAATACAATGACAAGTATAGGAGAGTGGCTCTTTTGGAATTTATGTCTGAGGTAAGTGAGCAACTGTTCAAGTGTTGAATAAAGGTTTTCTTTAACTGAACTCCTACAGTCTTGCTCCTTTTCTGCAGAGGTGTTAATAAGCTTACAAAGACAGTCAGGCATGGTTGTGATAATTGATTTCTACCCACAGACACATTTTGTAAATGTCTTTGTCAAATAAGCCACTTGTGCTGTGCTCTGTGTTGGAGTCTCACCTCCTCTGGGAAGATCTGTTGTGAGGAAGAAGACAGCTGGTCAAAGGAAAACTTCCTTGTAACCATTTCCAATCTGCACAGTTTAGTATCTGTCTACATTTTATGTTCTCCTATATTGGTTCTCTTCCACAATTTGAAAGATACATCATGAAGTTTTGGAGAACAATAAATTCCAATCTGTCCATAAATGGATCAGTTTCACAAAGACATCATTGCAGTGTATAATGAAATGAAATAACTTTCCTTCAGGGGTGTAATAGTGCCATTGAAAACTATCTGCTGTGTTCCTCAACCACGTTGGTTTCTTACAGACATTTTACAGTGGAACTTATGCGATCCATCTGGAACAGTGGGCAACAAGGTTTTTTGGAAGGGAGGGGGAAAACTTGCATCTTTTCGTGTTAATTTAAATACCAAATCAATTGGAACAGTAATGTACAATCCAGTAACATTAAATGAGATTGCCTAAAGCCCATTCTTTCAATGTAGATCTCACTCTGAGTTCAAGTGAAAAGAATTTTCAGACTGTGTTTCTTTTAAAAGGAGAATTTTATGCTCATCAAGGGCTGGTAATACTGGAGAATGGAACACTTTTCATTTTGGTCGTACAGTAACAGAATCAAGCACTACCTGTCAGGTGAGAGCTTGGAGACAGAGCTGGGAGATCGCAAACAGAGTGAATCTCAAGCAGAGTGGCGGAATTTTGTCAGCGCAGGAATTCGGTGGAGAGGAGGAAGGCAGTTGAGACGTCTGACTGAAAAGGAGAGGAGCCACAGAACACAAGGTCTCTAAGTTAATAGACACGAGAATGGACCTGCGGGAGAGCAAGAGGAGTGGCCACAGATAAAGCTAGGCCCAAGAGCCGGGAGGGAGCGCGAGTGTCAGGGAGAGAGGTAAGTGATGTCAGCGCAAGGGAAGGAGCTGACTGGTGAGTAGTTGGTGATTTTTAAAAAAAAGTCTTATGTTTACTTCTGTTAAGTTACTTAATAGTCTATTAAGTAGAAGCATGGCAGGGCACCTCGGTCCCATGGAATACACATCTTGTGCCATGTGGGGACTCCAGGACACTTCCCATGTCCTGGACAACCACATGTGCAGGAAGTGTCGTCAGATTTCAGAGCTTGACCAGCAGCTGGCGTCACTGCAGTGCATCTGTGAGGCTGAGAGCTACATGGATAGCATGTTTCAGGAGGTGGTCACCACGCAGTGTAAGAATGTGCAGGCAGAGAGGGAATGGGTGACCATCAGACAGACAAAGAGGACCAGGCAGGAGGCCCCTGAGTGCATCGCGCTCTCCAACCAGTATTCAGTACTGGTGAGGGTGATGGTTCCTCTGGGGAGTACAGCCAGAGCCAAGTCCATGGCACCAAGGGTGGCTCAGCTGTACAAGAGGGAGGAGGAATAGTGATAGGAGATTCAATAGTTAGGGGAGCAGACGGGCGTTTCTGCGACCGCAGATGTGATTCCAGGATGGTATGCTGCCTCCCTGGTGCCAGGGTCAAGGAAGTCACTGAGCAGCTGCAGAACATTCTGATGGGGGAGGGTGAACAGCCAGAGGTCGTGGTCCATATTGGCACCAACTGTGAAGGAATAAGCCATATAACCTATTCAGAAAAATACACCATTCTATGAAAGAATTCTGGCCTCATTAAAACATGACAAACTGGGTCTGGAAATCTAGAAACCTAACTATGAAAAAGCTGTGATAGCATTCCGGCTATTGAGATAAGATAAGTTGTTGACACTGAATCAATAACCTTATTGAAACAAGGTTAAAGGCTCCTGACAGTCTGAAACTTTGGGAACAAGACAACAGTTCACCCTGTATAAGGTGTTCTAATTTACACCTTGTAAAGAAGCACATAAAAGTAACAAACATCTGCCTTCATAAAAATGATACCAAGTGAAGCGCACCTGCTGTTACACCATTTTTTAATGATAAACTTAGAACACCTAGAGGAGAGACATGGTTCTATTGTGCTGTGAGCTGAGGTGACTAAGAATTGCAGGGGTCAGCAGAAAAATGACGAGAGATAAACTTAAAGGAAATACCACTGGAAAAGGGTATAAATATTGAACCCTCAAATGGGATAGCAGACTGGCTTAAAGGAGCAAAGTGATTCTCGGCTTCAGAGCCAGCTCTGTAAGTCTCCAACTCTTTGTACCTCTGGATCAAAGGTACTGTATTTGATTTTGGTGGATATTCTGAATAAAACTGTAGCGAAGTTATGATTTGAGAGTAGGTTCTCTGATAATAGAATTGTAAGCGTTCTTTTTATGGCACTGTTAAGGTTGCGATTGACTCACCAACTGTAAATTATATGTTGGTTCTTTAAGAAATCTATATATTTTTAGAATTGTCTCACATAATACTTCTGTATCAAACTCGCGAACTCAATCTCTGTACACTCTTTGGTGAGGAGTTGTAGCATTCTGGGGGAGTTTTCCTGACCCTCATAATATCCGGAACATTAGCTAAACTTATTAAACGTGCTATCTGGAGGACGGTAACATTTTCAGGTTGTTCCTTTCCTTTAGCGAGAGATAGTCCAGACCTTTAGACCCAATTAAGCGTCTTTAGGATTCGGCTACCTCAAACTTTAGTTGAAAGTGAACATCTGAGGAATACACCTGATCCAGGGTATCCGTAAAGGGGCTAGGACTAGTAATAATCCTTTCAGTTGGCGCCCAACATGTGTGTTAACGAGTTGATACAGAACCCTATACTTATATTTATACCTAAATCCATCTCATAGATTGTTAAGTATAGAAGGAGTGTTTTACTGACAGCGGTACTAAGACCCAGATTTAAGTCTTGAGAGATGACAAGTCCCTGATCAGGCCTTGTAGAACTTAAATCAGAACTCCCTCAATATACCATTGAATTTCTTATAAAGTTCATATCAAACTCTAACCGAGGTTAGGTCCTGATGAAATGGCAAACCCTGTTGGAATTGGCCAAGTCTTTTTATTAGGAAATTCAAATGATTGCTTTATTAGGGGAAGTAATCCTATCCCTGTACCTCCACAAAACCAAGTGATAATTTTTGAAATAGAAGACTTTGATGCCGACGGAGCCATTAGAACTCATGGCACGATTGATGTTGATCCCCAGAGCCAGGGGATACAGAATATCCAGTGGGATAGTCAAACAAATACTCCAAATCCACTAAATTCCTTAATGATAAGGTGCACACCTGCACAATTGGGAGGCCTAATGAATGGTGCCCAACAAGGTGGTGGCAACCATGGCCAAATAGTAGGACCCGGACCAGCCTATGCTCCTGGGGGCCATGGATTCTGGTTAAGGTGGCAAGCTCATGATGAAATGAATGACCAGAATCTTCGAGAAAACTATAGACAGCTTAAAATCCATCATAATCAAAGCTGACAGGCACTAGCTCAATCTTATCTAAATGCTAGAGGCGCAAGGATTGCTGGTCCAGTATGTCAACCCCAGCAACCACACATTGCGCCCTAGGTCAAGTAAACCTGAGCTCTATCTACACAATGTGTGGTAGACCAAGGAACACCAGCCAGGAAAAAACCTGCTGTATTAGAACATAAGAACATAAGAAATAGGAGCAGGAGTAGGCCAATCGGCCCCTCGAGCCTGCTCCACCATTCAATAAGATCATGGCTGATCTGATCCTAACCTCAAATCTTCTATCACTCTGCATCCACCCGAACCCATGTGATCTCCCGGGAGAGGCGAAAAACCAGATAAAGACCCAATGGCCAATTTGGGAGAAAAAAATCTGGGAAATTCCTCTCCGACCCATCTAGGCGATCGAAATTCTTCCAGGAGATCACTCTGTCCCTATATTTTCTACAGTACTTACCTTCTGTAAAGGCGATCTCCACCCCAGCCAGGAACAGGAATAAAACCATCTCCTGAAATCTAACACAGAATTAGAACGCAGTAGGAGCAGAACAAGGCTACACGGCTCCTGGGCCCACTCCACTACCCACAGGGCCATGACCATTCCGAACCTAGACTCATGTCCAATTTCCTGCCCGCTCCCCGTAACCCTTAATTCCCTTTACTTCTAGGAAACTATCTATTTCTGTTTTAAATTTATTTGATGATGTAGCTTCCACAGCTTTCTGGGGCAGCAAATTCCACAAACCTACCACCCTCTGAGTGAAGAAGTTTCTCCTCATCTCAGTTTTGAATGAGCAGCCCCTTATTTTAAGATTATGCCCCCTAGTTCTAGTTTCACCCATCATTTGGGAACATCCTCACCGCATCCACCCGATCAAGCCCCTTCACAATCTTATATATTTCAATAAGATCGCCTCTCATTCTTCTGAACTCCAATGAGTAGAGTCCCAATCTACTCAACCTCTCCTCATATGACCACCCCCTCATCCCCGGGATTAACCGAGTGAACCTTCTTTGTACTGACTCGAGAGCAAGTATGTCTTTTCTTAAGTATGGACACCAAAACTGTATGCAGTATTCCAGGTGCGGTCTCACCAATACCTTGTACAACTGCAGCAATACCTCCCTGTTTTTATATTCCATCCCCCTAGCAATAAAAGCCAACATTCCATTGGCCTTCTTAATCACTTGCTGCACCTGCATTACTAACTTTTTGAGTTTCGTGCAGCAGGACCCCCAGATCCCTTTGTACTACAGTACTTTCCAGTTTCTTGCCATTAAGATAATAACTTGCTCTATGATTTTTCCTGCCAAAGTGCATAACCTCACACTTTCCAGTATTGTATTCCATCTGCCAAATCTCTGCCCACTTACTTAGCCTGTCTATGTCCCTTTGCAGGTTTTTTATGTCCTCCTCACTCACTACTTTCCGTCCCATCTTTGTATCATCTGCAAACTTTGATATGTTACACTCGGTCCCCTCCTCCAAATCGTTAATATAGATTGTAAAGAGTTGGGGACCCAGCACTGACCCCTGCGGAACACCACTAGTTACTGGTTGCCAATCTGAGAACGAACCATTTATCCCAACTCTCTGCTTTCTGTTAGATAGCCAATCCTCCACCCACGCCAGAATATTACCTCCAATCCCGTGATTTTTTATCTTGAGCAATAATCTTTTGTGTGGCACCTTGTCAAATGCCTTTTGGAAGTCTAAATACATTACGTCCACTGGTTCCCCTTTATCCACCCTGTATGTTACTTCCTCAAAAAACTCAAGCAAATTTGTCAAACATGACTTCCCCTTCATGAAACCATGCTGAGTTTGTCCTATTAAATTATGTTTATCCAAATGTCCCGTTACTGTCTCCTTAATAATGGACTCTAACATTTTACCAACCACAGATGTTAGGCCAACAGGTCTATAGTTTCCAGCCTTCTGCCTACTACCCTTTTTAAATAAGGGTGTTACATTAGCAGTTTTCCAATCTGCCGGGACCTTTGCTGAGTCCAGTGAGTTTTGGAAAATTATTACCAATGCATCCACAATCCCTACCGCTACTTCCCTCAAGACCCTAGGATGCAAGCCATCAGGTCCAGGGGATTTATCCGCCTTGAGTCCCATTATTTTACCAAGTACCACTTCCTTAGTGATTTTAATCGTATTTAGTTCCTCCCCCCCTAGAGCTCCCTGTTTGTCCAGTGTTGGGATATTCTTAGTGTCCTCTACTGTAAAGACTGATACAAAATAATTGTTCAGTGTTTTTTGCCATCTCCATGTTTCCCACCATTAATTTCCTGGTCTCATCCTCTAAGGGACCAACATTTACTTTAGCCACCCTTTTTCTTTTTATCTAACTATAGAAACTTTTACTGTCTGTTTTTATATTTTTTGCTAATTTACTTTCATAATCTATCTTCCCTTTCTTAATCAATCTTTTAGTTATTTTTTGCTGTCTTTTAAAGACTTCCCAATCTTCCATCCTCCCACTAGATTTGGCTACCTTATATGCCCTTGTTTTTAGTCGGATACTATCCTTAATTACTTTACTTAGCCACGGCTGGCTATCTTTTCTTTCACACCCTTTTTTCCTCAGTGGAATATATATTTTTTGGAAGTTGTAAAATAACTCCTTAAATGTACACCACTGGTCATGTACCGTCTTACCCTTTAATCTATTTTCCCAGTCCACTCTAATTAATTCCGCTCTCATACCTTCATAGTCTCCTTTATTCAAGCTCAGCACGCTTGTTTGAGATCCAACCTTCTCACCCTCTAATTGAATATGGAACTCAACCATGTTATGGTCACTCATTCCAAGGGGATCCTTTACTAGGACATTTTTAATTAATCCTGTCTCATTACACAGGACCAAATCTAAGGTTGCTTGCCCCCTGGTCGGTTCAGTTACATACTGCTCAAGAAACCCATCCCTAATACACTCAATGAACTCTTCCTCAAGGCTGCTCTGCCCAATTTGATTTGTCCAGTTAATATGATCATTAAAATCCCCCATAATTATAGCTGTTCCCTTATTACAAGCCTCAACTATTTCCTGATTAATACTCCGTCCAACAGAGTTGGAACTGTTCGGAGGCTTATAGACTACACCCACTCGTGTTTTTTTCCCCTTATTATTCCTTATCTCCACCCAAACTGTTTCACTATCCTGCTCCTTTGACCCAATATCATTTCTCTATTATAGTGATTCCTTCCTTTATTAACATAGCCACCCCAACTCCTCTCCCTTCCTGCCTGTCCTTCCTGATTGTTAAATAACCTGGTATGTTTAATTCCCAGTCATGGTCACCCTGCAGCCGTGTTTCTGTAATGGCCACAAGATCATACCCATATGTCATTATTTGTGCCGTTAACTCATTCATTTTGTTACGAATGCTACATGCATTCAGATAAAGAACTTTGAAATATGTTTTGTAACACTTAGTTCCTGTTTTTTCCATTTTTAGTACTTTACTTTTTACTCCATACCTTCTGTCCCTTCCTGACACATTCTGTTTTTTAATTCCCCCACTGCTACCTAAGTCTATGACCTTCTCTGTTGTCATTTCTATTATTTGCTCTCTAGAAACCTTTCCCCCACTAGTTAGTTTAAAGCCCTCTCTACAGCCCTAGTTATATGATTCGCCAGGACGCTAGTCCCAGCAGTGGCCAAGTGGAGTCCGTCCCAACAGAACAGCTCCCTCCTGTCCCAGTGCTGGTGCCAGTGTCCCAAGAAGCAAAACCCATTTCTCCCACACCAGCCTTTGAGCCACGCATTTAACTCTTTAATTTTATTTATCCTAGCCAAATTTGCTCGTGGCTCAGGTAATAACCCAGAGATTATTACCCTTGCGGTTCTGTTTTTTAATTTGACCCCTAGCTGCTCATACTCCTTTAACAGAACTGTCTTCCTTGTCCTATCTACGTCGTTTGTACCAACATGGACCACGACAACTGGATCCTCCCCCTCCCACTCCAAGTTTCTTTCCAGCCCAGAAGAGATGTCCTTAACCCTGGCACCAGGCAGGCAACACAGCCTTCGGGACTCCTGCTCTTGACTGCAGAGAACCCTATCTATCCCCCTAATGATACTATCCCCTACCACTACAACATTTCTATTTACTCCCCCCTCTTGAATGGCCCCCCATTCCACGGTGCTGTGGCCAGGTTGCTCATCCTCCCTGCAGTCCCCGCTCCCGCCCTCACGGAGTAAGAACCTCGATCCTGCTGGACAAGAACAAGGGCTGCGTCTCCTTCAACACTACATCCTGGATCCCTGTACCTTCCTCACTCGTAGTCACACCGTCCTGTCCCTGACCACGGACTACATCTGCAGTAATTAACTTCATAGGTGTGACGATCTCCTGAAACATAGAGTCCAGGAACTTCTCCCCCTCCCTGATGTGTCGCAGTGTCTGAAGCTCGGTCTCAAGCTCCATAACATGGAACTTGAGTTCCTCTAGCAGCAAACACTTGTCGCAGATGTAATCACCGTCAGCCTCAATGGGGTTCACCGGCTCCCACATCTCGCAACAGTAACACATCACCTGCTCCATTCTATATAATTAATTTAATTTCTTATTATTAGTTATGAAGACCCTGCCCGGATATATATGGTAATATCACACCACTATTCAATAGGACTTACCAACTTAAAGGTATAAAAGAGAAGAGAAGGAAGAAAACCAACCAACCAGCTGATCACCAACCTCCTCCTTGAATACTGTCTGTGGAGCCTGTTTGGTTGACTCGTCTCGCTTCTCCGCCTCCGCAGTGCTGTCTAAGCCTGGGAGTGGGGAACAAAACAGAGCAAAAAACACACCCTCACCTCCCACTTATCCGAACTCTCCCACTTAGCAAAACTCCAACAGCACTCAATGCACAAAGCACTCCCTAACTAACTAACCTTGATAAATTGGAAACCTGTTGCCAAGATTGGAATGCCCTACACCTGAGGTAACTACTGCAAATGATGCTAAGTTCAGACTTAATTCCCCCATTAAACCAGTGTAACAACTGGGTTCAAATATACGCCTAGGTTCTCATGGCAACTCAGGGAGGGCATGTAATGGGTTCCATCAAGGAAATACTCACTAATACAGCCACAACTAAAGGGCTGGTAGCTGCCTACAGAATAGGCAAAGTACTCACACACAATAACTGGGACATCGTCCACGGTTGCCTGGCCAATCAATACCAAAATACAGCCCTCAAACCTGCCTGTGAGGGTGCTCTAAACGATTCTCGAGATAACCAACAAAGATGGGATAATGTCAATCGCATTATCAAATTAAACCTCTAAGGTCTACCCCTAAACCTATAATGAGACCAGAAACTAGGGATAAAAAAAACAGAGAAGGTACTTTTGGTACTCCGAAACAAGGACTGCATAGACCAAAGTCTCAAGTCCACCCCGCCCAGACACAAACTCGTGGCTCGGGACCCCCAAGAGGGTATTCTAGGTGGTTTATACCCCCAACTCACCCACACCACGAGAAACATTTCTCCCCGGAAAGATGGGATAGACCTCGAAAGGAAAGTGAAGGACAGTGGACTCCCTATGGGGACAGCTTTTACACTGGCCAAAATTATTAGAGAGCCATAGGAGGATACCAGGAAAACCGAAATGGGGATCAAAAAGATTCCCGACAGAACCAACGTCCACCCCAACAGGAGGATCATCGAGATAATAAACGGTCTGACAAACCCCCTAAGTGATCTGGAAAGCATGATACCCCCAAGAGGGAGGAGCAAAAAATAGTTAAAATGAGTAAAGACAAAGCAGCAAATGAAACTCAGGATCCTGAGGATGAACAATCCCAGGATTGAAGGCCTGGCACCCAGTAAGGGCCCCTTGAATTCCCCTATGCCCTGGCAACCTTGCCCACAAACACACAACTGAAGGCCCTATTTGATATAGGAGCTGATTACACTGTAATAGATCCCGCCATTATAAAAACTAAGTGGACAGATTTGGGGAGCCAAATTTGCAAATGACTATTAGGGGGATTCACACAAGATAAAACCCAAATAATTAATTTTTACAAAATACCTATTACTATATATGGAATTACGGTGACCCTAGATGTTGGACTGGTACCACAATTGGCCTGTTCCTTCATTATAGGACAACCAAACATGAAACATTACCTTAAAATCTCAACCAAACCTGCAGAAGCATCCACAGACCAGGATGACAGGGGAAAACATGTTTGGACACAACTTGATCGAATTTGCCTAGAGGGGGAGGCAAAGACCTCCTCGAGCAACTCATTAATAGATACTACCCTTATCTGCAACGCCATCCAAATCAATGTGGAAAGATAGTCATCAAACCCCACCCACTTGATGCTGGCTGGCACAAACCTAAAAAACAGTGGCCTATTCAAGACCACAAGGGAAAAATAGATCTCCTAACAACACTCAAAGAACTAACAGAACAAGGTGTCTTAATCAAAATGGCATCTAGAACTAATTCACCACTGTTTGATGTTGCTAAACCAGATGGGAGGTGGAGATTAGTGGTCGATTATACAGCCTTAAATAGGATAACGGACCTACATACTGCACAACAGCAAAATTCCACAGCTCTTCTCTCTGGAATTATGAGGGAAAAATATAAATCTTGTATTGATCTAGCAAACGGCTTCTGGTCCCATCCAATCGAAAAAGCTGATTGACCAAAAACAGCGACTGCTGGACCAGGTTGCCCAAGGGATTTCAAAACAGTCCCGTTCTCTTTTCAGCCCACATCATTGACCTTTTAAAAGAACTACCTAACGTCAATTCTTATGTGGACGATATATATTTGTCACATGACAATCTCCAAGAGCACTTGAAAGCCATTGATAGTGTTTTATCCAGACTTACAACAGCTGTGTACTTAATTAACATAAAAAAGAGTCAACTAGTTAGGGAAGAGGTAGATTTTCTGGGCCTGCGAATAACTGGAAATGGTAGAGGATTAATTCAATCCTATAAAGAAACATTAGCCACCATTCAATATCCTAAAACTCTGAAAAATCTGCAAGCAAGTTTTGGACTCCTGAATTTTACTCGATCCTTTACGCCAACCTTTGCCGAGCTCTCAGCACCCCTGTATGCTAGAGTGGGTGAAGGAGCAAAAGGACCATTCATATTTTCACCAGACGATTACTCAAAATTGCAACAATTATGCCGAGAGGTACAAAAGGCCATAGACCTGGAACAGAGGGACTTACAAGCTCCCCTCAATATTCATCTCAGGTCATAAAGTGGCAGTTGCAGATTTTTATAATGAAAAGAGCATTGTGCCCATTCAGTTCCATTCTTATAACTTTTCCAATGTCGAAAGGAGGTACATTAAAAAAGAAAGGGTCATGACTATGGTAGTCCAATGCCTCATCAAGGCACGAACCCTTCAAGGGAAATACCCCATTACCATCTACACTGAGATTCCCGATTTAAGATCAGTATTGAGGATGGCCTCTGATTGAAAAAACAGCCACCCAGATCAGATATGATAAATGGGCATTGTTCTTAAATGATCCTACAATCATTTTTAAATTCCTCTCCCCGGAAATGGTCTTCGAGCATCTCCCCATCATGGAGAATGATGATACGGAGGAGGGAATCAGACAAATACCTATGAGATCGCTTACAGAATACCATCAAGTTATTTACGGTGATGGATCTTCAATGACGATTAAAAAAGGGACATCCCAACAATCCTCAGCTGGGATGGGGATAGTAGTAGGGACTTTGAGATTCCTATTCTTTTTATCCGGAACAATTAATGTCCATACCCCTTGGCCATAAGACAGCGCAATATGCTGAAGCCGCAGCATTACATATGCTTTAGAAAAGGCAGACCCTATTAAACCCACATTAATCAGTACAGATAGTGACTACTGTAAAAGAGGATATAACCAACATCTAGTTTTCTGGGAACAAACAAATTTTGCTGCAGTTGTACGGGGCCTTGGTGAGACCACATCTTGAGTATTGTGTGCAGTTTTGGTCGCCTTATCTGAGGAAGGATGTTCTTGCCATGGAAGGAGTTCAGCGAAGATTCACCAGGCTGATACCTGGGATGGCAGGAATGACATATGAGGAGAGATTGGGTCGATTAGAGTTTAGAAGAATGAGAGGTGATCTCATTGAAACTTATAAAATTCTGACAGGACTGGACAGACTAGATGCAGGAAGGATGTTCCCGATGGTCGGGGAGTCCAGAACCAGGGTTCACAGTCTAAAGATAAGGGGTAAGCCATTTAGGACAGAAATGAGGAGGAATTTCTTCACCCAGAGAGTGGTGAACCTGTGGAATTCTCTACCACAGAAGAGAGTAGAGGCCAATTCATTAAATATATTCAAGAAGGAGTTAGATATATTTGTTAAGGCTAAAGGGATCAAGGGGTATGGGGAGAAAGCAGGGACAGGTTACTGAATTTGGGTGATCAGCCATGATCGCATTGAGGAGCCGAATGGCCTACTCCTGCTTCTATCTTCTATGTTTCCCAATCATAAGGGTAAACCCATAAAACATAAGTCACTGTGGGAAGACATTCTCCATTCGAGAATGGAGAAACAGAATTGTCAGGCGATTCATGTAAACGGGCATACCACCGGGACAGTACACTCAAAAGGAAACAGTCTTGCAGATGAACAAGCGAAACGTTCGGTCTGCATGACACCCCCTTGAGAGGGGCCTGCCAATATTAGTGTAATCACTAGGGCAGAATGGGCAGCTAATCAGGATGAGGAACTGATTCAGCTATTAGACCCAAAAAAAGAGAATCCACCAAAGTACTTTTACTCAGAAACCCTTATGGGTATTGTGCTAGTTAAGTTGCCCAAGGGAACTTTGAAGTACCCCCGAGACACAAACAAGAACAGCTTGTAAAAGAAGCTCACGAGGGCATAGGTCAAGCACATTGTGGTGCCAGAACAACATTCTGCAAATTGGTTCCCTTATATTGGTGGCCAGGCATGCTTAGAGCCTGTAAAATATATGTGACAAATTGTGAGCCATGATATTTAACCAATAAGTCATCACTAATTAAGCCACCACCATTGGTTCCTGTGAAAGCTGATGAGTCAATGGGAAAATTCTTTATTGACTTTATTGGACCACTTCCCCCCGCCTTTGGGATACAGACATGTTCTCGTTTGTGTAGATGGATGCACTTCCTTCTGCTGGCTGGTCCCCACAAAAACTGTTTCGGAAAACGCACTCGCCAGTGCTATTACTGACATCATTGCTGTAGCTGGTGCACCCAAAATCTTTGTCTCCAAGGTCTCCAAAGACTACTGTGAACAAAGGGGGATTGGGTTAGAGCACAGCACACCACGTCATCCGCAATCAGCGGGGCTGGTGGAACATAAAAACCAGGAAGTAAAAAAGCTATTGATCAAACTGTTGAGAATCAGGGGAAATAAGTGGACCACCGTCATTCCGGAGGTGCAGCTATCACTTAATAATGTGCCCGCATCTGCATCAGGGAGAGTGTCCCCTAAAACTCCATATTATCTGATGTATGGGGTTGAGATGCATACACCGCTTACCCATGGTTCTTTTATTGCCTCTACACTCTCTGATTCCTTGACCCGACAGTGACAGTTAGATTTTAAAAAAGTAACAGAGGAGATTCATCAAATTGATCAGAGGATAAGGGAGGCAAATAGGCAGAAAAATTGACAAAGCAAGGCAACCCCTAGCAGGAGAATGGGTACAGAAAAAGAAATACAAGCAAAAACCTGGTTTAAGACCTAAGTGGAAAAAACCTGTTCAAATACATTCTGTTATTAATGAAAGAACAGTTAAAATATATATTAATCAGCCGAATGGCAAACATATTCTTAAAACTGTCTCCATAGACAATCTCAAAAGATGTCCTGTGGGATACCGAAATGGAAGAACAATACAAGGTGCAGCCATACACTATCTTTCAAGGCCCATCTTGGAGCCCGACACAGGAAATGGATGCGATCGAACTACTGACGATGGTCAGCCAGACGATGTCGCTGACTCCTCCACACAATGCTTGGCAACGCCTCAGGAATTGGATTCGCAAAAAGCCACAACCAACACAATTAAAGATCAATGAGTTACTTCAACGAAGGAGGAAGACACTGCGGATGGAGAAGGAATCAACTGAGCTCCTGGCAAGACCTTTACGAAAACAAGAATCTGTCCTCACGCTGGATCAATGGAACAGCATGTCAAGCTTCAGCCAATTCCAAATGATGTCTCCTTGACTCATATGAATAACTCCCCTCTACGGAACATACATATGCCAATTGGACATTCTAAGTACATGTTGTTTCACTAATTGCACGACAATGTACCTATCATCCTTTTAATTTGCGTTCAATTTAAAATAAGGCAAAACATTGTCCTGGGATGACTTAAAAGGAATTTTCATGTAGCACATTATTGGGCTCTTGTGAATCTCATGAAATTAATGTGCGATTGTAACCTTATTAGTAACGTTGACCAAACTCTGTTTTGATGCTCAAGTTCATTTTTTGGTCAAGAGGGGGGGGTGAAGGAATAAGCCATATAACCTATTC
This sequence comes from Somniosus microcephalus, assembly GCF_052327205.1. Taxonomy (NCBI): domain Eukaryota; kingdom Metazoa; phylum Chordata; class Chondrichthyes; order Squaliformes; family Somniosidae; genus Somniosus; species Somniosus microcephalus. The sequence goes on from NC_140994.1 coordinate 232,172,483, forward strand.
AGAAAAATACACCATTCTATGAAAGAATTCTGGCCTTATTAAAACATGACAAACTGGGTCTGGAAATCTAGAAACCTAATGATGAAAAAGCTGTGATAGCATTCTGGCTATTGAGATAAGATAAGTTGTTGGCGCTGACTCAATAACCTTATTGAAACAGAAGGTTAAAGGCTCCTGACAGTCTGAATCTTTGGGAACAAGACAATAGTTCACCCTGTATAAGGTGTTCTAATTTACACCTCTTAAAGAAGCACATAAAAGTAACCACCATTTGCCTTCATAAAAATGAAGTAAAGCGCACCTGCAGTTACACCATTTTTTATGATAAATTTAGAACACCTAGAGGAGGGACATGGTTCTGTAGTGCTACCAGCTGAGGTGACTAAGAATTGCAGGGGTCAGCAGAAAAATGACTAGAGATAATTAGCTTACATCAGCAGAAAACCTTAAAGGAAATACCACTGGAAAAGAGTATAAATATTGAACTCTCAAATGGGATAGTAGACTCGCTTAAAGGGGCAAAGCAATTCTTGGCTTCAGAGCCAGCTCTAAGTCTCCAACTCTTTGTACCTCGGGGATCAAAGGTACTTTATTTGATTTTGGTGGATATCCTGAATAAAACTAAGAACTGTAAAACTGTAACAAAGTTAAGATTTGAGAGCAGGTTCTCTGATAATGGAATTGTAAGCTTTCTTTTTATGGAACTGTTAATGTTGTGATTGACTCACCAGCTGTAAATTATATGTTGGTTCTTTAATAAATCTATATATTTTTAGAATTGTCTCTCAATACTTCTGTATCAAACTCGCAAACTCAATCTCTGTACACTCTTTGGTGAGGAGTTGCAGAATTCTGGGTGAGTTTTCCAGACCCTCTCAATATCCGGAACGTTACAATCTAGCTAAACTTATTAGACTGGAGGACGGTAACATTTTCAGGTTGTTCCTTTCCTTTAGCGAGAGATAGCCTGGACCTTTTAGAGCCAATTAAGCGTCTTTAGGATTCGGCTACCTCAAACTTTAGTTGAAAGTGAGCGTCTGAGGAATATGCCTGATCCGGGGTAGCCCTAAAGGGGCTAGGACTAGTAATTATCCCTTCACAATGACATAGGTAGAAAGAGGGTTGAGGTCCTGCAGGCAGATTTTAGGGAGCTAGGAAAGAGATTAAAAAGCAGGCCCTCAAAGGTAGTAATCTCCAGGATACTCCCGGTACCACGAGCTAGTGATTATAGAAATAGGAGGATAGAGCAGATGAATGTGTGGCTGGAGAGATGGTGTAAGAGGGAGGGCTTTAGATTCATGGGGCATTGGGACCGGTTCTGGGGGAGGTGGGACCTGTACAGGCCGGATGGGTTGCACCTTAACAGGGCTGGGATCAATGTCCTCGGGGGGAGGGGGGGTTGCTAGTGTTGTTGGGAGTGTTTAAACTATTTTGGCAGGAGGATGGGCACCAGGATTAACCATTAAAAAGGAGAAATAAAGTGCACAAAGGATTGGGAGAGACAGATAGCACTAGAGTAAGAAATAGTACGGTATTAGGTGGGATCAGACTACAAAAGAATACAAGAACGTCTAAGATAGGTTTACAGTGCATGTGTGTGAATGCCCAAAGTGTGGTAAATAAGGTTGGTGAGCTGCAGGCACAAATAGACACATGAGAATATGATGTTGTGGCGATAACGAAGACCTGACTCAAAAAATGGCAGGATTGGGTACTAAATATTCAGTAGAGATAGGGAAGGAAAGAAAGGAGGTGGGGTGGCAGTATTCGTTAAGGAGAATATTACAGTGCTGGAGATAGAGGATGTCCTGGAGGGGTCAAGGACAGAATCAATTTGATTAGCTTTGAGAAACAATAGAGGTGCCATTACACTACTAGGTGTATTCTATAGGCTGCCAACTAGTGGGAAGGATATAGAGGAGCAAATTTGATGGGGAAATTATAGAGAGGTGCAAGGACTATAGAGTACATAGGATTACATAGGATATATAGCACAGAAACAGGCCATTCGGCCCAACCAGTCCAGGCTGGCATTTATGCTCCACTCGAGCCTCCTCCCATCTTTCCTCATCTAAATCTATCTTCCTTTCCTGATATGTATACCCTCATATTTCTGGTATCATCCTTATATCTTCTCTGCACCCTCTCCAGTGCCTCTATATCCTTTTTATAATACGGCGACCAGAACGGTACGCAGTACTCGAAGTGTGGCCTAACAAAGGTTCGATACAGGTTTACTATAACTTCCCTATTTTTCAATTCTATCCCTCTGGGAAATAAACCCTAGTGCTTGGTTTGCTTTTATTATGGCATTGCTAACCTGTGTAGCAACTTTTAGTGATTTGTGTATTTGTACTCCGAGATCCCTTTGTTCCTCTACCCCACCGAGACTCGCACCCTCCAAGTAATAAGTGACCTCCCTATTCTTCCTACCAAAATGTAATACCTCACATTTATCTGTGTTGAACTTCATTTGCCAATTATATGCCCATTCTGCAAGTTTATGAATGTCCTCCTGTAATTTGTTGCAGTCCTCCTCAGTATTGACTAACCCCCCATTTGATGTCTTCCACAAATTTAGAAATTGTGTTTTTGATTCCAAAGTCTAAATTGTGAACAACAGTCATCCCAGCACTGATCCTTGTGGAACACCACTACCCACCTTCTGCCACTGTGAATAGCTACTTTTTAACCCCATCTCTCTTCTTTCTGTCTTGAAGCCAGCTAGCTATACATTCTGCTACTTATCCCCTGACTCTGCATTCTCTGACCTTGTTCATCAGTCTATTATGGGATAACTTATCAAACGCCTTTTGAAAATCTAAATAAATTACATCTACTACATTACCATTGTCTACTCTCTCTGTCACCTCTTCAAAAAATTTAATGAGGTTGGTCAAGCAAGACTTTCCCTTTTGAAATCCATGCTGACTATTCATTACTATGTTTTTGGTTTCTAGATGTTCTTCTATTTTTTCCTTTAGTAAGGATTCCATTATTTTTCCAATCACCGATGTTAAGTTGACTGGTCTATAATTCCCTGAACATGTTCTATACCCCTTCTTAAACATAGATATTATGTTAGCTATCCACCAGTCCTCTGGCACTACACCTTTCTCTAATGAATTATTAAATATGTGTAGTAATGCCTCTGCTATCTCTTCCCTACATTCTTTTAAAATGCATGGATGCAATCCATCCGGACCAGAGGTTTTATCCTCTTTGAGTTTGATTTGTTTATTTAATATATCCCCTCTTTTTATTTTAAATGCACTTATCTCATTATCCAATGTCATGTCTGCCTGTTCTATCTTCCTGGTAAATCACAGAATCACAGAAACCCCACAGTGCAGATAGAGGCCATTTCGGCCCATCGAGCCTGCACTGACACATATCCCACCCGATCCCCGTAACCCCTACACCAACACATGTCCCACCCTATCCCTGTAACCCCACGTATTTAATCCCCCTAACACTAAGGGTCAATTTATCATAGCCAATCAACCTAACCCGCACATCTTTGGACTGTGGGAGGAAACCGGAGCACCCGGAGAAAACCCACGCAAACACGGGGAGAATGTGCAAACTCCACACAGACAGTCGCCCGAGGCCGGATTCGAACCCGGGTCTCTGGCGCTGTGAGGCAACAGTGCTAACCACTATGCCACCGATGTTAAGTTGACTGGTCTATAATTCCCTGAACATAATACTGAAGCAAAATAATTGTTTAATATTTTTGCCATCTCTATCGTTACCTGAGTATTATCCTGTCTATCCCTAAATGGCCCTATTCCCATCCCAAAGTTCCTTTTTTTATTGATGTGCCTCTAAAATATTTTACTATTTTTGTTTTATGTTCCTTGAGAATTTAATTTCATAGTTGCTCTTTGCCTTCCTAATTGTTTTTTTGACTTCTCTCCTAATCTCTTCATATTCTCCCTTATCATGCACTCCCCTGCTGTCTATGTACTTCTTGTATGCCTCTTTCTTTAAACTTAATTGTTCCCTTATGGCTTTATTCATCCATGGAGTCTCATTAGTGTTTAGCTTGTTCTTTCCTTTTAGCGGAAATGATAATGAAGGACTTCAACTATCCTAATAAAGACTGGGATAGTAATGGTGTAAAGGGAAGAGAAGGGGAAGAATTTCTGAAGTGTGTTCAGGAGAACGTTCTTGATTAGTACGTTTCCGGCCCAACGAGGAAGGAGGCATTGCTGGATTGGGTTCTGGGGAATGGGATGGGTCAAGCAGAGTAAATGTCAGTAGGAGAACATTTAGGGAACAGTGATCACAGTATCATAAGGTTTCGACTAACTATGGAAAAGGACAGGGGGCAATCTAGAGTAAAAATACTTAATTGGTGGAAAGCCAATTTCAGTGGGTTGAGAATGGATCTGGCCCGGGTAAATTGAAATCTAAGATTGGCAGGCAAAACTGTAATTGAACAATGGGCTGCCTTTAAAGAGGAGATGGTTCGGGTACAGTCGAGATACATTCCCACGCGGAGGAAAGGTAGGGCAACCAAAGCCAGAGCACCCTGGATGATGAAAGAGATAGAGTAAGATGAAGCAGAAAAAGGGGGCATATGACAGATGTCAGGTTGAGAATACAAGCAAGAGCCAGGCTGAATATAGAAAGTACAGAGGGGAAGTGAAAAAGGAAATAAGAAGGGCAAAGAGAGAGAGTATGAGAATAGATTGGCAGCTAACATAAAAGGGAATTCAAAAGTCTTCTATCGGCATATAAATAGTAAACAGAGGAGGGGTTGTGCCAATTAGGGACCAAAATAGAGAACTACGCATGGAGGCAGAGGGCATAGCTGGGGTACTAAATGAGTACTTTGCATCTGCCTTTACCAAGGAAGATGATGCAAGTGCAAAGTGATACATTTTGGTAGGAAGAATGAGGAGAGGCAATATAAACTAAAGGGTACAATTCTAAAGGGGGTGCATGAACAGAGAGACCGGGGGGTGTATGTGTACAAATCATTGAAGGTGGCAGGGCAGGTTGAGAAAGCGGTTAAAAAAGCATACGGGATCCTGGGCTTCATAAATAGAGGCATAGAGTACAAAAACAAGCAAGTTATAATGAACCTTTATAAAATACTGGTTCAGCCTCAACTGGAGTATTGTGTCCAATTCTGGGCACCGCACTTTAGGAAGGGTGTGAAGACCTTAGAGAATTTGCAGAAAAGATTTACAAGAATCGTTCCAGGGATGAGGGACTTCAGTTATGTGGATAGACTGCAGAAGCTGGGGTTGTTCTCCTTAGAACAGAGAAGGTTGAGGAAATTTGATAGAGGTGTTCAAAATCATGAGGGGTCTAGACAGAGTAGATAGAGAGAAACTGTTCCCATTGGCGGAAGGGTCGAGAACCAGAGGACACAGATTTAAGGTGATTGGCAGAAGAACCAAAGGCGACATGAGGAAAACCATTTTACGTAGCGAGTGGTTAGGATCTGGAATGCACTGTCTGCAAGGGTGGTGGAGGCAGATTCAATTGTGGCTTACAAAAGGGAATTGGATAAGTGCCTGTAGGAAAAAAAAATGCAGGTAACGGGGAAAGAGCGGGGGAGTGGGACTAGCTGAAGTGCTCTTGCAAAGAGCCAGCTAGGGCTCGACAGGCCAAATGGCCTCCTTCCATGCTGTAACCATTCTATGATTCTATGATTATATAAAGAATGGTTGATATTGTGTATCACTCTATTCTGTCCCAACAATAGGCCGTATTTTCCGATTGGAGGCCTCCGATCTGGAAAAATCTACGCACTTACCTGAGGGCTCCCGAGGTGCGTATCGTTTCGATGCTGGGCCTCTCCAACTCCAAGTGCACAGGGCATACGTATCCCAGAGGCGCATGCGGTTCGCAGCGTCCCTGGGATCACGTGGGCCATGGGGAGCCAATCAAAGAAGGGAATCTCCTTTCATACACTTGACAGAGAGACCTGTCAAATATGTGAATGGAGATCACCCCATTTAAATAAATTTTTTAAAATCACATTTTTAAAATTAGTTGAAATTACAATAAATTAAACATATTAAGCAAAAATTTAATTTTTTGAAAAAAATAATGTTTTTTACGGGGCTAAAAATAAACTCACCTTTTCAAAGTATTTTTAAATGATAAATGAGTGAAATTTAAAAAAAAAATGTTTTTCAACTCTTATCCTGGTAAAAGCAAGCCTTACGCCTGCTTTTACCAGGCATAAGAATTCCAAGGGTTTTCTGCGGGTGGAGGGTCTCCAGAAAGCGGAACTATCCGCCCGCAGAGGCCCTTCTCCAGGGCAGGCGTCCGATCTGTCAAGAGCATTCTTGATAGATCGGAAATGCTGGTTTTCAGCGCATGCGCTTGGCATGCCTGAAAGCGGCATTTCTGATGTCCCTATGGGTGTGTACACAGTGCGTACACACCCTTAGGCATCGGAATATCTGGTCCAATGTGTCTCTTTAACCCTAGACTTGCAGTTCCTGCTGCAACAGTGTAACATTTTCAAGGTTCCCACATCAGCCAACTTGTGGCCTTTCTGAGGGAGATTATCCCTCAATTTAGTCTTGAATTAGTGGTGGCTTTCTGCTTTTCAGCCATGTTTGCAAGGAGCTGGATCAACTCTGTTCAGACTTACGACACAAAAGATCCCTCTAGCCAGTAGATATAGGAGGAGTTTCATTTCATCTGTTTGGGCCAGATTTCAACCCAGGCCTCTGAGGTTCCTGGCTTATTTTAAGGTGAGGCAGCTCTGTATTTTGGTACTTTAAGCTTCATGGTGATGGTCACTAAAATCAAAATATTACATTTTCTAAGCTGCACGAGTAACACTGCTTTAATAGAGCGAAATCCTGTGCATATAATGATCGAAGACCAAACAATCTCTGTTAACGTTCTAATTAATTTAGTTTCTGGGTGGTCTTATAATTACCCATTCATCTTGATGATTTCAAAGTCTAAGACTCACTTCAATCATAATTTCCCTGAGGATTAACTGAGGTGTACTAAATTAACAAGGCGATTTTAAACACTTTGGTGTAGTATAATGAAGTTACAGTCACTGTGGCAACAGAGGGTAAGTTAGTTTCATTCATTCATTTATTTTTTTGCTTTTAGCAATTGTAGCAACTTAACCTTTGGGGTATAAGATCCTCGGGCTAAATTTTTCCCTCCCCTTTATCTTTTATGCTATGCATTTTCTGCTTTTATTTTAGGCTTCCAGCAGTTTTGCTTTATTTCCAAACATATGTTTATATCTCACACCAGTGGCTTTATCAAGGTGGCAAGAGATTTTGGCCAAAGGGTAGTCACAAGGACCAGCCACTTCTGACTTGGCACATAGTTACCTAATGCAAACATGCCTTTTCAGGAGCGTACGTGCGTGGATTTGACACCAGATTGAGTAGGAAGTATTTATTTTAAGTGTCTAGATAAATGTAGGGGGCCCTAAATCGAACATTTGGATGGGGTGCCCAGAACATAAACACTGACCCCACCTCCCCTCCCCCCCCGCCACCTTGCAAAATGCCGCAAGCAATTTCACTAAGGTAAAGACATTGGCCGGAAATTTCTAGGGTTCGTGCGGGCGGAAATGGAGGTGGGTCGGGTGTGTAATTTGCAAAAAGTCGGAGCGGGTCGGGAACCTGCCGTCATCCCACCCCCATGCACATTTCCCTCAGGCGCGTTTGCCGGTGCGGCAGTGACCCGACCGGCAGAGGCGGGCGACCTAATTGAAATCATTATAAGCTTGTTTTCAGACAGTTAAGAGCCTTTTTCTCCCTACATTTCAAATTTCCCTGCATGGCCACAAGGTTCACGAAGCTCGGAAACCACATCTGTCAATCTGAGGTGGAGTTCCGTGGCCATTGCTCTAGCTGATTAGCTGACAGCACCAAGTGTAGTATAAAAGTTCCCACCTGACAGCTGATCACTTTCCTCAGGCAGAAGCTGTTGCTGACTGCATTTCCAGCACAGATTGAGCGTTCTGCCGGCTGCAAGTCTTTCCATGAAAATCTCCATCCAGTGTTACCTCATTGGAAGAACCTCTCTCATCGTTGACAGATTGCTTCTGTCAACTCTACTTGCCCTGCCATCTATTCCAGCAGCTGGGGTGCTGTTTATACTGTCTCACCTCGGTCCTCAGAATTTGACCACGATGAGCCCCATCACCAACAACACCACCACCAACCTTCTCCTCAACGCCTTGATGCTCCACAGGACAGAGAGCATCAGCGCAGGGCTACACCACACTGGAGGCGATACATAAGAACACTAGCTGGGGAGCCCCGCGCTGCGAGGGCAATTTTGGGGCGCTTGGTCTCCCTGCCCCTGTGTGTCCCCCCTCTCCCTGTCATGTCCTCTCCCTGTCCTATCCCTCCCTCCCCTCCCCTCCTCTCCCTCCCCTCCCCTCCCTTGTCTCCCTCCCTCCCTCCCCCTGTCTCCCTCCCTCCCTCCCCTCCCCTGCCCTGTCTCCCTCCCTCCCTCCCCTCCCCCACCCCTACCCCTCCCCTCCCCCATTCCTCTCTGTCCCTCTCTCCGGCCCCTCCCCCTGCCTAGCGCCTGAGGTCCGGAGCTGAGGTCCCCCGCGTATCGCGTGGCTGATGGACGGCCGCTGTGGGTGGGCGGGCGGCGCATGCGCGGTCAGTGCGGGCGGCGCATGCGCGGTCAGTGCGGGCGGCGTGAGCCCCCCGCGATTTCCCGAGGCTCGCCCCCCCGCGATTTCCCGAGGCTCGCCCCCCCCCCCGCGATTTCCCGAGGCTCTCCCCCCCGCGATTTCCCGAGGCTCTCCCCCCCGCGATTTCCCGAGGCTCTCCCCCCCCCCCCGGCGATTTCCCGAGGCTCTCCCCCCCCCCCCCCCCGTGATTTCCCGAGGCTCTCCCCCCCCCCCACGATTTCCTGAGGCTCTCCCCCCCCCCCCCCTATTAAATTGTTATTTAATTCCCTAACACATCATTAAAATATTTACCTTAGTTCCCTAACACACAGAAAGTGTGGGGGAAAAAATTGTGAAAAATCAAGATGGCGGCCACTCACCTCGGTTCAGAAGGATAAGGACCGCCCACACACGCACCGAATGGTCGACCAGTCAGGTCACCGAAGCGTAGGATTGGTCAATCGTCGAGTCACTCGACACTCAACTGTAGGAAGGAACCCGCCGTCTGATTGGTGGACCTCGACGTCACACGGTCGCTAATGAGATGCTAATGAGCTGAACGTTTTTGGGATACCGCGGGCGGGATTTTTATCCGGCCGAAACGTAAATACACCTATGACCGGTCCGGAATCGCAAGCTTTCTTTTGAGGCAACGCGCGCGTCGGTACGCTCTATAACTTTCAAACGTATAGAGAACGGACAGACAGACATCGGGACAGACAGACAGAAGAGCCGCTTTATATATATAGATAAGAAATAGGAGCAGGAGTAGGCCATTCGGCCCCTTGAGCCTGCTCAGCCATTTAATAAGATCATGGCTGATCTTCTACTCAACTCCACTTTCCTGCACTATCCCTACAGCCACACCAAAAAGCATCCCTACAGTGACCAATTCTTTCCTTTCACAGTCACCTCCATTGTTGGAGGTAACGTTATGTCTGACCCTTCACTCCAACTAACTAAGCCACTTCTAGTGCATATAAGGTGCATACAAATTTGTCAAAGACCAGAAAGTCTTGAAAATAAAGAAATTTATGGCTCACATGACATTAACTGAAACTTCACATTAACATTGAATAAAGCACTCAAGTAGCTACCTTTGTGAATCTACTTGTGTGGCATCTTTCTCTCCCACGTGCTTCTACGTGGTGCTACCTCTGTGACTTCAGCAGAGGTAGAGATAGACTGCTCACTTCCCTGCTGCGATTGCTTAGACACTTTTGGCGGTCGTCCTCTGGGTTTTGGAGCCTGTGATGGTCCCGTCAAAGTCTGCTCCTCCTGTGATTGTGCAGGGGCAGACTTGGCCATCGCTGCCCAGGGAGGCATCTGGGGCTCTGACTGAGGGGATGTCAATGGGGGAGACGTGATCATTTTGACAGGAGTCCCCACTTCCATGTTCCCTCTCACCATTATCCCTCTCATGGGCCACCCGCACTTCCATGCTAGCAAGGAGTTGGAGAGCATCTCGCTGCACATCGGTGGGACCATGAGGACCCACGTCTACACTGACATCCCTCGTAGAGGGGAGGTCTATGAGCCTCTGCCATCTATTCTCCATAGACAGCATGTGTTCCTGTGAATGGCACATTAGCTGCTCCATGTAGGTAACCATCGTATCCATGGAGGAACCTAGTCACCATCGCCTGTGACACGGAGGTGCTCAGGTTGGAGATGGACTCCTCCATTCTCTGAACATTTGCAAACATCGCACTTGCAAAACCTGTCAGAGCCTCCTGTACTTGTTCTTGCAGCTCCAGGATCACCCTGTTTGTGGATGGCCCGAGGCTCAGCATCTGCATGCAGCTGAGCTGAGCTGAGCTGGGAGAGTCCTGTACCCTCTGATGAGGAGTCTTCACTGCTGTCCCTGTCTCTACCATCTGCTCTTGCTCACTTGTGACGGACCCGATGACAACACTACCCTATCTTGCAAGGGACCCACCGAGGTGTGTGTCTCTGCGCTGGTGCTGGGTGCACTCATGTCTTTTATTTTATTCATTGATTGGATGTGGGCGTCGCTGGCTAGGCCTGCATTTAGTGCCCATCCCTAATTGCCCTTGAGAAGATGGTGGTGAGCTGCCTTCTTGAACCGCTGCAGTCCATATGGTGTAGGTACACCCACAATGCTGTTAGGAGGGGAGTTCCAGGATTTTGGCCCAGCGACAGTGAAGGAACGGCGATACAGGTCCAAGTCAGGATGGTGTGTGGCTTGGAGGGGAACTTGTAGGTGGTGATGTTCCCATGTGACTGCTGCCCTTGTCCTTCTAAGTGGTAGAGGTCGCGGGTTTGGAAGGTGCTGTTGAAGGAGCTTTGGCGAGTTGCTGCAGTGCATCTTGTAGATGGTACACACTGCAGCCACAGTGCGCTGGTGGTGGAGGGAGTGAATGTTGAAGGTGGTGGATGGAGTGCCAATCAAGCGGGCTGCTTTATCCTGAATGGTGTTGAGCTTCTTGAGTGTTGTTGGAGCTGCACTCATCCAGGCAAATGACGCTGGTGACGCTGCACCCTCAGAGGCTGGAGGCTCCTCTGAGGAGTTGTCTTCCTCTTGCTCCTGGACAGTGGGGGGGTGGGGGGTGCTGGTGCTCTTGATGGACCTGTGGGAGAGTAAAGAGATGAGCTAGATATGTCATATGTAGATTGGGTGCAGATACTATTATGCACATGATGACCATTCAATGGCTGCTGATATCAGTCCCCATATGAGTGACTGATAGATGCCATGTATGATATGTAATTCTGTCAGCTGGTTGCTGAGATGTCCCCCTCTCTCCGTCTCCCACCTCCAAGTGCTCGGTGACCCCCAACAGCTCTAATGCAGCCTCCTCTGCTGTTGTGAGGGTAGTCATTGATGGGGTTCCACTGTCAATTCTCTCCCTCTCCCTCTTATTGTAGGCTCTCTTTTCCTGCAAGGAGGGAAAGAAGAGAAGTTTGAGTGAGAGTGATGGAATGAGTGTAAGGAATGGATGGGTTACCTCTGTAGAGGGTGACTATGATGGAGTGGGGTGGCAATTCCAAGTGGCCTCCTTGTGTGTTGCTAGCTTATATGATTGCACTAGGATGAGGGTGAGTGTGAGGGTGGCTACTAAGATGGGGATGTGATAATGTAGATAGAGAGTGAGGGATGGGTGGAGGTGCAAGGTCTGTTGGTGTGAGTAAGGATGCGCAGGAGTAGGCTTGGGAAGGCAGAGTGATGGGGATGTGATGAGAGGTACAGCAGGATGAAGGTGAGTATGGCTTTGCACTCACCTTTCCTGATCTAATGGGATAATTGAAACGTTTTCAGCACTGCACCCAGGTCCTCCTGACAACATCTCCGCTATTGACCTCCTCTGCAATTTGAAGCCATGCTGGCTTGGTCTGCTGGGGAGGTCTCTTCCATTCATCAGCAGGGAAGAGAACATCCCGGCGTGCTCTCACTCCCTCCACAAGCCTCTGGGCAGTCATCTTTGCTGGTCTGGGCAGTGCACTGACTGAACTATCCGAGATGTACCTTCAAATGCAATGCGGTCATAACTCCTTTAAATATCCCGGCTGAAAATGCGTCATCGATGACGTCACCAGACCCACACCATGTAATTGAGCCGGGTAACACGTAGGGCGGGCTTAATAGGCCCTATTAACGTAAAGTCATTTTGTGGAGCGGGATGGAACCAGCAACAGGCTCGCGATCTGCCATGGCAGCCGCCCGCACCAGACACGCCCAGGTAGAGAAAATTCTGGCCATGAAATGTGTGTTGGTGTATCTGATAACCTGAAACAATCTTTTGACACTGCAATGGACAGATCACAATACAAAGTACAATACTTAAATTGAAGCCAGTAAATCAATCAAGAATTGTTTCCCATAAACACGATCGACTGATTACTTTATGTTGCTTGTTAGCATGAGAGGGCAGTTTTTAGAATGTATACGTTTTCTAACTGGTTGGTTTATGGAATCTCACAAATTCTTCCATCTTGCTAACAGAAGGGTAAAAATTCCAAGGCCTAGAAATTCAGTATAGCCACGTTTGGGGCGCTACAGCCGGGCGGCCGCTAAAGTTTGCGCCCGGCGCAACTTAGCGCCACCTTCGCCGATATTCAGTGGCATCACCCCAAGAGGTTGCTGCTGCGCTAAAACAGGCGACGCACGACTATCATTAGGCGCTAAGCCGGCGGCCCGGGGTGATACCCCCGAGGGCGGGCGCAGCACAGGTGCGGCGAGTTGCTGATTGAAGGCAGACACTTTGGCGCCGGTGAGCTCTTAAAGGGGGAGGGTGGATTTGTTTGGCTGCCACGCCCTGCACACTGCAGCCCTGAAGCAAGGCCTGACCACTGCTGCTTGATCTGTACAACGCCCAGTGCAATGGAGAAGCCCAATGTTTCCACCCATTGCAGCCCCCATTATATGTTTCCAATCAATGCTATGGCTCTGAAGTTAAAGACAAGTGCAAAGCTGTGGCCTGAAGCCACAAGTACCTGTGCAAGTGTTGAGCCAAACCGGAAAGCTCTCTACCTTTGTCTCTCTCCAAAGATCCGTCTCTCACAAAGAAGGAGTGTTGCAAAATGGCTGCCATTTCTACTGCAGGAGGAGTGCCCTTTAATTAGCGCCCCCCGCGCCCCGCAGCGACTGGGAACCGTTCCCCTCTACCAGTCGCTAGGGGCGCCAGGCGCACAATAGGCTGGCGCCACTGAATTTCTGGTTTGGGGCGCACAAAGGGCGTTGCACCATAAAATGACGTCAGGATCTGCGCGCGCAGCTGAGCGCGCGCAAAGGCTTGGCGCCGCCGCTAAATCTTAACTGAAGTTGGCAAGAGGCGCAGATCGCGCTGCGCCCGGGCGCTAGCCGCTTAGCACCCCACATCTCCTCCTCCTAAGGCGCTAGCGGCTGGCGCAAACAACTGAATTTCTAGGCCCAAGTCTCTGATCTGTGCCCACTGCATGTAAAATCGTGCACTTCAAGTTCATGATTTATTTTCTTTTAATTAGCACCAACCTCCCAGAGGAAGGCGAGGCAACCAGTTTATCCGCACCAGCTCTACTCTTTGCGCCCCAAAAAAGTTAGCGCCCCCGTGCCCAAAATAGAATGGTAGCTGCCCAAGCTGGAGGCGGGGCGCTACTAGAAGCGCTCCCCCTCCCTCTTGGGGGCGCTGCCATTGAATATCGTGGGGGCTACATGCAGTAGCGCCGCGGTATTACAGGCCTTCCTCCCCTGATTAAAGGGGAGGGCCTAGCGCAGTGCGCCCCGGTGTCCTGCTGGACCACCGGGGAGCAGGGTGCCAGCAAAAGAACCCGGCATTCAAGAGGCGTGCCGGGCTGACCGATCGCGGCCGGCACCCCGCAGGAAGAGGCGAGAGGGGGCAGGTGCTAGCAGGTAGCCCCCAAAAAATGGCCGCCCAGCACCTGCCCTTTAATTTTTGCCGCCCCGGCCGCAAAAACAACACCCTGACCCTGTCGGACATAACGTCTGGCGGTAGGTCAGGGAGCGTGCGCGAAGTTTGCTGCCGGGGCGCTGCGCACGGCGATGATGTCATCGCTGGAGGTACAGTGCAATGGGGCGCTACCGGCTACTGCCACCACTAACCGCCTGCTGAATTTCGCGGGAGGCGTCAGTGGCTCCGCACCTGGGCACTAGGTGTCCCCTCGGGGTGCTAACGGGAGGCGCAAAGCAACCAAATTTTCCCCCCATAGACTTTAATCTGTCCAATAGACTGGCTATCTAATGCTGTTAGCTTGTCAGCTATCTGTGGAGTCTGATCCTAAATTAATCGCACCGATTTATATCACTCTCTGACACCAATCTCAAATGTAAGTTTATAATCAGCAAGAAGTTACTGCTGAATTACTGTGACATAACTGAATGACTTTTGTAACCTCTTACTTATTTTGTTAATTAACCCATTCTAAAATTATGTGTATAGACAATGTTTAAGTGCTGCAAACTTTGATTCTAAGGTTAATAAATACTTGTTAGTTCATCTCTTTGTTGTCTGACATCATAATTGGCAAGGAAGGGTTAATTAATTCACACAGTAACTTGTGCAAATCCTGATAGGTGTTTGGTAGTGTAACCACCAATATAATCCAAACTGATTAATGTCAGACAGCTCAGGGAGCCAAATTTCAGCAACATTGGCCTAGAAATTCAGTTAGGGGCGCCCAGCCGGAATTACCGCTGCGCGCGGAGCCACTTGCGCCAGCGGGATATTCAGTTTCAGCGCCCCAAGTGGAAGCCGGCCGCTAAACAAGGGTTTCGGCGCCCCGCTTGGGGCGCTGAAACTGAATATCGGCGTGCAAAGTGCCGCAGCGCCACCCGCTGCGGCAAGGCAGCCTGCGGTACTGCAGGCCTTCCTCTCACTCTTAAGGGGGAGGTGCCTGCAACAGCGCGATCCCCGCTCGCGAGTGCCGGCAAATGAGCCCGGCACCAAGGAGAAGTGCCGGGCTCTCTGGAAACAGCCGGCAATGGGGGGGGGGTGTAGGAGGCCGGGGACGGAGGTGCGGGCAGGTGGCCACCGAAAAAGCGGCCGTCCGCACCTCCACCTTAACTCGCCCCACTACCGGCACAGGTAGGCCCCGTGTACTGGTCGCTGTTTGCGGCCGGCGCGGAGGAGGCGGCAGCAACCAAATATGGCCAGCGGGGCGATAGCGGGGCGCTGCGCACACCGATGACGTCATCGGTGGCGGCGCAGCACTACTGGCTAACGCCGCCATTAGCGCCCCGCTAAATATCACGGTAGGTTTGCACAGTGGTGCAAAAGCCCTCTTTGGGCGCAAACTGGTGGCGCAGGCCACTGAATTTCTAGGCCATTGTCTCTTAGGCATAAACTGGGTGGTAAAGCTAAATGGTTCCTTGACAATGAGTTAAGATGAAGGGTTAAGAATTTGTACGGTACCCTTGATAAATATTCTTGTCAGGTATATATACCAGTAATCTTCCAGGATTGTGCTGATCTTTTCACAGCATAATTTCAAAGCCCTTGTCAAATTACCAAAACAGCCCGAGCCAAAGTCATGTAAGACAGCCTTTGGCTGTGATCATGACACTTTATCACTACTCGACCTTTCTGCAGCATTGAATATCGTTGACCGCATCAACCTCCTCTAAAGCCTCTGCCCTGTTGTCCAACTCTGTGGGATGCCCTTCCTTGGCTCCTATGAGAAAATACCTAGTGCATCTCCAGCAATGTCGTCTCTTCTCTCCCTCACAGTCACCTTTGAGTACAGTGCACCCTCCCTCCCTTGTCTTCAGCAGCCGCCATCCTACACTTTGGGACTCTCTCCGGTCAACCCTCCTAATCTCCCTTCCTGGCTTGGTGCCCTTTTTGCTTACAACTATTTGCGGTGTCTCGCACAGAAGCAATATATAAAGGCAAGATTTATTTGTTGTTTTAAAGTATCTCACAGATCTCCTATGGCTTGTATTGAAAGGTAGGATATCCTCTTTTACAACATTAAGAGTGCTCTGCCATATAATACACAATGTATTATCAGAGCCAATGATTTATGGTGACTGAATAAGGCAGATTCTGCTTTTATTACGTGGCATTCTAGGATTTTTATCATTTGGAGTTAACTTCTACAACTGTTCATTTTCCTGTGAAAACTGTAAATCAGTGGTGTACATTATTCTTATCTCCACAAGTATCATTTATTTTATATACATTCTTTTAACGAAGTATTTGATTTTTATCCCTTATCTTATTCAAATACGAGGAGACATATGGCCCCGATTTTAACTCCAGGTGGATTCTCCACTCAGGCCAGAGTTAAAATTAGTCAGGTCTCAATGATATCATCGGGCCGCAACATGCATCTGCAAAGAAGGACCCGATTGTCTCCGGGCGCATGTCCTTCCTGCCTGCTCAGGAAAGCAGGTTAAAATTGCAGATGTTGGGCTCATGGTGGCTTTTGGACAGGTAAGAGCCAGGACGATTTTAACTGCCCACCCGCCAGGTTTCTGCTGAGGGAGTAGGGTTGAAAGTGAATACACAAGATGCACCATGTTAGAGATAGGCACCTGAGCCTAGATATTCTGGTAGCACCATTCCATCCACCAATTGACTTGGCTGTGATCCCATCCAAATACAGGGGACAGGATCATTTGATAATAGTAGGAGGTACCTATACCTGTAGAGGTGTAACAGGGGCACTTATCCCATGGAGCCAGCACCATGCCCCTCCAAGAGGGGGAGCCTTTGGGTTCAAATGCCATTTCCTTTTAACCTTCCGGTCCATATTCGATCGAGAATGGGAGCCACATCCATTTTCAGCAGATATAGGTACCATTTGGCCAATCAGAGGTCTACCTGGTGTGATTCCTGGGAACACCCCCCAGGAATGTCCCCAAGCTGCTGCCGATACATAAAGTGGATAGCTAAAGAAAGATTAGGGCCTATTAGGGACCATGAAGGTAATCTATGTGTGGAGGCAGAAGACGTGGGTACGGTCCTTAATGAATACTTTGCGTCTGTTTTCATAAAAGAGTGAGATGATGCAAACATTGCAATCAGGGAGGAGGAGTGTGAAATATTAGATGAAATAAACATAGTGAGAGAGAAAGTATTAAGTGGTTTAGCATCTTTGAAAGTGGATAAATCCCCAGACCTGGATGAAATGTATCCCAGGCTGTTAAGAGAAGCAAGAGAGGAAATAGCAGAGGCTCAGACCATCATTTTCCAATCCTCTCTGGCTACAGGTGTGGTGCCGGAGGACTGCCAACGTCATACCATTGTTTAAAAAAGGAGAAAAGGATAGACCGAGTAATTACAGGCCAGTCAGCCTAATCTCGGTGGTGGGAAAATTATTGGAAAAAATTCTGAGGGACAGGATAAATCTTCATTTAGAAAGACATGGATTAATCAAGGACCGTCAGCATGGATTTGTTAAGGGGGGGGTTGTGTCTGACTAACTTGATTGAATTTTTTGAGGAGTTAACAAGGAGGTTCGATGAGGGTTGTGTGTTTGATGTAGTGCACATGGATTTTGGCAAGGCTTTTGATAAGATCCCACATGGCAGACTGGTCATGAAAGTAAAAGCCCATGGGATCCAAGGCAAAGTGGCAAGTAGGATCCAAAATTGGCTCAAAAGTAGGAAGCAAAGGGTTATGGTCGATGGGTGCTTTTGTGACTGGAAGGCTGTTTCCAGTGGGGTTCTGCAGGCCTCAGTACTAGGTCCCTTGCTTTTTGTGATATATATCAATGATTTAGACTTGAATGTCGGGGGTACAAGTATGAAGTTTGCAGACGATACAAAAATTGGTTGTGTGGTGGATAATGAAGAAGAAAGTTGCAGACTGCAGGAAGTTATCAATGGGCTGGTCAGGTGGACAGAACAATGGCAAATGGAATTCAATCCGGACAAGTGCGAGGTAATGCATTTGGGGAGGGCTGACACGGCAAGGGAATACACAATGAATGGTAGAACACTGATAAGTGCAGAGGAACAGAGGGACCTTGGAGTGCATGTCCACAGATCCCTGAAGATAGCAGGACAGGTAGATAAGGTGGTTAAGAAGGCATACAGGATATTTCCCTTTATTAGTCATGGCATAGAATACAAGAACAGGGAGGTTATGCTTGAACTGTATGAAACGTTAGTTAGGCCTCAGCTAGAGTACTTTATGCAGTCCTGGTCACCACATTACAGGAAAGATGTGACTGCGCTAGAGCGGGTACAGAGATTTACGAGGAAGTTGCCTGGGCTGTGGAATTTTAGCTATGAGGAAAGATTGGATAGGCTGGGGTTGTTTTCTTTGGAACAGAGGAGGCTGAGCGGCGTCCTAATTGAGGTGTATAAAACTATGAGGGGCCTAGATAGAGTGGATAGGAAGGAACTGCTTCCCTTGGCAGAGAGGTCAACAACCAGGGGGCATAGATTTAAAGTCAAAGGTAGGAGGTTTAGAGGGGATTTGAGGGGAAATTTTTCACCGAGAGGTTGGTGGGGGTCTGGAACTCACTGCCTGAAAGGGAGGTAGAGGCAGAAACTCTCACCACATTCAAAAAGAACTTGGATATGCACTTGAGGTGCCGTGGCCTACAAGGCTACGGACCAAGAACTGGCAGGTGGGATTAGGCTGATAGGTGGGATTAGGTTTGTCGACCAGCACGGACACGATGGGCTGAATGGAGTCCTTCCGCGCTGTAAATTTCTATGATTCTGTAGGTATTCGTGGTCACCGATGTAGGTATTGGACGAATGCCTACTTAATAATAGAGTTCGACTCCAGGAGAACAATCAAAAAGGTTTTTAATGCAGGAACAGAGGAATTCTAACAGGTTGCAGAGCTAGGTACAGGAGAGCTATAAAATAGGTCTTCAGCAGACGGAGACGCCACGAGGACTGAGTAGGCAGTCCCGTGGATTGCGTGATGACGTCATCACGTTCTTCCCGCGCTTGGGTAGTCAAGTGACCTGCGTGATGACGTCATCGCGTTTTCCCGCGCTTGGGACAGTCACGTGATGTGCGACGTGACATCATCGCGTTAACCCACATCATCGCGTTCGCCCGCGTTCCCAAAGGGGAAACGGCCCGTACCGGCAAACTGTCGTTAAAGGGAATTATGACCGGTAAGTAAGGGACACTCGGTGGCACTGCTACATGCGCCCCCCCCAGAATTCGCTTTAACGGACGTCGAACGGTGAAGTGTTCTAACGAGCCTGTCTGAACGACTCCTGTAGTCTCGAGACGGAGACTGCTGGGTGGCTGACGGTCTGGCGGGCGGTCGTACTTGGGTTGGCGTAACGACGATGGGTGGTCGGTGGTCATGCTGTCTCGACTTGGCGGGCGAGGTCCAAATATGTGCTGGTCGTGAGTGGATCCTTGCGTGCGTTGTGGTGGATAAAACGTATCCAGCCTTGCGAAGGACTGTGGCGTCATGGTAAATAAAATGTATTCAGCCATGCGAAGGACCGTGGAAGCGTGTGACCTCTGTAGCCCGTGGTTCGAAGCGGGCGCCGGTGCGAAACAGCTGGTCGCGTCATAGTGACTGGCAGGTTGGGCAGACACGGACCATGGCTCTGTCATTGTTGGGAAAAGGTCCCCAGTCTGACGAAATCTGCAGGAACGCCGAACGGGTGATCCAGGAGGAAAAAAACGTGGGTCTGGGCAGGTCGGTGAACTCGCCGACGGGCGAGCGAACTCTCCGGCAGTTGGGAACGCACAGAACGGTGCGTGCCGTAGTGCTACTACGGTAACACAGAAGAGAGTGAACCGTTGATCAGTGATCGGTGATGACAGCAATTTTCGCGTGGCCGATCGCGGCTGCGGGATGCCCACTGGACCCGTCCTCGATGGTCGCAGCGTCAGTAGATGTTTGCTTTTGTTGAGGGGAAAACTGTAGAGAGGGCGCCAACGCTTCTAGTTGTTGTTGATTGCGGTAGGGGGAAAAACTGCCGGGAGGGCGGCAACGCTTCTGCTTCGTGCCAAAAAGCGTGGTAGAAAAGACAAACCAGCAGGCTGACGGGCTGGTGCAGCGTCGGCGGGGGATGGGTCCTCGTGGTTTGTAAGGGATGGGTCCTCATGGTTTGCAAGGGATGGGTCCTCGTAAGTTGCGAGGGATGGGTCCTCGTGGTTTGCGAGGGATGGGTCCTCGTGGGTTGCGAGGGGCGAATCCTTGTGGGTTGCGAGGGGCGAGTCCTCGTGGGTTGCGAGGGGTGATTTGTGAGGACTGAGTCCTCGTGGCCTCTCCACCGGGGTGCGCTCCGATCCTGTCAGCCCATAAACGTGCTGTACCCGCGCTGTGAGGGTGTTATACTTGCTGTTCTGCCGTGGGGTTGTTGAAGAGGCTGATGCTCCGAAAGTCGGTAGAGCTGTCGAAAACGGAGACCGTATCCAGGTACGTGGTCTGCGCCGTATCGATGTTGCACAGGGCGAACGGGGCTTCTACCTTTATAAAGCACGAGGGCGATTGTTGCTCCCAGTGTTGCAGTAGCTGAGCGAAATGGCTGTAGCTTCCATGCGTGCTTTTTTCGTGGAAAACGTTCACAAAAAATCGGGGTCCGGCTGCGCTGCTTTCGTGAATAACGTTCACGAAAAACGGGGTCACCAATGTAGATTGTAGGTATTGATGAGCTCCCGTCCTCACGTCGTTGGTCACCAATTGTAGGAATTGGTGTTCGTCGGTTGTTGTTTGTCGGTTGTTGTTCGTCAGATGTTGTTCGACTTCTGTGAAAACGTTCACAGAGACGGGGTTCAGACTGTGCGCTTCTTCCGTGAAAAACATTCATGGAGACGGGGTCACCAATTGTAGGTATTCGTGGTCAACGATGAAGGTATTGGACAAATGCCTACTTAATAATCGAGTTCGACTCCAGGAGAACAATCAAAAAGGTTTTTAATGCAGGAACAGAGGAATTCTAACAGGTTGCAGAGCTAGATACAGGAGAGCTATAAAATAGGTCTTCACCAGACGGAGACGCCATGAGGACTGAGTAGGCAGTCCCGTGGATTGCGTGATGATGTCATCGCGTTCTTCCCGCGCTTGGGTAGTCACGTGACTTGTGTGATGACATCATCGCGTTTGCCCGCGCTTGGGACGGTCACGTGATGTGCGACGTGATGTCATCGCGTTAACCCACGTCATCGCGTTCGCCCGCGTTCCCAAAGGGGAAACGGCCCGTACCGGCAAACTGTCGTTAAAGGGAATTATGACCGGTAAGTAAGGGACACTCGGTGGTACCGCTACAATTCTATGATTCTACGGAGGGGGCGGGCAGAGCAGACCAAAGGACAGGAATTTCTTATCTTGTACAAAAGGGGTGGAAAGCCAGTGGACCAGGTTCCATCCTGTTTTTCAACCTCCCCTCCCACTAGATTTCCACCATTGTTTTGCACAAAATATATTGCGCAATATCTACCCACTGCTATTTAGCATGGGGGCGGGTTCACAGCGTACGGCAGTACTGTCAAGAGGCAACCTCAGGTTTTAGCAGCACTGGGAGAGTGGAATGTGGAGTTTGGCTCACTCATGGATTCCTGGGGCATGTCGGCATGCTCAGGGCAGCCAAAGGCATGGATCTGAAGGGGGTGAGATGGCTAAAATTCCCAGCATTGTCTTGGATGTTTCTGGTAGATCTTTGTAAACATTGAATTAATTCTGTTTTATTGGTTCCTGGAAAAAAATCTATTTCCTTTCGACAAATATCACAGCTGCATAAATAAACAGACAAGATTCCATTCTCTGTGTCTCTGCCTCCGAACGGTAAATAAACTCATAATTACTTTTAGAAAATTCTATTTTTACTTTTGAGCAACAACATTAATTTAGCAATTGATGACTCTCTTGGAAAAATGATTGTGAAGAGTCAGGCTTGCAACAAACAACCCTGCCGGTCTTCCTGTCAATCGTAAATACTTTCAGATAAGAATAAGAAAACTCTCATTAGTTTAGAAGTTTCTAATTGAAGGTATATACAATGTTAAATTGAGTTTAGTCATGTTATTTTGAATTATATACTTGTGAATGTATTTTTTAATGTTACAAACCATATCATCCAAGTTTGCAGGTGATATAAAGCTGGGTGGGAATGTAAGTTGTGAGGAGGATGCAAGGAGGCTTCAAGGAGATATAGACAGGCTAAGTGAGTGGGCAAGAACATGGCAAATGGAATACAACGTGGAGAAATGTGAAGTTATCCACGTTGGTAGGAAAAATGGAAAATCAGAGTATTTTTTAAATGGTGAGAGATTGGGAAATGTTGGTGTTCCGAGGGACCTGGGTGCCTTTGTACCGAATCACTGAAAGTTAACATGCAGGTACAGCAAGCAATTAGGAAAGCAAATGGTATGTTGGCCTTTATTACAAGAGGATTTGAGTATAAGAGTAAAGGGCCTAGAAATTCAGTATAGCCACTTTTGGGGTGGTAAAGTCGGGCGGCCGCTAAAGTTTGCGCCCGGCGCAAAGTCGAGCCCCCTTCGCCGATATTCAGTCGCATCGCCCTAAGAGGTAGCTGCTGCGCTAAAACAGGCGATGCACGACTATCATTAGGCGCTAAGCCGGCGGCCCGGGGCGCTAACACCGGAAGTTGGGCGCAGGGCAGGTGCGGCAAGCTGCTGATTGACGGCAGACACTCTGGCTCCGGTGAGCTCTTAAAGGGGGACGGTGGATTGTTTTTTGAAAGGCCGAGACTGGTGTATTTCTCCTCCTCCTCCTCCTCCTCCTCCTCTCACAAAGAAGGTGTGTTGCAAAACGGCTGCCTTGTCTACTGCAGGAGTGCCCTTTAATTTGCACTCCCCGCGGCCCGCATCGGCTGAGCACCGTTCGACTCAACAGTCGCTAGGGCCGCCAGGCGCACAATAGGCCGGCGCGACTGAAGATCCGGTTGGGGGCGCACAAAGGGCATTGCACGAGGAAATGACGTCATGATTTGCGCACGCAGCTGAGCACGCGCAAACACTTTGCGCCAGCGCTAAATGTCTACTGAAGTTGGGGCGAGGCGCAGATCACGCTGCGCCCGGGCGCTAAGCACCTAGCGCTCGACATCTACTCCTCCTAAGGCGCTAACGGCTGGCGCAACCAACTGAATTTCTAGCCCAAGATGTCTTACTGCAACTATATAGGGCCCTGGTGAGACCACACAATTGTGTACAGTTTTGGACTCCTGGCCGAAGGAAGGATATACTTGCCATAGAGGGAGTGCAATGAAGGTTCACCAGACTGGTTTCTGGGACGGGGGGATTGTCTTATGAGGACAGATTGAGTAGACTAGGCCTATAGGGGGAGAAATTGAGTATAGCCCTGTTTGGGGCACCAGCCTCGCCAGGGCGCTAACAGTAGCGCCCCGGAAACATTCGTGCCCCCGCACCGGAAATTGAGTGGTTGCGCCGCAAAGGGAAGCACGGCACTATTGGAGGCGCCCCGCATCCCTCTTGGGGCGCTGCGAGTGAATATCGTGGCGCAACGTGCCGCAGCGCCACACGCTGCGGCACGTTGCGCTGCGGTATTGCAGGCCTTCCTCCCCTTCTTAAAGGGGAGGGGCCTTGTGCAGCACAATCTGGGGCCCAGCTGGGCCCCCAAGGATCAGGACTGCAGGCAAAAGAGCCTGGCACCGAGGAGGAGTGCCGGGCTCTGGAGCGCAGCCGGCACTCCGCAGAGGTGGGGGGGGGTGTTCAGCAGGCTGGGGACGGGAGCGCAGGCAGGTGCTGGCAGGTGACCAACAACAAACATGGCCGCCCCGCATCTCGCCTTTAATTTGCGCCTCCCCGGCCGCAGGTACGCCACCCTGACCCTGTCGGACATAGCGTCCGGCGGTAAATCAGGGGGTGCTGCCAAATATCGCAGCCGGGGCGTCAGCGGGGCACTGCGCACACCGATGACGTCATCGGCAGCGGCGCAGCACTAACGGCTAGCGCCACCACTAACGTCCCGCGGAATTTAGCGGGAGGCGTGGGCATTGCCGCGCCCGGGCGCGAGTTGGCTTGCGATCCATTTAGCGCCCTCTTAAGGCGCTAACGGGTGGCGCAGCCAACTGAATTTCTCCCCCATATTCTCTAGAGTTTAAAAGAATGAGAGGTGATCTCATTGAAACATACAAAATTCCTCCAGGACTTGACAGGGTAGATGCAGGGAGGATGTTTCCCCTGGCTGGGGAGTCTCGAACCAGGGCTCACCATCTCAGAATAAGGGGTCGGCCATTTAGGACTGAGATGAGGAGAAATTTCTTCACTCAGATGGTGGTGAATCTTTGGAATTCTCGACCACATAGGGCTGTGGAGGCTCAGTCGTTGAGTATATTCAAGACAGAGATCGATAGATTTTTGAATATTAAGGGAATCAAGGGTTATGGCGATTGTGCAGGAAAGTGGAGATGGGGTAGAAAGATCAGCCATGATCTTATTGAATGGCAGAGCAGGCTCGAGGGGTCGAATGGCCTACTCCTGCTCCTATTTCTTATGTTCTTATGAGAAATTTTAGCTGAGTGAAAGAAACGGCAGACAAAAGATCTTTGCAAGAAGTGTTTGGAAGGATTTAATTGGTTCACCTTTTTGCTGCTGCTAAGTTCTTCTGATGTGACCATGCAAGTTTCTCCATTGTAGTTTCCAACCTACTTCCCTCATTTTTTATTTGTATCTTCCTCAACTCTACAAATCGCCACAGTTCAGTTTTTGTCTGCTTTCTGTTTTTGCTGTTTCAAAATTTCAGTGCATTCATATAAAATAGCAGATTGGCTCAAAGATTTTAAATTTATTTTGCAAACACCATCCTTTCAAATCTAATATCAATGTTTTAAAATGTTAGAATCTATGTCATTACAAATAAAAATAAGTGTTTATCTCCTTTATGAAAAAGGCTTAGAATGAAAATGAATTTGAATTCCTTTAACTAAAACAACAAGCAAGCTGCGAATCACAAGACAAGCTTGACATTTTACCAGAGGGAGAATTAACTTCATGCTTCAAAACACAGACATCTTATCATAATTTTACATGAATATTTGATTATTTTAATAGACAGTTGAACTTAAAAATAAGAGATGGTAGTTCAGAATATTAGTGCTGCAACTCATATTACAGAGACAATGCAGATCACATCGCTCCCACTTGGCACAGTGAGATCCCAGGCACAGCCGTAGTAGAAAGAGGGGACAAGTGGATTTCAGGTGTTTTTCAATGAGGGAAATGGAGGGGGAAGAAGCTGAAGAAAATTCACCTATTCTTCGATGAAGTCTGTAATGGGTGAGAAATACACATGATAACATCCTGGATTTTACTCTCTGGAGAGTGTTATTCATAAAAATACTATGTGATGGGAAGGCATCCTATATCGCCTGTAATAATTAATGTTTTAATTGTGAACACAATACGTTCATGACGTGAACCCTCAGTGGGTCTGCAATTTCATTTTCCCCTCACACCTACCAAGGAGAATGTGCACTGCCTCCCTTTCCAGTAAAGTTTTGACTTGTAATGTATTGTCACATGGTTTGTCACGTGTGTGGTGTATGTAACCTGTTCCACCTTAAGAGAACTACCTTAAGAGATGTACTACTTTCTCTTGGCTGCTGTATACTGTAATACCGGTGGTGACCACACCGGTATATAAGTGTTGTGTAGGGATTTGCTGGGCAGTTCAGCCCTGACCTCTGAATAGTAAAGACCTGTTAAAGTTATTCTTGTGGTCTGTGTCCAGTGATTTATAATAAGCATAACTGGGACACACAGACTTAACAGTGGCGACGAGTCCGATCTTACCCTGCGGCAGTTTTACATCCAAGGCAGCTTCGTCCTCAGAACGGGCGTCGAGAAGAGGCATCCGCCCTCATCATCCTGCTGAGCACCATCGCACGGGAGGCATCGAGAACCCGGGTTAAAAAGAAAAATTCTGACCACGAAGCCCTCCATCAGCGACAGGCAGTGATCATCCCTTCTACCACGGTGGTGGGTAAGCCGATCAGCGACACGAGCAGAAAGTCGGCCGCGTTGACTGTGGAGTGGGGGAGGGAAAACGGAGGAAAAAGGGCGGAGAACTCGACCACGGCCGGTGAAAAGGGCCGGGCTGCAATCGAGGCCGAGAGGCGCAGCGACTGGGGCAGCTTAAGGCACGAGAGCCGCGGAGAACTCAAACGCAGCCGGTGTAAAGGACCGGGCTGCATGTGGGGCTGAGAGGCACAACAGCAGGGGAAGCGTGAATGCCCACGGGAACCGCGGGGGAGTAAAAGCAGCGTCGGGGAATTGAGAACTGCTGGGGAGGCGAGAACGGCAGCAGCATGGCAGTCGCCATTGCAGCCAGCGGGGGAAGAAGACGAGCGTGGGAAAGACCGCCAAGCGCGGGAAGCCGCCATTTTAGTAGGCGGGGGAAGAAGACAAGCGTGGGAAGCCGCCATTTTGAGAAAAAGAAAAATTTAAAAACTTGCAAGGATGCCTAAACATGGGAACATTAATACCTTTGATAGCGATATCGAAGATTGGACCACGTATGTAGAACGCATGGAAGTTTATTGTAAAGCAAATAAGGTACCAGATGATGAGAAAGCACTAACCTTATTAAGCTCAATGGGTGCGAAGACATACGGGCTATTGAAGCACCTTCTGTCACCAGATAAACCAACGGATCAGACTTTCGCGAATACTGTTACTGTCCTGAAAAATCATTTAAACCCCACGCCACTGATGATAGCGGAATGATTTAAATTTTACAGAAGAACGCAGCTGAAAGATGAAAGCAACGCTGAATTTTTAATTGAACTGCGTAAGCTATCAAAGTACTGTCAGTTTGGAACAGGACTAGCAGATGCGCTGAGAGATAAATTTGTGTGTGGATTGTTAAAAGAAGGAACACAAAAGTGACTGCTTGAGGAGAATGATCTTACGCTTGATAAAGCTGTCACTATTGCAGCATCGCACGAAGCCGCAGCGAGAGGCACTGCGGAAATGCAGCTACGGTCACCGGAACTCAGCACCAATCAAATGGTCTTGGGTACAGTAAAATGTTATCGTTGTGGAAAGACAACACACGATCAGAACCAGTGCTGGTTCAAAAATCAGGAATGCAGAAAATATAGCAGGCTTGGTCACATAGCTAAAGTATGCCGGTCAGGAAAGAAGACCAGCAACAAAAAGTCACCGCAGGAAAAGTACAGAAAGGTACACAAGGTGACAGAGAACAGTTCGAACGAACAGAAGTCAAATTCAGACTCCAGCAGTAATGAACTGGGTAGTCTAAGAGTACACAATGTTGGTAATGAAGCAGACCTCCAAACAATCTGGGTCACACTTCAGATAGCAGGAGTCCAAGTGAAGATGGAATTGGACACTGGATCGGCATTGACGGTCATGAATAAGCAAGATTACAAAAGGTTATTCCCACATATTCCCCTACGGGATACGGAGATTGTATTGAAAACATACACGGGGCAAAGAGTATACCCCATCGGGAAGATAGAGGTAAAGGTGGTCCACAAGGGCAAAGAAAGCCGAGGAATGGACTTATATGTGCTACCTGAGGGAGGTCCACCACTACTGGGACGGGAGTGGATTAGGAAAATAAATATGGACTGGCATTCCTTAAAAGCACTAACGGTAGATTCCGGTAAAAAAGATGTCAAACCTAAACGATTGTCCAGAATATTGGACGATGCTAAAGAGGTGTTCCAACAGGGACTGGGAACACTGAGAGGAATTACGGCAAACATCAAGGTTGAAGAACATGCAAACCCGAAATTTTTCAAAGCCAGACCGGTACCTTATGCGATACGACCGGCTGTGGAAGCTGAGCTGGAAGGGCTAGAACGTTCAGGAGTACTGTCTAAGGTAGACTGGAGTGAGCGGGCCACGCCCATTGTTCCCGTCATGAAGCGTTCATCGAGCAACAAGCCGGGGGAACCGGGGAAGGTTCGCATCTGTGGAGATTTCAAGATCACTGTTAATCCGGTGCTTCACACGGTGCAGTATCCGCTTCCGCGAATTGAGGATATCTTCGCTTCATTGTCTGGCGGGAAACACTTCACCAAGATAGACCTGGCGCAGGCGTACTTACAGATGGAAGTTGAGGAAGAGTCACGCCAGTATCTCACGATCAACACGCATAGAGGCTTGTACCGGTATAATAGACTGGTTTTTGGAGTGGCATCGGCTCCAGCAATTTGGCAGAGGGCCATGGAGCAGGTATTACAGGGAATTCCAGGCACACAATGTTACCTGGACGATATTCTGATTACAGGAGATGATGACGAGGAATACCTTGCAAATTTGGAACTGGTGCTCACTAGATTGAAAGAATATGGACTTCGAGTTAATCGGCAGAAATGTGAGTTCTTTCAGAAGCGGATCTCGTACTGTGGTCATGTCATTGACCAGGAGGGGCTTCATAAGTCTCCTGACAAGATCGAAGCTGTTGTGAAGGCTCCCGCTCCGGATAATGTATCCCAGTTGAGGTCGTTCCTAGGGTTGATTAACTATTACCATAAGTTTCTGCCAAATTTATCCACGGTGCTGCACCCGCTGAACGCTCTTTTGCAGAAGGGAGTACCATGGAAGTGGAGCGAGGACTGTAAGAGGGCCTTTTGCAAAAGCAAGGCATTGATCACCTCAGAGGAAGTGTTGGCTCACTTCAACCCAACGCTGCCTATTCGTTTGGCTTGTGATGCTTCTCCATATGGTATTGGGGCAGTACTCTCACACAAGTTGCCAAATGGCCTGGAGAGGCCAGTTGCGTTCGCATCCAGATCATTGACCGCCGCTGAGCGCAACTATGCTCAGATAGATAGGGAGGCTCTCAGCCTTGTGTGGGGAGTAAAGAAGTTTAATCATTACCTGCAGGGCCAAAAGTTTACGCTTCTGACAGACCACCAGCCGTTGGTATCCATTTTTAACCCTAAGAAGGGTGTTTCGGTGATGACAGCACAGAGACTCCAGAGATGGTCCCTTTTCCTAGGGGCACATCAATATCAGATCAAATTCAAAGGTACAAAGCAGCATGGTAATGCTGATGGGCTGTCGCGCCTGCCACTACCTACAGAGGAGGAGGCACCGACGGTTGACCCTGTTGAGTTATTTCACTCGACTATCATCGAATGTTTACCAGTCACAAATGCAAGTATTGAAAGAGAAACCAGGAACGACCCGACACTGTCCCGGGTCTATGAAGTGACAGTGAAGGGATGGCCAGCACATGGTGATCCACTGTTACCGGCATTCTCAGCAAGACGAGAACAGCTGTCCGTCTGTCAAGGAACATTGATGTATGGAACAAGGGTGATTATTCCTCCTAAGTTAAGAGAGAGAGTTCTAAAGGAACTGCATGAAGGTCATCTGGGGGGAGTCAAGATGAAAAGCCTTGCTAGGGCTTATGTGTGGTGGCTGGGTATCAACCAACAGATAGAGGATCTGACGAAAAGCTGCTCAGGGTGCCAAAAAGTGCAAAATGCACCTCCGATTGCACTGCTGCATCCATGGGAATGGCCTTCAACCCCATGGCAACGTGTACATATTGACTTTGCTGGTCCATTCATGGACTCCATGTTTTTAATTGCGGTGGACGCACATTCTAAATGGCCAGAAGTGATTAAGATGACTACCACTACCTCGGAAAAGACGATCGCGGTGCTAAGAACGATATTTGCAAGAAATGGATTGCCAGAACAAATATGTTCAGACAACGGACCGCAGTTCGTGTCAGAAGAATTCCAGAAATTCATGAAGAAGAATGGGGTGAAACATTATACCTCTGCCCCATATCATCCGGCTACAAACGGGTTGGCCGAGAGATTTGTACAAACGTTCAAAAAAGCAATAAAGGCCATGAGCGAAGATCAGATTCCACTACAACACAAGGTGGACAAATTCCTACTGGCATATCGAAACGCCACTCATGCAGTGACAAACCAAAGTCCTGCCATGATGTTCTATAACAGGAGGTTGCGGTCCAGGTTGGACTTGTTAAAACCAAATGTGCGGAGGGAAGTTGAAAACAAACAGTTCCAGCATATAAATAACAAGACCACTTGGAGTTTCGAAATAGGACAACCAGTGTTAGCCCGGGACTATAAAAACGAGAAATGGCAATCTGGAACAATTCGGGCCAGACAAGGACCCCTGATGTACACGGTAGATATTGGTGAAAATGTAATACGGCGTCATGCTGACCAACTGGTAGAATCGAGAACAAGGGTCGAACCCATGGTTACGGCAGAGACAACCGTGGAAGAAGTTAGTGAACCTGAAGCATCTACCTCAGAAGTGAATGTACCTGATGATGATGTCCAATCCATAAGAGACCAACTAGATGAGTCACCCCAGCAACGAGAATCAGAGACCCCTGAAAGGCGTTATCCAACTCGAATCAGGAGGCCTCCTCAGAGACTGAATCTTTGAACTGTTTTTCATGAAGTTGTATATATATATGTTATTATGTTATGTTAAATGGGGATATAACTGTTAAGCTAAAAAGGGAGGATTGTGGTGTATGTAACCTGTTCCACCTTAAGAGAACTACCTTAAGAGATGTACTACTTTCTCTTGGCTGCTGTATACTGTAATACCGGTGGTGACCACACCGGTATATAAGTGTTGTGTAGGGATTTGCTGGGCAGTTCAGCCCTGACCTCCGAATAGTAAAGGCCTGTTAAAGTTATTCTTGTGGTCTGTGTCCAGTGATTTATAATAAGCATAACTGGGACACACAGACTTAACAACGTGGTTTAGAATGAGCATGCTCAGTTCGCTCTGGCCTAGCAAAGCAAGCTCATGAACTAGCAACTGGTGTCTCTGTCCTTCATTTGTTCTATCCACATATATTACATTTTAGCGATAAGAATGGGATCCCAAAGCTATTTTTAGGGATCATGGAAGGGCACGTTATTCAACCTTCGAGTCGAAAAGTTTAAGGTGAATTTGTGACACCTAAACTGAATTTTTTGCAATATTTTACTGTTCATGCTGATGCAGAATTGTCTGTACTTCGCCTTCACGTGTATGTATACACAGCAACAGCGGCGTTCATTCTCACAGCTACACAGGTAGCATGCTGAGTCACTGTTCAAAGGGATCGGGGCAATCATGGCAGTGCCTGCGGGATTCATCGGAAGCCTCGGCATGTTTGACCGAGCTTGTGAATCATTCAGTTTTACATTGAGCAGATGGAGATTTTTTTTTTAAGGCCAATAACATTATTGAGACCGAAGGTGCAGATGAGAATGTTCAAGCTCAAAATAAAGTAATTCGTGAACGTAAAAAAGCAATTTTTCTAACGGAGATCGGACCAGATGTCTTCGGAACGTTGACAAACCTACTCGTGCCAGGGAAAGCGAAGGATGCATCATTTGGGGACATTGTCAAGAAACTCGAGGACCATTTCAACCCAAAGCCATTAGAAATAGCAGAGAGCTATAAGTTTGGTACCAGAAACCAAAACAAAGTGAGTACATTGTAGCTCTTAAAAACCTGTCTTTGCATTGTAACTTCGGCCCATTTTTGGATCGTGCGTTGCGAGATAGGTTTGTGTGTGGACTGATGGATGCGTGCACACAGTTCAAGTTACTGAATGCTCCGAACCTAATGTTTGACATAGCATGCAAAATTACCCTATCTATGGAGATGGCGTCTAAGAATGCTAGGGAGCTCCGTCCAACTCAAGTGACAAGTGCAGCTGAGGTCTACAGTCACAAAGCCACCGCCGAACCTAAAGCTGTGAGACCGAGTCAAAAGCATGTCAGTGAAAGCAGTTCAGTGAATTGTTATCACTGCAATGGAAATCACTCACCACAGACCTGCCAATACAGAAATGCAAAGTGTTTTCACTACCAGAAGCAAGGCCATATTTCAACAGCTTGCAGAGCTAGATCGAAAGCAGTTAAAAGAAAAAAAAGCCAGGAGTTTTTGTTATGTGGTACATGTAATGCTGGGAAAGGTGGAAATGTGGTGGAGCCACCAAGGGTCTCAGAACAATTGGTAATAATCCCTTTAATTATAGTATAGTGCAACCGCGGACTACACCTTTAAACTGCCTGTTAACTGTACTGTATAGTGTTTCCCTGCACTCCACGTGATGACGTCATGACGCTGCTCACGTGACCACCAGTGGCGCGAAGAACGTGATGACATCATGACGTCAGTTTCCAGAAGCTTCCAGTAGTCGTCGAGTGCCCAGCAAGCTGTATAGACCTGTATACCGTTTCTCCTGTAGTTTCCCTGCTAACTTCGTTGTTCATTAAAACCTGTTGATTTGATTCATCGAGTCGAATACTTTATTCAGCTAGGAACCTCCGTTCCTACATTGGTGACCCCGATCTCGTCAGACAACTTTCGTCGAGGATGAACACGAACGCCGTCGCCCTTAAACTGCCGCAGTTCTGGGAACAGCAGCCAGCAGCATGGTTTTTCCAGGCAGAAGCACAGTTCACTCTCCGAGAGGTCTCAGCGGATGCGACCTGTTATTATTACGTGGTTGCCGCTCTCGACAGTGCCACGGCCTCGCGGGTCGTCAGCATCCTTGGAAGCCCACCGGACGAGGGCAAGTACGAAGCGCTTAAAGCCCGTTTGCTACAGGTATTTGATCTTAACAAGTCGGAGCAGGCACGCAAGCTTATTTCCATGCCCGGCCTCGGAGACTCCAAACCGTCAGAGCTGATGTGCCAAATCCTCACTCTGTTGGGCGCAGAACCCCAATGCTTTTTATTCCGTGAGCTTTTCCTCTGCCAGCTACCCGAACCGGTTCAGGCGGCGTTGGCCAACACAGCTATCACAGACGGTGCTGAACTCGCTGCAGAGGCAGACAAGAGTTTTACTGTCACTCAGCAATGTTGTGCAGCCGCGAGGCGCTTTTCCCCCACGCGAGAGAAACCCAGCCCGCCCCCGGCAGGATGGTGCGCGTACCACGCCCGTTTTGATGCCAAGGCTCGATGCTGCTGGCCTCCTTGCAGTTTCCCTCAAGAATACAAAAAAAAAACTCCAACAAGCCCGCATTCTCACGGACGGATGACAAGGCCTAAAAACCAGAGCAAGTTAGCTATGGCGGCGGGCTCAGCGGGCAAACTCATTTATATTACGGATTCCGTCATGGGCCGTTGATTCCTGTGCGACACTGGTTCACAGTGCAGCATCCTCCCGGCTTCAAAGCTGGACCTACTATCCGGCAGCCACGGACCTTCCCTCGTGGCAGTAAATGGCGCGGCCATGCGTACGTTCGGGAAACGAACGGTAAACTTAACCTTCGCCGGTCAACGTTTTGTCTGCGACTTTATTACAGCCAAGGTCTCACAGGCCATCCTGGGGGCTGATTTTTTCTGCGCCAACGGTCTGCTAGTCGACGTCCAACACTGCCGACTCATTAATGCGTCCACATTCCATGCAGTGCCCTGCCACCGCAGCACCGCCGTGTCCTGGTCGGTGGCCTGCGCGGTTCCGTCGCAAGACGGCTTCACGCGCCTGCTCGGCGAATTCCCGGAGCTCACCAGGCCCACGTTTTCGGCTGCTACCACTCGGCACGGGGTCGAGCACCATATCTCCACGACCGGAGCACCAGTTTACGCTCGGGCGCGGCGATTAGAAGCCGGCAAGCTGGCAGCCGCAAAGGATGAGTTCCAGACCATGGAGCGCCTCGGGATCATTCGGCGTTCGGACAGCCCTTGGTCTTCCCCACTGCACATAGTACCCAAACCAGGCGGCGGATGGCGACCTTGCGGGGATTACAGATGCTTAAATGACGCCACGACACCGGACAGGTACCCTATTCCCCACATCCAAGATTTTTCGGCTCATCTGGCTGGAAACGCTATATTTTCTAAAGTGGATCTCGTTCGTGGATATCACCAAGTTCCGGTGCACCCTCCAGACGTCCCCAAAACGGCAGTCATCACTCCGTTTGGCCTTTTTGAGTTCCCCCGCATGCCATTCGGCCTGAAAAATGCAGCTCAAGCATTCCAGCGTTTGATGGACTCTGTATTACGGGATCTACCCTTCATTTTTGTCTATTTGGACGACATCCTAATAGCCAGTAAGGATGCGACAGCTCACATGGCCCATTTGCGTACACTTTTCGCTCGACTCAGCCAACACGGCCTTATTGTCAATCCGGCCAAATGCACGTTCGGTGTATCCTGCATTGATTTCCTGGGACACAGGATTACCCCAGAAGTTGCCGTCCCACTAGCCACCAAGGTAGAGGCAGTTACCGCATTCCCGCAGCCTCGCACGGTCAAATCCCTACAAGAGTTCTTGGGGATGGTAAATTTTTATCATCGTTTCGTCCCCAAAGCGGCCCAGTTGATGCAACCTCTGTACGAAGCATTAAAGGGAAAGGCGGGCAAGGATGTTCTCACTTGGACACTGCAAATGGACCAGGCGTTCCGCGATACCAAGGCGGCGTTGGCAGACGCAACTATGCTGGCACACCCACTTCCGGGCGCGACGGTTGCCCTCACTATGGATGCCTCTGACTACGCCATCGGAGCAGTTCAAGAGCAATGGGTCGACGGGGGTTGGCAGCCGTTAGCCTTTTTCAGCCGGCAACTGCGCAAGAACGAGCGAAAATATAGCACTTTTGACAGAGAGCTGCTAGCCCTGTTTTTAGCCATCAGGCATTTCCGTTTCCTCCTAGAAGGCCGCCCGTTCACTGCTTTCGTGGACCACAAGCCGCTCACCTTCGCCATGGCCAAAGCGGCGGAGCCTTGGTCAGCTCGGCAGCAACGCCACCTCACGTTTATATCCGAATTCACGACGGATCTGCGGCACGTGTCAGGCAAGGATAATCTCGTGGCAGATTGCCTTTCCCGAGTTCCAGTCCAGGCAGTCCACCTGGGCATCGATTTCGTCGGACTGGCAGGGGACCAATTGGCAGATCCAGAGGTACAAGCATTTCGGACCATGCCTTCCAGTTGGCAGGTTGCTGACGTGCCGTTTCAAGAGGCAGGAACCACACTCTTGTGCGACACATCCATGGGAGTGCCCTGGCCTATTGTGCCGGTCGAATGGCGCAAGAAGGTATTCCAGGCAATCCACGGGTTATCTCACCCGGGGATGCGGGCTTCTCAACGGCTACTGACTCGCAAATTCGTTTGGAAAGGCATGCATTTGGACGTCCGGGACTGGACAAACAATTGCGTCGATTGCCAAAAGGCCAAAGTCCACCGTCATATCAAGGCCCCGCTGGCGGACTTCACGGTGCCCGAGCGCCGTTTCGACCACGTTCACGTGGATTTAGTGGGCCCCCTTCCCGGGTCACGTGGATTCACACACCTCCTGACAGTCGTAGACCGGACCACCAGGTGGCCAAAGGCGATTCCCTTGGCCGCCACCACCACAGCAGACGTAGCCAGGGCGTTTCTTTCGTCATGGGTAGCTCGTTTCGGGGTGCCATCGGACATCTCCTCGGACCGCGGTCCGCAATTCACCTCAGAGCTGTGGAACGCAGTGGCGCAAGGCCTGGGTACCAAGCTGCACCGTACCACCGCGTACCATCCGCAGGCGAATGGTCTGTGCGAAAGGTTTCATTGGTCCCTTAAAGCGTCCCTCCGTGCCAGCCTGAAAGGACCCAACTGGGTGGATAGGCTCCCATGGGTGATGCTAGGCCTCCGGACAGCACCAAAAGAGGATCTCCAGTCTTCATCGGCTGAGCTGGTTTATGGCCAGACACTCAGAGTGCCAGGTGACTTCCTCCCTCCGCACACCGAACCATGGTCTGCAGCTCAACAGCTCCTACTTCATCAGGAGGCGGCTAGGAATTTCAGGCCCGTCCCAACCTCGCAGCATGACCTGCAGAGGCCTCACGTTCCGACTGAGCTCATGAGTTTGGACTATGTCTTTATTCGACAAGACGGTCACAGAGACCCCCTCAAGCCGCCGTATACCGGACCTTTTCGTGTCATCTCCGCAGGTGATAAGTTCTTCACAGTCGAAGTCGGTGGAAAGTCTGATACTGTTTCTGTCGACCGGCTCAAACCAGCCCACCTGGATCGGACTGAGCCTGTCGTGACTGCCCAACCGCCTCGCCGTGGCCGACCGCCGTTAGCCACCAGACCAGCTGTGCATCCACCCACCGTTGATCAGCCCGATTCGGCCTCCGACACGCCTGCACCTCTGACTACCATTTCTGCCTCGCCCAAGACGCCGCTTCGGTCGCAATCCGGCACTGACTCTTCGAATAACGCCCCGTTTCCGCTGCCTGAGTTTCGTCGCCGTTCGGCCAGGATCATTAAGCCTCCTACTCGGTTGACAATGTCTGTTAAAGTGGATTCTAGGGGGGCGCCTGTGGCGGAGCCACCAAGGGTCTCAGAACAATTGGTAATAATCCCTTTAACTACAGTATAGTGCAACCGCGGACTGCACCTTTAAACTGCCTGTTAACTGTACTGTATTGTGTTTTCCTGCACTCCACGTGATGACGTCATGACGCTGCTCACGTGACCACCAGTGGCGTGAAGAACGTGATGACGTCATG
This sequence comes from Somniosus microcephalus, assembly GCF_052327205.1. Classification (NCBI taxonomy): domain Eukaryota; kingdom Metazoa; phylum Chordata; class Chondrichthyes; order Squaliformes; family Somniosidae; genus Somniosus; species Somniosus microcephalus. The sequence continues at coordinate 232,208,966 of NC_140994.1, forward strand.
ACATCAGTTTCCAGAAGCTTCCAGTAGTCGTCGAATGCCCAGCAAGCTGTATAGACCTGTATACCGTTTCTCCTGTAGTTTCCCTGCTAACTTCGTTGTTCATTAAAACCTGTTGATTTGATTCATCGAGTCGAATACTTTATTCAGCTAGGAACCTCCGTTCCTACAGAACCCTAGTTTTGTTGCATTTGAGAGGGGAATATGTGCATTTTTTTTTTAAGGGGGAAAGCAGTGTTTTTTTTTATTCGCTTATGGGATCTGGGCATCGCCGGCAAGGCCAGCATTTATTGCCCATCCCTAGTGTAATGTATTATCACATGGTTTGTCACATGGTTTAGTATGAGCATGCTCAGTTCGCTCTGGCCTAGTAAAGCAAGCTCATGAACAAGCAACTGGTGTCTCTGTCCTTCATTTGTTCTACCCACATATATTACAAGACTGGTGGCCTGGGAAGAGTTCTTGGGAGTCAGAAAGCAACCCAAGGCCAAAAAAAAAAGGTCAAACTGTCCTGGGAGTAGAGGTCAAGTAATTCCCTGCAAGGCTGGAAGTGACATCATGGAGGTCGTAAGGATACATGTGGGATTTCCTGACCACCAATTTGGGTTGAGGTTACCAGTATAGATATAACCCTAGTGATGGTCATTGTGACGTCCTAAAAGTGCTTTGGACACCTTAGAGGGGTGGAGAGGAATTCCCCAGATTTTGTTTCCCTGAATTGGCGTAGTTTTTTTTCTGTTACTTTTTTTTGCCTCTCCCTGGAAATTACATGGTTGCTGGTGGGAGGGAATATATGGTGGTCATGATGCTTAGTTGTGTCATGACTGTTTGGGACAGGTTCAGTGGACCAGTCGGACTTTTCCTACATACCTATATTAAGCCCAAACACACATAGAATGGGGGTGGAAACAAATACAAATCCTGCTTCTCCTTGAAGTTAATTTATAGGCTTTTATTTGGTCAATGATGGTTCAATACTAATAAATTTAACATTAGCAATGCCCAAGTAAAGCATGTTTCTCCTTTACACAGGACAGGAGATAACATTGCAGCCAGGATTTTTTGGACGAAACAGCCAAGTTTAACTTTGGCCCCAATATTTACAGGGAGGTGGGGAGGGAAACCCGGAAATGCCGTGAGCACGGAGGTCTTGCCGAATTTAATGGCTGAACCTCTATCATTTCCGTTCTTCCGTTTCCCGTGAAGCAGCCGGTCAACTTGAAAAGATGGCCTGCTGCTGGGTGGGAACGCCAGCAGTAGAAGGCCTCAGTCTGGACCGTTGGGGACAGTCCCCGCTAATAGGATAAGATCAGGGCATGGTGTGGGGGCTCGGAGCGTGGCAGCGAGCAGTGAGGGAAAGATCAGGGCATAGTGGAGCGGAGCGGGGCGGGGCGGAGGGAGGGGAGCGGTTTGACAGATCACAGCAGAAGATTTGATTGAGGGGGCCGGGGGGGGGAAACACTCCTGCTCCTCCTGGTCCACAAGCAGTGCTGTAAAAATCACTGACCTGCTACAGCCACACCTCCCAGTTCCCTTTAGCTGCCAGGTTTCCCGAACCCTGCAGCAGGTTGGGGGTTCGGAGTTCACTTATTTACCGATTTAACACTCCCCTGCCCGTCGTGGAGGGGGGTTAAAATTACCCCCTTTGTGTTTGTGAAAGTGTTTGCGGTGTTTACTACCTGAGGTGAACGTGAGTAACAGGATTCCATACGGCTGTTAGAAGATGAGCTGAAGGTCCACCGAACACATACAGCCTCACTGGGTTACCAGCATTTTCTTGTATCCGAGTGATTCCAAATGCACTTGCACCTGTAGCCACTATGAGCTTCGAGCTCCTTCGCATGAATGAAAGTAAGTGCTTTGGAATCACTGGAACGCAGTGCCCTGATGATTCGCTGGGTAAATGCACCAGCTGGTGTAGTTGTGCTGCACCATAAGGACCAGATGGACCTAACTTCAAGAACTCGTCTGTGCTGAGTTAGTCAGTCTCGCCTGAGATGGCGGCGGAGCTCAAATTGACCTGATCGACCTGAGCTAGGGAGGGGAGTGGAAGCGAAATTCAGTTAACAATTCTGATCGCTACTGAGTGACCTCTGCTGAAAAGTGTGTGTGGATTTTGAGCGAGGGTAGGATTGGGCTTGGCTGGGATGCCCTTCACCGTGGAATACCCTGCCCACACTCGTACATAACGAATGGCTACTTGGGCAAGATACTGGAGGGCTGATGGGATTCCTAGAACCAAATATCAGCACAAATCCCCGAAATCTGGGCGTTTTGTGGTCTGCCACATCATGAAGTGAATGTACACAGAGAGTCAGGGAAAGAGAGAAGAGCAATTGTTATCTTTATCCACTCTATTCTGTACGCGTACAGCAGTTGACATGAAGTCAACACGAGACAGACAAACCATATAGTATCAGACATGACTGAATAGAATAGCTACTGTGTGTTCTGCCTGTCTGGGCTCATACAACTATAAATTAACTTACACACATCATTCTCTTTCTATAAAATAATATTACTCACCACATAATCTACGTGTCTACTTCACAGCTTTCACTGGATCCTATCCTGCAAGAAAATGATAAATATTTTGTCAATACAGATGCAAGCAATTTTAAACCAATGCAAAACAAAAATGGTGGTGAGCGATGTGAAAGGCCATGAACAGCGGATGTATAACTAACACAGATTATATCCCATTTCCAGAGAGGGACTTCCTAACCAGATATGTTCACTACAGGATACCTGAAGGAAAACTGCCAAGAAGCAAATAAAAATCTGGTGCCTCAGAAAGGATCCTGGCTGGCTTTGAAACAGACAGAAACAGACACCAATTATTCTTCAGCTCAACATGAATTTAAGCAATTATGAGAATGCTGCCTCTCTTCTGCTCTCGGATATTAGGGAAATTGACCTCATGCTAGGTTGGCAGCTGAGCAGAGAGCGCAAACTCCAGATCTCTACCATGGAAACCCATCGCTTTATAAATTGCCTGCATTTCCTAGTTCATGCTCAAATATCGGCTGTTTCATACGGGTCTTCGTCATGTACTGAATGTATCCTTAGTAATTCATTCTGCTACATGAAATACCACAAGTGCAAAACAAAAATCCTGAAATAACATAACTTGCTTTAATACATACAGCGCAATGAATATCACAGGAAAACAGCTTCATATATTGGATCGTGAGTACCCTAGTGAATTTTTTTTTCCAATAAAATAGTCCCATTACGTCCCATTACTTATTCAACAAGAGTCATGAGGACAAATGTGTTATTCTTTCAGCAACTGTAAGAACACAGAGGCCTTTCAACCTTCACCGGATGCTTCTGTCATTTTGAAAGCTTTGTTTAAAAGACAGGAAAAATGAAAGTCTTCTTCATGCAATTTTGATGACAAAATATATTATTGGGCAAAAGGACAATGTGATGAGCATAATATTTTTTTTGTGGGGTGGGGGGGGGGGGTCCGAGGTCATCAGGTTGAGGCCCAGGCTATTTTAATTCTCGGGCCTCAGTTTCTGACGAGCATATGGCTTTAGCGGGATTTTAACCTGGAGTGGGATTCAGCCAGGGAGGCGGGCAGGCAGGGTGAGTGTCAAACCTTCCAACATCATCAGTTTGAGGCCTAGGCTATTTTAATTCACAGGCCTTATTTGCATTCCGCCGGCCAGCTGCCTATCTGAAACGGGCAGAAAGAGGCAGCTGGTTGACTTTGGTCAGGTCGAGGTCACGGGGGAAAGATTCGGCTGTTTCGCGAATGGGAAGTGTCGAGATCCCAGGGCAGCAGAAACCTGTATTTTCCTTGGGGTGGGGTGGGGGGGGGGGAGGGGCAGGAGAGTAGGATTGCACCTCCTGGCCATACAAAGGAAAGTTTAGGTCTCCCCTACACCAGACTCCCCTTCCTGAATGCAAGACACTATTGAAACCCACCTCCCTGCGAATTACCTGAGTGCCGGCCAAAGTTCCTTTTGTCCTGGCTGGCTGCCTCCTGCAGCCCGAAATTATGCTATCACCTGCTGTCCAACAGAGGTCAGAGGGGGTTTGCCGATCACCTGGGCCCCTGCTCACCCAATTCCCACTTTGGATTAATCAGAGGGGAATTTTAACTCCCCACGTCCGGCGAGAACTGGGTAGCAGCCAGTTAAAATGGAGTGCGGGATTTACCCACTTGTTTCTCGCCCCAGTTCAGCCGACTGCAACTTCAAATTACAGGCGGCAAAGACAGCCACCTGAAGCCGGCAGGGTCCTTCTTTAAATATGCAGTTCCGGATCTGATGATATCCTTGGGTCCCAACTACTCTTTCTTTAACCCAAGGTGTGAGTGGGGAGCAGTGGTAGATTCCCCGCCAGGTCAAAGCTGGTGGGGTCCTGCTCCTCCTGACCCCATAAGGAAAACCTGCTCCAAGTTTCCCCTCTCCACGATTCCACTCCGAACTACTTACCTTCAGCCTCTGGGTCCCTGGCGGTGGCCTCCAAACCACCCAATTTTAACACCCGAGCAACCGCTTCCCGCTGACTTCCCTGCCATTTTGGTCGGGAAATCAGCAAGTGGCATACAAATGATGCCCTGATGTTCAAATTGGCCGAGCTTCCCTGCTCGCTCGGCCACCTTCCTGCTTGTAAGTGAAAAATCAATCCCTCAGTCACTCCTAAAAGTGAGTTATTATTCCTATGTCTTAGAGATTGCTTTTACTTGCCCAGGATTTGTACAGTAACACGACAGAGGCAAAACCTATGTGGCCAAATGGGTATCTTGACTACTTAGTCTTCCTCATCTGCCTTTCCACCAATGTCTAAGTACCTGCCCAATGGGTTTTTAATTTGTTATGCTTCACTGGCAACAGAACTAGTATTCTGGTATTTCCAGTGCCTAGAAATGTGATCATTACTATGGCTCAACCTACTCAAATAATTTCTCAACTTGGGCACATACTTTGTTACAATCCTATTCTCATCAGTGGTCAACCCTGAGCACGCCTCTCTGAACAACATGCTCCGACCATGCATTCAGCTTCCCTATAGAAAATCAAATGGTAAGAACTCTGTAGCCTCTTGCGGTACCTCCCTATAAGCAAACAATACACAAACCAACATTTTATTCCAATCTTTGGGGTTCTGTTCAGCGTTATGTGCACAGGATGTCAATAAGGATCTCATTAAGCCTCACTGTCAGCCCATTTATCTGAGAATGGCATGGGATGAAGCAAAGTTGTTCCATTTGGAATTGTTGCAATAAGTAAGTGACCAGCTGAGATGTAAAGCTAGCCCCATGTCAGGTGAAATTGCTTCTGGGAACTCATAGAGTCATAGAGTTTTACAGCACAGAAAGAGGCCCTTCGGCCCATCGTGTCTGCGCCGCCCATCCATCCCTGTCCAGTCTAATCCCATTTTCCAGCATTTGGTCCATAGCCTTGTATGCAATGGCATTTCAAGTGCTCATCCAAATGCTTCTTGAATGTTGTGAGGGTTCCTGCCTCTACCACCCTTTTAGGCATTGAGTTCCACATTCCAACCACCCTCTGGGTGAAAAAGTTCCTCCTCAAATCCCCTCTAAATCTCCTGCCCCTTACCCTGAATCTATGCCCCCTTGTTATTGACCCCCCTACTAAGGGGAAAAGTTCCTCTTTGTCTACCCTATCTATGCCCCTCATCATTTTGTACACCTCAATCAGGTCCCCCCTCAGCCTTCTTTGCTCCAAGGAAAACAACCCCAGCCTGTTTAGTCTTTCTTCATAGCTGAGGCGCTCCATCCCAGGTAACATCCTGGTGAATCTTCTCTGCACCCTCTCCAAAGCAATCACATCCTTCCTATAGTGAGGCGACCAGAACTGCACACAGTACTCCAGCTGTGGCCTCACCAGCGTTTTGTACAGCTCCATCATAACCTCCCTGCTCTTATATTCTATGCCTCGGCTAATGAAGGCAAGTATCCCATATGCCTTTTTAACCACCTTATCTACTTGTTCCGCTGCCTTCAGAGATCTATGTACATGTACACCGAGGTCCCTCTGACCCTCTGTACTTCCTAGGGTCCTACCACTCATTGTGTATTCCCTTGCCTTATTTGTCCGTCCAAAATGCATCACCTCGCACTTTTCAGGGTTAAATTCCATTTGCCACTTTTCCGCCCATCTGACCAACCCGTCTATATCGTCCTGTAGCCTGAGGCTTTCCCCTTTGCAATTTACCACCCCACCAATTTTCGTGTCATCTGCAAACTTACTGATCATCCCTTTTACATTCTCATCCAAATCATTTATGTAGATCACAAACAGCAAGGGACCCAGCACCGATCCCTGAGGTACCCCACTGGACACAGGCTTCCAGTCACAAAAGCAACCTTCGACCATCACCCTCTGCCTCCTGCCACTCAGCCAGTTTAGGATCCAACGTGCCAAGGCACCCTGGATCCCATGGGCTCTTACCTTCTTGACCAGTCTCCTATGCGGGACTTTGTCAAAAGCTTTACTGAAGTCCATGTAAACCACATCCACAGCATTTCCCTCATCCACCTCCCTAGTCACCCCCTCGAAAAATTCAATCAGATTTGTCAGACATGATTTACCCTTGACAAAGCCATGCTGACTATCCCCGATTAATCCTTGCCTCTCCAAGTGGAGACTAATTTTGTCCCTCAGAATTTTTTCCAATAATTTCCCTACCACAGATGTTAGGCTCACTGGCCTGTAATTCCCTGGTTTATCCCTGCTACCCTTCTTGTATAATGGTACTACATTAGCTGTTCTCCAGTCCTCTGGTACATCCCCTGTGGCCAGAGAGGTTCTGAAAATTTGTGTCAGAGCCCCTGCAATCTCCTCCTTTGCCTCCCACAGCAACCTGGGATACATCTCGTCCGGGCCTGGGGATTTATCGACTTTTTGGCCTGCTAAAACCGCTAGCACCTCCTCCCTCTCGATGCTAATATGTTCAAGTATGTCACAATCCCCTTGCCCGATTTCTATGTCTGCATCGTCTTTCTCCATAGTGAACACAGATGCAAAAAATTCATTTAAAACCCCGCCTACATCATCTGGTTCTACACACAGATTGCCACTTTGGTCCCTAATGGGCCCTACACTTTCCCTGGTTATCCTCTTGCCCTTAATATACTTATAAAACATCTTAGGATTTTCCTTTATTTTGCTCGCCAGTGTTATTTCATGGCCCCTCCTCGCCCTCCTAATTTCTTTTTTAAATATGCCCCTGCACTTTTTATACTCCTCTAGGGCTTCTTCCGTCTTTAGTCTTTTGTAACTGCCAAAAGCCCCCCTTTTATTTCTAATGCATTTTTGTATCTCCCTTGTCATCCAAGGTTCCCTTTGCTTGTTGGTCCCACCCTTGACCTTTACAGGAACATGTTGGCGCTGTACTCTCTCTATTTCCCTTCTGAAAGTCTCCCACTGTTTTGATGTGGATTTTCCTATAAGTAGCTGCTCCCAGTCCACTTTGGCCAGATCCTGCCTTATCATATTAAAATCGGCCTTCCCCCAATTTAGAACCCTTATTTCCGGGCCGTCTTTGTCTTTTTCCATGACCACCTTAAATTTCACCGAATTATGGTCACTGTCGCCAAAATGCTCTCCTACTGATACTTCCACCACTTGCCCGGCTACATTCCCCAGAATTAGGTCCAGTACCGCCCCCTCTCTTGTAGGACTTTCTACATGTTGGCTCAAAAAGCTCTCCTGGATGCACTTTAAGAATTCTGCACCCTCTAAGCCTTTCACACTCTGACTATCCCAATTTATATTGGGGAAGTTGAAATCCCCCACTATTATTACCCTATTATTTTCACACTTACTCGATCCAAGTAAACACTACAAACAGTGCCGTGGCCACAATGTCCACATCCATGGTGAACTATCAAATCCGGATACCTGGATCTGTAGTCTACCAAGATTAATATGTATTATTTCCCCAGCTGACTGCTGACAGGTATGGGGCCTACATTTCCTACGCCCACCCTCTTGAAAGGTTTACTAATAATGGGTAGAGGTTGCAGTGGTGCTTAGTTGTAATCCCCCAGTTCACCCATGTGCTGACACTAATCATATGTCTGCTAAATTTAGTCATTTCCTAGGAGATTCTGAGCCAACAAAATGCTTCAACAGCATGTTCTTTATGCGTTTTGCCACCTGATGTTCTGCAGGAGGGAGATCATGAGCTACCGTTAGTAAATCATTTTGGTACACACGCAACACCACTGTATGTCAGAACTCTTTTCTGATTCCTGTTTGTAACTTATTTTGGTTTGTCATGATGGGCTAAAAGCCCCTTGCAAAATATCGTGAGTGACTCCTCGCCAATTGGTACTCTCATGCCAGTGCCACCCCCACCTTGGTTTGGCTTGGTTCCATAACCTTTATCTGACTGCAAGTAAATGCCCAAGCTTTCTCTTCTTTAACCACATCCACCATAATGTCCCCATTATTCAGATTATTCAGGTGGCACGATTTTGAAAAGTGCAGATGAGCAGAGAGACCTTCGTGTCCATATACACAAATCCTTACAGGTGGCAGGACAACTTGATAAGGTGGTTAAAAACGCATATGGGTTACTTGGGTTTATAAATAGAGACAAAGAATATAAAAGCAAAGAGATCATGCTGGAATTTATACATCATTGGTTAGGCCTCAGCTGGAGTATTGTGGACAATTCTGGGCACCACTTTCAGGAAACATGTCAAAGCCTTAGAAAGAGTAGAGAGGAGGTTTACCAGGGTGTTACCAGGGTTGAGAGACTTCAGTTATGAGGAGAGGTTGGAAAAATGAGGACTGTTCTCCTTGAAGCAGAGAAGGTTAAGAGGTGACCTAATAGAGTTTTTCAAGGCGATGAGAGGTTTTGATAGTGTAGATAGAGAAAAACTATTCCCTCTGGCAAGTGGGTCAATAACCAGAGATCTAAATTTAAAATCATTGGCCAAAGATCTAGAGGGGAGAGGAGGAGAAGTTTTTCACTCAGAGTTGTCAGGATCTGAAACGTTCTACCTGAAAAGGTGGTGGAAGCTGAATAATTTTAAAGGGGAGTTGGACAGGTCCTTGAGGATGAGGAACTTACAGGGTTATGGACAAAAAAACGGGGGGGGGTGGGACTAAACACGACTGCTCTTTCAAAGAGCCAGCACAGACACGATGGGCCAAATGGCCTCCTTCTGTGCTGTAAGCTTCTATGATTGATCGGATATGAGCTTAGGTATTCCTACTTTTGTCACCTCCAACCACGATTGACACTTGAGTTGTGCTCCACCCAGTGGTACATCAAAAAAGTGATCTGCTCATTTACCCAGCTGCCTCAGCTCTTGCATTACCGGTCAAGCAGCTAAACCGCTAGATCATCTGGTATGGTAGCATAGTGGTTATGTTACTGGACTAGAAATCCAGAGGCCTGGACTAAGGATACAGAGACATGAGTTTAAATCCCACCATGGCAGCTGGGGAATTTAAATTCAGTTAATTAAATGAATCTGGAATAATAAAACTAGTATCAGTAATAATGACCATGAAACCGGATTGTTGTACAAACCCATCTGGCTCACTAATGTACTTTAGGGAAGGAAATCTGCTGTCCTTACCTGGTCTGGGTTATATGTGACTCCAAATCCACAGTAATGTGGCTGACTCTTAACTGCCCTCTACGGTTCAAGAAGGCGGCGCACCACCACCTTTTTGAGGGCAATTAGGGATGGGCAATAAATGCTGGCCTTGCCAGCGATGCCCACATATGAATAAAAAAATAATAATCTGGTATTACTTCCAGAATTCAATCACTTAACAGAACATAAGAACATAAGAAGTAGGAGCAGGAGTAGGCCATACGGCCCCTCGGGCCTGCTCCGCCATTCAATAGGATCATGGCTGATCCAAACCTAGACTCACGTCCACTTCCCTGCCCTCTCCCCGTAACCCCTAATTCCCTTATCTGCTAGGAAACTGTCTATCTCCGTTTTAAATTTATTTAATGTTGCAGCTTCCACAGCTCTCTGGGGTAGCAAATTCCATAGATTTACTACCCTCTGAGTGAAGAAGTTTCTCCTCATCTCAGTTTAGAAAGGCCAGCCCCTTATTCTAAGATTATGCCCCCTAGTTCTAGTCTCACCCATCAGTGGAAACATCCTCACCACATCCACCCGATCAAGCCCCCTCACAATCTTATGTTTCGATAAGATCGCCTCTCATTCTTCTGAACTCCAATGAGTAGAGGCCCAACCTACTTAACCTTTCCTCATACGTCAACCCCCTCATCTCCGGAATCAACCGAGTGAACCTTCTCTGAACCGCCTCGAGAGCAAGTATATCTTTTCTTAAATATGGAAACCAAAACTGCACGCAGTATTCCAGGTATGGCCTCACCAATACCCTGTATAACTGCAGCAAGACTTCCCTGTTTTTATACTCCATCCCCCTTGCAATAAAAGCCAAGATTCCATTGGCCTTCCTGATCACCTGCTGCACCTGCATACTGACATTTTGTGTTTCATGCACCAGGACCCCCAGATCCCTTTGTACTGTAGCACTTTGCAGTTTCTCTCCATTTAGATAATAACTTGCTCTTTGATTTTTTCTGCCAAAGTGCATAACCTCACACTTTCCAATATTATATTCCATCTGCCAAATCTTTGCCCCTCACTTAGCCTGTCTATGTCCTTTTGCAGGTTTTTTATGTCCTCCTCACTCACTGCTTTCCCTCCCATCTTTGTATCGTCGGCAAACTTGGATATGTTGCACTCGGTCCCTTCCTCCAAATCGTTAATATAGATTGTAAAGAGTTGGGGTCCCAGAACTGACCCCTGCAGAACACCACTAGTTACTGATTGCCAGCCCGAGAATGAACCATTTATCCCAACTCTTTGTTTTCTGTTAGATAGCCAATCTTCCACCCATGCCAGTATATTACCCCCAATCCCGTGATTTTTTATCTTGATCAGTAATCTTTTGTGTGGAACCTTGTCAAATGCCTTTTGGAAGTCCAAATACACTACATCCACTGGTTCCCCTTTATCCACCCTGTATGTTACATCCTCAAAGAATTCGAGCAAATTTGTCAAACATGACTTCCCCTTCATAAAACCATGCTGACTATGTCCTATTAAATTATGTTTATCCAAATGCTCTGTTACTGTTTCTGTTAAGTCTGTGTGTTCTAGTTGTATTTAAGATTAATTACTGACACAGACTACAAGAATAACGTTTCAACAGGTCTTTACTAGTTGGAGGTCAGGGCTATACTAACAGCAATATCACTGCACAGTACTTATATACCGGTGGTCACCACCAGTATTACGTATACAGCAGCCAGAGAAAGTAGTACATCTCTTAAGGTGGAACAGGCTTAAGTTCTCTTAAGGTGGAACAGGTTACATACACCACAGTTTCCTTAATAATGGACTCCAACATTTTACCAACCACAGATGTTAGGCTAACTGGTCTATAGTTTCCAGCTTTTTGTCTACTTCCCTTCTTAAATAAGAGTGTTACATTAGCAGTTTTCCAATCTGCTGGGACCTTTCCTGAGTCCAGGGAGTTTTGGAAAATAATCACCAATGCATCCACAATCCCTACCGCCACTTCTCTCAAGACCCTAGGATGTAGGCCATCAGGTCCGGGGGATTTATCCACCTTAAGTCACATTATTTTACCAAGTACCATCTCCTTAGTGATTTTAATCGTGTTTAGCTCCTCCCCCCCCCATTGCCCCCTGTTTGTCCAGTGTTGGGATATTTTTAGTGTCCTCTACTGTAAAGACTGATACAAAATATTTGTTCAGCGTCTTTGCCATCTCCATGTTCCCCACCACTAGTTTCCCGGTCTCATCCTCTAAGGGACCGACGTTCACTTTAGCCACCCTTTTTCTTTTTACATAGCTGTAGAAACTCTTGCTATCTGTTTTTATATTTTTTGCTAGTTTACTTTCACAATAATCTATCTTCCCTTTCTTAATTAACACAGCCTTGTAATCTGTTACAAAAAAGGTTATTTGGGGGGTTTGGGGTGGGGGGGACTCATGGGTAAAGTGAGGTGAGAGGTTGCATGAATAAGTAAAAAGGCCAGTTTTACTGTGCATCATAACAATACTTCTGGGGCATTGCATCATTTCTCGGATGCTGTACTGGCTCCAGCTGTAGCTGGCAAGTAATGTTGCACTGTCAAACCATCCAGTTAGGTGGATCCCACTGGACGTGGTCTCGACGTATTTTAGATCTGGCAGTGTTATATTAAAAATTTGGTGCCAAATTGATAACAAAGCCTGTGCAAATCCAGTGTCAAATTTATAGTACAACAACAGGATTACTGTACATACAGCAGGGGAGCCAATCATCCCTCAGCTGACACCAATGTGACCTTCTTGTGGATGCTTCTTCTGTGGTAATGTAATCAGTAGGAAGAGTAACCCGCGCTTCCTGCTACAAACTTCCACAGGTCGATGAGGTACCATGGTTTTGTTTTCAGCTGATCATTAAACTGTAGGGATAGCTGGCTGCGTGAATTAAGGGCTGGTGAAGCAGCAGAGATCTTATTACTTCAAGGGCCCGTTTCACATATTGAAGCAGCTGGTATAAAACCTGGAGGAGAAATTAATTATTCAATTCAGTTTTGTCCTGTGAAATATGATCTCCAGCTCACATCATATTTTCTGATTGGCTATATAATTACCTAACCTGCACATATCTATAAATATGCAGTTAGACTGTAGTCTACAATGTTAAAATAGTAGTTCAGCGGTATAATCTTAATAAGATGCGGAGTGCAAAAATAATGGAGAAATAATGGGAATGACAGAGGTAATGCAAGAGATAATACCTGAAAGAGGGAATGTGTTAGATAGGGGGGATAAGAGAGAGAGAGAGAGGCCTACAAATTGGTTCCTGCCATCCTGTGCCTAATGACACAAACTGAGCACAAGGAATGATCCCTGCGCCAGAATGGGTAGGCCCAAAGCATACCCAATATTGGGCCTCATTTTCATGAGGCTGGCAAGGTGCGGACACTTGCTGGGCGTTGCCAGGCAGCTCACCGGTGAAGAGGATTTCCATTTTAGGCTGCTGTGTTGCCGGCAGTAATCTGGAGGGAGGTGGCAATCAGGAGAGGGGAAAAGCAATTAGGAGGGAGAAAGCTGATCACAGGCCGGCACCTCCCAGTTCCACATTCAGGCAAGTAGTTTTTTTATTAAAACATCTTCTGTTTGGTGGCAGCCTATTTTTAGTTCAAAATAAAATGAGTTTCATTATTTGCAATGTCTAGACAAGTGTAGGACCTGATATCATGACATAATTACAATGTCATTCTTATCAGGTCCTGTACATAATGTCACAGTTCTGAGCTAAGCTCCAGTCTATCATCACGATTGCCTACTTCCAACTCTGAAATATCACCGGACTCCATTGCTCCCTCACTCACACAGTCACTTAAATCCTCACACCTTCAGTTATTACTTTCCCCAAGTTTTTCAGTATATGGAGTTAGGTTACAGATCAGCCATGATCTCGTTGAATGGCGGAACAGGCTTGAGGGGCTAAATAGCCTACCCCTGTTCCTAGGTTCCATCACCAGCCTCCCAAATGCCCCTTGCACTAAGTCCGACTCAACCCTATCCTTGCTGACCTGCACGGACTCCCCACATTCCATGGCACATTGATTTCAAAATCCTCATTCTCTTCCACAAATCTGTGGCACAGATGCAGCGTAGTCACATCAATTAGATTAATTAATTCAGATGTAGTCCGTCGCCAGGGACAGGATGGTGTGACTAGAAGTGAGGCAGGTACGGGGATCCAGGAGGTAGTGTTGGAGGAGCCGCAGCCCTTGCTCTTGTCCAACAGGTTTGAGGCTCTCACTCCCTTTGAGGATGGGAACGGGGACTGCGGGGAGGATGAGCAACCTGGCCACAGCATCGTGGAGCGGGGGGCCATTTAAGTGGGGGGAGTTAAAAGAAATGTTGTAGTGGTAGGGGATAGTATCGTTAGGGAGATAGATAGGGTTCTTTGCAGCCGAGAGCGAGAGTCCCGAAGGCTGTGTTGCCTGCCCGGTGCCAGGGTTAAGGACATCTCCTCTGGGCTGGAGAGAAACTTGGAGTGGGAGGGGGAGGATCCAGTTGTCGTGGTCCATGTTGGTACCAACGACATAGATAGGACAAGGAAAGAGATTCTGCTGAGGGAGTTTGAGCAGCTAGGGGCCAAATTAAAAAGCAGAACCACAAGGGTAATAATCTCTGGATAACTACCTGAGCCACGTGCAAATTTGGCTAAGGTAAATAAAATTAGAGCGTTAAATGCGTGGCTCAAAGACTGGTGTGGGAGAAATGGGTTTTGCTTCTTGGGACACTGGCATCAGTACTGGGACAGGAGAGAGCTGTTCCGTTGGGACGGACTTCACTTGGCCAGTGCTGGGACTAGAATCCTGGCGAATCGAATAACTAGGTCTGTAGAGAGGGCTTTAAAGTAATTAGTGGGGGGGAGGTTTTAAGAGAGCGAAAAATAAAAATGACAGCAGAGAAGGCAGTAGAGCAAGGTAGCACTGGGGGAATTAAAAACCAGAGCGTGTCAGGAAGGGACAGAATGTATAATGATAAAGGTAAAGTGGTAAAAGGGGTAAAAGCAGGAATAAATTGTCAGAAAACATATTTGAAAGTTCTTTATCTGAATGCACGCAGCATTCGTAACAAAATAGACGAGTTGACGGTACAAATAACTACACATGGGTATGATCTGGTGGCCATTACGGAAACATGGCTGCAAGATGATCATGACTGGGAACGAAACATACAAGGGTATTTGACAATTAGGAAGGACAGACAGGAAGGAAAGGGAGGTGGGGTTGCTATGTTAATCAAGGATGGAATCACTGCAATAGTCAGAAATGATATTGGGTCAAAGGATCAGGATAGTGAAACAGTTTGGGTAGAGATAAGGAACAATAAGGGGAAAAAAAAAAGTCACTAGTGGGCGTAGTCTATAGGCCTTGTAACAGTTGCAATTCTGTTGGTCGGAGTATAAATCAGGAAATAGTTGGGACTTGTGATAAGGGAACAGCTATAATCATGGGGGATTTTAACTTTCATATTGACTGGACTAATCAAATTGGGCATGGCAGCCTTGAGGAAGAGTTCATAGAGTGTATTAGGGACGGGTTCCTTGAGCAGTATGTAACTGAACCAACCAGGGGGCAGGCAATCTTAGATCTGGTCCTGTGTAATGAGACAGGATTAATAAAATATGTCCTAGTAAAGGATCCCCTTGGAATGAGTGACCATAATATGGTTGAATTCCAAATTCAGTTTGAGGGTGAGAGAGTTGGATCTCAAACCAGCGTACTGAGCTTAAATAAAGGAGACTATGAAGGTATGAGAGTAGAATTGACTAAAGTGGACTGGGAAAACAGATTAAAGTGTAAGATGGTACAAGAGCAGTGGTCTACATTCAAGGAGATATTTCACATCTTTCAAGATAAATATATTCCACTGAGGAAAAAGGGGAGTAAAAGAAAAGACAGCCATCCGTGGCTTAGTAAAGTAATAAAGGATAGTATCCGACTGAAAACAAGGGCATATAAAGTAGCCAAATCTAGTGGGAGGATAGAAGATTGGGAAGCATTTAAAAGCCAGCAAACAATAACTAAAAGATTAATTAAGAAAGGGAAGATAGATTATGAAAGTAAACTAGCAAAAAATATAAAAACAGATAGCAAGAGTTTCTACAGCTATATAAAAAAGAAAAAGGGTGGCTAAAGTGGTCCCTTAGAGGATGAGACCGGGAAACTAGTGGTGGGGAACATGGAGATGGCAAAGACGCTGAACAAATATTTTGTATCAGTCTTTACAGTAGAGGACACTAAAAATATCCCAACACTGGACAAACGGGGCAATGGGGGGGGGAGGCGGGAAGAGCTAAACATGATTAAAATCACTAAGGAGATGGTACTCGGTAAAATAATGTGACTTAAGGTGGATAAATCCCCCGGACCTGATGGCCTACATCCTAGGGTCTTGAGAGAAGTGGCGGTAGGGATTGTGGATGCATTGGTGATTATTTTCCAAAACTCCCTGGACTCAGGAAAGGTCCTGGCAGATTGGAAAACTGCTAATGTAACACACTTATTTAAGAAGGGAAGTAGACAAAAAGCTGGAAACTATAGACCAGTTAGCCTAACATCTGTGGTTGGCAAAATGTTGGAGTCCATTAGTAAGGAAACAGTAACAGAGCATTTGGATAAACATAATTTAATAGGACAGAGTCAGCATGGTTTATGAAGGGGAAGTCATGTTTGACAAATGTGCTCGAATTCTTTGAGGACGTAACAGACAGGGTGGATAAAGGGGAACCAGTGGATGTAGTGTATTTGGACTTCCAAAAGGCATTTGACAAGGTTCCACACAATAGATTACTGATCAAGATAAAAAATCACGGGATTGGGGGTAATATACTGGCATGGGTGGATGATTGGCTATCTAACAGAAAACAAAGAGTTGGGATAAATAGTTTGTTCTCGGGCTGGCAATTGTAATGTATGTAATGTATATATACCTTAAGGGAGAGAACTACTTTTTACAGCTCCTGTATACTGTAGTACCGGCAGTGACCACACCTGTATATAAACCCTGAGTAGTGATCTGTACAGTTAGTTCTAGAGTAACCCTCATTCAGCAAACACCTGTTGAATCATTCCCTGCAGTCTGTTGTCTGATTATTGAAGGACACAACATTAAGATACACGGATATAACATTGGCAACGAGGCAGGTTCGAACCTACCTGCAACTCTGCATCACCTCCCAGGGATTCGCTCCTGGAGAACAGTGGAAGAAGGTCGAGTCCAGAAGCACGGGCGTCGACCACGGGCAACCGCCCAGTCCTCCAGCGGAGATTTGAGCATCGCAGGGGAGGCTGTCGAGGGCCAGGCTTGGCTTTCCAGTCACGGTGGTCCAGCGAAACGGGCTGGCAACAGGTACTGCGCAGACCCTTCCCGGACAGCGGCGGGCTAGAGCCGACCGAGGGGCACAGAAAAAGGCCGAGCAGCGTCGACGGGGGAGAGAGAGAGGGCAGAGCGCACAGGGCGCAACCGGTGTTCAGGACCGAGTGGCGTCAACGGGGGAGAGAGACGAAAGAGAGCAGAGCGCAGCCGGTGTTCAAGGGCCTAGAAGCATTAACGGGGGAGGTGCGCAGGAAAACGCGAGGCGCTGCCAATGCCACGAGGACCGCAGAGAGCGGCATTGGCAGCAGCGCAGGAGCAGCACGCGAAACCCACAGGGCGTCGCCATTTGCCACGAGGACCGCCAAGAGCGGCGTTGGCAGCAGCGCAGGAAATGCCATTTTAAGGCGCAGCGGGGAAGAAAGGAAAGCGCGGGAGACGCCATTTTAAGCCAGTCTAACCACACCCAAAAATGCCGAAGAGTGGCAGTATCACAGCTTTCGACAATTAAGTTGAAGATTGGACGACATATGTCGAACGCATAGAAGTATACTGCAAGGCGAATGAAGTGCCAGATGACAAGAAAGCGCTGGTATTGTTGAATTCAATGGGTGCAAAAACATATGGCTTACTACGAAACCTAGTAACCCCAGAGAAGCCAGTAGAGAAGGATTTTGAAACCATAGTGTCAATCCTACAGGACCATTTAAACCCCACACCGCTGCTGATAGCAGTAAGATTTAAATTTCACAAAAGGAACCAGCATAAAGATGAAAGTAATGCTGAGTACTTAACGGAACTGCGCAAGCTATCGAAACACTGCCAGTTTGGAACGGGACTAGCAGATACTTTAAGGGACAAGTTTGTGTGTGGGCTTCAAAGTGAAGGAACCCAGAAACGGCTTCTATCAGAAAAGGATCTTACGCTGGACAAGGCTTTCAGCATTGCAGTATCACACGAAGCAGCAGCACGGGGCGCTGCAGAGATACAACAGAGACCGCAAGAATATGGCACAAATGAAATGTCATACTGAACAGTGAAGTGCTATCACTGCGGCAGAACAACACACTACCATAATGATTGCTGGTTCAAGGACAAAGTGTGCAGACAGTGTGGAAAAGTAGGACACATAGCAAGAGTCTGCAGGTCGGGAAAGAAAACCAGCAGCAAGAAATCTCCACAGGAGAAGTACAAGAAGGTACATAAGGTGACGGAGAGCAGTTCAGACGAACAGAAGAGTGATACAGACTCCGGAAGCAAGGAGCTGGGTTGTCTGAAACTACATAATGTGATCAAAACGGAGGATCACCAAACTATCTGGGTCACGCTCAAGATAGCAGGAGTCCAAGTGAAAATGGAATTGGACACAGGATCAGCCCTAACAGTCATAAACCGAAGGGACTACAAGCGACTATTCTCACATATACCCTTGAGAGATACAAAGATTGTCTTGAAGACGTACACGGGGCAAAAAGTCTACCCCAAAGGAAAAATAAGGGTGAACGTTATATATAACGGCAAGGAAACACCAAAAATGGACCTATGTGTATTGCCAGATGGAGGACCACTACTACTAGGACGTGAATGGATCCGGAAGATACAGCTAGATTGGCATTCCATAAAAGCACTGACTGTAGATGCCAAAAAGGATGACGACGTCACACCTGGGCGACTGACAAAAATGCTAACTGACACACAAGAAGTGGTCCAGCAGGGACTCGGAACACTAAAAGGCATAACAGCGACGATCAAAATAGAGGAAAATGCAAGCCCAAAGTTTTTTAAGGCCAGACCGGCACCTTATGCGATCCGCCCAGCCGTCGAAGCAGAGCTGGAAGGTTTGGAACGTTCAGGAGTACTGTCCAAAGTGGACTGGAGCGAGTGGGCTACACCCATCGTTCCTGTAATGAAGAGGTCATTGAGTAATACGCCTGGGGAACCAAAGAAGGTTCGCATCGGTGGGGACTTTAATGTGACAGTGAACCCAGTCCTTCACACTGTACAATATCCGCTTCCGCGGATTGAAGATATTTTCGCCTCGCTATCTGGAGGGAAACGCTTCACTAAGATTGAACTGGCCCAGGCGTACCTGCAAATGGAGGTAGAAGAAGCCTCGAAACAGTACCTCACGATCAACACTCATAAAGGTCTCTACCAATACAACCGGCTGGTGTTTGGGGTAGCATCAGCTCCGGCTATTTGGCAAAGGGCAATGGAACAAGGCCTGCAAGGGATTCCAGGGACCCAGTGTTATTTGGACGACATCCTGGTCACAGGCAAAAATGAGAGTGATCACCTCGCCAACCTGGAGCAGGTGCTCACTAGATTGAAGGAATATGGGCTCCGAGCTAATCGCCACAAATGTGAGTTTTTCCAGAAGCAGATCTCGTATTGTGGTCACGTTATTGATGAAGAGGGGTTGCATAAGTCCCCTGAAAAGATTGAGGCAGTAGTCAAGGCTCCAGCACTGGAAAATGTGTCACAACTGAGGTCGTTCCTCGGGCTGGTGAACTACTACCATAAGCTCTTGCCAAATTTGTCTACCGTACTACACCCACTAAACACCCTACTGCAAATGGGGGTACCATGGAAGTGGAGTGACGAATGTAAATGAGCTTTCCAGAAGAGCAAAGCATTGATCACATCAAAAGAGGTGTTGGCTCATTTCAACCCAGCACTACCAATTCAGTTGGCGTGTGATGCATCACCCTATGGCATTGGAGCGGTGCTGTCGCACAAATTCCCGGACGGCTCGGAGAGGCCAGTAGCCATTGCGTCTTGGTCACTAACCTCAGCCGAGCGTAACTATGCGCAGATTGACAGGGAGGCCCTCAGCCTAGTGTGGGGAGTGAAAAAGTTCAGTCACTATCTGCACGGGCAGCATTTCACCATGCTGACTGACCACCAACCACTTGTCTCCATCTTTAATCCAAAGAAGAGCGTTCCAGTGATGACTGCGCAACGGCTACAAAGATGGTCCCTTTTTCTAGGGGTGCACCAATATGAAATCGAGTGTAAGGGCACGAAACAGCATGGAAACGCTGATGGGCTATCACGCCTGCCACTGCCTACTGCGGCGGAAGCACCAGCAGTGGATCCTGTCGAAATATTTCATTCGACTATAATTGAATGCTTGCCAGTAACTAATGCTGGTATAGAGAAGGAGACCCGAAATGACCCGACACTGTCTCGGGTATATGATTTGAAGGTGAAGGGATGGCCAGCATATGGCGACTCACTGTTGCCAGCATTCTCATCCAGAAGAGAACAGCTGTCAGTATGCCAGGGGACCTTGATGTGTGGATCCCGAGTGGTAATTCCACCCAAGTTAAGGGAGAGAGTGCTCAATGAGCTTCACGAAGGTCATCTGGGAGGGGTGAAAATGAAAAGCCTTGCTAGGGCTTATGTGTGGTGGCCGGGGATCGATCAGCAAATCGAGGACCTGACAAAGAGCTGCTCAGGATGCCAGAAGGTCCAAAATGCACCACCACATGCCCCTCTACACCCATGGGAGTGGCCCTCATCTCCATGGCAACGGGTGCATATTGATTTTGCTGGTCCATTCATGGACTCAATGTTTTTAATAGCCGTGGATGCGCACTCGAAATGGCCTGAGGTGATCAAAATGTCTTCCACCACCAAGGAGAAAACTATTGCAGTCCTACGGACCATTTTTTGCCAGGAACGGCTTGCCAGAGCAGGTTTGCTCTGATAACGGACCACAGTTTGTGTCCGAAGATTTTCGAAGATTTATGAAAAGGAATAGGGTAAGGCATTACACATCCGCCCCGTATCATCCAGCCACAAATGGATTGGCTGAGAGGTTCGTACAAACCTTTAAAAAAGCAGTAAAGGCCATGTGCGATGACGACATTCCACTGCAGCATAAGGTGGACAATTTCCTGTTAGCCTACAGAAATGCGACATATGCAGTCACCAACCAGGCCCCGGCCATGATGTTCTTTAACCGAAGGTTGAGATCTCGTCTGGATTTGCTCAGACCAAATGTACGAAAAGATGTTGAGAGTAAGCAATTCCAGCACATCAATGAGAAGCCAACAAGAAGCTTCAATGTAGGGCAACCAGTCTTGGCCCGCGACTACTGAACAGAGAAATGGCAACCAGGAACGATATGCACACGGCAGGGGCCACTAATGTACACAGTGGATGTTGGGGAGAACATTGTGAGATGCCATGCTGACCAGATCCTAGCGTCACAGGAACGAGTCAACCCCATGGCTCGGCCATACGTACCTGGTGAGGAACCCGACTTACTGGTCGCATCTACCTCAGAAACAATAGCATTGGAAGCTGATGAATCAACTGACGACAGGGTGCTAGAATCGCCTCCGCACCAAGAGCGAGACACTCGGAAAAGGTGTTATCCAGAAACAATCAGGAAGCCTCCCCAGAGACTGAATGTATGAATGGACGATTTTCATATAACATTGTATATTAAAAATTTTAATTGTTAAATGAGTATTATGGTACTGTTAATCTAAAAGGGGAGGAATTGTAATGTATGTAATGTATATATACCTTAAGGGAGAGAACTACTTTTTACAGCTCCTGTATACTGTAGTACCGGCAGTGACCACACCTGTATATAAACCCTGAGTATTGATCTGTACAGTTAGTTCTAGAGTAACCCTCATTCAGTAAACACCTGTTGAATCGTTCCCTGCAGTCTGTTGTCTGATTATTGAAGGACACAACATTAAGATACACGGATATAACAGCAATCAGTAACTAGTGGTGTTCCGCAGGGGTCAGTGCTGGGACCCCAACTCTTTACAATCTATATTAACGATTTGGAGGAAGGGACCGAGTGCAACATATCCAAGTTTGCCAACGATACAAAGATGGGAGGGAAAGCAGTGAGTGAGGAGGACATAAAAAAACCTGCAAAAGGACATAGACAGGCTAAGTGAGTGGGCAGAGATTTGGCAGATTGAATATAATATTGGAAAGTGTGAGGTTATGCACTTTGGCAGAAAAAATCAAAGAGCAAGTTATTATCTAAATGGAGAGAAACTGCAAAGTGCTACAGTACAAAGGGATCTGGGGGTCCTGGTGCATGAAACACAAAAGGTTAGTATGCAGGTGCAGCAGGCGATCAGGAAGGCCAATGGAATCTTGGCTTTTATTGCAAGGGGGATGGAGTATAAAAACAGGGAAGTCTTGCTGCAGTCATACAGGGTATTGGTGAGGCCACACCTGGAATACTGCGTGCAGTTTTGGTTTCCATATTTAAGAAAAGATATACTTGCTCTCGAGGCGGTTCAGAGAAGGTTCACTTGGTTGATTCCGGAGATGAAGGGGTTGACGTATGAGGAAAGGTTGAGTAGGTTGGGCCTCTACTCATTGGAGTTCAGAAGAATGAATGAGAGGCGATCTTATCGAAACATATAAGATTGTGAGGGGGCTTGATCGGGTGGATGCGGTGAGGATGTTTCCACTGATGGGTGAGACTAGAACTAGGGGGCATAATCTTAGAATAAGGGGCTGCCCTTTCTAAACTGAGATGAGGAGAAATTTCTTCACTCAGAGGGTAGTAAATCTATGGAATTTGCTACCCCAGAGAGCTGTGGAAGCTGCAACATTAAATAAATTTAAAACAGAGATAGACAGTTTCCTAGCAGATAAGGGAATTAGGGGTTACGGGGAGAGGGCAGGGAAGTGGATGTGAGTCTAGATTCGGATCAGCCATGATCCTATTGAATGGCGGAGCAGGCCCGAGGGGCCGTATGGCCTACTCCTGCTCCTATTTCTTATGTAGGGGTGTAAATGAGGTGGAATGGGGTCCTCCTGCCTCACTTTCTTCTGTGTGCACCCGAAGAGCACCCAAAAAAGTTGGCAGCCCAGTTTGCACTAGAACTCTCCACAGGCCAAAGGGTCTACCGGGTTCACGGGAGAATCCTAAAGATAGAATGAGGCACCAGGAATGTTTATTCCTCTACTCCCCCAGCACAATTCAGGTATGTTTATTTTTCACCCCTTAGGCCTAAAGCCCTTCTGCCTGCTGCTCTCCAGAAGAACCAGAAGGCCCCAATGCTGGGAGCCAGAAAAGCACCCGAAAGCCTCTCAGGTAAGATCCAGTTTCTGCCCCTCATCTCCACTGCAAGGCCCTGTGTTGGAAGAGTGTTTTAGCCATGCAAATAGTATGTGCCAGGACATTTGGGAGCAGTGGTCTGGCAGCAGCTAGAGCCCACCCCAAATACAATGCAACTGTAAGACGCCTTGTGGGGATCCTGAGAGGAAACTCAGGCTTCGGATATATTCCTGTTCCTTTCTTTCTCTTCAGCGTTTATCTAAATTGACTGCACAACACTCATCATATTCTACCAATTCTACAAAGTTCAGAAAGCAGGAGCTGGATAAGTCTGAAATTCAGGAAGCTCTTGCAGCAATGCTGCCTGCTACTTGGCAATGTGTTAAGCCAGAAGATTGTTTCCAGCTCAGGACACTTTACCCTTGCCTGCGGAGAGCAGCTTGTTTAGATGTCTAACACGTACACAATAAGTAATTTCACAAAATCGCACAGGTCAATCAGCCTAGGTCAAGGTGAAGAGAAGTCACCTTAATTCTGCACTTTTACACAAATTAAAGGTCATATACAAGACACACAGCATATTGAAAGGGTGATATGAAGAGCATTTAATTTTACTGATGGGCTGCAGTCTATCCAAGAGTTACAGTTTATTTCATTAACACAATCATGCACAAAAACAAAAATCTAAAGTCCAGTCAGCTCCACTTAGATCACCATTCCTAAAAGCTGCTCTAGTCAAGGATGGGGGTGGGAACGCTATGATGACAATTTTCTTCCAGAAAGAACCACTAACACAGCTTAAAGACAACCTTCTGAGGTTGCTAAATAGGATTCTGGTCGAGGCTCGCACTTCATGTGAGAACCTGAATTAAACAGTTGGTGATATGTAAACCTGGTACAATTTGGACTTGGACATTTGGAACAGCAAAGTTGGCACATTTCAATTGTCCTACAAAGGTCTTTGCACTGGTTTTAAAGGCAGATTTCTGGTGTATAGTTGATGAGAAAACTCAGAGTTACAACAGCAGCTGCTGGAAGGTATTACCTGAGCACCAGGTTTGAGAACACATGTTCGCATATCCATGCTATGGTGCCAATCACAACAGAAAGGATGCTACTGACCTGGTGGAATCACCACGCGATGGGGTGTGATATGTCCACGATGTGGTCAAGAGAATGATGGCAATACACTCACACATGTTATAGTGAATTACGCTGTGCAAAATACCACTTGTGAGGAGATCCTAGTACTTGTTGTTCCATCCTCTTTAGACGGGTGTATCTTTTGGGCCAAGGTTACTCCAAGATAACACAATGTTCAGAACTACGTCAACCATCTGTGGCGGATTTGGTCATTCAAATCCTGAACCAAGTAGGTCCACACTATTTCATCAATTGCCATTCCCTCTCAGCTCCAGGTATCTCTGCAAGCCAGTGCCTTAGCAGGTTGAATGATCTTGGTTGAACAAGCTGCAGGAAGCTTACTTGTGTTCTCAGCTGGTAGATTGCATCGCTTCAGCTATTTTAACTCCAGCATTATCTATACACACCCTTAAGGGCCACTAATCCTTGGCTATTACCAACCTACACCTAAACTCTCTGGACTTATGGAAGTGAGGAGAGAGTGCACCTGCCATATTGGACAAGCAAAATTTCTATGGGGTGGAAATTGGACCTCGTTGCACCCGTTCTGTGGTCAATTTCGGGGACTAACAAGATGCCTGAAAGATATCTGACCTGATTGGGCCTAAATAAGGGGTCTAATAGCTGTTTTATGCAATTTATATTCAATGTCGCAGGGAGGAGCAGGAAGCGGGCCTGCTCCATTCGGGATTCTCAAGTGGTCGCTAGGCGACAGCCACCAAAAGGTAAGTGGCACTTGGCCTGCTGTACGCCTGTTCTCCATCGGGAATGAAAATTGGCCCTATTCAGTCTAACGAGCACTAATGCTGATGTAATTGGACAATTAGTATCCCTAGTAAGCAATTTATTTGATTTGGAGTTTAAGGTTTTGTACTTGAACCTGTTGCTGAGGATATCCGAGTAGAGTTGGCTTAGTTCCCAGTGTGCAACTTAGAGGAACATCATTCAGCAATAAGGTAGAGAGATCTTGTCGGCAGCTTTCACAGTGTTGATCTCAAAGACGCTGCTGCTTGTCCAACTTCAAAATCATACACACTCAATGCATTTGGGATCTGCCTGTTTAACCATGCCCCTATGCTGAATTTAACTGTACCTGCTGATGTTGTGTTTAGCACATACTGTGATCAGCACTCGATTAGTTACGAACAGATCACTTTGTCTTAATGATTAATTCAGTTCCTCTGAATTGCATGCCAGGTAGTGGAGTCAACTGCACTGCAATACGGTATGGCCACAATACAAACCCTTATGCATATTAAAGACTCTAAAACCAGCCACAGTAGCAACAGTTTACTGAAAGTAAAATTACATCCTACTTAAATACAGTACAAGGGATAATAACAGGTAGCTGTTTGTAAATGGACAAATTACCCATATACAAATAAAGAAAGAATTGCATTTATATAGCGCCTTTACTGACCTCAGGATATCCCAAAGCACTATACAGCCAATTAAGAATTTTTGAAGTGTAGTCACGGTTGCAATATAGGAAATACGGCAGCCAATTTATGCACAGCAAGGTCCCACAATCAGCAATGAGGTAACGATCATCTGTTTTTTTGGTGGTGTTGGTTAAGATACTGGCCAGGACACCGGGGAGAATGCCCCTGCTCTTTTTTGACTAGTGCCATGGGATCTTTTAAGTCCACCTGAGAGGGCAGATGGGACTTTGGTCTAATGTCTCCTCTGAAAGACGGCACCTCCGACAGTGCAGCACTCTCTCAGTACTGCACTGGAGTATCAGCCTCGATTTTGTGCTCAAGTCTCTGGAGTGGGACTTGAACCCACAACCTTCTTTTTTTTTAAATTTGTTTATGGGATGTGGGCATCGCTGGCAAGGCCAGCATTTATTGCCCATCCCTAATTGCCCTTGAGAAGTTCTACCAACTGAGCCCTGGCTGACACAAATGAGAATATAAATATTACAAACGGCATAAATATCCATTATAATGAGGGATAATGGAACAGAGAAATGATGAGAGATAAAGGACTAATTGTATCATTAGAACAGACACGGTTAAGGGAGATCTTAAGTTTTCCAAAATTTGAGAAGGTTTCAGAGGGTAAATAATAAGAGGATTTCCACCCATTGGTGAATTAATAACAAGGGGATATAAGTTTAGGATTACAGAGAAGTTACAATATGGAAAGAGGCCACTTGGCCCAAACTGTGTCTGTGTCCAGTCTGTGTCACTACTTACCTTCCGCATGAGCAAATGGTTAGGAACGTAGGAACAGGAGTAGACCACTCAGCCCCTCGAGCCTCTTCCGCCATTCAATTAGATCATTGCTGATCTGTAACCTAACTCCATTTACCCGCCTTGGTTCCATATCCCTCCATACACTTATCTAGCATGGTTTTGAAATACTCATTTGATCTAGCCTCAACATATTTTTGGGGGAGAGATTTCCAGATTTTCAATGCCCAAGATACCAGCATATTTACGTCTGCACTACCTCATTTTTGCCCTTTTTGCAAAATGAGGGCTCTAGAGTATGGGTATTGATTTTAATTTCTCATGTACATTAATTGCTTGTATTTGATGTAAATTGTCTGGTCGTTAATGATACTGAGAAATTTTTTATGGAGAGGTGATCACACTTAATAATGTCCAAGAAAATAAGCATTTTCTTTTGAAAATGATCACATTGACACATTACCCCACAAGGCTGTGTACACTGTATTGGTGCCATTGATTTTGGTGCATCACTATCACAATCTCTTCTGATTAATGACATTAAACATTGATTTATTTTTCATAGGACCTCAACGGAATACACTTTAAAGCCCTCAAATCTGACCTTCGGACCTCTGTGATATGGAACAATGAAACACAAGAAGATTTCGGCATTCACGATTTGGTACTGACAAAGAATCTAACCAGGAATGGAAGGGAACATGATGTTTTTAGAGATAAAAATTGACAACTGATATTCAACACCCCATCAACTTTACTTCCAATCTTTTCCCTATGCAAAGGCAAGGGACAATTCCTGTAGAAAAATGGTCAAGGCTGAGCTATGAAGCTTGCTTGACAGTTCAATCATTGCTTATTGCTTAGTGTCTTCCTTATTTCTGTTCCACACTTAAGAGTACAGTCTTAAATACAGTGACTGTAAAAGTTGTTCAAGCCAGTTTTTTCGGTACTAATGTATAGAAACATAGAAGATAGGAGCAGGAGTAGGCCATTCGGCCCCTCGAGCCTGCTCCGCCATTCAATGCGATCATGGCTGATCATCCAAATTCAGTACCCTGTCCCTGCTTTCTCCCCATATCCCTTGATCCCCTTAGCCTTAAGAAATATATCTAACTCCTTCTTGAATATATTTAATGAATTGGCTGCTCTACATAGCAACTAGACTGAATATAACAATAGCAGAACATAAAGACCTTCAGCTTGCATTATTCAATATTATTACAACTCCCAGCTCATATAAATTCTTGTGTTAATACAGTACAGCATTCTAAATCCAAGATAACCGAGTTGAGACCAATTTGATTCACTTTGGCTTCGATACACCTGTTCCTTTAAAACAAACTAAATATTAAATGGTGAAAATGCAGTCTGCAATTCCATTATTCACGTTCTGCTACATTTAACTTCATTCTGGAAGCATCCATAGTTGGAGGGACAGCAAATACAAACTGTTTCCCCTTATTGCTCATAAATAAAAATAAAAGAGGTCTATTTTTGGTCGTCTCCTGTAATGTATGTACCTTTAAGGGAGAGAACTACTTTTTACAGCTCCTGTATCCTGTAGTACCGGCAGTGACCACACCTGTATATAAAACCTGAGTAGTGCTCTGTACAGTCAGTTGCAGTTTGAACCCTCATTCAGTAAACACCTGTTGATCGTTCCCTGCAGTCTTTGTCTGATTATTGAAGGACACAACATTAAGATACCCGGATCTAACATTGGCGACGAGAAAGATTCGAACCTACCTGCAACTCTGCATCACCTCCCAGGGATTCGCTCCTGGAGAACAGTGGAAGGAGGTCGAGTCCAGAAGCACGGGCATCGCAGGGGAGGCTGTCGAGAGCCAGGCTTGGTTTTCCAACCACGGTGGTCCAGCGAAACGGGCTAGCAACAGGTACTGCGCAGACCCTTCCGGACAGCGGCGGCTAGAGCCGACCGAGCAGCACAGAAAAAGGCCGAGCAGCGTTGACGGAGGAGAGAGAGAGGGAAGAGCGCACGGGGCGCAGCCGGTGTTCAAGGGCCGAGCAGCGTCAACGAGGGAGAGCAGAGCGCAGCCGGTGTTCAGGACCGAGCGGCGTCAACGGGGGAGAGAGGCGAGAGAGAGCAGAGCGCAGCCGGTGTTCAAGGGCCGAGCAGCGTCAACAGGGGAGAGAGGCGTGCAGGCAAAACGCGAGGTGCTGCCATTGCCATGAGGACCGCAGAGAGCGGCATTGGCAGCAGCACAGGAGCAGCGCACGAAACCCACAGGGCGTCGCCATTTGCCACGAGGACCGCCGAGAGCGGCGTTGGCAGCAGCGCGGGAGACGCCATTTTAAGCTGCTGCGGGGAAGAAAGGAAAGCACGGCAGACACCATTTTAAGCCGCAGCGGGGAAGAAAGGAAAGCGCGGGAGACGCCATTTTAAGCCAGTCTAACCACACCCAAAAATGCCGAAGAGTGACAGTATCACAGCGTTCGACAATGAAGCCGAAGATTGGACGACATATGTCGAACGCATAGAAGTATACTGCAAGGCGAATGAAGTGCCAGATGACAAGAAAGCACTGGTATTGTTGAATTCAATGGGTGCAAAAACGTATGGCTTACTACGAAACCTAGTAACCCCAGAGAAGCCAGTAGAAAAGGATTTTGAAAACAGTGTCAATCCTACAGGACCACTTAAACCCCACACCGCTGCTGATAGCAGAAAGATTTAAGTTTCACAAAAGGAACCACCATAAAGATGAAAGTAATGCTGAGTATTTAACGGAACTGCGCAAGCTATCGAAACACTGCCAGTTTGGAACGGGACTAGCAGCTACTTTAAGGGACAAGTTTGTGTGTGGGCTTCAAAGTGAAGGAACCCAGAAACGGCTTCTATCAGAAAAGGATCTTACGCTGGACAAGGCTTTCAGCAAGGCAGTATCACACGAAGCAGCCGCACGGGGCGCTGCAGAGATACAACGGAGACCGCAAGAATATGGCACAAATGAAATGTCATACGGAACAGTGAAGTGCTATCGCTGCGGCAGAACAACACCCGACCATAATGATTGCTGGTTCAAGGACAAAGTGTGCAGACAGTGTGGAAAAGTAGGACACATAGCAAGAGTCTGCAGGTCGGGAAAGAAAACCAGCAGCAAGAAATCTCCACAGGAGAAGTACAAGAAGGTACATAAGGTGACGGAGAGTAGTTCAGATGAACAGAAGAGTGATACAGACTCCGGAAGCAAGGAGCTGGGTTGTCTGAAACTACATAATGTGATCAAAATGGAGGATCACCAAACTATCTGGGTCACGCTCAAGATAGCAGGAGTCCAAGTGAAAATGGAATTGGACACAGGATCAGCCCTAACAGTCATAAACCGAAGGGACTACAAGCGGCTATTCTCACATATACCCTTGAGAGAAAGGAAGATTGTCTTGAAGACGTACACAGGGCAAAAAGTCTACCCCAAAGGAAAAATAAGGGTGAACGTTATATATAACGGCAAGGAAACACCAAAAATGGACCCATATGTATTGCCAGATGGAGGACCACCACTACTAGGACGTGAATGGATCCAGAAGATACCCTAGATTGGCATTCCATACAAGCACTGACTGTAGATGCCAAAAAGGATGACGACGTCACACCTGGATGACTGTCAAAAATGCTAACTGATGCACAAGAAGTGTTCCAGCAGGGACTCGGAACACTAAAAGGCATAACAGCGACGATCAAAATAGAGGAAAATGCAAGCCCAAAGTTTTTTAAGGCCAGATTTATGCGATCCGCCCAGCCGTCGAAGCAGAGCTGGAAGGTTTGGAACGTTCAGGAGTACTGTCCAAAGGAGACTGGAGCGAGTGGGCTACACCCATCGTTCCTGTAATGAAGAGGTCGTTGAGTAATACGCCTGGGGAACCAAAGAAGGTTCGCATCGGTGGGGACTTTAAGGTGACAGTGAACCCAGTCCTTCACACTGTACAATATCCGCTTCCACGGATTGAAGATATTTTCGCCTCGCTATCTGGAGGGAAACGCTTCACTAAGATTGATCTGGCCCAGGCGTACCTGCAAATGGAGGTAGAAGGAGCCTCAAAACAGTACCTCACGATCAACACTCATAAAGGTCTCTACCAGTACAACCGGCTGGTGTTCGGGGTAGCATCAGCTCCAGCTATTTGGCAAAGGGCAATGGAACAAGTCCTGCAAGGGATTCCAGGGACCCAGTGTTATTTGGACGACATCCTGGTCACGGGCGAAAATGATAGTGATCACCTCGCCAACCTGGAGCAGGTGCTCACTAGATTGAAGGAATATGGGCTCCGAGCTAATCGCCACAAATGCGAGTTTTTTCAGGAGCAGATCTCGTATTGTGGCCACGTTATTGATAAACAGGGGTTACATAAGTCCCCTGAAAAGATTGAGGCAGTAGTCAAGGCTCCAGCACCGGAAAATGTGTCACAACTGAGGTCGTTCCTCGGGCTGGTGAACTACTAACATAAGTTCTTGCCGAATTTGTCTACCGTACTACACCCACTGAACACCCTACTGCAAACGGGGGTACCATGGAAGTGGAGTGACGAATGTAAACGAGCTTTCCAGAAGAGCAAAGCATTGATCACATCGAAAGAAGTGTTGGCTCATTTCAACCCAGCACTACCAATTCGGTTGGCGTGTGATGCATCACCCTATGGCATTGAAGCGGTGCTGTAGCACAAATTCCTCGACGGCTCGGAAAGGCCAGTAGCCTTTGCGTCTCGGTCACTAACCTCAGCCGAGCGTAACTACGCCCAGATTGACAGGGAGGCCCTCAGCCTAGTGTGGGGAGTGAAAAAGTTCAATCACTATCTGCACGGGCAGAAGTTCACCTTGCTGACTGACCACCAACCACTTGTCTCCATCTTTAATCCAAAGAAGGGCATTCCGGTGATGACTGCACAACGGCTACAAAGATGGTCCCTTTTTCGAGGGGCGCACCAATATGATATCAAGTATAAGGGCACGAAACAGCATGGAAACGCTGGTGGGCTATCACACCTGCCACTGCCTACTGCGGAGGAAGCACCAGCAGTGGATCCTGTCGAAATATTTAATTCGACTATAATTGAATGCTTGCCAGTAACTAACGCTGGTATAGAGAAGGAGACCCGAAATGACCCGACACTGTCTCGGGTATATGATTTGACGGTGAAGGGATGGCCAGTACATGGCGACTCATTGTTGCCAGCAGTCTCATCCAGAAGAGAACAGCTGTCAGTATGCCAGGGGACCTTGATGTGTGGATCCCGAGTGGTAATTCCACCCAAGTTAAGGGAGAGAGTGCTCAATGAGCTTCACGAAGGTCATCTGGGAGGGGTGAAAATGAAAAGCCTTGCTAGGGCTTATGTGTGGTGGCCGGGGATCGATCAACAAATCGAGGACCTGACAAAGAGCTGCTCAGGATGCCAGAAGGTCCAAAATGCACCACCACATTCCTCTCTACACCCATGGGAGTGGCCCTCATCTCCATGGCAACGGGTGCATATTGATTTTGCTGGTCCATTCATGGACTCAATGTTTTTAATAGCCGTGGATGCGCACTCGAAATGGCCTGAGGTGATCAAAATGTCCTCCACCACCACGGAGAAAACCATTGCAGTCCTACAGACCATTTTTGCCAGGAACGGCTTGCCAAAGCAGATTTGCTCTGATAACGGACCACAGTTTGTGTCCGAAGAGTTTCGAAGATTTAGGAAAAGGAATGGGGTAAGGCATTACACATCCGCCCCGTATCATCCAGCCACAAATGGATTGGCTGAGAGGTTCGTACAAACCTTTAAAAAAGCAGTAAAGGCCATGTGCGATGACGACATTCCACTGCAGCATAAGGTGGACAATTTCCTGTTAGCCTACAGAAATGCAACACATGCAGTCACCAACCAGGCCCCGGCCATGATGTTCTTTAACCGAAGGTTGAGATCTCGTCTGGATTTGTTCAGACCAAATGTACGAAGAGATGTTGAAAATAAGCAATTCCAGCACATCAATGAGAAGCAGACAAGGAGCTGCAATGTAGGGCAACCAGTCTTGGCCCGTGACTACCGAACAGAGAAATGGCAACCAGGAACGATATGCACATGGCACTAATGTACACAGTGGATGTTGGGGAGAACATTGTGAGACGCCATGCTGACCAGATCGTACAGCCACTGGAACGAGTCAACCCCATGTCTCGGCCATACGTACCTGGTGAGGAACCCGACGTACAGGTCGCATCTACCTCAGAAACAATAGCATTGGAAGCTAATGAATCAACTGATGACAGGGTGTTAAAATCGCCTCCGCACCAAGAGCGAGACACTCGGGAAAGGCGTTATCCAGAAAGAATCAGGAAGCCTCCCCAAAGACTGAATTTATAAATATACTATTTCCAGTTAATGTTGCATGTTAAAAGTGTTAATTGTAATTAGTTTGATATTTAATTGTTAAATGAGTGTTATGGTACTGTTAATCTAAAAGGGGAGGAACTGTAATGTATGTACCTTTAAGGGGGAGAACTGCTTTTTACAGCTCCTGTATCCTGTAGTACCAGCAGTGACCACACCTGTATATAAACCCTGAGTAGTGCTCTGTACAGTCAGTTGCAGTTTGAACCCTCATTCAGTAAACACCTGTTGATCGTTCCCTGCAGTCTTTGTCTGATTATTGAAGGACACAACATTAAGATACCCGGATCTAACATCTCCCACTTTTTTCTGTGCAACATAGAATGTTGTGCTGTACTAACACAAGAATCAGTGTGAGCTGGAAATTGTAATAATATTGCTATATTATATAACACAAGCTAAAGATCTTTATGTTCTGATATTATTATATTCTGCATACTTCCACCTCTGCGATATTGCCGCTGCCTCAGCCCATCTGCTGCAGAAACCCTCATCCATACTTTTGTTACCTCCAGTGCTATTCCAACGCTCTCCTGGCCAGCCTCATCTTCATGTTCAAAATCCTCCATGGCCTTGCCCCTCCCTATTTCTGTAACTTCCTCCAGCCCTACAACTCTCTGAGAACTCTGCTTTCCTCCAATTCTGGCCTCTTGTCCAACCCCCACCTCTTTCGCCCCACCATGCTTTCAGCTACCTAGGCCATAAGCTCTCAAATTTCCTCCCTAAACCACTCCATCTCTCTCTTCTTTAAACATAGAAACATAGAAAAACAGGAGCAGTAGGCCATTCGGCCCGTTGAGCCTGCTCCGCCATTCAATATGATCATGGCTAATCATCTATCTCAATACCATATACCATATTCCTGCTTTCTCCTCATACCCCTTGATGCCTTTTGTGTCTAGAAATCTATCTATCTCCTTCTTAAATATATTCAGTGACTTGGCCTCCACAGCCTTTAAGACCCTCTTTAAAACCTCTTGGACCAAGTTTTCGGTCACGTGTCTGAATGTCTCTTTCGGTGTCAATTTTTGTCTGATTACACTCCTGTGCCTTGGGATGTCCTACTATGTTGCAGGTGCTATATAAATGCAAGTTGCTGTTGTCCAGTTGCTATATATATGGTGAGACTAGAGAAGCTGGGATTGTTCTCCGTAGAGGAGAGAAGGGGAGATTTAATAGAGGTATTCAAAATTACGAGGGGTTTTGATAGAGTAAATAAGGAGAAACTGTTTCCTCTGGCAAGAGGGCCGGCAACCAGAAGACACAGATTTAAGAAAATTGGCAAAAGAACCAGAGGGGAACTGTGGAGAACTATTATTACGCAATGTGTTATTATGATCTGGAATGCATGGCCTGAAAGGATGTGAAATGTAGTGTTATCACAATGGATCAGTTTCCAATTTTCCATCTTTTTCCATTTTTTTGAGCAATTACCTCTATAAGATAGCGATGGCTATCAGTAGTCCACAGATATGAGTGCAGCAATAAAGGGGTTAACAGTGCTTAAGCCAGACCTTCATGTTCATGCCAGGAACACAAGAGATGCTGCAGCTGCACTTTTACATCTCCAGAAAATACTGCATGAAATAGCAGTGGGAAAGTTTTGTACACTGCTTCTGGACTTCTCTCCCAGGCAGTGTCAGAAAAGAGGTCAGCGTACCTCTTAGAAATTATTCAGATGGGAAGTCTGTCACTCTGTGTTGAAAGGAGCACGATTCTTTAATTTGGGCCTTTAGCCTTTTCAAGGTGGTTCAAAGGAATGGCTGTTTCTCTTAAATCATTTCACCCATTGCCTCGTTTTTTTTTTCTTAGTATTTTGTATTCTCTCTTTATTTGAATTATATTACAAGCTCTTTTTATATCCCAGTCATTAAATGTTACTGCCCCGTGTGAAGTTGAAGAGCCTTGGTTCAATTCCTGGACTGTGCTCAGGAAGCTGATCTCAGCTGGGGTAATGGAAAGGACGTAAGCAATTGGCTCCTGGGCCCCTAGACTAAAGGGGCGGGGCAGGGGGGGGCCGGATGAGGGAGAACGATTCAACTAGGATTCCTGATTCCGATTACTATCCAGTGATTTGAGTTGTAAAGTGAATGCTTCCGGTATTCAGTACCAAGGCCATGGCACCATGGGTGGCTCAGCTGTACAGGGTGGGAGGAGGATGGTCAGAAATCATTGAAGATGGCAGGGCAGGTTGAGAAAGCGGTTAAAAAAGCATACGGAATCCTGGGCTTCATAAATAGAGGCATCGAGTACAAAAGCAAGGATGTTATGATGAGCCTTTATAAAACACTGGTCCAACCTTAACTGGAGTATTGCGGCCAATTCTGGGCGCTTTAGGAAGGATGTGAAGGCCTTAGAGAGGGTGCAGATAAGATTTACAAGAATGGTTCCAGGGATGAGGGACTTCAGTTACATGGATAGACTGGAGAAGCTGGGGTTGTTCTCTTTCAAACAGAGAAGTTTGAGAGGAGATCTGATAGAGGGGTTCAAAATCATGAGGGGCCTAGACAGTAGAGAGAAACTGTTCCCATTGGTGGGAGAGTTGAGAGCCAATGGACACAGATTTAAGGTGATTGGCAGAAGAACCAAAGGCGACATGAGAAAAAGCTTTTTTACGCAGCGGGTGGTTAGGATCTGGAATGCACTGCTTGAGAGGGTGGTGGAGGCAAATTCAAACATGGCTTTCAAAAGGGAATTGGATAAGTACCTGAAGGAAAAGAAATTGCAGGGCTACGGGGAAAGCGCGGGGCAGTGGGACTAGCTGAAGTGTTCTTGCAGTGAGCCAGCATGGGCTCGAAGGGTCGAATGGTCTCCTTCTATGCTGTAACCATTCTATGATTCTAAAAGCAATAGTGATAGGGGTTTCAATGGTCAGGTGAACAGACAGGCATTTCTGTGGCCGCAGACGTGACTCCAGGATGGTATGCTGCTTGCCTGGTGCCAGGGTCAGGGATGTCAGGATGAGCAGCTGCAGGACATTTTGAGAGTGGAGGGTGAACAGCTGGAATTCGTGACCCATATCAGTACCAGTGACATAGGTAGAAAGAGGGATGAGGCCCTGCAGGCAGATTTTAGGGAGTTAGGAAAGAGATTAATAAGCAGGGGCTCAAAGGTAGTAATCTCCACGCGCAAGGGTGTACAGAAATAGAAGGATAGAGCAGATGAATGTGTGGCTGGAGAGATGGTGCAGGAGGGAGGGCTTTAGATTCCTGATGTAATGGGACCAATTCTGGGGAAGTGAGACCTGTATATGCCGGACGGGTTGCACCTCAACAGGGCCGGGACCAATATCCTCGCGGGGAGGTTTGCTAGTGCTATTTGGGAGGGTTTAAACTAGCTTGGCAGGGGGATGGGAACCTGAGCATAGATTCAGAAGGGAGAGAATGCAAGCTGGAAATGGAAGGCAGTAAATTATTAAGTGAGTTTGGAAGACAGAGGAAACAAAGGCTAGAAAATAGACAACAAAGGGGTTTGGCAGTGCTTAATGGTATATACTTCTAGGCAAGGAGTCTAGTAAATAAGACAGATGAGCTGAGGACACAGATGGACATGTGGAAGTATGATATCGCAACTATTACTGGAACATGGCTGAAAGAAGGGCAGGAATGGCAGCTGTGAGGAGGGAGGATATGTTAAAAGGATCATCAAATGAGGCCCTATGGGTTGAACTGAAGAACAAAAAGTGGCAATCACACTGCTGGGAGCGTACTATAGACCGCCAAATAGTCATAAGAAATAGGAGCAGGAATAGGCCACTTGGCCCCTCAAGCCTGCTCCGCCATTCAATAAAATCATGGCTGATCTAGGGCTCAAAGCCACTTCCCTGCCCGCTCCCCATAACCCTTCATTCCCTTATCTTGCAAAAATGTATCTATCTCCACTTTAAATGTATTTAATGACCCAGCCTTCACGGCTCTCTGGGGCAGAGAATTCCACAAATTTACAACCCTCTGAGAGAAGAAGTTCCTCCTCATCTCAGTTCTAAAAGGGCGACCCTTTATTCTGAGACTGTGCCCCCGAGTTCTAGATTTCCCCATGAGGGAAATAGAAGAGAAAATATGTCGGCAAATTTCTGAGAAGTGCAACAATAATAGGATAGTAATAGTAGGGGATCTTAACTACCCCAATATTAACTGGGACAGAAAATCTAGAGCCCCCTGGATATCAAGGGGCATACAGGGTAAGGTAAGCCAAAAAAGGGAAGCTTCTGTCAGATACTGAGAGCTAAATACTGCAAAAAGCCTAGAGGAATATAGAAAATGCAGGGGTGAAAGTAAAAAGGAAATTAGGAAAGCAAAGAGAGGGCATGAGAAAATATTGGCAAGTTAATCAAGGAAAACCCGAAGATGTTTTATAAATACATAATGAGCAAGAGGATAACTGAAGAAAGAGTAAGGCCCATTAGAGACCAAAAAGGTAACCTGTGTTTGGAAGCGGAAGTCGTGGGTATGGTTCTGAATTACTCTTCGTAAAGGCGCTGCTGGGGAGGGAGTGCTGGGATTTTGGTCCAGCAACGATGAAGGCACAGCGAGAGCTTTATGCACTTTTGAAGTGTTTGGAGTAATCTTTCTATCCACTGTCACCTCCTTGGAACAACCTCTCTCAACATTGACAGATTACTTCTGTCATCTCAACCTCACCTGCCATCTATTCCATCAGCATCGGTGCCCTTGAAAAAATCTCACCTTGGTCCTCAGAATCCCAACACGGTCAGCCACAACACCAACATCACCGGGCACACTAGCAGCACCAACATCCACACCAACCTTCTCCGCAATCACCTGATGCTGCACAGGACACAGGGCATCATCACCCATGCACATTGCTGACCAGGATGTCACCGATGGCCTCACCATGTCCAGATTTGCTTCACTTAACACTGTACACCCTGGCTGCCACATGATGCACCAGGTTGGTACCATCCCACACCAGCACCATAAAACATCCCTACAATGTCCAAGCCATTCCTTTCACACTCATCACCATTGCGGGGAGGGGGTACCGTTATGTCTCACCATTCACTGGAACTCACTAGGACACTTTCAAAGGTGCACACAAATCTGTCCAAGAAGGCAAAGTGGTGACAATAAGGATTTTAATGCTTGACAACACATTAACAGAAAGTTTACATGAACATTGGCTAAAACACCCAAGTGCCTACCCTTGTGTGTTAGTTGGTGTGATTGGACTAGGATGAGGGTGAGTGTGATGGGTGGCTAGTGAGATGGGAAAGTGATAATGTAGATAGCGAGGGATGGGTGGAGGTGTAACGTAAGTTGGTGTGAGTAAGGATGTGCAGGAGCAGGGTAGGGAAGGCAGAGTGATGGTGATGTGATGAGAGGCACAGCAGGATGAGGTTGAGTGTGGCTTTGCAGTAATGTTTCGTGATCCACTGTGATCATTGAAAGATTTGCACCACTGCAGCCTGGTCCTCCTGACAACATCCCTGCTTGTGTCTTCCAGTGCATTGTGTAACCAGGCTGTGTTGGTGTCCTGGGGAGGTCTCTACCGCCCACTGGAAGCAAAGAGAACCTCCCTGTGTGCTGTGACTCCCTCCGTAAGCATATGAAGGGAGTCATGGGAGAGCCTGGGTGCAGCCGTGCACCTTTGTGCAGTGTTTGTAGCACCTCAATGCTGTAGAACACTGACAGCACAACTGTCAGAATATGGACATAGCCCCTTTAAGGAAACCAGCTGATGACATGCCATCAGATGACATCATCAGACCCGCTTCCTTCTAATTGGCTGGGAACCTCGCTGGGCAGGCTTAACAAGCCCAATCAGGGCAAAATCACTTGGAGGAGGCGGATTGAAGACGGGAGCAGAGTTTGATGCCGCTGTCTACTCCAGCCGCACCGGACTCGCCGCGGCTGGCGAAATCATGGCCAGAATGTCTATTGACACCACTGTGCCAGCCAATGAGTTGGAGGCAGGGCAGGACTTACGGCAGGTTTCACAGCAAACAGTGCATTTTACAGCAAGCAAAGTCTACTCAGCAAACATAGTCTGTTTAAACACCACACTATGGCAAACAATCTACAGAGTCTATTTGAAAAGAGTCTCTATGAACTACAGCAAACTACAGCAAACAGAACTCATGAGCGAAACTGCAGCAATGTCTCCCGATAAAAGCAGGATGATTTCTCCAGTAATATGCAATGAGCGGCGGATAGCTACATAATACAAATTGAATATTTCTCCAGCTAAATGCATTGAGCATTGAGTGGAGGATCGTTACATATAAATTGTGTGCATAAAATCAATCCCAGTCACTTACAGCAGTGAGGTCTCTAGGCGTGCTTGACAGGGGATTCAGCCAATGATCTCCGTTCTGGCCGGGAATAGTGGTGTCACTATATGCAACCCTTTTAGTAAAGCTGAACTGCAGTGGAATATCTGATGTGACGTGCTTGTAGCAAGATTGGAGGCAAAATTATCAATATTTAAAGGCTCAGCATCGATATGGATTACAACTCAGTATAGCAGTAGACTTTCCATGGAAGTAGCTGAGCTGCAAGGGGATTGCAAAATTTAGCAACACCAGATAACAGTAAACGTGACTGATTTTCTGAGCTCTTGGAAGGATGGTAGTATTGTGAGGATTTCAATTCCTATTATTTCTCTACCAACTTTTGATGTTCCTTGCTCCCTAAATAAAGACATTCCATGACACACAGACGACAAAGCTGAAAGTACATTTGCATAACATAGTTTGTTGTATCAGCATTGCTCTGCTTAACAACTATGAATGAATACCCATCTAACATAACAATGGAAAGTAAATGTTCTTTCCAGTTGTTTGTGCCCACTCAAGCTTTCTCAGAAACTCAGCACGGATGCAATTTCCTCCTCTGCTCGCCTGATGATGGTGAGTTATGCTTGGGTTCGTTTCCATGGGTGCCAACAGCATCCTGCTATTTCCCCACGTTGTCCCTGTATAAAACTGCCAAACTGTCTGACCATAAGGGGTGGGGGCAGGGGCATCACATTTAAATCTAATTCAGCCCTTAACCAATGTTCACACATCTGAGGTCGATCATGTACAGATTAAAAAAGGTGTGTTGCTAGGATGTGTTCCTGAGGGAGGCCCCTGATCTGGTATCTCCATAATTGTGTTGCCAATCCTCCAGGAATTAAATAGCAATCTCCCAGACACTGCTGCAACAACCCAGGAGAAGAATCACAGGGGCATGAAAAAAATTCTGTGTTTCTTCAATTTCTTTGAACACTTGTTATAAAAATATTATAAGTTATTAGTTATAAAAATATCGGGGATGGGGAAAAAAAGGCTGTTTGACTGGGCGGGGTGGTTGGAGGTGGGAGGTCATGTGATGATACCTCCAGGACTATGACCAAGCAGAGTTGGCATCCTTACTCCACGAGCTGGTGCGGTCGGCCATGTACACTCTGAAACGTCAAGCTCATATCAATAACTCGACCAAGCCAGTGGGTCATTATGGTGGCACTCTTGCTATTTTTGCCAGAGGACCGGTAAACTAGACTGTGTCACAGGCTGCTGTTAGACTGAGGACGACAACACCAGACTGAAAGTTTTTCTGAAAGCCATTTTCAATGAAGGTGGTTAGGGCAGGTACTTGGTCAGAAGAGCTGCTGCCACGTCGGAAACCAGCTTGGTCTGGGCCCAGTGCAGCACCAACTACCGGAAATATACGCTGGAGAACCCATCGCTTGAGCATCTAATAATAAACACTCAGGAGGGAATATGGTCAGTTGCTCACTGCTAACTGCGGGTCTTTGCCTGGTTAAGTAGGCAAATTTTTTTACTAAATATTCATTCTCGGGACGTGGACATTGTTGGCAAGGCTGGCATTTATTGCCCATCTCGCATTGAAGAAGGCCCACCACCTTCTTAGGGGGAACTACTTCTTGCTGGGCCATTTTTGACAGCAATTAAGAGTCAGGCACATTGGTGTGGGTCTGAAGTCACGTATAGGCCAGGCTGGGTAAGGATGGCAGGTTTCCTTCCCTAAGAAATGCACTTTGTTCAGTGCTATAGTGCTGGAACTCGACCTTCAAGGACGACATGAGTGAAGAAAAGTGATAGCAAATTACAAACTTGTGGACCAAGGGTCTTCAAAAATTCAGGATATATATTGTGGCTGGCTGCGGTGCTGTTTGATATCATGCAGCACAGACGAGTTCTGATGGTGTGAAAGGTGCTGGGGTGTCCTGGTTTGAGGCTTTTTGACAAAACTGATGCCATTCATCATGTGCTTTCTGTTGGAAGATTTTGTTGCGGGGGGGAGGCGCGGGGGAGGCAGGTGCTCTTGTCACTTTTAGTAGGTGACTGGCAATGGTATTTTCTGGCATATTGGTCTTCTGGGGCAGGGATGGGCATAAAATAGCAAGGAAATTTAAACATAGCGTAACTACCTGCGCAACACACTTACGCCCATGTTTTCTCCATCTTTTACACCGGGTATTTGCTTTACGCCCTGACTTCACGTGTTGCTGGGCGCAAATACAGAGCAAATTCTACCCCAACTTGTTTTATTGCCTATACATTTGTTCGGGAGTAATATCTACTTTCTAAACAGATTTTTTTTTAATGATGTTACAATGCCTCAAAGCATTTCATGCAAAAATGCACCAACTGCTGTTATTTAGGCAACCACTTCCTTAACCATTAAGGGGCCACAAATCCTCCACCCCACACTGATGCCATGTTGTGGGCACTGGGGACCTCAGTTTGCGGAGGACCAGCAGGAGGACCTGAATAATTTGACTAATAGTGGACCAACAGTGTTAACAGAGGCTTATCATGGGTAGGCAGGAAAAGGGCACTGCTAAAGCCATTCACTGATTTGGTGGCCCCACCAAAGACACTATTTTCAAGCAACCAGTAATAATTTAGATGAACTAGGTTACCTGTTTCTTAGGAAGTGTTTGGTAAGATCAAAACCCTGTATTGTGTTTGCAATTCCTGAAATTTCCACCTGATTCTTTAGAAATGAGCTCCCTTTAGCTGTTCACCATTGTAGGAGCTAAAGAAACATAGAACCGTAGAAGGTGGGAGCAGGAGTAGACCATTCGGCCCCTTGAGCCTGTTCCGCCATTTAATGAGATCATGGCTGATCATCCAAATTCAGTACCCTGTCCCTGCTTTCTCCGCATATCCCTTGATCCCTTTAGTCTTAAGAAATATAACAAACTCATTCTTGAATATATTTAATGAATTGGCCTCAACGGCCTTCTGTGGTAGAGAATTCCACAGGTTCACCACTCTCTGGGTGAAGAAATTCCTCCTCATCTCTGTCCTAAATGGCTTACCCCTTATCCTTAGACTGTGACCCCTGGTTCTGGACTCCTCCAGCATCGGGAACATCTTTCCTGCATCTAGTCTGTCTAGTCCTGTTAGAATTTTATAAGTTTCAATGAGATCCCCTCTCATTCTTCTAAACTCTAGTGAATATAAGCCTAATCGACCCAATCTCTCCTCATACGTCATTCCTGCCATCCCAGGTATCAGTCTGGTGAATCTTCGCTGCACTCTCTCCATGGCAAGAACATCCTTCCTCAGATAAAGTGACCAAAACTGCACACAATACTCAAGGTGTGGTCTCACCAAGGCCCTGCTGATGTATTGCCCTGAAGAGAAGCACCAGCAGTATGAGCAATTGGGTTCGACTCTGAAAATTGGGCTGTTCTGAGAGTCAAACCTTCATCAAAATTTCGTAGGAAAAGTTAATTAATTAAATACTTTAGTCACATTTATTATCAAGGTTGACATGTCATATGAGAGAGTCACGAGGGAATGGGGGCTTAAGAAATAAAGTAATTATTTTTCTCTGGAGCCTCAGGATTTTGTTCTAACATAATTAGGTGTGTCCATCCTAGCTGTATGAGGCACACTGCGCATTTAATATTCATTAATATCATTTTAAACAGTAATTGTTTTAAATTCCATGCAGGGTATAAACAGAAAGCATATTGATCACAGTTGCATTTTAGCTATTTATTATGTAATTCTTCTCCGCAGGAACCTCCAAAAATATTAACGCACTCCCAGGGATCCCTTGCAAACATTGACACAACCCGGGACTCCCTCACCTAATTTTCAAAAGACTGTGTCAGCTCCTTCAAGGAAAACAGTACTAGCATAGCAGAACATAGCAACAGTAATAGATGAAAGATATTCAACCGATGCAGAAACAAATGTAGAAATTTTAAGACAGTTGGACAGAAACATATCTTTGGAATCCAGTTCGTCAGCTTATGCTGTGTTTAACCAACAGGAATACCTAACATCACCATACAGTCCTCACTGCATTATTCAGTCAGGTCCCCGCCGTTAAACATTAGAACCAACAGCTGGCTGATGTGCATCTTTTATTTATTCCACTCACAAACCTGACCACGATACTGTCAGCCTGCCGGATGTAAAGAAGAATCAGATTAGATGAACATCCATTCAATATCCTCTATTACAGTACACTCAATATAAACAGTGGCAATCCACACCGGTCTGGTATTGTATGGTACTGTCTACTCCTGTACATGTCGGATATAAATTGTACAGATGGTATGTTGTCTATAGCAGAAAAAAACAATATTTGGGTTATCAAAGCTATGGCGGGACCAGCATTCAGTTGGCTAGCATCTAAAAGATGATCGTACATGTATAAACAGTGCTTGTGACCCATCTGATTCACTCTCAAAGATTAGGTGCATCTACACTGTGCAACTACTGTGCCTTGAACCAAAATTAAAATGAGCTCTCCTTTGTGCATCAGTGCAACTTTATATTATTTCACAGAAACGGTCATCTTTGTGACTTCATGAAGTGAGATGCTGGTACAGTGCCAAATTTTAGGCACTTTTGTGCAACTGGGTGGAGACCATCATTGAACCCCGAATAGCCAGCAGTCTGGACTGGGTTCAAAGGCAGTTCACAAAAGTGAAAGGACAGTGCTCTAACCAAGTGTACCACCCGGTATTTCCATATTTATTTAATTTTTTACTCTTTTTGGGTCCGTCTTTCCCATACCTTGAACTAGTTCCTCACCAGGAGGGTGGATTTGCGACCAGTCCTAGACAAAGATCCTGTGATGAAATATATGCCTTCATCAGCCCCTGTGTTTTACCTGCATTGTATTGTGTGTACCGCCCCCTTTTTCCTATTGTGTGTATTGGCTCTGCCCCTGTCTTTTGTCATATAAAGGTCTCAAGAGCTGTGTGAGTCATTTCTGCCAGACGAATCCGATGTGGAAAGACATGCAATGTTCTTAGTGATTAAAAGCCTTCAGTTGAATCCTTTAATTCCTTGTCTTTGAGTTATTGATGGCACATCAATTTTAATAACTAAAACACCAAGATGGATCGACTCCTGAAACCAGAGCGCTTGGATCTGGACCCCCATGCCTCAGACGCAGCCACACAGTGCAGACACTGGTTCCAATGCTTCGAATTTTTCATCGAAAGCTCAGACACCGCCATCGCAGCCGCGACCGCCACCGGAGACGTGAAACTGGGAATCCTGCGAAACTGGGTGAGTCATCGGGTCTCCCCTCTCATCCGAGATGCCACCAGCTACGGGGATGCCTGCACCATTCTGAAGGCCCACTACGTGCGGCCAATAAACGAGGTGTATGCCAGGCATCTTCTGACTACTCGCATGCAGCGGCATGGTGAGTCACTAGAGGACTTCATAGAGTCATAGAGTCATAGAGTAATACAGCACGGATAGAGGCCCTTCGGCCCATCGTGTCCGCGCCGGCCATCAAGCCCTGTCTAATCTAATCCCATATTCCAGCATTTGGCCCGTAGCCTTGTATGCTATGGCATTTCAAGTGCACATCCAAATGCTTCTTAAATGTTGTGAGGGTTTCTGCCTCCACAACCCTTTCAGGCAGTGAGTTCCAGACTCCAACCACCCTCTGGGTGAAAAAGTTCTTTCTCAAATCCCCTCTAAACCTCCCGCCCTTTACCTTGAATCTATGCCCCCTAGTTATCGACCCCTCTACTAAGGGAAAAAGCTCCTC
Source organism: Somniosus microcephalus (assembly GCF_052327205.1). Lineage (NCBI taxonomy): Eukaryota > Metazoa > Chordata > Chondrichthyes > Squaliformes > Somniosidae > Somniosus > Somniosus microcephalus. The sequence continues at coordinate 232,253,653 of NC_140994.1, forward strand.
AGCATCCATCCTATCTATGCCCCTCATAATTTTGTACACCTCAATCATGTCCCCCCTCAGCCTCCTCAGCTCCAAGGAAAACAAACCCAACCTGCCCAGTCTCTCTTCATAGCTGAAGCGCTCCAGCCCTGGTAACATCCTGGTGAACCTCCTCTGCACCCTCTCTAACGCGATCACATCCTTCCTGTAGTGTGGCGACCAGAACTGCACACAATATTCCAGCTGTGGCCTAACCAGTGTTTTATACAGCTCCATCATAACCTCCTTGCTCTTATATTCAATGCCTCGGCTAATGAAGGCAAGTATCCCATATGCCTTTTTTACCACCTTATCCACCTGTTCCGCCGCCTTCAGGGATCAGTGTACTTGCACACCCAGATCCCTCTGACCCTCCGTCTTGCCTAGGGTCTTTCCATTCATTGCTAAGCCTAAAAGTACTGGGCAGAGACTGTAACTGTAAGGCCGTGTCTGCCATCGTGTACACGGAGGAGCTGATCCGAGACTCCTTTATTGCGGGCCTCAGTTCAAATTACATTCGGCAGAAACTGTTTGAAAAGGAGGGACTGGACTTAAAACAGGCTATGGGCATAGCGCGATCGCTGGATATGGCCCAGAGGAACTCTGAATCCTGTTCCTCAGGCCACGCGGCCCACTCCGCCTCGTGCGCGCCGTGGGGGCCACCATCTTGGAAGCCATCTTCACCTCCCAGGTCTCAGGCCAGCCCAGCACCATCGGAGCCCCAGCCTCCACCCAGGAGCACCACTACTGCCGCGGTGCATCGGGGCCCGAAATGCTACTTCTGCGGCCAGGACAAACACTCCAGGCATCTGTGCCCAGCGAAGGGCACCACCTGTTTTAAATGCGGGAAGAAAGGACATTTCAGCAAAGTCTGCAGAGGGAACCCCGCCTCCAATTCCGCCACCGCCGCGTGCGCGCCATGGGGGCGGCCATCTTGGACGCCATCTTGTCCACCCTCATGGAGTCCACCATCTTGTCCCGACTACACGGACCTCCAGGACCCACTGGTGGCCTCGATCACGGTGGATCAATCCAGGCCGCATCCGTTGTCTAGATCGATGATGGACATAGAGGTAAACGGGAACAAGGTTAAATGCTTGATTGACTGCGGGAGCACCGAAAGCTTTATTCATCCTAGCCTGGTAAAATGACTTTCACTAACGATAGTCCCTACACAGGGCAAAATCGCCATGGCTGATAAGACCCATACCTCAAAAATTACAGGTTTCTGCGCGGTTATGTTGTCGGTAAAAGGCACTGATTACAGAGATTTTAAACTATTGATAATGCCAGATCTCTGTGTGAGCGTGATCTTGGGTCTGGACTTCCAGTGCCACCACCAAAGTATCACGCTCACCCACGGTGGGTCCCAGCTGCCCCTCACAGTGTGCGGTCTGGCTACCCTGAAGGTCAAGCCACCCTCGCTGTTCGCCAACCTCGCACCCAACTGTCGACCCATAGTGACCAAGAGTAGGCGGTACAGCTGGGAGGACAGACAGTTCATTGCGTCGGAAGTAGAAAGACTCAAGCGGGAGGGTATCATTGAATGCAGTACCAGCCCGTGGCGCGCCCAGGTAGTAGTAGTTAAGGGTAGCGAAAAGAAACGGATGGTGATAGATTATAGCCAGACGGTTAATCTATACACCCAGCTAGACGCCTACCCTCTGCCCCGCATAGCGGATATGGTTAACCAAATCGCGCAATACCGGGTGTTTTCCACCATCGACCTAAAATCGGCATACCACCAGCTCCCCATTAGGCCGGAGGACCGTCCATACACCGCCTTCGAGGCGAACGGACGCCTCTACCACTTCCTCAGAGTCCCTTTGGGGTAACGAATGGGGTCTCGGTCTTCCAGCGGGAGATGGACCGCATGGTCGATGAGAACCAGTTAACAGCCACCTATCCATACCTAGACAACGTCACCATCTGCGGCCATGACCAGCAAGACCACAACTCAAACCTCGCGAGATTTCTGAAAACCGCCCTCAGACTCAATCTCACCTACAACGAGGATAAGTGTGTCTTTAGCACCACGTGCCTCTGTATCCTGGGCTGCGTGGTGGAAAACGGGGAAATCGGTCCGGACCCCGACCGATTGCACCCCCTACGGGAGCGACCCCTACCAAACACTCCCAAGGCCCTGAAAAGTTGCCTGGGGTTTTTCTCCTATTACGCCCAATGGGTCCCCAATTATTCCGACAAGGCCCGTTCCCTCCTGAAATCAACGTCCTTCCCGCTCACGGCCGAGGCCCACGCCACCTTCAACAGCATTAAACACGACATTGAGAAGGCTGCGCTGCAGGCAGTGGACGAAAACATCCCTTTCCAGGTCGAAAGCGATGCGTCCGACTTCGCTTTATCAGCCACCCTCAACCAGGATGGGCGGCCCGTAGCCTTTTTCTCAAGAACCCTCCAAGGGCCCGAGCTCAGGCACTCCTCGGTAGAGAAGGAGGCCTAGGCCATAGTGGAGGCAGTGCGGCACTGGAGGCACTACCTAGCCGGCAAACGCTTCACCCTGCTTACCGACCAGCGGTCGGTAGCCCTCATGTTTAACAACAAACAGAGGGGGAAGATCAAGAACGACAAAATTTTCAGGTGGCGGATCGAACTCTCCACGTTTGTGTACGACATAATATATAGGCCGGGGGCCCTCAACGAATCCCCCGACGCCCTATCACGAGGGATGTGTGCCAGCATCCAGGGGGACAGGCTACAGGGCCTCCACAATGGCCTCTGCCACCCGGGGGTCACCCGGCTATTCCACTTTATAAAATCCCGTAACCTGCCCTATTCCATCGAGGAGGTCCGGTCTATGACCAGGGACTGCCGCACCTGTGCGGAATGCAAGCCCCGTTTTTTCAGGCCCGACTGAGCCCACCTGATCAAAGCTACACGGCCATTCGAGCGCCTGAGCTTAGATTTCAAGGGACCACTCCCCTCCACCGACCGCAATGTGTACTTTCTCAACATTGTGGACGAGTACTCCCGCTTCCCATTCGCCTACCCCTGCCCAGACATGACCAGTGCCACGGTCATCAAGTGCCTCGGCAGCCTGTTTTGCACGTTCGGCATGCCTAACTACATCCACACTGACAGGGGGGCGTCGTTCATGAGCGACGAACTGCGCCAATACCCGCTGTCGAAGGGGATAGCCACGAGTCGGACCACTAGTTATAAACCCCGGGGTAATGGGCAAATGGAGAGGGAGAACGCGACGGTGTGGAAGGCGGTCACCTTAGCACTAAGGTCTAAAGGCCTCCCTACCTCCCGCTGGCAAGAGGTCCTCCCAGACGTACTCCACTCGATAAGGTCGCTACTGTGTACTGCTACTAATGCCACTCCTCACGAGAAGATGTTTGTTTTTCCCCGCAAATCAACCTCAGGAGTGTCCCTACCTTCGTGGCTCTCCACCCCAGGGACAGTCCTATTACGGAAGCATGTGAGGGGCCACAAAATGGATCCCCTCGTGGAGGCAGTACACCTACTCCACGCAAACCCACAGTACGCGTACGTCAAGCACGCCGACGGGCGTGAGGACGCCGTGTCCATAAAGGACCTCGCCTCGGCAGGAAACGACGACGACCCATCCTCACCACCCCCAGAAGAACCTCCACCATCCCCAGAGGTATCCTCACCACCCCCAGAAGTACCTGCTACACCCCCAGCACAGGGGTATGCCCAGGAGGGCACCACGGACTCCCGGTCGGAACCCGAGGTACTGTTGCGACGTTCAGGAAGGACTATCACACCCCCGGACAAACTAAATCTGTAGAAGGGGTGAATGTGATGAAATATATGCCTTCATCAGCCCCTGTGTTTTACCTGCATTGTATTGTGTGTACTGCTCCCTTTTTCCTATTGTGTGTATTGGCTCCGCCCCTGTCTTTTGTCATATAAAGGTCTCAAGAGCTGTATGAGTCATTTCTGCCAGACGAATCCGATGTGGAAAGACATGCAATGTTCTTAGTGATTAAAAGCCTTCAGTTGAATCCTTTAATTCCTTGTCTTTGAGTTATTGATGGCACATCAGATCCCTCTAATTTTTTTTTGTGTGTGCCACAGTGGCCACGCATGCGCGGCTTCTCTTCCTGCGGCAGCAGCTGATGGGTGGCCTGCGCGTGATCTCGCGATTGATGCACTGCCGTGCACCTTAGTGGGAACATTGCTCCGAGACCTCCTTACTGTCACTTTGTAACTGCTAATCTCCCAACAGCTAGGTTTAAATTGATGAAACCAACATGTGGTGAACCCCAGGCATCAACCTGTTGCCGACTGAAGGGGTCAGCCGTGGCTCAGTGGGTAGCACTCCTGCCCGAGTCAGAAGGTCATGTGTTCAAGCCCCACTCCAGAGACTGGAGCACATATTCCAGGCTGACACTCCAGTGCAGTTGAGGGAGTGCTGCACTGTCGACGGTTCTGTCCTTCGGATGAAACATTAAACCGAGGCACGGTCTGCCTTCTCAGTTAGACATAAAAGATCCCATGGTGCTACTCGAAATAGAGCAGGGGAAGTTCTCCCCAGTATTCTGGCCAAAATTTATCCTTTAACCAACATCACTAAAGCAGTGCTGAGGGAGTGCTGCACTATCGGAGGTGCCGTCCTTTGGATGAGACGTTAAACCGAGGCCCCGTCTGCTCTCAGGTGGGCGTAAAAGATCCCATGGCACTATTTTGAAGAAGAGCAGGGGAGTTATCCCCTGTGTCCTGGCTAATTTTTATCCCTCAATCAACATAACAAAAACAGATTATCTGGTCATAATCTCATTGCTGTTTGTGGGAGCTTGCTGTGCGCAGATGGGCTACCACGTTTCCTACATTACAACAATGACTACACTTCAAAAGTACATCATTGTCTGTAAAGCCGTTTTTAGGACATTCTGAGGTCATGAAAGGCGCTATAGAAATGCAAGTCATTCATTTTCTTTCTTTCTCGTACGTAATTCTGTCACACTGCGCAATGTACTTCAGCTCTCGTGTATATCATGTCTTTAAAATGATCGTACAGGACCCGATTCCTGAGCAGCAATAGCACACAGGTTTTTAACAGGCACAGGACAAAAACAATAGAGGAAACTTTGGTAATCTCAAGATGTGGATGTTTCAAAAACCAGCTGTAAGCCCTTAAGGCTCTGTTCATCACTGACAGCCACATCCACATAACAAGACACAGGATGCAAGATAGGAGTAGAAGGAGGCAATTCAACAAAGAGACAGTTTTACTGAAAGATGTCCATTAAAACTCAGTTGATCCATTCTCTGTGTGGAAGCCAAGGAAGAGGAAGCAACATACTATCTTGCTGTGTGTATAATTAAGTACTTGCATGCTGTTCTCAGCAGTTGGAGTATCAGCACCATTCTAGCTTTTACTTTTACTGCGCAATTATGGCTCTTCTATTTAATTAATTAACAATATTAAATATAAATTTACACTCCATGTGAATCCAACAATATTTTTTAAGTAACTCCCTATGGGTGCAATTGAATTCAGTTTTTGGTAAACACTTATTTTAATTTGTGAATATTATTATCTCAATAATCTGCAGAGAGCAAGATAAATCTTAGCGAAGTAAAATTGCACAATCAATGAAGTGATGGCCTCATGCTGCTTTCTAATTACTGCAGGATTCACTGCAAGATATTTTCTAAGCCAGTAAGCAGAGTTATGTATTTACTGTCTGTCACCTAGCACCATGATATCTGACTGACACAATAAAATCTATAATGCAAAGCAAATATTTACATAGAAGCAAAGAATTCTCTTCTACTTAGAGACCTGCAACTGTGCTCTGGAACCTAGTAAAATCACAGATCATTCTATAACAAGTATACAGAGTATTAATCACTATTCAGAAAGGTGTACTGTACAGATCACTCCGATAAAATCCAGGACGAAATGACATTGTCAATCTTGGCAAGATGCAGTTGAGGAATACTGTCCTCATTCTGTCCTTTTGCTTTTTGCATGTGTTTCGCTTTCCTCCTGCTCTGAGTTCTAACACTGACTAGAACTCAATGGGGAAGTGCTCTCCTCCACCCCTTCCCTCAGAGGAATGTTTTCTTTTCTTTTCTGAGACCGGCTATAACTCTGTGGAGAAGAAGTGTGATCTCCTTTGCTCTATATTTGCATTTGTTTTTCTTTGCCCTTTGGCTTATTTACTTAGCCTGCTACCACGGTGACAATTGCACTCCCAGGTTTCTTGTACAAGTAATACTTGCATGGATTTCATTCTCAAGTTACATAGAGTCACAGAGTCATAACGGCACAGAAGGAGGCCATTCAGCCCATTGAGTCTGTGCCGGCTCTCTGTAGAGGAGTCCAGCCAGTCCCATTCCCCCACTCTATCCCCGTAGCCCTGCAAGTTTATTTCCCTCAAGTGCCTATCCAGTCTCCCCTTGAAAACAATGAGTGTCTCCGCTTCCACCACTTCCGTCAGCAGCGAGTTCCAGGTCATCACCACTCGCTGCGTAAAAAAGTTTTTCCTCACATCCCCCCTGTATCTCATGCCCAAAACCTTAAATCTGTGTCCCCTAGTCCTTGTACCATCAACTAGTGGGAACAGCCTTTCCCCGTCTAGCCTATCCAAACCCGTCATAATCTTGTACACCTCTAGCAAATCACCCCTCAACCTTCTTTGCTCTAATGAAAACAAATCCAGCTTCTCCAACCTGTCCTTGTAGCTAAGATCCCCCATCCCCGGAACCATTCTGGTAAATCTCCTCTGCACCCTCTCAAAGGCCTTCACATCCTTCCTAAAGTGTGGTGACCAGAACTGGATGCAATACTCCAGTTGTGGCATAACCAGCGCTTTATAAAGGTTCAGCATAACTTCGCTACTTTTGTACTCATTGTAAAGTCTGTGGGTTGTATAGCGAAGTAATACACAGATTACAAGAGTAACTTAAACAGGACTTTACTATTCGAAGGTCAGGGCGAATCTGCCCAATAAATTCTGCCACAGCACTTATATACCGGTGTGGTCACCGTCGGTATTACAGTATACAGCAGCCAGGATAAAGTAGTGCCACACCTAAAATAGTTCTCTTAAAGGTGGACGGTTACATACAATAGTTCTCTTAAAGGTAGAACAGTTACATACACTACAATCCTCCCTTTTTAGCTTACAACATACTTATTCCCCATTAACATAACATCATAACATATCCAACTTCATGTTACAACAGTTCACAGAGGTAGTCTCTGCGGAAACAGTTCACAGATTCAGTCTCTGCGGGAAACAGTTCACAGATTCAGTCTCTGATCTTCTTGACTCGGTCCGGACCACGCCTCCGTGGTGTAGTCGGGTCACCTTGCTAGAGGGACTCATCCCATAGTCCTTCCCTAGACTTAACAGCTTTACTTCCATCACTTCTGAACCAGCATTGCTGACTTTTTAAAACAAACAAAAAACAGTTGGATTGCCTTGGGAAATTTTCCTACTTTCCAACTGATTTGGCTCCGTTCGGGGGACCACATGTGTGATCGGGTAGAGGTAATAATGGTTCAGATGGTTATCATCTTCTGCTTCGTCTTTTCCTTTTTTGCTTCTTGGAGACTCTCGGGGCTCCATTGTCAGCTGCCAGCTGTAACGCCACCATCTCCCTATGTTCCTTAGACTTTAAGTGATTCATCCTGATTTCGGCACTTTGGGAGTTCTCGGCACAAGCTGGGCAGACCAGGTCCTCGTAATATTCAGTGTCACTCAACAGATCATGGTAATATTCGGTGTCATCCTGAGCTAGGCCCGCGAGAGGGTCTTCTATTTCCTCCTTACCCAGCTGGACGTTAGCCGACTTTTGTTCCAAATCCCGACATCTGTCCTGAAGAGACTTCATCATGCGTTCAGATTCATCCCGCTTTTTCTGGGCTTCCTGCAAGTCTTTTACTAATGACCTCATTTGTGATTTCAATACTTCAACTTCATTCGGAGATTGATTGATCGGACTATTCAATCCCTCTACTGAAGTAGCTGTTTCAGTATTCTGTTGTTCTACATTGCCGTGCGTCAGCGTACTTTTGGCATCCAAGGGCTGTTCTGCTGCAGACTTCTCAGTCTGGGTTGCCACCTCAGCTCTTCCAATGACTTTTGAGAGCTCCCTTCCCTTTGAAGATTGAGGCTCGTATTTAAGTTTTTCCCATTTTAGAGTTTTATCCCTCAGCATATGAATGAGTTGGCTGACTGTTAACTCTTCTGCCATCATCCCTTTTCCATTAACTACAGGGCTGTTTATAACCTTGCCCTGGAGGAGTTGGCTGACTGTTAACTCTTCTGTCCTCATCCCTTTTCCATTAGCTGCAGGGCTGTTTAGAACCTTGTCCTGGGGCTCCTTTGCTGCTTCTACTTCGCCATCATCCGCAGCCCCCATCATTCGAATTTCCACAAATGAATCGTCCGGTGATGCTGCACCCAACTTCAGTAGGGGCTCGGAAGTCATGTCGACCAACTCAGCTTTTTCTGCCTGCAACCTGCTAACCAGCGCCTTCAGTTGCGGCACATCTTGTTCCACCGGATTGGAGCACGCCCCTTCAGAAGCCGAATCAGCTTTGATTCGTTTGGCCTCCTCGTGCAGACGGTTTGTGTGCTCCTGCTCCCTTTTCTTCCCCAGCTGCTTCTGTTGTCTTTCCAGATTCTCCCATTCGGTATCATAGAACTTTTTCATTGCTTTCATCTCTTGCTCGAGACGGCAATTCAATTGTTCTAATTGCTGTTGTAATCTGAAATAAGTTTGCGTTCGAGCTCGATGTTCCTCAGTAATATATATGTCTGTAACTTGAACAGACTCAGAATTCTCTGTCAAGCTATGTTGTTGTTGTTCAGAGGGATTCTGTTCTGAAACTTTGTTCTCCTCTGGAGCATAAGCCTTTAGGCCCACATTCGTTCTACCAACCTTAGTCAGCAAGTTCATTTTAGACTTGTCTTTCATGCTTGGGCTGGTCTTATCGTCATCCGTTTCAGAGTCTGAGCTGATTGTCTGCCCCGAGTCCTCACTCGTTATTGATTTGAGGTAGTGCCATTCCATGTCTATTTTCTTGATCCACTCCCGTCCCAGAAGTGGTGGTCCTCCCTCAGGTAGTACGTATAACTCCATTCCGGGGTGTTCTTTGCCCCTGTCTCTCACCTTGACTCTTATCTTTCCCATGGGGTATACTTTATGCCCCGTGTATGTCTGCAATACGAACTTGGTATCTCTCAAGGGTATATGTGAGAATAGCCAGTTGTAATCCCTTCGATTTATGACTGATAGGGCTGATCCAGTGTCCAATTCCATTCTCACTTGGACTCCGGCTATTTTTAGCATGACCCAGATAGTTTGTAGGTCAGCTTCCTTACTCACATTATGAATTCTCAGACTACCCAGTTCCTGGCCGCTTGGGTCTGAATCCAAATTCTGTTCATCTGAACTCTTCTCAACCACCTTGTGTACTTTGTTGTACTTTTCCTGTGATGGCTTTTTTTTTTGGTTGTTGGTCTTCTTCCCTGACCGGCATACTTTGGCTATGTGACCCAGTTTGCCACATTTCCTACAGTCCTGGTTTTTAAACCAGCATTGGTTCTGGTCATGTGTTGTCTTCCCACAACGATAACATTTCGTTGCACCCGAAGTAATTTGATCCACACTGAGGACCGCTGCCTTCAGCTGCATTTCCGCAGTTCCTTTCGCTGCGGCTTCGTGTGATGCTGCAATAAGGACAGCCCTATCCAGTGTAAGGTCGTTCTCTTCGAGCAGTCGCTTTTGCGTTCCTTCCTTCGACAACCCGCACACGAACTTGTCTCGCAATGCCTCTGTCAGATTTCCTCCAAACTGGCAGTATTTCGCTAGCCTACGCAGTTCGACCAAGTATTCCGCGTTGCTTTCCTCTTTCCGTTGCGTTCTCGCATAAAATTTGAATCGTTCCGCCAACATCAGCGGTGTGGGGTTCAAGTGATCCTTCAGAACAGCAACAATATTATCGAAGGTTTGATCCGCCGGTTTAACTGGTGCTAGAAGATGCTTCAATAGCCCGTATGTCTTCGCCCCCATCGAGTTTAGCAAGGTTATAGCTTTATCATCATCCTCTATTTTATTGGCCTCACAATATATCTCAATGCGTTCTACATACGTGGCCCAATCTTTTACCTCGGAATCGAAATCGTTGATGTTACCACGCTTAGGCATCTTCACCTCCCTGATAAACAACAACAGAATATTTCTTTAACTCTTTTTTTTTCCAAGATGGCGGTTTCCCCGCGCTTATCTTCTTTCCCCGCCCCTTTCAAAATGGCGGTTCCCACTTCTGTCTTTTTCTCCGCCTACTGGCGGCTTCCCGCGGTTTCCCGCGCTTATCTTCTTTCCCCGCCCACTTTCAAGATGGCGGTTCCCGCTTTTCTTCCCCTGGCGGGAGGGGTAAGCTTTTCCCTCGGGCGACGGCCGCTGGCTTTCGGGGTTCGCAGCCTGCTCTTCGGCTTCAGCGCGTTCCCTTCTCTCGGCCGGGCAACCAGCTCTGGGTACAACCCGTTGACGGCGAACAGTTTCAGCCGCTGGGCTGGATCTCGCTCAGTCTTCCTCGGGCTCTGTCTCTCCCGCTCGCGCGGCTCTCGCTCGCTCCCTCTCGGGCTCTGTCTCTCCCGTTCACGTGGCTCTCGCTCGGGCTCTGTCTCTCCCGCTGCTCTCAATCGCGCCTCCCAGCCCTCTCGCAGTCCGGTGCTTCCCTCCCCGGCTACGGCTGAGTTCTCCGCGATTTATTTATTTTATCTCTTCCCGCGCCTTACGATCCCGGTCGCAGTGCTTCGTGGCCTCGGTCACTGTCCGACCTTTTTCACCCAATCGCTCCTCCCAGCCTCTCGCAGTCCGGTGCTTCCTCCCCGGCTGCGGCTGCGTTCTTCGCGGTTTATTTATTTTTATCTCTTCCCGCGCCTTACGATCCGGTCGCAGCGCTTCGTGGCCTCAGTCACTGTCTGGCTTTTTTCACCCCAATCGCGCCTCCCAGCTTCTCGCAGTCCGGTGCTTTCCTCCCCGGCTGTGGCTGAGTTCTCCGTGGCTTATTTATGTTTATATCTTCCCGCGCCTTACGATCCCGGTCGCAGCGCCTCGTGGTCGCGGTATTTGTCCGGCCTTTTTCGCCGTCGCGGTCTAGTCGTCTCACGACGCTCCCCAGCCCGCTTGTACCGCGGCTTCTGCTCCACGCTGCCCCAGTCTCAGCGCCTCTGGGCCCGACTTCTGTCCGGCTCCTTTCCCCCTCGACCGTGGTCGAGTGCACCGCCCTTATCCTCCGTTTATTTGTTTCTATTTTCCCTTTACTCACAGTCACCGTGGCCGACTTGCTTCTCATGTTGATCGGCTCACTCACCACCGTGGCAGAAGGGACAATCCGTGCCTGTTGCTGATGGAAGACTTCGTGTTTGAATCTTCCTCCTTTCTTGGTCTGCAGACTCGAGTTTTCTCTCAGCAAAACGACGAGGGCGGGTGCCTCTTTTCAACGCTCGTTTACTTCTTCAGAAGTAATGTTGCCGCAGGGTAAGATCGAACTCGTCGCCACTGTAAAGTCTGTGGGTTGTATAGCGAAGTAATACACAGACTACAAGAGTAACTTAAACAGGACTTTACTATTCGAAGGTCAGGGCGAATCTGCCCAATAAATTCTGCCACAGCACTTATATACCGGTGTGGTCACCGTCGGTATTACAGTATACAGCAGCCAGGATAAAGTAGTGCAACACCTAAAATAGTTCTCTTAAAGGTGGACGGTTACATACAATAGTTCTCTTAAAGGTAGAACAGTTACATACACTACACTCATTACCTCTATTTATGAAGCCCAAGATCTCATATGCTTTGCTAACCACTCTCTCAATATGTCCTGCCGCCTTCAGGGACCTATGCACATTAACTCACAGGTCCCTCTGTCCCTGCACACTCTTTAAAACTGTGCCATTAAGTGTATATTGCCTCTCCCTGTTCCTTCTGCCAAAATGCATCACCTCACACTTCTCTGTATTAAATTCCATCTGCCACTTGTCTGCCCATTCTGCTAGCCTTTCTATGTCCTGTTGCAGTCGATACATTCTGTAACTTAAACCCAAAGTACCCAAGAACCTTAGCATAATCAACATATATGCTTCAACTTGTCCATGCAGCACTAGGTTTTTCTCTTGACAACTACCAATGCCTTTTCTCATGCACTAGTGGCCCTTAGACTGCCAATGTAAAATTGGCATCCAATTATCTGAATCTCATTCCAAGCTGTCCACTTCATTATTGGCCCAGAAATTCGGGTCTCCATGGGTGAGTACGCACGGGGTACTCACCCATAGGCCCAATGGAAGTGCCGGTTTTGTGCATGCACTGCGCATGCGCGGGAAACCGGAACTTCCGATCCCTTGAAAGAAGGGGTTCAGAGGTGGAACGCGTGCGCCAGAGAGGCAGCGTGTGCGCATTGAACTTACATTTTTTCCCCAGGTTTTTCCGGGAGGGTAAGTCTCCAGGAGTTACACATATAAAAAGTAGGCGCAAGGCCTGCTTTTAACAAGGTAAGTGGTGAATTAATTAAAATTAAAACATTTTTTCCACAGGTTTATTTTTAAATACTTTAAAGAAAGGTAAGTTTATTTTTAGCTCCATTAAAAAATGTAATTAATTTTTTCAAAAATGTAAATTATTGTTTAAAATAGTTATTTCATGTAATTTATAGTTATTTTAAAAATGTGATTTAAAAAAAAAAATTATTTGAAGTTTTTGTGATGTTTTGAGACTTATAGGCCTAGAAATTGGGTTTTGGCTTAGCCAGGGCTTTAGCGCCGGAAGTTAGTGCCGGCGCTAAGTCCCCCTGCGCGCGCCAAAAATTCAGTAGCGCCGCGCCCAAATGGCTGCCGGCGCTACTGAAGGGTCTTAGCGCCTGGAAAAGGGCGCTAACTGCCGTTTAGCGCCGCAATTCCGGCGCTGCAGCACCCGATGCGGTGCGGCAGGCTGGGGAAGTGCAGGCCTCCTCCTTCCGTTAAGGAGGAGCTGCCTGCACCCGGCCGCGGCCCGCGCAAATCTGTTTAAAAATGAGCCCGGCACCTCGGACAAGTGCCGGGCTTGCATCTGTTCCGGGGAGGGGGGGGGAGAAGTCTGGGGAGGGAGCTGCGGGCAGGCGGCCGGCGGGAAAGCGGCCGGCCGCCGCAGGGCCTTTAATGCGCCGGCGCAAACACATGTTGGACTCTGTTGCCAGAGTCTTAGTTGCGGCTGCCACGGGCGAGGCGGCCGCAACTGAATTTCGGCGCTGGGGCCCGTCGGCATGGCAACCGGGACGCTGCGCACACCAATGACGTCATCGGTGCCGGCACAGCGCTACCGGTGCAACGCCGCTTTAGGGCCCCAGGGAATTTTTCAACTGGCCATAACTCTGGCGCTAGTCCCTCTAGCGCCTCAAAAGCGGCGCTAAGGCTAGTGAATTTCTAGGCCATTGTATTTATAGGTTTGACAGCTCTTCCTGTCAATTTTATGAATGGGCATTTCCCTGCTACCATTGGCTCTCCATGGCCCATGTGATCCCAGGGGACGCATTGAACTAACTGCGCCCCTGGGATACGCAAGCACTGCGCGTCGGCAGTTGGAGGAAGCCCAGAATCGGAATCCCACAGGGGCCCACAGCTCAACGGCCGGCGCGCTAGGAAAGTGCAGGTCGGGGGCTTGCACCCGAGGGAAGCCCCCGACCCGAATTTCTTGGACAAAATCTTCTACATGAACTATGCCAAGCAGGTTTACTTGGTTAAAATTGGAAGGATTTTTTTCATTAAAAGTCAATCTAAACAATAAAATAGAGCCTTGGTACAGGTAAAAGACCTGTCAGTGAGACTAGCAGGACCACAAAGAGTTAGATGCATAAAAAGAAAAGTGAAAGAAACAAAGCATCCAAGAAAGAGGATGGCAAACACAATCACTGTTATTCACTTCACTATCGGTGTTGAGGTCTGGTTGTTTAATATGCATGCAGGCACAGACAATGGTCTCTTTGCCCATCTCTCCTCATCACCCCTAGTAATCTCCAAAGACAAATTATCTCTCATCCATCCATCAGCTGGTCATCTTCTTACAAGATTGTCTATGTCTCTTCTCTAAAACACAATAGTTACAGCATTCTAATAGTGTAGCCAAACCCACGAATTCTAACTGATCCTCAACTTGACTATGTTAGCAACTTGTGGAACTGCTAAACCAATGTAGAGCTTGAGTCTTCCATTCTGTTCATACATGGAGAAATGCCAATTTAGTGTAAACCAGCTATGAAACAAAAGAAAGCCCCAGAAATACACTGATTACAAGCTGCTAGTTTCATATAGTCATAGGATAGTACAGCACAGAAGGAAGCCATCAGCCCACCGAGTCTGCACCGGCTCTTTCGAAGAGCAATCCAGTTAGTCCCACTCCCCTGCTCTTTTCCCACATCCCTGCAATTTCTTCTCCTTCAAGTATTTATCTAATTCCCTTTTGAAGGCTACTATTGAATCTCTATCCACCATCCTATCAAACAGTGCATTCCAAAAACTAACCACTCGCTGCGTAATTTTTTTTCCCCTCATGTCACCTCTGCCGATCACTTTCAATCTGTTCCCTCTGGTTATCAACCCTTCAGCTATTAGAAACAGGTTCTCTTTATTTACTCTATGATTTTAAACACCTCTAGCAACTCTCCTCTTAGCCTTCTCTGTTCTAAGGAAAACAACCGCAGCTTCTCCAGTCTACCCACGTAACTCTAATCCCTCATCCCTGGAACCATTCCAGTAAATCTCTTCTGTACCCTCTCCAAAGCCTTCATGTCCTTCCTAAAGTGTGGTGCCCAGAATTGGACACAATTCTCCAGCTGGGGCTGAACTAGTGTTTTATATAGGTTTGGCATAACTTCCTGGCTTTTGTACTCTATGCCTCTATTTATAAAGCCCAGATTCCCATATGCTTTATTAACTGCTGTGTTAACCTGTCCTGCCACTTTCAAAGATTTGTGCACAAGCACCCTCAGGTCTCTCTCTACTTGCATCCCCTTTAAAAATGTACTCTTTAGCTTGTTTCTCCTCATTCTTCCTACTAAAATGTATCACCTCACACTTTTTGCATTGAATTTCATCTGCCATGTGTTCACCCATTCCACCAGTCTGTCTATGTCCTCTTGAAGGCTATTACTATCTTCCTCACTGTTTACTACACTTCCAAGTTTCGTGCCATCTGCAAATTTTGAAATTGTGCCCTGTAATCCCAAGTCCAAGTCATTACTGTACATCAAAAACAGCGATCCTAGTACTGAACCTTGGGGAACGTCACTGTATACCTCACTCCAGTCCGAAAAACAGCCATTCACCACAACTCTCTGTTTTCTATCACGTAGCCAATTTTGTATCCATGCTGCTACTGCCTCTTTTATCCCATGGGCTTCAATTTTCTAACAAGCCTAATATGTGGTACTTTACCAAAAGCCTTTTGAAAGTCCACATAAACAACATTAACTGCACTGCCCTCATCCACCCTCATTGTTACCTCATCAAAAAACTGAATCAAGTTAGTTTTCGGCCCATTGAATACTCAAACTCTCGCATTGTGTACTCTACAGAAATTTTACTCAAGCTTTCTGAGCAGGATTCTATTCCCTGGTAATGCCATGTAATTACATTTGAACCTGAAACTCAATTGCTCAGCACACAAGTGGTGCAACCTAGCCCCACCCCCTCATAAATGATGACCAAAGTGCACCATTGAAGAGATGCACTGGCCTCAGGGGCTCCAAATTCAAAGCATCTTCATTAAGATTCCTGACATGGATGCAGCAATGCTACCAATGGACAAAGAGATGCAGCCCTCCTGAATATTTTCTAATCTGGTTACATAGATACGGTTGTGTATATAGCCAGTGGGAGAGATAGTTTGCAGTAATCAACAGCACACAAAACTACATGTAATTTGCCTCACGAGTGGCAATCTCACTTCAAAGTCACATGAATAACTGCTGGAGGAAATGGAAATATTCCTGCATGTGCAGCAGGGAAAGTTTTTCCAAGGCATGTTGTAGGAGAACAGTGCAAGAAACACTTCTCGTCACGTGGATATGATATATAAGACTTGCAAATTCTTGATGCTGACACCATGGGGGGGGGGCGGAGGTGGGGTGGAAAGCGGGGTTGGTGGAGAGGGGGGAAGCAAGTGACAAAGTAACCCGTTGCCCAGCACTTGTTTCTTCATCTTGACAAGTACAATCGTGCAGCAAAAAATTAAAGGCGCCTTTACTGCAGGGATGTCCCAACTTTTTGCCTTTGTGACTCACATAGTCTGTAGCGTAGAGTCTGACCCATATAGACAGTTTGCACCCGTGGTTGAATTAATTTGCGTATAGCTCACGTCTTGAATTCTGACAGATCTTTGTGTTCCGATTTAGTGGGGATGAAATTGGTCTTTGGCGTGAGCACAAATCAGGTGATCACAAATCGGCAGCTCGTTTTACACCTCACCCGATGCCCAGCTACTGTGAGCAATGATTTTTTTTTTGTTCTTGCTTCTAGTTCAATATTTTAGTTTATTGCAAAGTAATCTCTTCCTTCACGGCTCTCATCTTCAACAGGCAGAGTATCAACCAATTGACTTATGTTTGCTGGTTGTCTGGGAAACATTACCTGAATGCAAACCATCAACAGATTAAGGGCTGAGACAGTGACTATGTTTGCCTCATTCTTCATGTTACTGTCTGTTATTGGCTTTTTTTCCACATCCTCCCGACACCAATTTACTTCAATTTTCTTTCATTACTCTGAGATTTATTGTCAGAAGACCCTCTATTATTGACCAGAATGGACTTGGTTATACATCACAATGGAAAATATATGAAGGTACTCTACATAATCTGGATAAGTGAGCTCAGCCGCTCCAATTATGGTGATTAAAGCCTCATACACTTTGATAACAAGGACTGATTCACTGTTTATATGCTGTTAATGTTGAACAGCAATTTAACAGCCATGTTACTGCTCAGAGATTTCAAAACATAATATAGAAACCTATTAGGTTGTTTAACTGTTTTTAGTGGTACCTAACAAGAAACACTCTGTATTGCAGAGCTTTTTTTTAGGAAGTGCACACTCAGTCCCTCATTTATGGCCTTCAGATCATTCCCAATGGCCAGGGAAGAATCATACCGGTTGACAATTGGAAGTCCATGTTACTGGCCTATACAGACGGACTAAGCATTCAGTTTGCTCATATCCTAGAGGGGAGAATATATATTTCCCACTGGAGACATGGTATCATCCAGTGGTAACCCACTTTAGTGGGCAGTTCTCAGCATGTCGGCCCAGAAATTAGGTTCGGGGGCTTGCCGCGCGTGCAAGCCCCCGATGTGCACTTACCCGGCGCGCCGACAGCTGAAGCCTGGGCCTGCTTGGAATTCCTGTCACTGGCCCGGTTCAGCTGTCGGCGCGCTGTGCTTGCCTGATCCAGCGGCGTAGTTAGTTCGATGTGCCAGCTGGGATCAGGTGAGCACTGGGCAGCCAATCAGGGGAGGGAAAACTTCATTCATGAGTTTGATAGTAAGAACTGTCAAACTCATGAAAACTACGGGCGCCCAAAACACTACTTAAACTTTAAATAATTTTTTAAAAATCATCCCACTAATTAAATGAACTATAAATAACTTTAAAAAAACTATTTTAAACAATTATTCAAATTTTTGAAAAAAATAATTTATTTAAAAATCGGGTCTAAAAATACACTTACCTTACTGTAAAGTCCTTAAAAACAATAAAGCTGTGGAAAAAATGTTATAATTTTAAATAATAGACCACTTACCTTAAAGAATCAAGTCCTTACGTCTCCTTTTTACATTCGTAAAAAGTTGAGGCCCTTACACACGGGCAAACCTGTAAAAAAGAAGGAAGTTCAACACGTGCGCGCAGAGTCCTGCGCGCACGCGTTGGACCTCTGAACCCCTTGGAGGAAATGCCGGTTTCCCGCGCATGCGCTGTGCATGCAAGAAACCGGCACTTCCATCAGGTCCACGCGTGAGTACCCCATCCTTACTCACGCGTTGGGACCCGAAGTACTGGGCCATGAAGAGACAAGTTGCACTGTTTCTTCTACCTTAATGACTGCTGCTGTATTTGGTGCTGCTGTCAGCAATAGCTCTGCAGAGTAAAAGGGCCAATAAATCTATCCTCACTAATTCTTCCAATTGTTCAGTGGCCTCCTCCTGAGGTTCCCACCATTACAGATGCCAGTTTTCATTCAGTTTAAGCAGCCAATTCAATTCAATCCACGTGACAACAAGAAATGGCTGAGTGCACTGGACACAGCAAGGCTACGAGTCCTGACAACATCATGGCTGTATTGATGATGACCTGTGTTCCAGAACTAGCCACGCCTCCACAACACTGACATCTACCCTGGTGCGTCCTGTCCACAAAAAGCAGGACAAAGTCAACCTAGCCAATTAGCGCCCTATTAGTCTACTCCCAATCATCTGCAAAGTGATGGAAGGAGTTGTCAACAGTGCTATCAAGCAGCACTTACTCACCAATAACCTGCTCACCAATGCTTAGTTTGGATTTCATCAGGACCACTCAGCTCATTACCTCATTACAAACTTGGTCCAAAGATGGACACAAGACGTGAATTCCAGAAGTGAGGTGAGAGGCATTATTTGACCAATTGTGGAACCAAGAAACCCTAGTAAAACTGAAGTCAATGGGAATCAGTAGGGAAAATCTCCAGTGGCTGGAGTCATACCTGACACAACGGATGATGTTTGTGGTTGTTGCAGACCAATCATCTCCGCCTCAGGATATCACTGCAGGAGTCCCTCAGGGCAAAGTCCTAGGCCCAACCATCTTCAGCTGCTTCATCAAAGACCTTCCCACTATCATAAGTTCAGAAGTGGGACTGTTCACTGATGATTGCACAATGTTCAGCTCCAGTGACAATTCCTCAGATAATGAAGCAGTCCATGTCTGCATGCAGCAAGATATAGAAAACATCCAGACTTGGGCTGATTAGTGACATGTAACATTCACGCCACTTAAGTGCCAGGCAATGACCATCTCCAACAAGAGAGAGCCTATCCACCTCCCCTTGACAGTCAATAGCATTAACATTCCCATGACCCCTGTACTGGTCTCGATAGATGTGCTCCTATCTAGTTATCCAGCAAGTTAAACACTTATTCAAATAATTCCTCGAGAAGCCGGTTTGCTGCTTTGAAGCTTTACTTGAACAAATTTGTGAAACTGTAAACAAAGACAAAGTATGTTTTGTACATAGAACTGAGTACTATACATTAGATATTACATAAGATATATACATATTTATAACAATAGAATAGACTAATTGTATAACTAACATTTGAACTAGACTTCTGTAAATACCAACTACTAACCTTTTATAAACAAAGTATTGTCAAATACTACACTGACAAAGTTGCTATCATGTTAACAAACAAAGATACTCACAGATATTGCGCCTGGCCTAACATATGAGATGAGATTACACAGGATTGAGATTCTCACATGGAATTCTCCATTACTCTGCCAGGTTCTTTCTGGGAAACTACTTCCGGGGCCAAACAGGAAGAAAGGTCAACTGACCTCTGCTGTATACTAACACTGCTAACATAATAACCACCACCAGAGGGTGCTATCTGCATGTGATAAGTCCAGAACAACCCCACCATCAATATCCTGGGGGGAGGGGGTGGTCACCATTGTTCAGGAGCTCAACTGGATCAGTCACATAAATGCCATGACTATTGAAACAGGTCAGAGGCTGGGTATCCTGCAATGAGTAGCTAACCTACTGACTCACTGAAACCTTTCCACCACCTGCAAAGCACTTGCCTCACTTGAACGGGTGCAGTTGCAATCACACTCAGGAAGCTCAACAACATCCAGGGTAAAGCAGCCTTGATCAGCACATCATCCATTAGCTTAAATATGTACTCCCTCCACCACTGGCATACCATGGCTGTAGTATATACTATCTACAGGATGCACTGCTGCAACTCACAAAGGTTTCTTCAGCCGCACCTCCCAAATCCATGACCTCCACCACATAGAAAGGCATGGGCACTTTGTGCATGGGAACACCATCAATTCCAAGTTCCCCTCCAACCTGATTTGAACATATATCACCAGTCCTTCAATTTCACTGGATCAAAATGCTGAAACACCCTAAGCTTGTGGCACTGTAGAAGCACCTTCACCACAAGGACTGCAGCGGTTCAAGAAGAAGACCCACCACCAAGTCTCAAGGGAAATTGGGGATGGGCAATAAATGCTGGCCCTGCCAGTGAGACCACATCCCCTCAATGAATAAAACAAATACACTGCAATATCATGAACTATGCTTCAATCCCCATATTTTATCTAACATTGCACATACCTTATCCTCTGTGCTGCTTAAACCTTTAAAGACTTTATAAATTTTGAGTCTGCATTAAATGTTCTCTTAGGTTCATCAGTCACTCCCCTAAGCAGACCCCGACCCCTATAATTAGGAGAATATGATTATTCCCCAATATTTAGTTGGTAGCACCTGCGCCTCTGAGTCAGAAGGTTGTGGGTTCAAGTCCCACTCCAGAGACTTGAGCACAAAAATCTAGGCCGGCACTCCAGGGCAGTACTGAGGGAGTGCTGCACTGTCAGAAGTGCCGTCTTTCAGATGAGACGTTAAACCAAGACCCTGTCTGCTCGCTCAGTTGGATGTAAAAGATCCCACGGCACTATTTCGAAGAAGGGCAGGGGAGTTATCCCCAGTGTCCTGGCCAATATTTATCCCTCAATCAACATCACTAAGACCGATTATCTGGTTAGTATCACATTGGAGCTTGCTGTGCACAAATCGGCTGCTGAGTTTCCTACATTACAACAGTGACTGCACGTCAAGAAGTACTTCATTGGCTGTAAAGTGCATTGGGATATCCGGTGGTCGTGAAAGGTGCTATATAAATGTAGGTCTTTTTTTCTTTTAGTTAAATAATAACGTGATCTGGGAGCCTTAATTAGACCTCTCATTGCATGCACCGAATATTGTGATCTCAAACATACTGCCATGCAAAAGAGGGACTGAAAAGCATTCTTAAGAAACGAGACCAATCATGAACTAACAAATGCTTTTATTTTACTTGTAATACAAAATGGAATCATCTAGTGAAATACATTTATTTTGCATTATTCCCTGTACCATAGAAGACAACAAAGCATGTCACTCTATGTCTGTTAACAGGCTAAACTCATATTGCAATCATATTAATGAGAATTGAATTTTGGGGAGCTGGAATAGTTTTAAGAAATAAATCTTCACTGAATCATTTTCAGAAGTTGTCTCACATTCCATCATCCCCTGAAGTGGGTTGAGGGAGTTGATCAGTTCTCTTTTTGGATGATAGATTAACATTAGGAGAAGTTTAGGAGAAGCTTTCTAAGCTTCCTCTTGATAAGGGAATGGTCTAAGCTATGGGATGTCCAAAACAGGAGGAAACAATTCAAATAAATCTGGTATGTAAACTTTAAAAGATGCTTTTAAAAGTTGATTGGGTAGCATGGCTAGCTAGAATACTAACCCTTCATCTCTGTGACCTGTGTTTGACACCAGCCCAAAATGATGGGAGGAAAGCCTTTTTTCTATTTGCTGTAGGAATTCAACTTAACATGACCTTGTGGCAGTCTCCACCCAGGTCCTAGTGCGGATAGTTCTGTCCTTGAACTATCTATAATTCACCACTAATTTCTTTATTCTAATTGCAAATTATTTTTCTAAAGTGAAGTCGAAAAGGAAAGACATCACAAAGTACTTGAGAACCTGCAAATTATTTTTGAAGTGCACGTTACATTGCAAACACAGCAGCCAATCTGCATACAGCAAAATTCCACAGACAGAAAGTGAGGCAAATGACCAGTTAGTCTGTTTTTCATGATGTTGTTTAAGGGAAGAATGTTGGTCAGGACACTGGGAGAACTCCCTGCAAACTAACCAAGCTTTTTACAGACTGGATTTACAAGTAGCAAGTGTGTAAACATAATCTTAGAAGTTCACAAACTTCTCAAGATACCTATTTTGAATCAATTATAATGCATCCATCTTACTCTTAATATGAGAGATGCTACAGTTGTAACATAATGCACAACAAAATCACAGTGCTCCCTTATATCTAATAACACCAGACCGGCCATGTTGAGTTCAGCAACGTGGAGTGCATTATCTTGATCAATAGGTTTTTGACACTGCACCCTCAGGCAATTGCTTTTCAGCCACTGATCCCTTTGTGGTTGTTTGGGAAAATATCAACAGATTGGTGGAGTCAGGATTTATTCTCACCTGGGAAGCGATAAATATGTAGTAGTGTTATTTTCCAATCTGTGGGGAGCAGTATCAGGAAATCTTATTTGTAAACTTGCTCCTAAAAACCAATTACAAAGGAGAGAAGTTGTACACCACGGCCATCAGCATTGTAAGCTGGTGGTCAGCATTTCAGCTGGTGTGTCAGCTTGTTAACAATTTGCAATAAAAATCATCTTTTTCACTGGGATTGGTGGTTATCATAATCAACCAATCAGGGAGTCTGTCATAATCAACCAATGTTGAGACTGAAAGTTGTCACAACCAATCAGATCAGTTGGAGGGCAGGACTGAAGGTTGTTACAGTTTTGACAAATGCCATGTTATTGCCTCTGTACAAAGACAAATAGAGGCAGAAGTGGCATTGTGCATAAATATAAACAGGTGCACTCTGTTCTATATAAAGGTAAAGCTAAACCTGGTGAAAGCCCACTCAACTCTAGCCTATCTGGCTTATGTGAGCTGACTTTTGTCTTTGATTTCAAAATAGTACTGCTGCGATAATTATACCAGGGAGATTTTGTTTGGGAGGTGTGGACGATTCCCTCCTGTGAATCATTCAACCTGGAAATCACATCTTCAGGAAGCTGTCTGCTTGGAATTTGCTGTGGACTGAATGAGTTTCAAAGACAAATGGCACCTTTAAGTCTCTGGTCTGGGGGACTCCTGAGACAGAGAAAGAAAAGAAAACAGAACTACAAAAGCACGGTGACCAGCATCCTCCTGGGTGAAACAAAACCAAAAGTGAGTGCGTTACACTGCTGCTAAAGAACCCCAGTGTATTCACTGCTGTCAGGAGCAGAGTGTAGTATTATTTGTGAGGCCATTTACTGCTGTCATTGTACATAAGCTTATGTTGTTTTGTATGTGTCCTATTTGTCCAATTTCTGTAAATAGATCAAAATAGTTAATTCAGAATCAAGAGCAGTGTGCGGATAATATTGTTTACCAGAACGATTAGGAGAGAAATAAAGTGCTAACTGAAGATTTGGGATTATGTGAGTCCTAAGGAATATGAGGGGCTGGATTTTACTTACCGAGATGAGTTGGAGGCGGGACTGCTACCTTCCAGGTTCTAGTCCCGCCCCCAGTGACGTCCGAAGCACAGACGCTGTTTTCCCCTGATTTGCCTTGTTAAGCCCGCCCTGCATGCTTGCCGGCCAATTAAGGGAAAGCCAGTGTCAGATGGTGTCAGTTGTTGACGCTTCATCTGCCAGTTTTCTTAAAGGCACATCAACCATAAATTTTTGACAGATGATTTGACAGTGTTTGACAGCATTGAGGTGTTGTCAAACACTGACAATCACTGTACAAAGGTGAGCCCTTGCAGCTAGGCTCTCCAATGACCCTCTCCTTGGGATAAAACAGATGGCAGCTGCAGGTGAGGGTACAGAAGCGACCTGTCACTTCTCTCATTGAGGTGAGGCCACACAAACACTTCAAAGCTCGTCATCTACAGAAAAATCTAAACATATTAAAAATGACTTTCCCAACATTTCCTTACCTCTGATACTCACCAGTGTCCCATTGTATCCTTCACACCACTTTTGCAACTGTCATATATACACCAACATAACAACAGACCCACAGCACGCCTCACTTACCCTGGCGGGGTTCCCTGATGTCGGGAAGCCCGCAGCAGAAGTCGCAAAATGGGAAAAAGCCTCTTAACTGCCTGTTAACTACTTGTTAACAGGCAGTTAAGTGGCTATAATCCTCTTCCCGGGAGTCGGGTCCCTGCGTAAATTGGGGACTCAACTCCCAGGAAGATTGGTTGGAGGCAGGTTGGGAGCGTGTTCGGGACCCGCTCCCATTCTTTTTTACTTTCCCAGCAGTCCCGCCTCCAAACCTCTTCTGCCTCCTCAGGGCTGGTAAAATCCAGCCCAAGATCTCTATAGAGGCAGAAAAGCAAATGGCTGCAGCTTTTGGTTCAAAAAGGATGCAAGTCAGTTGTTGGGACGTGTAGCAAGGCAGTTGCAAGATTGTTAAAATATCCTAAAATTATATCACACAGCAAGTTGTGAGCGAGATGTCTACTTACCCTCCAACCAATCAGATCAGTTGAAAAATGGGACTGGAAAGATCAGAACCAGGTTTTATTTCCTCCCATTGTAGGCTTTACAAAATTGCTCCAGTACATCATTTAAGATGGTTTTTGAGAGTTGAAGGTACAGGTATGTTTAATTGGTATTTGTCCCCAAAGGAGTTACATATAACAAATAAACTGCCATAAGGTCTATAGTCAATGCGATCTAAGTGCTACATCTGCTCTTCCATGTTCTTTAGGTTGGTAGGAAGGGGAGGGTGGGTGTGGGGGAATGGCCCGGTCTTATTGACATTTGTGTTGCTCTGACAACAATGGTGCTAGTCAGGGAAGTTTTCTATAAGAAAGACTTGCATTTATATAGCGCCTTTCACAACCACCGGACGTCTCAAAGTGCTTTACAGTCAATGAAGTTTTTTTTTGAAGTGGAGTCGCTGTTGTAATGTGGGATTGTGGGAATGTGACAATAGCAACTACAGTTTGTTATCGAGCATCCACTGACTATGTTCCCCATTGTAATTTAAGTTCAGATCTTCACTCAGAATCTTTCCTTGAACCAGGCGAGTAGGGACCATTCTGCGGTATTGATTTTTTTTAAGTTCAGCCAGAAAGGACCACCTCATCATACATTAATTTAAGCAGAATTCACAGTGAATCCTTTTGTCTCTGCTTTTTCTCTGCAACACTAGCTTCAAGTATTAGGTTCCTAAATTCATAACTGGAAACTTAGCATAAAGATGCATGAATCTGTGAACTGAGAATAAGCCTTTAATTAAGCTGACCACAATTTGTAAAACTAGGAGGTTACTTTTAAAAGCAGAATTTGTAGACAATTACAAAGGTACTTCAATGGACAAAGCAAGTGTGGAGATTGAATTAATAAAAAAAGCTACTTTTTTATAATGGCACCAACATATTGGGTCATCTTGTGCAACTCAGTGTCATAGATGCCGGTGTCCAGCCAAATTGGTTCACTTCATGTGATATTAGGAAGTAAGTGAGTACACTAGGCACAGTGAAAGTTATGGGTCCGGACAATATCCTGGCTGTAAAACCTGAAGACCTGCACCCCAGAACTGGTTGCTCACTAGGCAAGCTATTCCAGTGCAGCTGTGACACGAGCATCTACTCAACATTACGTATATGCTGCCACCATAAGCAGAACAAATCAAACCCAACTAATTGTCACCCATCAGCCTTCTCCTAAACATCAGCAAAGTGATGGAAGGAGTCCTCAATAATTCCATCAACTGACACCCATTCACCAATAATCTGCTCAACGATGCTCAGTTTGAGTTCGACCAGGACCATTCATTTGCAAACCACTTCACGGTCTTGATTCAGGTATGGACACAAGAGCCAAGTGCCACAGGAGAGGTGAAAGTAACTGCCCTTGACACCAACAACAACAACTTGTTTTTATATAGCGTTGTAAAACATCCCAAGGCGCTGCACAGGAGTATTTTAAGACAATAAATTAGGGCAGGTGACCAAAAGCTTGGTCAAAGAGGTAGGTTTTAAGGAGCATCTTAAAGGAGGAAAGAGAGGTAGTGAGGCGGAAAGATCTAGGCAGGAAATTCCAGAGCTTAGGGCCTAGGCAACAGAAGGCACGGCCACCAAAGGTTGAGCGATTATAATCTGGGATCCTCAAGAGGTCAGAATTAGAGGAGCACAGATATCTCAGGGGATTGTGGGGCTGAAGGAGATTACAGAGATAGGAAGGGGTGAGGCCGTGGAGCGATTTGAAAACAATGATGAGAATTTTGAAATCGAGGTGCTGCTTAACCGGGAGCCAATGTAGGTCAACGAGCACAGGGGTGATGGGCGAACGGGACTTGGTGCGAGTTCGGACACGGGCAGCCGAGTTTTGGATGACCTCAAGTTTACATAGGGTGTAATGTGGGAGGCCAGCCAGGAGTGCATTCGAATAGTCAAGTCTAGAGGTAACAAAGGCATGGATGAGGGTTTCAGCAGCGGATGAGCAGAGGCAGGGGCGGAGATGGGCGGTGTTACGGAGGTGGAAGTAGGCGGTCTTTGTTATGCTGCGGATATGTGGTCGGAAGTTCATTTCAGGGTCAAATATGACACCAAGGTTGCAAACAGTGTGGTTCAGCCTCAGACAGATGTTAGGGAGAGGGTTGGGGTCAGTGGCTAGGGGACGGAGTTTGTGGTGGGGACCAAAAACAATGGCTTCGGTTTTCCCAATATTTAATTGGAGAAAATTTTTGCTCTTCCAGAACTGGATGTCGGACAAGCAGCCTGACAATTTAGACACCATGGAGGGGTCGAGAGAAGGGGTAGCGAGGTAGAGCTGGGTGTCGTCAGCGTACATGTGGAAACTGATGCTGTGTTTTCTGATGATGTCGCCAAGGGTCAACATGTAGATGAGAAATAGGAGGGGGCCAAGGATAGATCCTTGGGGGACACCAGAGGTAACGATGCGGGAGCCGGAAGAGAAGCCGTTGCAGGTGATTCTCTGGTTACGATTAGATAGATAAGAATGGAACCAGCAGTCCCACCCAGCTGGACGACAGTGGAGAGGCGTTGGAGACTGATGGAGTGGTCAACCATGTCAAAGGCTGCAGACAAGTCAAGAAGGATGAGGAGGAATAGTTTACCTTTGTCACGGTCAAAAAGGATGTCATTTGTGACTTTGATGAGAGCCGTTTCGGTACTGTGGCAAGGGCGGAAACCTGATTGGAGGGATTCAAACATGTAATTGCAGGAAAGATGGACACAGATTTGGGAGGCAACAACACGTTCAAGGACTTTGTAGAGGAAAGGGAAGTTGGAGATGGGGCAGTAGTTTGCAAGGACGGAGGGATCAAGGTTTGTTTTTTTGAGGAGAGGGGTGATGACGGCAGATTTGAGGGAGAGGGGGACAGTACCTGAGGAGAGAGAAACATTAATAATATCAGCTAACATGGGAGCCAGAAAAGGAAGTTGGGTGGTCAGCAGTTTGGTGGGATTAGGATCGAGGGAGCAGGAGGTGCGTCTCATAGACAAGATGAGTGCAGAGAGATCATGAGGGGAGATCGGAGAGAAACTGGAGAAAGATGTGAGTTCAGGGATAGGGCAGGACACCAAGGAGCTCAAACAAAATTGAGGTCAATGGGAATCAAGGGGGAAACTCTCCATGGCTGGAGCCATACTTAATATAAACTATGACCCGATAACAATTTAAAAAAAAATTGTTTTATTCGTTTATGGGATCAGTGCGTCGCTGGCAATGCCAGCATTTATTGCCCATCCCTAGTTGCCCTTGAGAAGGTGGTGGTGAGCCACCATCTTGAACTGCTGCAGTCTGTGTGGTGAAGGTTCTCCCACAGTGCTGTTAGGGAGGGAGTTCCAGGATTTTGACCCAGTGACGATGAAGGATCGGCGATAAACTTCTAAGTCAGGATGGTGTGTGACTTGGAGGGGAACTTGGAGGTGGTGGTGTTCCCATGCGCCTGCTGCCCTTGTCCTTCTAGGTGGAAGAAGTCGCGGGTTTGGGAGGTGCTGTCGAAGAAGCCTTGGCGAGTTGCTGCAGTGCATCTTGTAGATGGTACATGTGATGAAATATATGCCTTCATCAGCCTATGTGTTTTACCTGTGTGTTTCACCTGCTTGTATTGTGTGAACCGCCCCCTTTTGTTCCTATTGTGTGTATTGGCAACGCCCCTGTCTTTTGCCATATAAAGGTCTCAGGAGCTGGATGAGTCATTCCTACCAGACGCCCGATGTGGGAAGACCTGTAATGCTGCTATGTTCTTAGTGATTAAAAGCCTTAGTTGAATCCTTTAAATTCCTTGGGCTAGAGGCACTCTGCATGTGTTGTGTGGAAGTAAGCTGTGTGTTGTTCTGACGGCTACCAACTCCTCCTCCTCCTCCTCCTCCTCCTCCTCCTCCTCCTCCTCCCGTTTTACCCCAGACTTTGCATTTGAAAAAAATACATGCACCCTTCCCCTTTAAGAGCTCACTGGCACCAGAGTGTCTGTCGTGCGCTGCGCCCGAGCTCGGGTGTTGCGCTCTCCACCGCCGGCTTAGCGCCTAAAGATACTAGTGGAACGCCTCTTTTAGCGCTCCACCAACCTCTTAGGGCGAAGCCACTGAATTTCCGGCAACGGGGCGCTACTTTGGGGCGGGCGATAACTTCGGGCGGGCGCTAAGCTTAGCGCCCCAAAACTGTCGATACTGAAAATCTAGCCCCTAGTCTTTGAGTTATTGAAGGCACATCAATTTTAATCACTAAAACACCAGGATGGATCGACTCCTGAAACCAGAGCGCTTGGATCTGGACCCCCATGCCTCAGACGCAGCCACACAGTTCGGACACTGGTTCCAATGCTTCGAATTTTTCATTGCAAACTCATCCACTGCCATAACCGCAGCCGAAACCGCTACCGGAGACATGAAACTGGGAATCCTGCGAAACTGGGTGAGCCATCGGGTCTCCCCCCTCATCCAAGATGCCACCAGCTACGAGGAGGCCTGCACCATCCTGAAGGCCCACTACGCGCGGCCAATAAACGTGGTGTACGCCAGGCATCTTCTGACTACTCGCACGCAGCGGCATGGTGAGTCACTAGAGGACTTTATACTAAACCTAAAAGTACTGGGCAGAGACTGTAACTGTAAGGCCATGTCTGCCATCGTGTACACGGAGGAGCTGATTCGAGACTCCCTTATTGCGGGCCTCAGTTCAAATTATATTCGGCAGAAACTGTTTGAAAAGGAGGGACAGAACTTAAAACAGGCTATAGATATAGCGCGATCGCTGGATATGGCCCAGAGGAACTCTGAATCCTGTTCCCCATGCCACGCGGCCCACTCCGCCTCGTGCGCGCCATGGGGGCCGCCATCTTGGAAGCCATCTTCACCTCCCAGGTCTCAGGCCAGCCCAGCACCATCGGAGCCCCAGCCTCCACCCAGGAGCACCACTACTGCCGCAATGCATCGGGGCCCGAAATGCTACTTCTGCGGCCAGGACAAACACTCCAGGCATCTGTGCCCAGCGAAGGGCACCACCTGCTTTAAATGCGGGAAGAAAGGACATTTCAGCAAAGTCTGCAGAGGGAACCCCGCCTCCAACTCCACCACCGCCACGTGCGCGCCATGGGGGTGGCCATCTTGGAAGCCATCTTGTCCACCCTCATGGAGTCCACCATCTTGCCCCGACTACACGGACCTCCAGGACCCACTGGTGGCCTCGATCACAGTGGATCAGTCCAGGCCACATCCGTTGTCTAAATCGATGATGGACATAGAGGTAAACGGGAACAAGGTTAAATGCTTGATTGACTGCGGGAGCACCGAAAGCTTTATTCATCCTAGCCTGGTAAAATGACTTTCACTAACGATAGTCCCCACACAGGGCAAAATCGCCATGGCCGATAAGACTCATACCTCAAAAGTTACAGGTTTCTGCGCAGTTATGTTGTCAGTAAAAGGCAATGATTACAGAGATTTTAAACTATTGATAATGCCAGATCTCTGTGTGAGCGTGATCTTGGGTCTGGACTTCCAGTGCCACCACCAAAGTATCACGCTTACCTACGGTGGGTCCCAGCCGCCCCTCACAGTGTGCGGTCTGGCTACCCTGAAGGTCAAGCCGCCCTCTCTGTTCGCCAACCTCGCACCCAACTGTCGACCCATAGCGACCAAGAGTAGGCGGTACAGCTGGGAGGACAGACGGTTCATTGCGTCGGAAGTAGAAAGACTCAAGCGGGAAGGTATCATCGAATGCAGTACCAGCCCGTGGCGCGCCCAGGTAGTAGTAGTTAAGGGTAGCGAAAAGAAGCGGATGGTGATAGATTATAGCCAGACGGTTAATCTATACACCCAGCTAGACGCCTACCCTCTGCCCCGCATAGCGGATATGGTTAACCAAATCGCGCAATACCGGGTGTTTTCCACCATCGACCTAAAATCGGCATACCACCAGCTCCCCATTAGGCCGGAGGACCGTCCATACACCGCCTTCGAGGCGAACGGACGTCTCTACCACTTCCTCAGAGTCCCCTTTGGGGTAACGAACGGGGTCTCGGTCTTCCAGCGGGAGATGGACCGCATGGTCGATGAGAACCAGTTAACAGCCACCTACCCATACCTAGACAACGTCACCATCTGTGGCCACGACCAGCAAGACCACGACTCGAACCTCGCGAGATTTCTGAAAACCGCCCTCAGACTCAATCTCACCTACAACGAGGATAAGTGTGTCTTTAGCACCACGCGCCTCTGTATCCTGGGCTGCGTGGTGGAAAACGGGGAAATCGGTCCGGACCCCGACCGATTGCGCCCCCTACGGGAGCTACCCCTACCAAACACCCCCAAGGCCCTGAAAAGGTGCCTGGGGTTCTTCTCCTATTACGCCCAATGGGTCCCCAATTCTTCCGACAAGGCCCGTCCCCTCCTGAAATCAACGTCCTTCCCGCTCACGGCCGAGGTCCACGCCGCCTTCAACAGCATTAAACACGACATTGAGAAGGCCGTGCTGCGGGCAGTGGACGAAAACATCCCTTTCCAGGTCGAAAGCGATGCGTCCGACTTCGCTTTATCAGCCACCCTCAACCAGGATGGGCGGCCCGTAGCCTTTTTCTCAAGAACCCTCCAAGGGCCCGAGATCAGGCACTCCTCGGTAGAGAAGGAGGCCCAGGCCATAGTAGAGGCAGTGCGGCACTGGAGGCACTACCTAGCCGACAAACGCTTCACCCTGCTTACCGAACAGCGGTTGGTAGCCTTCATGTTTAACAACAAACAGAGGGGGAAGATCAAGAACGACAAAATTCTCAGGTGGCGGATCGAACTCTCCACGTTTGAGTACGACATAATATATAGGCCGGGGGCCCTCAACGAATCCCCCGACGCCCTATCACGAGGGATGTGTGCCAGCATCCAGGGGGACAGGCTACAGGGCCTCCACAATGGCCTCTGCCACCCGGGGGTCACCCGACTATTCCACTTTATAAAATCCCATAACCTGCCCTATTCCATCGAGGAGGTCCGGTCTATGACCAGGGACTGCCGCACTTGTGCGGAATGCAAGCCCCGTTTTTTCAGGCCCGACCGAGCCCACCTGATCAAAGTTACATGGCCATTCGAGTGCCTGAGCTTAGATTTCAAGGGACCACTCCCCTCCACCGACCGCAATGTGTACTTCCTCAACATTGTGGACAAGTACTCCCGCTTCCCATTCGCCTACCCCTGCCCAGATATGACCAGTGCCACGGTCATCAAGTGCCTCGGCAACCTGTTTTGCACATTCGGCATGCCCAACTACATCCACACTGACAGGGGGGCGTCGTTCATGAGCGATGAACTGCGCCAATACCTGCTGTCAAAGGGGATAGCCACGAGTCGGACCACTAGTTATAACCCCCGGGGTAATGGGCAAGTGGAGAGGGAGAACGCGACAGTGTGGAAGGCGGTCACCTTAGCACTAAGGTCTAAAGGCCTCCCCACCTCCCGCTGGCAGGAGGTCCTCCCAGACGTACTCCACTCGATAAGGTCGCTACTGTGTACTGCTACTAATGCCACTCCTCACGAGAAGATATTTGTTTTTCCCCACAAATCAACCTCAGGAGTATCCCTACCCTCGTGGCTCTCTGCCCCAGGGACAGTCCTGTTACGGAAACATGTGAGGGGCCACAAAACGGATCCCCTCGTGGAGGCAGTACACCTACTCCACGCAAACCCACAGTACGCGTACGTCAAGCACGCCGACGGGCGTGAAGACACCGTGTCCATAAAGGACCTCGCCTCGGCAGGAAGCGACGACGACGACCCATCACCACCACCCCCAGAAGAACCTCCACCATCCCCAGAGGTATCCTCACCACCCCCAGCAGTACCTGCAACAACCCCAGCACATGGGTATGCCCAGGAGGGCACCACGGACTCCCGGTCGGAACCCGAGGTACTGTTGCGACGTTCAGGAAGGACTATCACACCCCCGGACAGACTAAATCTGTAGAAGGGGTGAATGTGATGAAATATGTGCCTTCATCAGCCTATGTGTTTTACCTGTGTGTTTCACCTGCCTGTATTGTGTGAACCGCCCCCTTTTGTTCCTATTGTGTGTATTGGCTACGCCCCTGTCTTTTGCCGTATAAAGGTCTCAGGAGCTGGATGAGTCATTCCTACCAGACGCCCGATGTGGGAAGACCTGTAATGCTGCTATGTTCTTAGTGATTGAAAGCCTTAGTTGAATCCTTTAAATTCCTTGTCTTTGAGTTATTGAAGGCACATCAGTACACACTGCAGCCACGATATGCCGGTGGTGGAGGGAGTGAATGTTTAAGGTGGTGGCTAGGATGCCAATCAAGCGGGCTGCTTTTTACTGGATGGTGTCGAGCTTCTTGAGTGTTGTTGGAGCTGCACTCATCCAGGCAAGTGGAGAGTATTCCATCACACTCCTTACTTGTGCCTTGTAAGACTTTGGGGAGTCAGGAGGTGAGACGCTCGCCACAGAATACCTAGCCTCTGACCTGCTCTTGTTGCCACAGTATTTATGTGGTTGGTCCAGTAAAGGTCTTGTTAATGGTGACCCCCAGGATGTTGATAGTGGGGGATTCGATGGTAATGCCGTTGAATGTCA
The DNA here is from genome assembly GCF_052327205.1 of Somniosus microcephalus. Taxonomy (NCBI): domain Eukaryota; kingdom Metazoa; phylum Chordata; class Chondrichthyes; order Squaliformes; family Somniosidae; genus Somniosus; species Somniosus microcephalus. The sequence continues at coordinate 232,286,619 of NC_140994.1, forward strand.
AGGGGACGTGGTTAGACTCTCGCTTGTTGGAGATAGTCATTGCCTGGCACTTCTGTGGCGCGAATATTACCTGCCACTTATCAGCCCAAGCCTGAACGTCGTCCAGGTCTTGTTGCATGCGGGCATGGACTGCTTCATTATCTGAGGAGTTGTGAGTGGCACTGAACACTGTGCAGTCATCAGCGAACATCCCAATTTCTGACCTTATGTTGGAGGGAAGGTCATTGATGAAGCAGCTGAAGATGGTTGGGCCTAGGACACTGCCCTGAGGAACTCCTGCAGTGATGTCCTGGGGCTATGATTGACCTTCAATCACCTCAAATTACAAATGATGAATCCATCATTGTATCCTTTTCTACACCCATTGACTGAGAATTCTGTGATTCTACTGCCAAAAAAAGTGGCGGGATAAAAAAAACACTACTTACAATACTCAAAGGTTAAACATTCAAAGTGAACAATAACACAGGTATAACCAGCACCTCAACAAAAACATCAACCAATGGGATCAGAAGTTGGGAAGCAGAGTTAGGGGAGATGATGACTGGTTCAATCAGAGGGATAGGTTTTGAGGAGGCTTTTGAAAGTGTGACACAGGTAGCAAGGGTGAAGAGTTTAGGAAACAAATCAAGTCCAGGAATGTTATGTTTGATGGTGTCACACAAATAGAATACTGCAGAGGCAGTTGTTGAGTACAGTGCAACCTCATCATTCATGAGTTAGGTGGTCGTCTTCATTCCTGGCACCCAGACCATAATCAATCTCTTACTGGATGAAAGCAGTCTGTTATAACAGCAAGAGGAAGGCTTGTTGACAGCATCAAACTAAAAATGATCAGCCCTGCCAGAAGTAGCATGAGAGATGAAAATAAGTATCCAACACTGTACACCTAAATATTCCTATCTATACTACCACTTCCTTAGTGTGCATTTGGAGTGTTCGGTTCCAGCAACAGGTTGCTGGGAAACCTCACTGGTTGATGGTCACATTGAATTGATGCTGCAGCAGCTATTATATCTGCTGTGACTATAAATTTATCCGATATATTTAAAATCAGCTTTTACTTTAATTAAAATCTATACGCTTTTAAAATAATTAATCTCTGGCATAAACATTGATGCATCGTCACGTTGGTGATCAAATCATTATGCGCCCTCCATTTTTAAAATACTGTAAAGCAACTTACAAGACAAAGAAAGCAACGATTCATGACCGTAGCATTCAAGTTCTGCCTAACAAGGAGGCAGCATCACTCAAGCGTGACTTTTTAAAATCAGATGGCTACTTATGTCGACAACTTTGAATAAGTTTTCAACACAATCAGATATAATCTGCAATGATGAATATCCCAGGAAAAATATGTAGGTAAATATTTAATGCTGCTGTAGATACTGATGCAGAGAAGTGCCCTGTGGATGCCTGACTGTTAATAAGGTAGCAGTAGCTATAGCAACGACCACAAGGAGGAGCCAGAGAGTCATTCTTCAGTGGCAAGCTTTCTTTGAAACTCTTGCCAGTAAACAAATTCACAGTTGAAAGATTAACTTTCCATTCTTAAAGCACCTTTACTAATGTTGTTCAGATTAATAAAACAGTGGGGTGCGTTTCTTTAAATCTCACTCACCGTCCTGTTTGAAATGAAGATTGGGGGGGAACAAAATTTTAAAAAATTAAACAGATACAAAGAATTTTTTTTTCCCTTTTCAGTTCTGTTGATTTGGGTTTGACTATTTGTAGGAGTTACTGAGCCCAACCACATGAGGGAACTGCATTAACAACAGGGGAGGTAGTTATTAATGTAAGGGAGCTTTCAAGCTTACATTACTTCAGTTCTGGCTCACTGGAAGGCTCAGAAGCTGCATAGGCAGTTGTCCTCCAATGCTAATGTAACACCCTTATTTAAAAAGGGTAGTAGGCAGAAGGCTGGAAACTATAGACCAGTTAGCCTAACATCTGTGGTTGGTAAAATGTTAGAGTCCATTATTAAGGAGACAGTAACGGGACATTTGGATAAACATAATTTAATAGGACAAACTCAGCATGGTTTCATGAAGGGGAAGTCATGTTTGACAAATTTGCTGGAGTTTTTTGAGGAAGTAACATACAGGGTGGATAAAGGGGAACCAGTGGACGTAGTGTATTTAGACTTCCAAAAGGCATTTGACAAGGTGCCACACAAAAGGTTATTGCTCAAGATAAAAAATCACGGGATTGGGGGTAATATTCTGGCGTGGGTGGAGGATTGGCTATCTAACAGAAAGCAGAGAGTTGGGATAAATGGTTCGTTCTCAGATTGGCAACCAGTAACTAGTGGTGTTCCGCAGGGGTCAGTGCTGGGTCCCCAACTCTTTACAATCTATATTAACGATTTGGAGGAGGGGACCGAGTGTAACATATCAAAGTTTGCAGATGATACAAAGATGGGATGGAAAGTAGTGAGTGAGGAGGACATAAAAAACCTGCAAAGGGACATAGACAGGCTAAGTAAGTGGGCAGAGATTTGGCAGATGGAATACAATACTGGAAAGTGTGAGGTTATGCACTTTGGCAGGAAAAATCATAGAGCAAGTTATTATCTTAATGGCAAGAAACTGGAAAGTACTGTAGTACAAAGGGATCTGGGGGTCCTGGTGCACGAAACTCAAAAAGTTAGTATGCAGGTGCAGCAAGTGATCAAGAAGGCCAATGGAATGTTGGCTTTTATTGCTAGGGGGATGGAATATAAAAACAAGGAGGTATTGCTGCAGTTGTACAAGGTATTGGTGAGACCGCACCTGGAATACTGCATACAGTTTTGGTGTCCATACTTAAGAAAAGACATACTTGCTCTCGAGTCAGTACAAAGAAGGTTCACTCGGTTAATCCTGGGGATGAGGGGGTGGTCATATGAGGAGAGGTTGAGTAGATTGGGACTCTACTCATTGGAGTTCAGAAGAATGAGAGGCGATCTTATTGAAACATATAAGATTGTGAAGGGGCTTGATCGGGTGGATGCGGTGAGGATGTTCCCAATGATGGGTGAAACTAGAACTAGGGGGCATAATCTTAAAATAAGGGGCTGCTCTTTCAAAACTGAGATGAGGAGAAACTTCTTCACTCAGAGGGTGGTAGGTTTGTGGAATTTGCTGCCCCAGAAAGCTGTGGAAACTACATCATTAAATAAATTTAAAACAGAAATAGATAGTTTCCTAGAAGTAAAGGGAATTAAGGGTTACGGGGAGCGGGCAGGAAATTGGACATGAGTCTAGGTTCGGAATGGTCATGGCCCTGTGGGTAGTGGAGTGGGCCCAGGGGCCGTGTAGCCTGGTTCTGCTGCTACTGTGTTCGAATTCTGTGTTAGATTTCAGGAGATGGTTTTATTCCTGTTCCTGGCTGGGGTGGAGATCGCCTTTACAGAGGGTAAGTACTGTAGAAAATATAGGGACAGAGTGATCTCCTGGAAGAATTTCGATCGCCTAGATGGGTCAGAGAGGAATTTCCCAGATTTTTTTCTCCCAAATTGGCCATTGGGTCTTTATCTGGTTTTTCGCCTCTCCCGGGAGATCACATGGGCTCAGGTGGATGGAGAGTGATAGAAGATTTGAGGTTAGGATCAGATCAGCCATGATCTTATTGAATGGTGGAGCAGGCTCGAGGGGCCGATTGGCCTACTCCTGCTCCTATTTCTTATGTTCTTATGATACAAATTGCAATGGAATACTAAAATATATATAAAAAGCAAACTAACAATAAAAAGTTAAATTCGCAGTACTTGACAACTATCGCATATTTGTATTTTAATTACTTAAAAGACGATACTGGCCGCTACAGTCTGTCGGAATTATATCTTTTTACTGCTGGCACCTGGATTCGGATGCAGCCCAGATGAATGGGCCGAAAGGTTCCTCTCTCCGAGGATCCTGCAGGAAATGAGTAAAGGTAATCTCAACCCAGATGTGATTAAAAGCAAGTCCACAGGACAAAGCTGGCACTAATTTAACAATCTTATTCAGAGGTCAAAAAGACGATCATGCCAATAATCTGACTGAAATCGAATGAGCTCTGAGCTGAATTCCAAAGATAATAAAACTTCACAGATAGACTGAACTACATTGAAACAGATTGTTCGTTCAAACACTCTGGACTGGATTTTCCCAGCGGAGGCGGGTTCGCGGTGGGAGAGCTGGTTGGCGGGTTCCGGTCCTGTTCCCAGCCGCAGCCGCTCTGTCATAAGGATTTTCCGTTAATAGGGCTTGTTAAGTTCACCCTGCGGGGATCCCGGCCAAGCAAAAGGAAGCGGGTCTGATGACGTCATTTGATGACGCGTCATCAGCCGGTTTCCTTAAAGGGACCACGGTCACATTTATTTTGACAATTGTGCTGTCGGTGTTCTACAGCATTGAGGTGCTGCTAACACTGACAAGCGCTGCACAAAGGTACACGGCTGCACCCAGGCTCTCCCATGACTCCCTCCGTATGTTTATGCTTATGGAGGGAGTCACAGCACGCAGGGAGGTTCTCCTCCCTTCCAAGGGCGGAAGAGACCTCCCCAAGACACCAATGCAGCCTGGTTGCACATTGCACAGGAGGGCACAAGCAGGGATGTCGTCAGGAGTACTTGGCTGCAGTGGCAAAAACCTTTCAATGATCTCAGTAGATCACAAAACGTTACTGCAAAGCCACACTCAACCTCATCCTGCTGTGCCACTCATCACATTCCCATAATTCTGCCTTCCCTACCCTACTCCTGCACATCCTTACTCACACCAACTTACCTTGCACCCCCACCCATCCCTCTCTATCTACATTGGGGCAGAAATTCCTCCCCAAACGCGTGAGTACAGAAGGGGTACTCACGCGTCTGGCCGGAGGAAATGACGGTTTTCAGCATGCACAGCGCATGCGCTGAAAACCGGCATTTCCTCTCCTCTAACCCAAGAGTTGAAGAGGCTAGCGCGTGCACTGTAGGGGGCAGCGCGTGCGTCTTGGATTTCCTCTGTTTTGGGGGATTTGCGCATGTGTAAAGGCCTCCGGTCTTTACACTTGTAAAAAGCACACGTAAGTATTTATTTTTACAGGTAAGTGGTGTTTTAGTGTAATTTAGAATTTTTTTTCCCACAGATTTATTATTTTAAAGAATCTACAATAAGGTAAGTTTAGTTTTAGACCCTTTTTATTAAAAATTTATCTTTAAAAAAATAAAAAATTATTGTTTAAATTATTTTAAAAAACTTATTTATACTTAATTTAATGATTGGGATGTTTTTTAAATTTGTATTTAAAGTTTAAATAGTGTTTTGGGCCCCCGTAGTTTTCATGAGTTTGACAGTTCTTACTCTCAAACTCATGAATGAACCTTCCCCTCCCCTGATTGGTTGTACAGTGCTCACCTGATCCCAGCCGGCACATCGCACTAACTGCGCGCTGACATCTGAACCGGGCCTGTCACAGGAAATGCAAACAGGCCCGGGCTTCAGATGTCAGCGCGCAGGGTGAGTGCAGATCGGGGGCCTGCACCCGCGGGAAGCTCCCGATCCAAATTTTTGGCCCATTATCACTTCCCCATCTCACTAGCCACCCCTCAGACTCACCCTCATCCTAGTGTAATCATATCAACTAACAACACACAAGGGTAGGCACTTGGGTGTCTTATGCAATGTTCATGAAAATTTTCTGTTAATGTGTTGTCAAACATTGAAATCTTTATTTTCAACACTGTGCCTTATTGTACAGATCTGTGCTCACCTTTGGAAGTGTCTTTGTGAGTTACAATGAGTGCTGAGACATAACAGTATCGCCCTCAACGGTGATGAGTGTGAAAGGAATGGCTTGGTCATTGTAGGAATGTCTTATGGTGCTGGTTAGGGGTGGTGTTAAGGTGGCGCATCATGTGGCAGCCAGGGTGTACAGCATCAAGTGAAGTAAATCTGGCCATGGTGATGCCATCGCTGGCCTCCCAGGCAGCAGTGTTGTCGGGTGCTGATGCTCTGTGTCCTGTGCAGCATCAGGTGATTGTGGGGAAGGTTGGTATTGTTGTTGGTGATGCTGGTGTCTCTGGTGATGTTGGTGTTGGGGCTGATTGTGGAGGGATTCAGAGGACCAAGGTGAGATTTTTTCAAGGGCACCGATGTTGCTGGAATAAATGGCAGCTGAAGTTGAGATGACAGAAGTGATCTGTCCATGGTGAGAGAGCTTGCTCCAAGGAGGTGACAGTGGATAGAGTTTACACCAAACACTTCCAAACTGCATACAGTTCAAAAGTGTCTTCCAAGTCCTGAAGGCTCAAGCTTCTGACAATGGAAAGTGACCAGCTGTGAAATGGAAGCTTTCATACCACTTTTGCAGCTGTCACCTATTCACAGCAATGAGGAGACATAGAGAACCCGACCCACTTACCTGATGTGATCTCCGAACGACGTGAACCTCGTTAAAAATGTTGGAAAATAGAAAAAGGCTGGCAAAATAGTAGTTAACAAGCGTTTAACAAGCAGTTAACTATCTTAAATGCCTCACCCGCTGCTTGGTGTCGGGTCTGTTCTGAAATTGCAGACCCGACACTTTGGAAACTTACATGGAGGTGGGTTCGCGGTGGGTTCCCAACCCGATGTCAATCATTTTGAATTTAACAGCTGACCCGCCTCCGAACTCGCCCTCTGAGCACCGGCAAAATCACGGCCTCTGAGTCGGGTTCTATCCTCCGCAAGAGCAGGAGTCCTAATCCCATGTGCCTGCCCTTTATCCCTCATTCTTTCAACCACCAATCTAATTGATTCTTAAATCACTAACTCTGGTCGTGCATTTCACAACCTTACAACCTCTTGTGTGGAAAAAAGTTTTCCCTGCAGTCTGTCCTAAGTCTCTTACATTTAATCTTTTCTCTTATGTCCTCTCATTCTAGACACTTCGATTACTAGAAAGGCTTTTCCATCCACCCTGTGCCATCCCTTCATAATTTTACACATCTCTATGAAATCACCCCATAACCTACACTGTTCTAATGAAAACAGCCCCAGTTTTTCAAGTCTATCTTTGTATTTGTATTTCCTTATTCCAGGCAGCATCCCAGTGAATCTGTGCTGTATCCTTTCTATTGCAGAGCCCAAAACTGCACACAAGACTCCAATTGTGGTATTGCCAAGGTTTTATATAGATTCATCATTACATTTTGACTTTTATATTCTATGGGCTAGATTTTCAGTATAGACAGTTTTGGGGCGCTAACCTTAGCGCCCGCCCGAAGTTAGCGCCCGCCCCAAAGTAGCGCCCCGTTGCCGGAAATTCAGTGGCTTCGCCCTAAGAGGTTGGTGGAGCGCTAAAAGAGGCGTTCCAGTACTATCTTTAGGCGCTAAGCCGGCGGTGCAGAGCGCAACACCCGAGCTCGGGCGCCGCGCACGGCAGACGCTCTGGTGCCAGTGAGCTCTTAAAGGGGAAGGGTGCATGTGTTTTTTTCAAAGACAGAGTCTGGGGGGGAAGACAGCAGGAGGAGGAGGAGGAGGAGGAGGAGGAGGAGGAGGTGGTGGTGGTGGTGGTGGCCGGAAACATAAATACACCGTTCACAACAACACACTGGATCCTTCCACACAACACATGCAGACTGCCTTTTATAGTGCAGGAGGAGTGCCCTTTAATTTGCGCTCCCCAGGGTGTGTTGCGTTCCATTTTACAAACGCTCTGGACGCCAGCCGCACAATGGGGCGGTCCGACTGAAGTTTGTATTCGGGGCGGCCAAAGGGCGTTGCACGAGGATGTGACGTCATTTTCTGCGCGCGCATCCGGGCGGCCGCTAAACTTTGCGCCGGCGCTAACGGGCAACTTAATTTGGGGCGGGGCGCAAACTGCGCTGCGCCCGGGCGCTACACGCATAGCGCCCGAAAATCACTTCTCTTAAGGCGCTAACTGCTGGCGCAAGCAACTGAAAATCTAGCCCTATGTTTCTTGCTATAAAATCCTATATTTACATAAGAACATAAGACATAGAAGAAGTAGTAGGCCATTCAGCCCTTCAAGCTTGCTCTGCCATTCAATAAGATCATGGCTGAACTTCTACCTCAACTCCATTTTCCCGCCTGATTCCCATACCCCTTGATTCCCTTCGTATCCAAAAATCTATTGATTTCTGTCTTGAATATTCTCAATGACTGAGCATCCACAGCCCTCTAGGGTAGAGAATTCCAAAGATTCACAACCCTTTGAATGAAGAAATTTCTCCTCATCTCAGTCCTAAATGGCCGACCCCTTATTCTGAGACTGTGACCTCTTGTTCTAGGCACCCAGCCAAGGGGAAACATCCTCCCAGCGTCTACCATGTCAAGTCCCTTAAGAATTTTATATGTTTCAATGAGATCACTTCTCATTCTTCTAAACTCGCGGGAATATAGGCCTAGTCTACTCAATCTCTTCTCATCAGACAATGCCCTCATCCATCACATCTATCATCTTCTCAACGAACTCTACAAGGTTTATCAAGCACGACCTTCCTTTCTGAAATCAGTGTTGGCTGCTACTAATAATTTTCTCTTCATTTACACATTTAGTAATTTCATCTTTAATTAAAACGCCAAAATATTCCCCACCACAGATGTTAAACTAGCTTGCCTGTGATTACCTGGGTTAGCTTTGTCTCTTTTTTTGAAAGTAGGTATTACATTAGCCACTCTCCAGTCCTTCGGCACACATCCACCCTCAACAAAGCCCTGGAGGGTGCATTAAAAAGAATTATTGAGCACGAAGCAAGTCAGTGATTTTGTTTTAATTGAAAAACTTTATTGGGAGTCAAGTGAGCAGATTGCACTACATCAAGGGAAAGCAATGACTTGTGATGGGGTTGCACCAATGACAATTAAAATAAGGCATTTGAGAAGCTTTTCAAAATGAACAAAGCAATAACCAAGGATGCTAATCTCAAATACAACAGTTCTTTTTACGTGATGTTCACTAAGTAGATGAGGTGGCAGTGTTAACAATGTTGCCAGGGTGTGGGCAGCTATATTTTATAGGTGCCAGTAGCCAAGCATCTGTGCAGACCAGCAGTGCAGTTTTTCATTCGAGGTCCTGCTCTTACGTCCCCAATCAAAACAAAGCCACATAGCAGAGGTTTAAAAGTGCACATTATTTTTCTGTTATTTGGCACTGTGCAAACTGCCCATAACATAAACCCTGAGATAATGCAGAACCACTTCATGAAACACTACTGCAATATAACTAACCTGGCAGTGAGCCGATGAGAGGTCTGTGAAATTACACGAAAATAACAAGCTTATTTCCTTGCAGCATTTTTAGTTTTCCCATCAGGGTCAGATGGCAATGTGCAATTTTAATGGAAGCTTTAGCAGATTGCCAAAAATTGGAACTGGAGCAATCTCAAAGAAGTGTTTGAGGGTCTAGCTTCCACATCTCCAGCACTCCAAAGTAGGTCAGAGGCCCAACCTCTAAATTCTGCTGAAACTAATGTCAAATGTGCTTAAAATCCTGAAGTGGGCTGTTGCATGAAAGCCTCCTTAAGCCAGCACAAATATGCCTCCACCTGGGGTCAGATTATTCAGGGTGGCTTGCCAGCCTAGTTTTCTTAGTGCCCTGAAGACATTATGCATTTGCCACTTAAAACAGTTAAGGCTCTAGGAGACAAAATGCAGCTTTGATTTTTTGTCAGCTTCTTTCCACGGTTGAACAGTTGGCATTCTCCGGTTCCTTCTCGATTACCTTAGATATAACAGTTGTGATAGGGCAGTGCTTTTTTTTATATTTTGATAATGGATTACAGTTGCCTTTGGAGCCCATTTTCAGTACTGTAGCATTTTTTAGCACTCAGCAGGTGTCAAAGGAAATATGCTCCAAGAGGAACCATTATCCACTCTACAGGGTCTCATTTGCTAGTGTCCCTCACCAATTTACCTGCTGTGATGTACAAACGCCAGCACCGCAACCTGCTGGATTTTGTAAATCTCATTCTTAGCAATTGCTGAGCCTTGATCTCTGTATGACTGACTGCCTAATATAAAACTTACACATTAGTCCTGACTGCAAGGAATGAATTGTACTTCTTCAGTGCTGAGTACCCCCTGTAGCTTCGGAAATAAGGAGATTCTCCATGGTGGGATTCAATGATTTTCTTTCTGCAACTTTTAAAATGCTCAGTCTTGGAAACGAGGCAGTTTACATAATGCAATATATTTGGAGGACTCTTATCATGTCTGAACATTTCACAGATATGTAACAATGTCTCTAATATTGACATGGTTAAGAAAAAAGAAGTTGCATTTGTATAGCATCTTATCATGACCTCAGGGCATTTCAAAGTGCTTCTCAGCCAATGGATTACTTTCAAAGTGTAGTCACTGTTATGTGGGCAAATGTAGCAGCCAATCTGTACACTGCAAGGTCCGACAAACAGCAAAGGTGTGAGTGACCAGTTATCTGATTTTACGAGAGGATTGTTGCTCAGGACACTGGAAGAAGTCCCTGCTGTTCTTAATAGTGCAGTGGGATCTTTTATGTCCACCTGAACAAGCAGATATGGCCTTAGTTTAACATTTTATCCAAAAGCATCTTTCCTTTGTACATACATATTTTAATATGATAAGGCAGGATCTGGCCAAAGTGGACTGGGATCAGCTACTTGTAGGAAAATCCACATCAGAGCAGTGGGGGTCTTTCAGAAAGGAAATAGAGAGAGTAGAACGCCAACATGTTCCTGTAAAGGTCAAGGGTGGGACCAACAAGCCCAAGGAACCCTGGATGTCTAGGGATATACAAGAATGGATTGGGAAAAAAAGGGAGGCTTTGGGCAGATACAAAGGACTAAAAACAGTGGAAGCCCTAGAGAAGTATAGAAAGTGCAGGGGGGTACTTAAAAAAGAAATTAGGAGAGCGAAGAGGGGGCATGAAAAAACATTGGTGGGAAAATAAAGGAAAATCCCAAGGTGTTTTATAAGTACATTAAAGGCAAGAGGATAACCAGGGAAAGAGTAGGGCCCATTCTGTGTGTAGAGCCGGAAGATGTGAGTGAGGTTTTAAATGAATATTTTGCATCAGTGTTCACTACGGAAAAGGATGATGTTGGCATTGAAATCAGGCAGGGGGATTGTGATATACTTGAACAAATTAGTATTGAGAGGGAGGAAGTACTAGCGGTTTTAGCAGGCTTAAAAGTGGATAAATCCCCAGGCCCAGATGAGATGTATCCCAGGCTGCTGTGTGAGGCAAGGGAGGAGATTGCAGGGGCTCTGACACAAATTTTCAGAACCTCTCTGGCCACAGGGGAGGTGCCAGATGACCGGAGGACAGCTAACGTAGTACCATTATTCAAGGTGTAGTAGGGATAAACCTGGGAATTACAGGCCAGTGAGCCTAACATCAGTGGTAGGGAAATTATTGGAAAAATTCTGAGGGACAGAATTAGTCTCCACTTGGAGAGGCAAGGATTAATCAAGGATAGTCAGCGTGGCTTTGTCAGGGGGAGATCATGTCTAACCAAATTGATTGACTTTTTTGAGGGGTGACTAGGTGTGTGGATGAGGGTAGCGCACTTGATGTAGTCTACATGGACTTCAGTAAGGCTTTTGACAAAGTCCCGCAAGGGAGACTGGTCAAGAAGGTAAGAGCCCATGGGATCCAGGACAATTTGGCACACTGGATCCAAAATTGGCTTAGTGGCAGGAGACAAAGGGTGATGGTCGAAGGTTGTTTTTGTGACTGGAAGCCTGCGTCCAGTGTTGTACCGCAGGGATCGGTGCCGGGTCCTTTGCTGTTTGTAGTGTACATTAATTATTTAGAGATGAATGTAGGAGGTATGGTCAGTAAGTTCTCAGATGACACGAAAATTGGTGGAGTGGTAAATAGCGAGGAGGGAAGCCTCAGGCTACAGGATGATATAGACGGGTTGGTCAGATGGGCAGAACAGTGGCAAATGGAATTTAACCCTGAAAAGTGTGAGGTGATGCATTTTTGGAGGACTAACAAGGCACGGGAATACACAATGAATGGTAGGACCCTAGGAAGGACAGAGGATCAGAGGGACCTTGGTGTGCATGTACATAGATCCCTGAAGGCAGCAGGACAAGTAGATAAGGTGGTTAAAAAGGCATATGGGATACTTGCCTTCATTAGCCGAGGCATAGAATATAAGAGCAGGGAGGTTATGATGGAGCTGTACAAAACGCTAGTTAGGCCACAGCTGGAATACTGTGTGCAGTTCTGGTCACCACACTATAGGAAGGATGTAATTGCATTGGAGAGGGTGCAGAGGTGATTCACCAGGATGTTACCTTGGCTGGAGTGCTTCAGCTATGAAGAGAGACTGGACAGGCTGGGGTTGTTTTCCTTAGAGCAGAGAAGACTGAGGGGGGACCTGATTGAGGAGTTCAAAATTCTGAGGGGCATAGATAGGGTAGATAGAAAGGAACTTTTCCCCTTAGTAGAGGGGTCAATAACTAGGGGGCATAGTTTCAAGGTAAGGGGGAGGAGGTTTAGAGGGGATTTGAGGAAAAACTTTTTCACCCAGAGGGTGGTTGGAATCTGGGACTCACTGCCTGACGGGATGGTAGAGGCAGGAACCCTCATAACATTCAAGAAGCATTTAGATGAGCACTTGAAACGCCATAGCATACAAGGCTACGGACCAAGTGCTGGAAAATGGGATTAGAATAGACAGGGCTTGATGGTTGGCATGGACACGATGGGCCAAAGGGCCTCTTTCTGTGCTGTATAACTCTATGACACTTTTGGGGAGAGCTAGATTATGAGACAAACATGCATACATTATAATATCGCTCTGTGTAAGTAATAGATGGTTGATGTGAGTTAAAAGGTAGTTATTTAGATTTGCCCATTCTGATGTTATACACCACCAGATTGAATTACAACCTTAAATTCCAGTGAGGGCCTTTTCTTTGGGTACAACATTTAGAGGGTCTTAAAAAATATACTGTGTATGTACACTGAATGTAATAGAGGTGGGAAAAGGCAAATCAAAAGGAAATGAAGAATATATTGAGAAAAAAAGTGAATGTACTTTTCTTTTAGCTCCTAGATATCAATCTAGAGATATGCAGATAATCTCTGCAGGAAATTAGCTGAAAATAGAGAGATTATATTTAAACTGGACCAAGAGGATTGATTTCAGTAGAATGTGCATATGAGGAAGAAGTGTTTTAGGCAGTGCCAATGTGTGCAACTGTTCCTTAACTCCTCTTAGGACTAGCTAAATGGGGGAAGCGTCTTGGATTATTAAGAGTTAGAGGAAGGATTTGTTATATTGGTTGGGATAGCAGGGGCTGCGAAGGTTACTATGAAAAAAAGAAAATCTCATGATCGGAGGCTGGGAGTTCCCGACGCTCGGGGCACCAGAAATGCTCTAGAATTAATGAATTCTTGTTCAAATTGGTGCATCCTCAGAGTTCTAGGCTTGCTGTGCCTTCCCTATCAATGGATCCAGAGAAAAATTTCCAAACAAAACAAAATCCAAATGATTTTGAAGCTTAAATTGTAACTGGGATCTACTTCAACTGTAGCTCTCAGGCAACTCAAAACAGAGCAAAACATCTCCTTCCAATTAATGTAAAGCAGAACCCAACCTTACCCATTGACCTACCAAATTATCACATTGCATAAATCTATATGATCAATATGTGGTTTCCCCATGTCTACATGAAGCTATTAAAAGAGCAGAATCCCAGAAGCTCATGGAACAAAACAGTCTTGTACAATTAGAATAGCAGAACTATAAAGAAAGAACACCTATAATATATATAGGACAGTGGGCCAAATCTTCCTGCAAAAACAATGGTGTGTTAACGACACACGCCATTATAACGTGCAAATCGGCCAGCAAGTTTAGGGATGAAGAGATATGCCATGAGTTGCGAATCGCCAGAACTTGCTGGTCGATTTCTGGCGTTCCCCTCACACAAATGGCATCTCTTCCTTAGCCTCACTGTTATTTTTAAGAACTTGCTGGATTTGCACATGAATTGCCCATTGAACTCGCAGCAGAAAGTTAAGGCTCATAATTAATAGCCCAAGTATCCTTTTAACGATATGATAATTGTTAATGCAATGCCAATCAATCTCTCTGGTCCAGAAAGGGAACAATTTAAACTCATTTGAGTCTCATTTCTACATGTAGTAAATTGTTGTTAGACAGCTTAAAAATTTTTAATTTTACATTTTTTTCTTACTTTTCCTTTCTGTCTCTTTTAATCCAATCTTTCTTTCCCTCTCTATTTCTCCTTCTGTATCGCATTGGACTCTAATTCATCCACTGTAATTCACCCTCCTTCTCTGTTGTTCCTCTGTTTCTTTCTCAATCCTTAAATCTCATTGGTTAAGGAGATACATTGTTGGTCCTGTCGTTCACTAAGATCCCAGATGCCCCTTTCCCTCGCCATGCCATTATCAGCCCGCACCTCCAGCAGGTTACGGCACAAAAACTTTGAGCTGAAGGGTTCAGGAAAAGGTCTAATGAACAGCGCAAGCAGCAAGATGCCCCGCTCCAGCGAGATTTGGCCCATTGTAGCTGATAGCACATCTTCTTGGATTGCCATGGGTAGGCCAATGCTATGTCTTGTAGGTACTGGTAAGTCTTACAAGAATATTTCAGCTTCCTGAGGTGGTTACTTTTCCTCCCTATTTTCTCTGTTAGCTTAATATTACCCAACTGTCAAAGCAAAACTCAGCCTATTGTGATCAATTTGGTCAATATTGCAAAAATCACCATAACCAACTGATTATTATATCAAAAGATAGCAATCCCTGATGTGTACTGCTCTGCATAAGCAGCAATTGCTCAGCACTTTAAACATCTGCTCAGCCTCTCCACCATGATGTGCTGCTCAGAATGTTAGCGTTATAAAAAGAATGTTGCTTTTATTTTGTTCTTGCTTTTGATCCAAAATTGGTGTCCTAAGCTCAGCTGTCTAAAGTGCCAGTGAGGGCCAAGCTGTCGTATTTAACATTGCAATTACTCAAGATCCTTTACTGTGAACTAGTTGGAGTCAACAATTAACAGCCCATTAGTAACATCATTACCGATTCACAAACTAGATCATGCTGCTTAACAATGGTACAATTTTATCTTTCGACAATGGAGATCTGCCAACAAAGTGATTAGTACAACCAAGCTGCACTGATCATTATAATAAGTGAATAAAACAGAATATCAGGTGCATTGTGGATTTAGAAAGCAGATTTTAATTTATATAATCTGCTCTATTCTTTGTTAATCTACTGGTGATCTGCCCAGCAGGCGTGGTCCTTCACTTAATTTTCTCAATAATAAAAAAAACAACTTCACAGATATTGAGATTCTTTCCAACCTTGGCGTTCGACTGGGTGACAGCTGAGCTGGGAAGCTTCAGTACTTTATTATGTGCTGAAATGTAGAGCTGGAAAGGGAAACAATATTTGATTATTGTTGTTAACATGGAGGTACTATGAACTGACTAGCTGAAAAAAAATTGCAGAACTATTTGCATGGCATTAAAAACAAGTCACTAAAGTAGCCTTGGGTCAGTAGCAGCACTCTTGCTTTTGAGTCAGGTTCACGTTCCACTGCAGGACCTGAGCACAGAATCTAAGCTGGTACTTCAACGCAGGATTGAGGGAGGTGCTGTCTTTTCTTCTTCTTAGGCAGTCCCTCGGAACCGAGGATGACTTGCTTCCACATTAAAAATGAGCTCGCAGGTGACTGATTAGTCCAATGCAGGACCAACAGTCTCTGTCACAGGTGGGGCGGGTGGGTGGGGTGCTTGGGTTGACGTGCGCTCCTTGCGCTGCCTGCGCTTGGCTTCTGCTTGCTCCCAGCGAAGAGACTCGAGGTGTTCGGTGCCTTCCTGGATGCTTCTCCTCCACTTTGTGCGGTCTTGGGCCAGGGATTCCTAGGTGTCGGTGGGGATGTTACACTTTTTCAAGGAGGCTTTGAGTGTGTCCTTGAAGCATTTCCTCTGCCCACCTGGGGCTCTCTTGCCGTGCCGGAGCTCCGAGTAGAGCGCTTGTTTTGGGAGTCTCGTATCGGGCATGCGGACAATGTGACCCGTCCATCGGAGCTGATTGAGCGTGGCCAGAGCTTCGACGCTGGGGATGTTGGCTTGAGCAAGAACACTGATGTTGGTGCGCCTATCCTGCCAATAGATTTGCAGGATCTTGCGGAGGCAGCGCTGGTGGTACCTCTCCAGTTCAGGTGTATGTAAAAGATCCCATAACACTCTTCACAATGGAGCATGGGAGTTGTCCCAGTGTTCTGGCCAACATTTATCCCTCAACCAATACCACAAAAACAGATTAACTGGTCATTTATCCCATTGCTGAAATTGCCTACAAAACAACAGTGACTATGCTTCAAAATGAATTTATTGATTGCTAAATGGCTTGAGAAATCCAAATGATGTGAAAGGCACTATATAAATGCAAGCTCTTTCTTTTAAACTAATTGACAGATGGGGTACTTGTGGCAGACATCAGTCAATAAGCTTTTACTGGCATCATAAATACACCAGATGTTGGAAATTCAAATACGGTTAAATATTCTAGCACGCCAAAACTTTATGGCAAAACATCTGCCTTCATCTGAACAATCTAATTTAACAAATTCATATAAGTCAAGAAAGAAACCTATTATCGACATAATGGGATTTGTATCACTGTCAGTATGAGTGTATTCACATGCTCATTACTAACTCAAAAATCCATAACCGTTATTCCTACAAAATTTGGATGATGCACTCAATACGCTTTTAAGGGTTACATGCTAATGTATTCTAATTAGACCTAATTCCCACAAGTGCATTCAGTTACAATTATAACTTTTTATATAACCTAAAAACATACATGCTCTCCTCATGGCTTTGGGGAATAAGTGCAGTTCACTGTTTTGTAGGCAATATGACAACCAAGTTTTGAATGCTGCACAGACCTTAGTTTACTACAAATAATATGCCCAGAGAATGGAGTGGACTAGTCAGAACAATGCCCTTCCTCTGGGATCTGGGTTGGAATCCAGCTTCAACTAGTGAAACTGTACGGGAAAAGCAGCAATGACAATACTGACGTAGAAGCTTAGGTGTTCTTCTTTCAGTAAATACCAATATTTTGTACAAGGCTCAGAATGTAACTTGGAGCTATTCCCTTAACAATCAGGGCTTGACAGTGTTACAATTGGCCAATTGGTCTGAAACACACTGTGCCAGGAAAAGGGATTCAAGATAAACCTTTGTTAGCAGAGGCTGAGAATTCTGCAATGCTATGATATATGATGTTATTTTAAAACCCGAATAAAGTTGCGGCTTTTTTGTTCAATCTTGAATTACAATGAACCTTAAAACAAGTTGAAAGCAAGAACCCTATTAAGATACGTTCTCACACAAGTAAAAGAGCATTGTTCTCAGCTATTACACCAACCAGTCCCCATTTGATATTTAAAAATGTATAATGGCTTAATTACATAATTTGGTCTTGGGATAAAGAGGATAAAACTGTCACTATCCACAAAAAATCCAGACAATTAGCAAATAAACAGTAGCCATTTTGAAAAGCTGCTAGATTGGAGATGGTTAATCTTGAGGAAATGGATTTCACATAAGAAAAAGAACATACATCATTGTAAGCAGTGGCTTGGATTCTACAAGATAAAATCTTATATTAATTGTTACAACTTTTGCAATAAAGGTAGCAGTAGGAACAATGGTGATGCCTTTCAATGAACTAACAAATTATATTACATTAAACATGAGTTTCAATGACCTCAGACGTGCTATTTAGATGATAAACCAATAAAAACGGCTTCAACAGTCTCAAAAGCTTGTGTGTGTAATTCATCTTTGCAGTAGAAGATATTTTATTTTCACTCACAGACTGAGTCTTCAGATGAATTAGAACTGGCTCGACAGTTAACAATTTGTGAAGAGTACAGAAGAACATTCAAGTTTCTTCCTCAATTTCTTTTGCATTTAAAATCAAAATTAATAAGGACCAACTTTTCAAATTGTAACACATATTTAGGCAACCTGGGGTGTGATGGTTGATTAGAGAGTGCAGGGAAGCAGGCTTAAGTCCCTTCCCACCTCCCATTGATTTACCGTACAGTGATTTGCTCCTCACAGCTCAGTTGTTTAAGATAAGCACCATGGAAAAAAAATCAAAAACTTCCATGACAAAGAAGGATGGAAGATCAGAGCAGGTAGTCAGCTTGAGTCCTGCAACTACAACAACAACGTATATTTATATAGCACCTTTAACGTAGTAAAACATCCCAAGGCACTGCACAGGAGTATTTTAAGACAAAAAAATTTGACACCGAGCCACATAAGGATAAATTAGGGCAGGTGACCAAAAGCTTGGTCAAAGAGGTAGGTTTTAAGGAGCATCTTAAAGGAGGAAAGAGAGGTAGCGAGGCGGAGCGGATTAGGCAGGGAATTC
Source organism: Somniosus microcephalus (assembly GCF_052327205.1). Classification (NCBI taxonomy): domain Eukaryota; kingdom Metazoa; phylum Chordata; class Chondrichthyes; order Squaliformes; family Somniosidae; genus Somniosus; species Somniosus microcephalus. The sequence continues at coordinate 232,305,006 of NC_140994.1, forward strand.
CAGAGCTTAGGGCCTAGGCAACAGAAGGCACGGCCACCAATGGTTGAGCGATTAAACTAATTATATAGCAGCATTGGAAGAAGCCTGGGAATAGAATAATTGTCAGTCCTCTTGAAGGAATTGAATGGGGCACATAGGTCAATCTGAAGATGAGAAAACATTTTGAAAAACTTTTTTTTTGCCTTTGTTATAACATTAACAAACTTACGTTGCTCTGTTTTTTCAATGGTCATCTCTTGGACAAAGCTAATCACATTTTTTGCTTATACATGCTGTTTCCCAATGGAACAGTTCACGCAAGAAGAAAACATTAATAAATTCAAGATTTGGGTATTTTCAACACTGATTTTTTCCAAGGTACTTTTAAAGGCTGTAAGAACAAGATTTACTTTAACCTCTTATCACTCATTTTTCTTTAACACTATGTTTAATCTTGTGTTGATATAACGAGGCACAAAACTAATTTTCAAGTTATTCTGGTTAATAAGTGCAGTTAACATAGTCAGACAGTTGGAATGAACAATGCTACTTTGAACACATAATTAAAATGAGATAACTATAAACTTTGTAAAGTGCTTCTTTCTTCAGTAAAGACTTAACCAATTCATGACTAGAAAGCTTCACTTTTCAAAACCCAGTCAAACCCACCAGAAACTACCCAACTTAACCCAGCGAAACCCACCAGAACCTGCTCGATTCTAACCCGACCAAATCCAACAAAACCCTCTCTTACCTGAAGCCAGTCAAGCCCACCAAAATTCTTTCACTCTAACCCAACTAATCCCACCAGAACCCTCTTGATCCTAACCTAGCCAAATCAACCAGAACCCTCTCAAAATAATCTGGACAAACCCACCAGAGCCCTCTGACCTCCAGCACAGTCAAATTTATCTGTACCCTCTTAGCCAGCCTATTATTTATTTGAAGCACAGTGGTTTATTCAAGATCCCTCATAGAACTTAGGAGGCGAGTACTGATTGCATTTTGTGCACATTTTCAACTACCTTTGTCCACTTTTACCTATTCAAATTCTTGCCCTTACTTTGGCCTGTACTCTCAAATGGAACTCCCACATCTCCTTCGTTGCTAAAGCTGCCTCCAAATAGCTCGATTTCCTTTCTCATGCCAAACGTTTCTCCTCAACAACTCAATTCAGTCCAAGTCCATCCAAGATTTAAGTACTGCTCCAAAATTTGGAGTGACTTTTTCTTGTACCTCTCTTGCAAACCCCAACATAATACAAAAAAAACTTAGCTGATCAATAAAAACCTCTCAATTTTAGCCTTCAATCCCTCCCTCCATTGCAACCTTTTTTTGTCTACTTCTATTTTATTGACACTATGTTAGTACTCCTTTGAACTTTCCCATCCCTACATCATCCTACGTGCTCTTCATCCTCCCTGTATCCTCAATGAGTTGAAATCAAGACATTCCACAGGCTTTAAGTCATACTTTCCCAGGACCTCAATACTGTGGATGTCCTTACTTTGCTTAATCTTTTCTTCCTACTAAAAATTCTTCAGATTTTTCACCATTATCTCTTGATTTATCTCATTCTCCCTTTTACTCTTTTCAACCTTAGAGTTTACTATACTCTGAGCTTTGGCCCTTCACCCTGTTTCGAAGAAAATCACAAAGGAACCATTTCCCTTAAACAGACAATTCAGTCCAGAAAATCAGCCATTCAATTCCCTGACACAAAGCTATATTTTAGGTTTCAGCTAAACAGTAGAGGAGACACAGAAACTGCATTTCATTTTCTCTGGCTACATTGCTTTTTTTTTAAAGTATTTACTGAAATATTACATTGTGAAACTTTCATTTCCTTTCGTATGAGACTTTTACTACTCATCGTTGAATTGCAACCAACCTGTCATAAACATGGGGATGTCACCTGTAGTATCTGCCAAGTTAAGATCCAATAATGCTAGGCTGTTGCTGCAGAGTGTTCCTCTCAAATGTGTTCAGTCAGAGAAATATTTGAGTTTTCATTTCATAGATGTTCATCTGTCTGAACCCGTCTCCCTCAAAAATGAAATAAGTCAGTGAGAATCTGACTCGACAGAAATTGTGCAAGAGTTGTCTTGTTGAGCTGAATGCTAATCTCGTTCTAAATTTGATGTTTTACAGCTACAGGTCTCCAAGATAATCCAGCCGAATCCAGAGCTCTTTCAGCCCTAACCTGGAAAAACCCGCCAGGACAATCTCACCTCTAACCAACCAGATATGAATGTTGGTTACCACAGAGTTCCTGGCAATGGTCACTGAAGCAGTTCATTTCTAAACATAATTGTGCAGGTTACTTGCAAATCAAACACCAGTCAACATAATTGCAGGACTCCGTCAATTTTTATTTTTTTGAAGTTTATTGCATCCACTTCCAACATTCATTCGACCCAGATGAAACCAGCACTCTCCTTATTTATCCACAGAATAAAGCCAAGATGTGTAAATATATTGTATGCAAATTGCATAGAATTACATAGAATATACAGCACAAAAACAGGCCATTTGGCCCAACTAGGCTATGCTGGTGTTTATACTCCACACGAGCTTTCTTCCACCACCTCATCCCAACCTTTCAGCATATCTTTCTATTCCCTTCTCTCTCCTGTAATCATCTAGTTGTCTTTTGAAAGCATCTAAGCTATTTGCCTCAACCACTTCCTGTGGAAGTGAGTTCCTAAAAACCTGGGATTTGGAAATCCTACCAAATCCTGGTATGCTGTATTTTGGAAACAGGACACAGTGTTCTAAATGATACCAGGGATGTAAAGGTGCATTTATACACCAAGTTCAGCTCATGATGGGTGTTTTAAAAAAAAAAATAAGCTGCAATACTAGAATTGGTGCACGAAAGGGATTCACCCAAGCAATTTGAGAGTGGATCACACTACAGCAGTGCAGGTGAAACCCCTGGTAGAGGAGGAATTCAGAAGTGAAATGCAGATCCCAGACTGAAGTGTCAACGCAGTCTTTTATAGAAAAGCAAAATACTGCAGAATTTTGAATATAATACTGAACTCGGAAATAAAAACAGTAAAGGCTGGGAATACTCAGTAGGTCAGGCAGTCTTTCACAGCTCAGCCCCAGAATGTCAGAGCATCAAGCAGCCTCACACTAATTTCAACACCAAGAAGTTATATCAAATTTAGAAGAGCCAGTGTAAATCGGCTTTGCAAACCCACAATGTTTGGGAGACACAGGGTCTCAGCTCAGTTTCTTAAAAATGTGTGAAAGAAAGAAAGACTTGGGCCGGAATTTTGCCGGGGTTCAGAGTGCGGATTTGGAGGTGGGACCGCTGTCAAAATCGCAAAGATTGACTGCGGATAGGAAACCCGCTGTCAACCCACCTCCAATCACTCTTCCCAAGTGTCGGGTCCCCGATTTGCGCATGGACCCGACACCTAGCAGCGGGAAGAGGAATATAGCCACTTAACTGCCTGTTAACAGGTACTTGATAGTTGTTAACAGGCTCTTTTTCAATTTTGCCGCTTCTGCCTTGGGTTTCCCAATGTCTGGACACCACGCCAGGTAAGTGTGGCATGTTGTGTGTCTGCTGTAATGTTTCTGCATTGATGACAGCTGCAGAAGTGGTGTGAAGGATCCAATGATGCACTGATGAGTTTCAGAGGTAAGAAAATGTTGGGAAAATCATTTTTAATGTATTTACACTTTTCTGCAGGTAACAAGTTTTGAATTGGATGTCTAGTCCCACCTCAAGGGGAGAACCTCTCTCACCAGTGACAGATCGCTTCTGTCACTGTGACCTCACCGGCAGCCGCCATCTGTTCTAGCCTAAGGAGGGAGTCACTGGAGAGCCTGGGTGCAAGAGCTCAACTTTGTACAGTGATTGTCATTGTTTGTAGCACCTCAATGCTGTCAAACACTGAGAAATGAGCTGTCAAAAAAAATTGTGTGTGGCCCCTTTAAGAAAACCGGCAGATGACGCGTCATCAAATGACGCATCATCAAATGACGTCATCTGACCGGCTTCCTCTTAACTGGCCAGCAAGCTTGCAGGGCGGGATTAACAATGTCAATCAACGTAAAATCATGTCCGTGGCCCGATGGCAGTTGAGGGCGGAACTGGAACCCGGAAACCAGCTGATCTGCTCCCAAGCCACATCCAATGACAAAATCGCGGCCTTGGATTCAATGTTCCCTCAAATATTTTTTTTCATGTGCGGTCCCTTTAAATTTGCTGCTGCGGCTGCGCATGTGCGGTATCTCTTCCAGCTTGTGAGCGACCTGCACAGGACCTCCTGATTGATGCGCAGCCACACCCCCGTGCACTTTAGGGGGAACGCTACTTGCATTTATAGAACGCCTTTCCTGACTGCAAGATGGCACAAAGCACTTTAGAGTAGCCAATGAAGTACTTTTGAAGTGTAGTCACTGTTATAATGGGTGGAAGTGTCCACACAGTAACCACCCTCCCAGGCAAGCTTACACTTAGTTTATGTTCAGACTCTTAAAAGAAGCTCTTAGACACCCGTCAGTGTGCATTCTATGGAATTAAATCAGTACCTGTCGTCAGTATAATGGCTCATTGCAGACCATCCTTAACTTAATGTTGTGATGTCTAATGTTCACGAAGGCTGCCATGACTTTTATCGTCAATAGAATGAAAGTCCAAGGGAACCCCCCAAGCTTTACAGGGGGTATTTCTTCCAATTACTGAAGAGTGCTGAACTGTGACAGTTTATAAGTAGCAAGTAATCGAGAAAGGAAGGAAGAAATACAGGTCTGTGTAAGAAAAACTGTAGTTTTTATTTAGTACACGTGGAGAAAACAGAAGAGTATTCTTCGAAAAATCTAATTCAAAATCCCCTGTGTTGGGCTCTCAAGTATATAAAAATTTATAGTGTACTAGATAGTTGCACCTCTAAATGAAGATGTATTTGTTTCAGGTGAGCTATAGCTGAGGAAAACAACCACCAACATTCAGGCTCTGAAGTTGCCTTATTCAGTGTCACTGCTTCTTCCTGCATACAGTAAAGAGAATAACTACAGTCATGTACAATGAGTCAGTAATCAGAAGTCACTGCAGGGACATTTAAAATGCAGCTGCATGCTATCATGGGAGAGTTGGGGCGTTGGATGGATTACTGTCAATGGGTCAAACGGCCTTTTCCCATTATTAACTTTTCTTATGTAACTTTCCGAAATGCTGAATCTGTGCATCTGTTGTCAAAAAGGAATATGTTGGCTGCCTCAGGGAGTTAGGTGTGCCAGGTCAGGAGATTCTATGAGGAAACTGCCAGGGTTTTAATGAGAACACCGAAGAAACTGCAAGATCAGTGGAGAGATGAAAGCAGAACTTTGAAGCATCTGATGTTGTCTTTGTATAAAACTTTGACAAGTTTCCAAACTGCTAGCACACTGCAGAAGAACAGTCTGGAGTCTCCTGTGTGACCAAGGTTCTCCTCAACTGTTAGTTCAAACAAAGTGTGCTTTTGATTTCTACCCCAGGTGCATTCAGTGTAGTTATTTAAAAATGAATGTAAAGAGCACTTGAGCCTGACCATCGACAAAAGGAAAGTAGAAAATTGCTTGTACAGTACATCTTGTGGACAAGGTGTGCATGATAATGAGTCCTCCCACTGTTGTTGCTAACAGACAATAAATCAGGAGCGACAAGGACTAGTTTAAATGCAGGCCTCAGACCATCAAGACGACTGTGGGACTTTCTGCTCAAAAACAGCAGAACCCCTTTCTTCCTACTGAAAGTCTGGTGCACTAAGAATGCCACTGCCCTTATTTTGGACCACTTGTTCCATTTTTGAGTGGGTTGTCTGAAAATCTATTAAATGTATTCAAATACCAAACAACTGTTTTTTAAAAAATTGCAAGTCAATCTTTCTCAACTTGTCATGATAATATGGAGGTTTAGTTATCAAGATTTTCAATTCATTTCATCAGTCGGAAAAATAACATCAGAATTCAAGCTTTGATCCTATCTGGTTTTTGACTCGGCAAAAGATGGCACTAGAACAACTGGCAAGAAAGCCATCTCTCAGAGGAATCCACTTGGAGAGAGAGAGAGGGGGGGGGGGGGGCGGGGGGAGAGAGAGAAAGACTGACTTTAAAGCCCAGGATGTGCTGAGACCTCCTCTCTTTCTCATGGCTGTGGCTAATCGTGCACCCATGTTGCGTCTCATTCATTCTATTTAGGCTTGAGAATAAGTTGGGGCAGTGAGTTCAGGAGAATTGCTCCTAGACACGACCGGGAGAGGACGATTGGCAACATCATCTGATTTTTCTCTCCCTCTCTGTGCATAAAACGTCTCCATTTCTTTTGACAATTCCCATCCCTGGCTGAGATTGGGAAATCAAAAGGAGAGGAATCACAGACACCTACATTTCTGACATCACTCAACAGTGCAGCACTGCACCAATGTACAATATCATTATGCCATTCATAAAAAATCCTTTTTAATTAAACTTTCCACTTACAGGAACTGTTTTTATACAACTATTTTTTTTAAATTTCTTTTGTAAAGCTCTTATATCTGCATGAGATGCAATGTCCAGCCAACATCTTTTCATCTTCTTTCATTCTCTGAGAAGAAGCTGCTAGCAGAACATTTCCAGCCAAGGTGTACACTGTAAACTAGCCGCTAAAGGAACTCATGCATGGTCTCGGAATAAGCAGCTGACCTCAGCAATAACAGTGCAGTATCAAGATAATGTAATGAGCTGTGTAGCATATTCCCTACAGTCTCCAGAACTATCACAATGCTTAGAGCTGATGTGATTAAGCTTGACCTTAGGAATCAGAGCACAGTGGTAATCTAGAGCAGCCACCTATATTGGATCCCAACTCAGGCACAATGAACAGACTACAACTACTGCTTCAATATTGTATCCACTCCCAAATCATGAACACCAGTATTAGCCAATAAAACCATTACGGCTGACATTTAATTTCTGATTCATACTGTATTTCCTTTGAGATGCCTTTGTTCGCAAGAGAAAAAGGGCAGCCCCGTTTGAAACAAAGGAGCGAGGAAAAGATTCCAGCTTTGCGATTGGATTATGACAATGAAAGTGCTTTGATCCAAGGGCATACAGCATGTTGTAAGCACCGTGGCACAGCCACAGATTGATGGGACATGGATTCACACCTGCAGTGCTCCACAGAGACTTTCTGATCTTGCCTGAACCACTGTAGGGAGGCATTCAAAAATAACTAGGCACTTCTTCATAGATGACTGGAGGGAAGAGTTATTCTAGATTTTTTTTTGTGATTGGCTCCAAAGTAGAATTGGCAGAGGCTTTGAAGCAGTTTGCCTTCATACCCACTGAGAGATGCTCAGTGTAGCATAGCTCTTTAAACTCATTTTTTCATAGATGCAAATCTCCAAGAACGGGTTTCCCTCTGTGACTTGTTTGTTTTTAAACTTCCAGTCTGTCTTTCAGCGGTTAAAAACCCATCTGCAAGAAACTTGGGGCTAGAAATTCATTATAGCCCAGGAATGGACGGTATCTTGAGAAAAGTTTGAGAATTAGCGCCAGGCGCTAAAGCTTTAGACTGCATGCAAAATTCATTCTCACTGCTCAAAGAAATGACTGGGGCACTAAATCAAGCCTTAAAGACCTTGCTCATTGGTGTTGCACTTAAAGGGTGGACCAATATCGGGTGCATTATAATCGCAACTCATCATTGCCACAGGCTTTTCCCAGTACTTAAAGGGGAGGTTCATTGATGTGGCAGCACTTCATTCTCAGCATTGCTGGCTGTGCAGCTGCCTCAGCAAGGAGAAGTACAACAAGGAGAAGGGGCTGAAGCAGGTGTGCTCATGACAGATCCACCTCAGTCAGGTGGTCAGGGTGATTGAATGCTTCAACAAATGCTACATACCACCATCTGTACCACAAGCTTCACACACTGCCCAAAGCACCACACCCCCAGCACTCACCCACCAACAATCTCTACCTACCAACACTCACACCTTGCACACAATGACAGCTATTCAACTATGGCAGGCACAAGGGTCATTAGTTATTAGTATGAATATGATGTGTGATATGTTTATGGATAAATTTATTAATCGAGTTTGCAATATTATGTGGTCTCTCTCATTTCACCTTTGCGCCCAGGAGGACACTGTGATATGGCATGACACAGGAATGGTATGATGGGCATGTGGTGAGCAAAAGGGATCTGGGGTTTAAGTCATCCTGGTGTGAGGCTGGAGGTCTGTTTGGAGGAGGTGGCAGAGTTCTGTGACCACCACCTTGGTGATGCGGAGCCGTATAATACACTGCTTCTCACTTAATTGAAGGTAGGAGAAGTGCTGTCGGAATACCCTCGGAGGGTAAGGCATCCTGGTGAGAGCCCTAATGTCCCTCCTCATCCCTCTGTGCACATGTTCCCGTATTTCTTGCTGCCTCTGTCGTAGATCCTGAGGGGGAGAGGTGGTATGCCAGTACAGCCCTCATTAATGTTGCCAAGTGTAACAGTTTGAATCTTTAAGCAATAAATGTAGCTACTTTGCACATGCCAGAAGACTGCTGATACAAAGGAAGCTTGAAATTACTCATACAAACTGTTCTACTGGGTGAAACTGACAAGAAACCACCGACACTAACCTGCCCTGACAGCTGCAAGTGATTAATGCTGATGCCTTTAAATAACGTCCAGAGGACTGGAGAATTGCAAATGTTACACCATTGTTCAATAAAGGGTATAAAGATAAACCCAGCAATGACAGGCCAGTCAATTTGACCTCGGAAGCTTTTAGAAACAGTAATCAGGGAAAAAATTAACAGTCACTTGGACAAGTGTGGATTAATTAAGGAAAGCCAGCATGAATTTGTTAAAGGCAAATTGTGTTTAACTAACTTGATTGAGTTCTTTGATGAGGTAACAGAGAGGGTTGATGAGGGCAATGCAGTTGACGTAGTGTACATGGATTTCCAAAAGGCATTCAACAAAGTGCCACATAATAGGCTTGCCAACAAACGTTGAAGCCCATGGAATAAAAGGGACAGTGGCAGCATGGATACGGAATTTGCTAAGTTTTTAAAAATTTGTTTATGGGATCTGGGCGTCGCTGGCAAGGCCAGCATTTATTGCCCATCCCTAGCTGCCCTGGAGGAGGTGGTGGTGAGCCGCTTTCTTGAACCACTGCAGTCCATGTGGTGAAGGTACTCCCACAGTGCTGTTAGGTAGGGAGTTCCAGGATTTTGACCCAGCAACGATGAAGGATCGGCGATATACTTCTAAGTCAGGATGGTGTGTGACTTGGAGGGGAACTTGGAGGTGGTGGTGATAGGAAACAGAGAGTAGCGGTGAAAGGTTGTTTTTTGGACTGGAGGAAGTTATACAGTTGTATTCCCCAGGGGTCAGTTCTGGGACCACTGCTTTTCTTGATATATATTAATGACTCAGATGTGGGTGTACCCGGCACAATTTAAAAATTTGCAGATGACACAAAACTTGGAAGTATAGTGAACAGTAAGGAGGAGGAGAATGATAGTATTCAGAGAGGCTGGTGAAATGGGCGGACACGTGGCAGATGAAATTTAATGCAGAAAAGTGTGAAATGATACATTTTGGTAGAAAGAATGAGGAGAGGAAATATAAATTAAATGGTACAACCCTGAAGGGGGTGCATGAACAGAGAGACCTGGGGGTAGGTGTGCACAAATCATTGAAGGTGGCAGGGCAGGTCGAGAAAGCAGTTAAAAAGGTTTACGGGATCCTGGGCTTCATACATAGAGGTATAGAGTACAAAAGAGTGGAAATTATGGTGAACCTGTATAAAACACTGGTTTGGCCCCAACTGGAGTACTGTGTCTAATTCTGGGCACCACACTTTAGGAAGGATGTAAAGGCCTTAGAGAGGGTGCAGGATAGATTTACGAGAATGATTCCAGGAATGAGGGACTTCAGTTACACTGATAGACTGGAGAAGCTGGGGTTGTTCTCCTTGGAGCAGAGAAGATTGAGAGGAGATTTGATAGAGATGTTCAAAATCATGAGGGGTCTAGACAGAGTAGATAGAGGGAAACTGTTCCCATTGGCAGAAGGGTCAAGAACCAGAGGACACAGATTTAAGGTGATTGGCAAAAGAATAAAAGGCGATGAAAGAAAGAACTTTTACGCAGCGAGTGGTTAAGATCTGGAATGCACAGACTGAAAGGGTGGTGGAGGCAGATTCAATCACGGTTTTCAAAAGGAAGTTGGATAAGTACCTGAAGGAAAGAAATTTGCCGGGCTACGGGGGAAGGGCAGGGGAGTGGGACTAGCTGAAGTGTCCTTGCAGAGTGCTGGCACGGGCTCGACGGGCCGAATGGCCTTCCTCCGTGCTGTAACATGATTCTATGATAACATCGCTGGAGCTAGCTTCCTGCAGCTGCAAGCCAGCTTTCCCTGTCGCTGTCTGGTCAGGGTGCTAAGGTAAGTGGCGAAAATGAATTTTCCAGATCGGGCGCCCAGTGAGCATTGCTGATGTCACAATCTGCCTGGTGTTGAAGTCCCCGGCAGTACCTCATACTGGCGGTGCAATGGGGGGGGGGCTGGATTCGCCTCACCCCAGCGCTAATGCATCAGCATCCCATTACCGCTACCTGCAGGCACTAACGGGAGGTGTTAAGCTACCGAATTTCTCCCCCTTGGATTTTTTTTTTCAGTGTTGAGAATAGGAATCAAAGATTTGTTTGGAATTGGCAGTCTTTTCCAGAGAGGTACATTGAGGTCATGAGATGCAGAAAGAGATGCCATTCACTGAAGTTATATATATATATAATACATACATACATATGTGTGTGTGTGTGCATGTGCATAATACACATATGATGATTCTTGAGCACATCAAGGTGAATTCTAAAAACCAAATGATTTTCTTACATTTTGCATCCAATGTCAGCATCAAACAGTCTCGTCAAGTAGAGCATGGTCAGCTTAAGAGTAAAGCTTCCACGACATTCAGAAGAACATCCTGCACAGATCCTGCACTGTTGCATTGCCATTTTTTCACATAAGCTCTCTGAATGGGTCTGCCAATTTAACTGGCATTTGTACTGAATTATGCACCGTTTCCTTATGTGGACCCATGTCCATTAAGGGTTAGGCTTAAACTCATCCAAACACATTTCAAGACTCCTGCATCCAACAAGAAGACTTATCTCATCAGTCTGGGTTGGATTTGAACTTCAGAACTGAAAGGACACGGACTTCACCCACTTCAAAAAAGAATTATGAGTTGGCTGTGGTCAATACAGGATAGTGTGCGACTGATGAATCCGGGGAGTTGTAGTGGCATTGGTGATAGCTCCCTTCCAACCTGTGGGTACTGTGTTCCAGAGTAGATTGCTATTGCACCAATAGCTTAGGTCCTACTATATAAGCAGTAGTCAGGGTTGTATCTAATTCACATGCAGTGTGCAGACTATGTTATATTTGGGCTAGCAGGGTATATTGGCAGATTACGTAGAATTACGTAGAATTTACAGCACAGTAACAGGTCGATCAGACCAACCGGTCTTTGCACGTGTTTAAGCTCCACGAGCCTCCTCCCACCCTAATTCATCCAACCCTTTCAGCGTAATCTTCAGTTCCTTACTCCTTCATGTACTTATCTGGCTTCCCCTTAATAATTGGAAGCCTTATGCAAGGGCATATAATGAATGGTGTTTTATTTCAATGGCTATGAAAACCAGCAACACTTAGGGAAATCTATCATGATTGTTATTCTCCAAAGTGTAAACTAAATAGCTGTAGGATTGATTTAGTGAAGTGGGAGTCTGTCTCCAAGGACCAGTCAGAGCATCTATACTCAGCACTAAATAAATTTGCCTCCTCAAACAATTGTGAAAATTACTAGACAAAATGTTAATTAAAAAATTAATAAGCAAAGAATTAATTAGGCTGCAAGGCTTTAATTAAACAATAAAATCATTAGATTATTTTGTAACTGATCTTACGTGTTAGTCACAAATTTATTAGCACAGTTGAGAGGTTTGTTCTCTTGTATTATATTTGAGACTCTCTGGAATATAACAATCAGTGTACGAGGAGACCTTGGAGTGTAATTGCGAGATGCTTACTCCCGTCACGGAGCCCTCTACTGTTCAATTTACAATATGCAAGTACAATACATATCAAGGCTAAAAGTCAATCACAGAACAGAAAGTGACATTTTTCTTAGGTTGTACCTGCACCTATTAAAAACCTATCTGGCAAAGTCAAGGCAATAGGAGTGAAGTATTGTGGTTGAAAAGGAATCGAAACTCAAGCCTAGTACCACTGACTGAATAGGAGTATTCAATTATTTCCAGTTCCCATATAGAACAGATCGTGAAAGCATAAGTAATTCAAAATAATAACGGCCAGTCTGCTATTATTCCCAACTGAAATTATGTTCGTGTGAGCACTTTCATCGTGTGAGCTGCCCCTCCTTGTACAGGCGTCAACTGGCTAAAGAACTGGATAAAATTAAACTCCCAAAACATAGCAGCCATCAGTTTGAAACATCAGATTTTATCCAACAATGAACCGAAGTAGCAGACACATTAGGCAAGAGCAAGCATGTTGATGATTCGACTTGGATTAACAAAAAAGCGGAGAGAACGGAGTATAAATTCGTCGGCGCCTGGTTTCGAGCACCAAGGTGTCGATGAGGCCACAACACACGCACAAACCGGGGTTTACCCGAAAGTGGGCTTCGGACCTCACTAATAATAATTAATCAGGCTGCCGGCAACTCGCCCATTTAAAGAAATGAATGGCCGGCGGTGTAAGTCCCGAGAAGGTGGGCACGGCGATGGGTTGGACATCTTTCTGTGGGTGCGGGACATTGGTCCCGAAACTGTGCTCGAGGCGCCCGTTTTATGCCTGCAATTTTTTACCCAACCTTTCTTGTTCCTCACTATTTTAACAATGCTATTGTAGTCATTGATCCTCAGAATGTTTCTTCTGTGTTCTTCCTAAACTCCAAATATGTCTTCACCCTCCCTGTATTGATATTTAAACTTTTCTCAGTTTCCACTCTGACTCATGCATTACCAGGACTAGAAAGGTGAAATTCAAATAAAAAAAGAACATTTCAAATGCTGGAAATCTGATTCAAATACGGAAAATGTTGAAAATACACATCAGTCAACAGACGGAAAGAGAAAAGACAAGGTCATGTTTTGGGTGTAACCCTTCCTCAGTAGTTTCCGATTTCTTTTTCCGGCGATCTACAGGCTTTAAAGCTCAAGTTTTGCCACCATCTATCCCTTACTTCTTGACCGATCTACTTTCTGTCTCCCGGGATAACCTTTATGATTCAGAACCTAAGGCAGATTGGAGATTCAGGCACACAGGCGAGTGTGTCCGATACACCGCCATAGTCTACCCATTACTTTTTAGGAATCAAAAAATCATTGCACATTGTGAGGAGGAACATTGCTCTCTAATAACTGCAGCAGGCTTCAAAGTGTCAAAAAATATCAGCAGTGCAAAACGACACTTCGACACAAAGTGCCCCAGCGCTCGCAGAATTCACCTCAAGGGGGCTCAGCAGTACACAGTCAGCAACATGTAACACAGCCATCTCTCTTGTAGGGATGGTTGTGGTCTATGAAGTGCTTGTACCCTGCACAATTAAAGTGGGGCTCTATATTATTGTGTGCTAGGTCTCTGTATCATGCATGTGATTTCCCAGCTACTCAGGATCCAAATTTCAACTGTGCACAGCAGAGGCCAGACACGCAAGGAGGAAATGAAGACATCGCTACGAGCTGTTTTCACGCAGCTCTTAACACTCTAGCTGTAAAGCACCATTGGTCACAGCCTGGGAGGGAGTCTCCAGCCCCAACGTTAGGCTTCGGGAAGATTATGTTGTGAAGAGACTTAAGGAGAGAAATAATGAGCAAAAGCAAATATATTTTAATTCCACTTTTCTAATCTTTTATACATTCCATTCTGACATAAAGATGCACTGTTTTCATCCAAAACAAGAATCTGTGTCAATCTGGGAGCCCTGAAATGTGTTTCGTGGATAGAACTGAACAAAATGGAGACAGAGCAGTTAGTTTCAACGATAGATGGAACTTTCAATACTGGGAACATAAGAACATAAGAAGTAGGAGCAGGAGTAGGCCATACGGCCCCTCGGGCCTGCTCCGCATTCAATAGGATCATGGCTGATCCGAACCCAGACTCACGTCCACTTCCCTGCCCTCTCCCCGTAACCCCTAATTCCCTTATCTGCTAGGAAAACTGTCTATCTCCGCTTTAAAATTTATTTAATGTTGCAGCTTCCACAGCTCTCTGGGGTAGCAAATTCCATAGATTTACTACCCTCTGAGTGAGGAAGTTTCTCCTCATCTCAGTTTTGAAAGGGCAGCCCCTTATTCTAAGATTATGCCCCCTAGTTCTAGTCTCACCCTTCAGTGTAAACATCCTCACTGAATCCACCCGATCAAGCCCCCTCACAATCTTATATGTTTCGATAAGATCGCCTCTCATTCTTCTGAACTCCAATGAGTAGAGGCCCAACCTACTTAACCTTTCCTCATACGTCAACCCCCTCATCTCCGGAATCAACCGAGTGGACCTTCTCTGAACTGCCTCGAGAGCAAGTACAGGTAGACTACCCTTTATCCGGACTTCCGAAAACCGAAACCCTCTAAAAACCGAAGGTTCTTTCGTTCAGCATAAGTCGTGCATATGACTTACGCTGAACGAAAAAACCTTCGGTTTTTAGAGGGTTCCGGTTTCGGAAGTTCGGATAAAGGGTAAGTCATGCGCACGACCCCCCGCCGACCCCCCTGCCGGCCCCGACAACCGCCGACCCCGCCGGCCCCGACAACCGCCGACCCCCCCGCGGACCCCGCCGGCCCCGACAACCGCCGACCCCGCCGGCCCCGACAACCGCCGACCCCCCCGCGGACCCCGCCGGCCCCGACAACCGCCGACCCCCCCGCGGACCCCGCCAGCCCCGACAACCGCCAGCAGGACTTGGTGTTCTGATTTTGAATTTTGCGGATTATGCAACCCCACTAATCTCAGATCCTTTGCAGAAATGTATTTACTCACTGAGTCACCTGGGTTACTCCAATCACTTTTCATCTCTAACACTGTTTGTGATGAGGGCAAGAATTTGCAAGATCAGCGTACAGTTTTGAATGCACCACGGCCTCTCGGACAGTCAATTTCTCACATCAGGCATGACGTGCACTCCAAAGCTCAAGACTAATAGGATCCACCTTCCACAAAGATTTTACATTTAAACCAGATCTCCAGGACCACCGGCAAGTCATATACTCACAGTGTGTCAGAATGCTAGATTAAAAGGAAACCAACCGCCGGCCCCGACCCCCGCCGACCCCGACTGACTTACGCTGAGCGTCAGCGTAAGTCGTGCGCACGACCCCCCGCCGACCCCCCCGCGGACCCCCGCCGACCTCCCCGCGGACCCCCGCCGACCCACCTTCCGAAATCCGAAATTCTCCTTTATCCGAAACTCGGCTGGTCCCGAGGTTTTCGGATAAAGGATAGTCTACCTGTATATCTTTTCTTAAATATGGAAACCAAAACTGTATGCAGTATTCCAGGTGTGGCCTCACCAATACCCTATATAACTGCAGCAAGACTTCCCTGTTTTTATACTCCATCCCCCTTGCAATAAAAGCCAAGATTCCATTGGCCTTCCTGATCACCTGCTGCACCTGCATACTAACTTTTTGTGTTTCATGCACCAGGACCCCCAGATCCCTTTGTACTGCCTTTGTACAGCTGATGTATTCTACTGGAGCAGAATTGTGGGTCTGTGTCTGATTAAGAAAGCAGGACTGTGGAAGGTGAGCAGGAGCACGTCAGCTGTGATAACTGTACTACCTTCTGAAGAAACAAAAGCCCCTGAAGCAGGGCTACTGGCCTACATCTCTAGGCCACTGACAGGATAAGAAAGAATTCTCCTTTTCTGTCTTCATTTGATCATACACTTTAAACACACTGGGGGTAATTAGTCAACCGCAGTAGCAGAAAAGGGGTTGTTAGTGAATCATCAGCTCGTTTTACACTGCGACCCGATTTTCTTTTCCATTAAGTTCAATCAGCCTGTTTTCTGCTTCTGCCTTTGACCAATTTCACCAGCAGGCGTATTTTGATTACACTAGACCTCCCGTAGATTAGCATTCTCAGTTTAATCTTAACTCCAATCACCTGCTTATGTTTCTTCAACAACAGCAACAGAAACAACTTGCATTTATATAGCGCCTTTAGCATGGTAACATGTCCCAAGGCGTTTCACAGGAGTGTTATCAGACAGAATTTGACACCAAGCCACAATCAATCCTCCCTCCTCCTCACTTGCGTTATTTCTCAGGGGGGAGTTTAACCCTACCCACCCAACAGAAACTGTGGTGGGGAGAGGGGCAGGTAGTTAAAATCGGCTGGACAACTTAACTGGTGACGTCCCGCATTGTTCCCGTTCTCTTCTATTTTAATCTGCTACTCTGAGCAGGCGGCAAGGATGTCCGCCTGAAGCCGATGGGTTCCTTCTGTAAATATACAGATCGGGGTCCAATGATGCCATCGCGCCCCGACTGCAATTCTAACTGTTGGCCTGAGTGGGGAAGCTGTTGTGGTTTTCACGCCAGGTGAAGCTAACAAGAAAAAGAGCCAGAGCCAGAAGAAGCCCAACCAAACAGGACTTAAAAAAAAACTTTCCTTGTGGAGCCTCCCCTGTCCCAAGTTTCCCACTTCTCGAACACAAGACCCTTCCAAAACCCTACATTTTACCCGAGTACCGGCGGCCTCCTGCCACCTAACATTCCTCTCACACTCGCCTGCCAACTGCCGTCCACCCCCCTCCCCAAATTTCAGACTAGCACCTGACCGGGGTTGTGCCGAAAAGGCCCGGGAGTTAAAATAACACGGGCCAAGGTCAGGGGGGTTCAGCACTCGTCTCTCACCCCCCCAGCTGCCCACCTTGCCTAATCGATGCTCCAGGTTAAAATTAGGCCTCTAATTTTGTTGCAATTAAACTGATAAATCTCCTCAGATTGCAATTTTGAGTACCGGTCATTTGGTAGCACTGTATCAGAAAAAAGAGGATAGAGATGAAAGATTAAATGTGAGAGATATAGAACAGACATCAGGAGAAACTTTTATTTTGCACAAGGCGTTGTGAGGCTGTGAAATGTGCGACTGGAGTTAGTGATTGAATCAGAGATCATGTCCACATTTATGAATAGGCTCTACAGATGGTTGAAGGAACAGGGATAGAGGAAAGGGTGGGCACATCCCATTAGAACTACTGCTGGTGTGGAGGATAAATACCAACATGGACTGATTGGACCGCACAGTCCTGTAATTTCTACGCAATTCTAGGTTCCGAGGGACTGCCTAAGAAGGAAGAAATTCTAGGTAATAGCCGAACGGAATTATCCAATAAAACAAGAGTTTTGCTGTTCAACAGGTTGTCCATCAGGTTCCAGAGAAATACTTTCTATTGGCCTTAACCCAAGAGACTGTTAGCACTGGAGAGCAATATTTTAATCATGCCCCAGAACTCAAGGCTTTACAGTAGCAAACAATGTAACATAAAATTAAATTAAATATATTAACAATTTTCTACCATTTAATAAGACTTGATGAAAATTCCATCTTTAGTGTTTATGCCTTTGCTATCTTCAGGGAAATATGAATGTGTCCTTTAAGAATCTAATGGGAGGAAAACTAAAAATAGTAAGAGTGAGTGAGTGAAGGGAGAAGGGAGGAAGAAGGGGAAAGGACACAATGAATAGGCTTTTCTCTATTGGTGCCAGTGCCCATCTTTATTTTCTAGGTCAGTCCATTATTAGAGCAGGAAGTGGAGCAACGAGTGACAATGAAAGCATGTGAATAAATATTCTCCTACTCCACACAACAGTGAGGCATGTTTAGGAAGGAGAGAACTAGATGAGTGCATGAACTTGAACCTATCATCTACCTTGTTTAGGCTGTGTCTGACATGGCTCCCCCCCTCCCTGTTTATCTCTCTCTCTCTCCAGTATCAGTGTCTGGAGTACTAAACAAGTATAACCAAGCCAAGTGCAAAGAATTCAAGAATTCCTCCCCCGCTCTTGATCGGAGTGCCTGAGGCCACTTCATAGCAACACTTGAAGAATTAAGTCCCCAGTTCCTACATTTATAGTTACTATTTACATATCTTATATGGGCTCCATTTGCCCATCAGCTCAGTAACTGTTTGAAATGTTGATTAATGAAGATGCATCTTCTAGAAATATAGAAACATAGAAAAATATGAGCAGGAATAGGCCATTCGGCCCTTTGAGCCTGCTCCGCCATTCAATATGATCATGGCTGATCCTCTATCTCAATACTATATCCCCGCTCTCTCCCCATACCCCTGGATGCCTTTTGTGTCTAGAAATATAGAAACATAGAAAAATAGGAGCAGGAGTACACTTCTTTTTCCAATGTAAGTGTCATTGAACCCAAAACAATATTATACTCCATATAAAATAACCATTTTTAAGTTTTAAGATTAATTTACTCTTATTAATTATTGATACTAAGTATTATTAAGTATGTTGACTACCCCTATCATATATTATCTGGGACAAGAGGTAGACCAATACTTTAGTATTTCTTGAACAAAGATGTAGTACAGTTAACTTGGCTTTCAAAGAAACTTCTTTCTCTTTGATGCTGTGGTACCTCCATCACATTTTGTGGACTATACTCAAGTTAGAAAAGATGGTGTACACCCAAATCTATAACTTCACACCATGATAACTGCTGCTTCCTGAAACAGGAGTAAGACGACCATCTTGACCTATAATAAGTTGGCCTAAGTGTTAGGCCACGTGATCTAATTAAATCGTTTATACTGTAACTGCTCTTAATCTCTGTATCATGCACATCGAACTGTAACCCTGCTCTACAAGGTCACCCGAACGTACTGATTAATACACTGTAACTGCCTTTACTCTATCTCACACACACTAGACTATAACCCTGCTCTATAAGGTCACCCGAACGTACTGATTAATACACTGTAACTGCCTTTACTCGCTATCTCATACACACTGGAATATCAATAAAGCCCAAATAATTTCAAACAAAACGGATGCCCGCTGATTTTTTTCTGTTCAGGAAAGATCTACTGGTTAAAAACAGTAACATGCCTCCCACCCAGAAAACAAAAATGGCACATTATTGTATTATTAAATTTAAACTACATCCAGGACGGAATGGAAGTCTTGTTGGTGTTGTAGTGAAATGGATAAATGCTTGCCTGGGGCCTGTTGGTGGCAATTCTGAATCTGTAAACTGGTTGGTTATAAAGCATGTATCATTTGAGTATGCCAACCCTGGTATATGCGAACATAAAACAGTTAAAGCTATATGATCCTGCCAGTTAACTTGTTTTTTCCAGTTTAAGTGGAAAAATACCTGAAACATTTCACATTAACCATTAGACTGGTGACAGATTCAAGGAAATTAGAATTTTTCTGGACTGGATAGTTATCAGCCAGTACACTGGGACACTGAAAGAAACACTGTTAGCTATTTAATCAGGAATAGTTTTATTAGAGTAATACTAGCACAACAGAAGTAAGATCCTTCTAACACAATTTTAATTAAAGTAAAACACTGTGGGCTGGATTCTTCTACAAAATCAGTACAGTGCCGAAAAATTACCAACCTCGATTTTCCTCCCTCCATCGCCTCAGGGAAGTTGGCCGCCCAAGCCCAGAGTGCCCCATTGCATGTAAATAATGGCAGGGATGTGGAGCCTGGGAACCTGCTTAATTTCCCGGCCTACTGCCACTGCTACCATTGCTCCCCTTCATCCCGCCCCCTCACCCCAGAGGGGTGGCGGTAGACCCTAGAGCAGCGCATGTCCCACCACTGGCAGTTGTGGCCTCCTTCTGTGTGGTACATAGAGCATAGCCTGTCTGCTTAAACAACTTCGACCCAGGAAATTGGCTTGGGCTCATGGTAGCTGGCCCAACCCACCTCCAGGAGTAACCCGCCCAGAGGAAAGTCCAATTCTAATTCTGCTCACTATGTCATTCCTATTTTCTGCTATTCGCTCCTCTTGCCCAATCTTTTTATTTGCATTTCAAAACACTTCAAACTCTTTTACTTACCTTCTTCTTGATTCGTCTTAGCTCTTGCTGCCTACTTTAGAGATGGGAGCAAGTTTTAAAACAATGGATTATCATTAGCTGAAATGCAGCTTCAAATAATGTTTTCTTTTAAACCAATCAGATATTGAAGACTGATGTGCCAAACATTGATATTCTTTTGCTCATTAAAACATGGAACAAACTGCTAAATGTGGTGACCTTTGGTACAAAATCAGTACATCTGTCCTGGCATTGAACTGGTTAATAACAGTACATGTGCTCATAAGGGCTTACAATGGCATCAGTGCGATATAATGCTTGGTACCTTTTTCTATATGGGAGATGGGCATCATTTATAGAGCTGTTAAATCCATTCATGTTAGAAGATAGATAGCTGTTCCTACAACAGCAAAGCAGCCAGTCCTGCTCTCAAATATCAGCTCCTTCACTGTGGTAGGCAAACATTTTAACCAGCTTACAGCAAACATGTTGTACAGGAATTGACAAAGATACAGACATAAAGTCGTGCCAGACGGTAGTCAATTACTCATTGTTGGCCTCATTATGTTTGATCTCAAATGGAACTTCCACATCTCCAGCATTCTTAAAGCTCCCTCTATTGTTGCAAATATCTGTGTTCCTCTCATCTCTCCATAATGTCGACCAAAAGTTGAATACTGCTTCCATATCTATGGGGGATGGAAGAGGCTTTACCCACACTTCTCATGTACTCAGGGAGAGGACAGAGGGAAAGGTTTGTCATCCGATAAGTGATCCATTGGTGCAGTGCATTCATTTACCAACATGTTGCTCAGAATTATATTTCAATTTTATTCTAAGCTCCAAAAATGATGTCCCACATAATCTTCCTCTTCCCTACAATCACATGGTGTACTCTCTCTCATTCTTTCTCAGACCTTAAAACTGTGGAATTCCTTACCTCCTTCAGTCTTTCCTTCCTCAAACAATCTTCAGGTTTTTAATACCCAAGCTGGGTGTCACTGAATCACTGTTACTTCCCAATTTGTCTTGTCTTCTCCTTTATTTTTATTTTTTTATGGTGTCCTGCACTGTGGGCCTTGCCCCTTCACCTTACTTTCTTAATAATTCTAATAATACTGATTTATAAGGATCTCACTGGAATGATAATAGAACAAGGGAGTTTAGTGATGGAAAAATACTGCAAAATGCAAGGATGAGTGTGGCTATTCTTGCCAACAGGAATAAGTATAATTAATTCTCATATCTTATAATACAATCACCCAAAATGGTGAGGATGTGCACATTTGTAAAATCAGCCTTTGCATCCACTTAAGTTTTATATAAGTGCAGAATATCGGAATGTACCTAATGTACCAGTATGCCCGAACCAAAGTCACAAATGACATCCTCCAAGACTGTGACAGTAGTGTATTATCCCTCTTTCATCCTCATTGACTTCTTTGCAACCTTTGACAGTCAACCACACAACTATCTTCAATGCATTTCCTTGATTGGCCAGATTAATGGGATTTCCCATGCTTGGTTCCACTCTTATCTATCTAATCATAGCCAGAGCACCTCCAACAATGGCTTCTCTTCCCAACTCCACTTTTTATCTCTAGTGTCCCCTAAGGATCTGTCTTTGGCCTCATCCTCTTTCTCATCTACATACTGCCCCATCAACAACATCAACAGATATGGGGCCAGGTTCTACATGTGCGAGCGACTACACTCAGCTTTACCTCCCCATCACCTCTCTGACCCTCTACTGCCTCTATGTTGTCAGACTGCTTGTCCAATATCCTGACTTGGATGAGCCGTAATTTCCTCCAGTTAACCTTTGAGGAGTCCAGCCATCATCTTTGGCCCCTGCCACAAGCTCCTTGCCCTTGCCACTAATTCCAACTCCCCAGCCATTGTCTCATGCTTAACCAGACTGTTCGCACTCCCAGCCCCCTCTCCAACCCCAAGCTGAGCTTCTGACCCCATATACTCTCTGTCACAAAGACTACCTATTACCACCTCCATAACAAAGCGTGCCTCTACCCCTGCCTCAGCCCATCTATCCCTGAAACCCTCAACCATGCCTTTGTCACCTCTAGACTCAACTATTCCAGTGCTCTCCTGGCAGGCCTTCCATTCGCCGCCCTCCATTTAAAATCTCCCACCCATATTCTTGCTCATCTCAACCGCAGCGTCTCCCATGGCCTTGCTGTTCCTGTAGTCTCACTCACTAACAAAGCGATCTCTGCTCGCTTCCTTCTATTCCTGACCATCCACATCCCCCTACCTTCTTCCAAACTCATCCTTCTGCATGTACCCCTGACAAATATTCTCCTGCAAGTCACTTATACAGCTGCATTTTTAAACTCTCAACTGCCAAGCCATTGGTCTTCATTTGCCACGATACGTCTGCAGTTGTTGGTTTGCTCAACTGCTCCCTCACATTTGATGAGCAAAACTTTCACTGTATCCCATCCCAGTTATTCCCCCAGTACAGCCCATGCTTTCACTCCCTCAAGTCAAAGACTTGAGTGTATTTGGTTCACAACTGGCTTAGCTGTCAATTGTCAGATTAGAGTGGAGTCCAATATTGTCCTCACCTAATATCCAGACATCCAGAGTTTGCAGTAGGAGTCTCTGTTTTGAAATCAGGAGTGGGATCCATGTTTGATTTCCCCCTACAGGACCATAGACATTAAAGCCAATTGTGGTGTGTGAAGCTTTTATATTTGTAATAGAAGTATATCTGGGACTGAACTGGAATTAGTATCAGCTTGGGCTTAGTAATTATTACCCTAGCCTTGGAGTCAGAAGATTGTGGGCTTAAGCTCCACTCCAGAACTTAAGTGTTTAATGTAAACTAATGCTCTAGTGCAATATTGAGGGAGTGTTGCATTGTTGGCAGTCCTCTCTGTGACATTGATATCTTGTAGCAGGATGTCATTGGGAATGATTTCACAGTACTGCAGGTCTCTGAAATGACTATCGCGGTCTTAAGGTAATTAATACATAGAAACATAGAAGATAGGAGCAGGAATAGGCCATTCGGCCCTTCGAGCCTGCTCCGCCATCCAATGAGATCATGGCTGATAATCCAAATTCAGTACCCTGTCCCTGCCTTCTCCCCATATCCCTTGATCACTTTAGCCTTAAGAAATATATCCAACTCTTTTTTGAATATATTTAATGCACTGGCCTCCACCGCCCTCTGTGGCAGCGAATTCCACAGGTTCACCACTCTCTGGGTGAAGAAATTCCTCCTCATTTCAGTCCTAAATGGCTTACCCCTTATCCTTAGACTATGACCCCTGGTTCTGGACTCCCCGGCCATCATAAACATCCTTCCTGCATCTAGTCTGTCCAGGCCTGACAGAATTTTATAGGTTTCGATGAGATCCCCTCTCAATCTTCTAAACTCCAGTGAGTATAAGCCCAATCGACACAATCTCTCCTCATACGTCATTCCTGCCATCCCAGGTATCAGCCTGGTGAATCTTCGCTGCACTCCTTCCATGGCAAGAACGTCCTTCCTCAGGTAAGGCGACAAAACTGCACACAATACTCAAGGTGCGGTCTCACCAAGGCCCTGTACAACTGTAGCAAGACATCCTTGTTCCTGTACTCGAACCCTCTTGCTACGAAGGCCAACATACCATTTGCCTTCTTAACCGCCTGCTGCACCTGCATGCTTACCTTCAGCGACTGGTGCACAAGGACACCTAGGCCTCTTTGCACTTCCCCTTCTCCCAATCTATTGCCATTCAAATAATAATCTGCCTTCCTGTTTTTGCCACCAAAGTGGATAACCTCACATTTATCTGCCCAATCACCCAACCTGTCCAAATCGTACTGGAGTTTCACGACATCCTCCTCACAGCTTACCCTCCCACCCAGCTTTGTGTCGTCTGCAAATTTGGAGATATTACATCCAATTCCCTCGTCCAGATCATTAATATATATATTGTGAACAGCTGGGGTCCTAGGACCGATCCTTGCGGTACCCCACTAGTCACTGCCTGCCATTCGGAAAACGACCCGTTTATTCCAACTCTTTAAACAAAATACTTTACGCAAGGTAAATTGACATTAAGTTTTGCGTATTAGCAGCTGCCAATTATGTGCGGTAAGGCTCACAAATATGATGCCCGTCAGTTCTCCCTGGAGCTTTCCTTTCTAGAAATTATGTTTATTTCCTGTGTCACTCCACCCTGGGTTCCACTTGTATGCAGAGATAAATCATGTGTTGCTTACATGAGTCATAATTCTACTATTTATCAAGATGATAGCTTGAAAATTGTATGCAAAAAATAGGGTTTGAAAATCACAAAGAGAATTGCTGAAATATTGACTAAACAAAGAGTAATGTTTATGTAAAGCAGCCATAAACTGCTGTGACAGGCAACTCTTCGAACCCAGATTAAGACCATTTTATTAGCTACGCTCCCATGAACCTGCTTATCAGAGAATTATAGAAGACACTGCACATGCGAACACACACATTACAGATAAATAATGATTTATCACTGTAATTTATATTAAAAATATCACCTTGATTGCATGCAGTGACCCTATTTAGAGAGTCAGTGAACAAAACTGTGTGAGACTGCCAAAGCTGTTGGTGTTTGCAGAATCTCTGCTTTCATTTCAAGTGCCCATTAGTAAACCAATTGTTCTGACAGGTGGAAAATCCTTTAGCATTTATTTTAATTTGAGTCTGGGGATATTTTCTGCTGTTGTCAAGTCACAACATAGTTTATAACACAAATTATGACCTTCATAAATTTGTTATCAGACTGCACTGTATTAATTGGATTATTTTTAAAAACAGGTTTGTCTATTTTTTTCCTTACAAAGGCACAGGGAAAGAAGGCATTTGGGTCATGAGTTCCCTCCAAGGACAACTTGTTGACATAGAAAGAAAGAATGAACTTGTTTTATAATGTGTCTTTCATGACTTCAGGATTTCCCAAAGCGCTTTATAGCCAATAAAGAAATATAGTCTCTGTTGCAATTTAGGGAAATATAGCAGCCAATTTACACACAGCAAGATTCCATAAACAACAAAGAAAGAAATGACCAGAGGCTGAGCAAAGGCTGACACTGACATAGAGGCAGTAGTTCAAAAAGGTTCCATGTCAGAAAAAGGGAAGGGAAGAAAGTAGGAGATGAAATGGCCATTTCATCTAACCTCAAATAACCCTGATTTAGAGAACAAGAAAATTGGCCAAGATTCCCACTTCTTATGCAGTAACTGCTGGAAATGGACATGTGGACATCAGGTGGAGACAGGATGGGGTTTGGCTGTGATGTTCCTTGGGTTCAAAACCTGCTGGCATTGACTGCCAGGACTCTCACATGAATAATGGCCACTTGAGCAAGGTACTGGTGATGACCGATGCCTGTGGGCCTGTATGTCAGCAAGGAGAAAATATCTTTAGGAGAGAAAGGCATCTATGAAAATGAGAAAAATTGAGGGATGTCAATGCTAAAGCAGTGGAATATTTTTCCACTTGTCAACATCACAAGATGAAGAAGGCGTGTCAGCCCATTTGACCTCATCCTTTCAGAATATCAGTTCTACCCTCCGCTCATTATAGCATCCAGCTGTTATTTATGAGACCAGTGTGTTGGCCTCAACCACCTTCCTGGAAACCCATTCCAGCTGTTACTCATCCTGTGTAAAGAAATATTTTGTGATGTCAGTTATAAAATGTCCCCATCATAACTTTGAACTTGTGCTCTCTTGTCCTGCTGTTCTGGTGCATCTGAAAGCATTGTTTAGATTTGCAATCTCTATCCAATTAAGTATCTAGTATACCCCTAGAAGGTTCCCCTAACACATCTCTTTTTTGAGGCTGAAGAGCCTTGTGTTGTTATGTCCTTCCTCACAGCTATTCTCTCAGCAGATCAAGAATCACCTATGTTCCTTGTTACAACCAGTGCCACCATCAAGTACTACCAGATTAAAGCGTCCTCTACTTTGCCCCAATAAGATGTTTTTCTCTTGATCTCAGTAGGATATCCCCCACTGCATCATTTCCTATTCATGTTAAATGAGTTGTGTGCTGGTCTCATTCACCTTCCTGGAAACCCATTCAGGGAGGTTAACTAGTGCTGTGGGGCAAGGGTTAAATTAATTTGGCTGGGGGAAATGCACCAGGATGCAGCAGCAGAGAGGAGAGACACAGTGCATAGAAAAGTAGGAGGGACAGACAGCAACAGAACAAAAAATAGTGTTGAAAGAGCAGAAATTAGATGGAGGAATAAAGCAAAGCTGACTAGCATGGTGTTGGAATGCATGTGTGTTAATGCAAAGAGTGTTACAAATAAAGTTGACGAGTTACAGGAGCAAGTTACCACAAGGGGATACGATATAATGGCTACACCGGAGACCTGGCTTAAACATGGGCAGGAATGGGAACTAAACATTCCTGGCTACAATGTTTTAAGGAGGGAGCGGGATAGGGAAGGAAAAACGATAGGTGCAGGTTGGCGAGTGCCAGCCTATTTGCCATTTCAGTTGTTGCCTCAGAGTTATTCATCTCAGCGGACAGTGTCTTTCAAATGTGTCTTGCAATATTTGGCAAACTGGGTGGAACATTCTTGTCCTGGTGCAGATGTTTTCTCGATAAGCAATTATAAAAAGAAGCAAAAAAAGTGCCCATTCTTCGCATCGTAATGTAATTAAACTGCTCTGTATTAGGGGTATTGCCTTTTCATGATGAAATGCTTCACCAAAGAGAGAAGAGTTTTTCAATTTTATTAAATAAAACCCTGTCCCAGGCAGCTTTAGAAAAAAATGGAACCTGTTACTTATTCCATCCAAGGTTGCTGAGGGAAGCTAGGGTGGAGATAGCAGAGACTCTGACCACAATCTTTCAATCCTCCTAGGATATGGGAGTGGTGCAGAGGACTGGAAGAGTGCAAATGTTACACCATTGTTCACAAAAGTGGAGAGGGATTAACCTGGTAACTACAGGCCAATCAGTCTAATGTCACTACAAGAAACCATTGACAATGACAAAATTAATTCTAACTTGGAAAAGTATGGGTTAATAAGGGACCGTTCAATGCAAATCATATCTGACTAATCTGATTGAGTTCTTTGATGAAGTAACAGAGGTTTGTACATGTTGTATATATGGACTTCCAAAAAGCATTTGATGAAGTGCCACATAACAGACTTATTCGAAAAATAGAAGCACATGGTATTAAAGGGATGGTGGTAACTTGGGTACATAATTGGCTAAGGGATAGGAGGCAGAGAGTAGTGGTCAACAGATGTTTTTCTGACAGGAGAGAAGTATGCAGTGGAGTCCCCCAGGATCGGTATTGGGACCATTGTTTTTCTTGGTATATATAAATGACCCAGACTTGAGTATAGGGAGCACAATTTCAAAGTTTATGGATGATACAAAAATTGGCAATATAGTAAGTAGTGAGCAAGATATTTGTAGACTTCAGGAGGAGTCTTATGCGGATGTTTGTGAAGTGATGCACTTTAGGAGAAACAACATGGAGAGGTAGTATAATCTAAATGGCACTATTTTTAGTTGGGTGCAAGAGCAGAAGGACCTGGGGGTGCATGTTCACAAATCCTTGAAGGTGACAGAGCAAGTTGATAAGGCAGTTAAGAAAACGTATGGGATACTTGGCTTTGCAATTAGGGGCATTGAATACAAAAACAAGGAAGTCATGGTAAACCTTTACAAATCACTGGTTAGGCCTCAGCTGGAGTATTGTGTACAATTCTGGGCACCACACTTTAGGAAGGATGTCAAGGCCTTGCTGAGGGTACAGAGGAGGTTTGCCAGGATGATACCAGGGATGAGGGACTTCAGTTATGTGGAGAGATTGGAGAAACTGGGATTGTTCTCCTTAGATAAACATAGCGAGAGAGGAAATATTAAGAGGTTTAGCATCTTTGAAAGTAGATAAATTGCCAGGCCAGATGAAATGTATCCCAGGCTGTTAAGAGAAGCAAGGGAGGAAATAGCAGAGGCTCTGGTCATCATTTTCCAATCCTCTCTGGCTACAGGTGTGGTGTCGGAGGACTGGAGGACTGATAATGTTGCACTGTGGTTTAAAAAGGAATAAAGGGATAGGCTGAATAATTACAGACCAGTCAATCTAACCTCGGTGGTGGGCAAATTATTGGCAAAAAATTCTGAACGATAATATTAATCGTCATTTAAAAAGGCATGGATTAATCAAGGACAGTCAGCATGGATTTGTTAAGGGAAGGTCATGTCTGATTAATTTGATTGAATTTTTTGAGGAGGTAACAAGGAGGTTTGATGAGGGTAGCGTGTTTGATTTAGTGCACTTGGATTTTAGCAAATCTTTTGACAAGGTCCCACATGGCAGACTGGTCAGAAAATTAAAAGCCCATGGGAACCAAAGGAAAGTGGCAAGTTGGATCCAAAATTGGCTCAGTGGCAGGAAGCAAAGGGCAATGGTCGACGGATGTTATTGTGACTGGAAAGCTGTTTCCAGTGGCGTTCCGCGGGGCTCAGTACTAGG
The DNA here is from genome assembly GCF_052327205.1 of Somniosus microcephalus. NCBI lineage: Eukaryota > Metazoa > Chordata > Chondrichthyes > Squaliformes > Somniosidae > Somniosus > Somniosus microcephalus. The sequence goes on from NC_140994.1 coordinate 232,333,599, forward strand.
TCCCTTGCTTTTTGTGGTATATATCAATGATTTAGATTTCAATGTAGGGGGCATGATTAAGAAGTTTGTAGGTGATACAAAAATTGGCCATGTGGTTAATAGTGAGGACGAAAGCTGTAGACTGCAGAAAGAGATCAATGGACTGGTCAGGTGGGCAGAAAAGTGGCAAATGGAATTCAATCCAGAGAAGTGTGAGGTAATGTATTTGGGGAGGGCTAACAAGGCAAGGGAATACACACAATAAATGCTAGGATACTGAGAAGTGTAGAGGACGAGAGGGACCTTGGAGTGCATGTTCACAGATCCCTGAAGGTAGCAGGTAGATAAGGTGGTTAAGAAGGCATACGAGATACTTTCCTTTATTAGCCGAGGCATAGAATATAAGAGCAAGGAGGTTATGCTTGTCCTGTATAAAACACTCGTTAGGTCACAGCTAAAGTGCTGTGTACAGTTCTGGTCACCACATTACAGGAAAAATGTGATTGTATTAGAGAGGGTACAGAGGCGATTCACAAGGATGTTGTCAGGTCTGGAGAATTTTAGCTATGAGAAAAGATTGGATAGGCTGGGATTATTTTCTTTGGAACAGAGGAGGTTGAGGGGAGACTTAACTGATGTATATAACATTTTGAAGGGGCTAGATAGAGTGGATAGGAAGGACCTATTTCCCTTAGCAGAGAGGTCAATAACCAGAGGGCATAGATTTAAAGTAATTGGTAGAAGGATTAGAGGAGAATTGAGGAGAATTTTTTTCACCCAGAGGGTGGTGGGGTCTGGAACTCACTGTCTGAAATGGTGGTAGAGGCAGAAACTTTCACTGCATTTAAAAAGTACTTGGATATGCACTTGAACTGCCGTAACCTACAGGGCTAAGGACCAGTGTTGTGTATGTACCTTTAAGAGAATAACTGGTCTCAGACTGCAGTACCAGCAGTGACTACCCCTGTATAAAAGGCGCTAGTGAGCCTCTGTGTTTTCAGTTTCACTATGGACTTCCACCAGTAAAGACTTATTTTGTTCACTCCTGCTGGCCGTGTCTCAATTATTCACGGATGTAACACTGGCGACGAGTAAGAAACGAACTTACCTGCAACTCGGCAGCACCTCAGACGACGTTATTGAAGGTTGAAGCCAGAAGAAAGAAAAAATAAATAAATAAATAAAATCCAAAGAAACTCGAGAAACGGGCGTCGACCGTGGGCAACCGCCCTCCAAATCGTCGGATTGAAAACTTGCAGGAGAGACTTTCCAGAGCCAGGCTTGGTTCCTCGGTCTGTGGTTTCCCAGCTAATCGGGCTGGTGGCAGGTAGTGCACTGATCCTTCCTGGGCTGCGGTGGGCTAGAGCTCGATCGGGTGGCTTTTCAACGGGGCCGGGCAGCGAGTCGGGAAGCAAAGAGAGAGAGAGAGGCTGGAGCACACAGGGCGCGGCCGGTGCTTCGAAGCCGGGCAGCGTTCGGACCTAAGAAGAGGGAGGGAAGTGTCCCAGAGGGTCCGCTCCATGACGGGAAAATAATAAAAGAAAAAAAATCAATATTAAACGCGCAAGAAACCGTGGAAAGCAGCGCTAACAACAGCGGGGAAGAAGGCAAAGCGCAGGAGGCGCCATTTTGTTAAATCGGGGAAGAAGGCAAAGCGCGGGAGGCGCCATTTTAGATTTGCAAGATGCCGAAGACTGGCTGTATCACTGCTTTTGATAATACAATAGAGGACTGGACCACGTATGTGGAAAGAGTCGAGGTATATTTCGAGGCAAACGAAATAGCGGAGGGGAAAAAGGCATCGATATTGCTAAACTTAATGGGCGCTAGAACGTACGGCCTATTGCGGGGCCTGATTACTCCAGCCAAACCGAAGGCGAAGAGTTTTAACGAAATTGTTGCTGTCCTACAGGAACACTTAAACCCTGCACCGCTGTTGATAGCAGAAAGATTTAAATTCCACAGGAGAACTCTGCACAAAGATGAGAGCAATGCTGAGTATCTTACGGAACTACGCAAGCTATCAAAGCACTGCCAGTTCAGAGCAGGACTGGCAGATACCCTACGGGACAAATTTGTCTGTGGACTCCTGAGTGAAGGAACACAGAAGAAGTTACTCTCAGAGAAAGAGCTGACGCTAGATAAGGCTTTCAGCGTGGCAGTATCGTATGAAGCAGCAGCCAGGGGAGCTGCAGAAATTCAACAAAAACCACAGGAATAATGCACCCACGAAATGACACGGGGATTTGCAAAATGTTATCGCTGCGGCAGAACTAACCATGACCAGAAGGACTGCTGGTCCAAAGACAAAATATGCAGGCAATGCGGGAAGATGGGACACATTGCATGAGTTTGCAGGTCTGGGAAGAAGACCAGCGACAACAAAAAGGCTACTAAGGAGCCGTACAAGAAAGTACAAAAGATGACGGACAGTAGTTCCGAAGACCAGATGAGCGATAGTGAATCCGGGAACAGGAGACTAAGCTGTCTCAAACTTCACAATGTAATCGCAAAAGAGGATCACCGAACCATTTGGATCATCCTCACGATAGCAGGGTCCCAAGTTAAAATGGAATTGGATACAGGATCAGCGCTAACCATCATGAATCGACGAGACTACGAGCAGCTATTTTCACACATACCCTTGAGAGAGACATCCATCGTCTTGACGACGTATACGGGGCAAAATGTATACCCCAGAGGAAAAATAAGGGTGCCTGTCGAATACAAGGGCAAGAAAATACGGAAATTGTATCTCTACATACTGCCAAATGGTGGACCACCGTTATTGGGACGGGAATGGATCAGGAAGATAAACTTAGATTGGCATTCCATTCATGTAATGACGGTGGACGGTAAAAAAGATGAAGACATCACTCCTGGACGATTGTCAACAATCTTAGCTAACGCCAAAGAGGTATTTCAACAAGAACTGGGCATGCTTAAAGGCATAACCGCCTCGATTAAAATAGAAGAGAATGCAGTTCCCAAGTTTTTCAAAGCAAGACCGGTACAATATGCAATTCGCCCAGCCGTCGAGGCAGAGCTGGAGAATCTGGAGAAGGCGGGCGTGTTGTCTAAGGTCGACTGGAGCGAGTGGGCGACACCCATCGTTCCTGTCATGAAGAAAACATTAAGCAATAAGTCCGGGGAGCCAAGGAAGTTTCGCATCTGTGGGGATTTCAAGGTGACGGTGAACCCAGTCCTTCGCACAGTACAATATCCTCTTCCAAGGATAGAAGACATCTTCGCCTCACTGTCTGGAGGGAAGCGTTTTACAAAAATTGACCTAACACAAGCATATTTGCAGATGGAGGTTGAAGAGTCCTCTAGGAAGTATCTCACGATAAGCACTCACAAAAGTCTTTACCAGTATCATTGATTGGTATTCGGAGTAGCATCGGCTCCGGCGATATGGCAAAGAGCGATGGAACAAGTCCTGCAAGGGATTCCGGGGACTCAGTGTTACTTGGACGACATCCTTGTAACAGGTGAAGATGACAGTGAACACCTTAACAACCTAGAACAGGTGCTCACTAGACTACGGGAACATGGGCTGCGAGCCAACCGCCCCAAGTGTGAATTTTCTAAGAAACAGATATCGTATTGTGGCCACGTGATTGATGAAGAGGGGTTACATAAGTCCCCTGACAAAATTGAAGCGGTTGTTAAGGCCCCAGTGCCTGAAAATGTGTCGCAACTGAGGGCATTCCTCGGATTGGTGAATTACTATCATAAGTTTTTGCCGAATTTGTCGACAATTCTGCACCCACTGAACGCCCTGCTACGAACGGGGGTAGCATGGAAATGGAGCGATGATTGTAAGCGGGCTTTTCAGAAGAGTAAGGACTTAATCACTTCAAGGGAAGTTTTGGCTCACTACAACCCAGCACTGCCAATCAGGCTGGCGTGTGATGCGTCTCCCTACGGCATTGGGGCGGTACTGTCACATAAATTCCTTGATGGTTTAGAGAGGCCGATAGCTTTTGCGTCATGCTCGTTAACTTCTGCCGAGTGTAACTACGCCCAGATTGACAGAGAGGCCCTCAGCCTAGTGTGGGGGGTGAAGAAGTTCAATCATTACCTGCACGGTCAAAAATTTACTCTACTAACCGATCATCAACATCTTGTCTCCATTTTCAACCCTCAGAAGGGCGTACCGATAATGACAGCACAACGGCTGCAGAGATGGTCCCTTTTCCTAGGGGCACACCAATATGACATCGAGTACAAAGGAACTAAACAGCATGGAAATGCTGATGGATTGTCACGTCTACCATTGCCGACGGTGGAAGAAGAAGACCTTGCAGTGGATCCAATGGAGTTATTCCACTCGACCATAGTCGAATGTCTCCCTGTGACGAATGCAAACATAGAAAAGGAAACACGGAATGACCCGACACTATCACGGGTCTATGATTTAACAGTGAAGGGATGGCCAGCACATGGCGAACCACTGCTGCCAGCATTCTCGCCGAGAAGAGAACAGCTGTCAGTGTGCAGAGGAACCTTGATGTGTGGATCCAGAGTAGTAATTCCACCTCAGTTGACGGATAGAGTACTCAATGAGCTTCATGAGGGTCATCTGGGTGGGCTAAAAATGAAGAACTTAGCCAGAGCGTTTGTGTGGTGGCCGGGAATCGATAGAGAAATCGAAGAGATGACCAAGAGCTGTGCAGGATGCCAGAAGGTCCAAAACGCCCCACCACAAGCTCCTCTGCATCCATGGGAGTGGCCCTCATCTCCATGGCAAAGGGTGCACATTGATTTTGCTGGTCCCTTCATGGACTCGATGTTTCTAATTGCGGTGGATGCACATTCAAAGTGGCCAGAGGTAATAAAAATGTCCTCAACCACCACGGAAAAAACGATCCCAGTTTTACGAACCATATTTGCCAGGAATGGGCTGCCTGAACAGATTTGCTCTGACAATGGACCACAGTTTGTGTTTGAAGAGTTCCGGAGGTTCTTAAAGAACAATGGTGTTAAGCATTACACATCTGCCCCATATCATCCAGCCACTAATGGATTGGCCGAGAGGTTTGTCCAAACATTCAAGAAGGCTATCAAGGCAATGTGTAATGAAGATATACCCCTACAACACAAGGTGGACAACTTCTTGTTTGCCTACCGGAATGCGACACATGCGGTTACCAACCAAACTCCAGCCATGATGTTCTTCAATCGAAGACTACGATGCCGCTTGGATTTGGTTAAGCCAAATGTCTGAAGAGATGTGGAGAACAAGCAGTTTCAGAATATGAATGAAAGGCCGACCAGGAGTTTTAAGATAGGTCAACCAGTTTTGGCCCGGGACTACCGCACTGAGAAATGGCAGCCAGGAACGATTTGTACACGACAAGGACCTCTCATGTATACCGTGGACGTTGGGGAGAGCATTGTAAGACGCCATGCTGACCAGATTCTAGAGTCACTGGAAAACGTCAACTCCACACCACGATCTGATGCACCTGGTAATGAAATCGACGTTCCAATTGCAGCTACCGCATGATATACCTATCAATTCATTCCATGAAAAGCGACGAGTTAAGATAGTAACTAGAGGTTTTTATTGGCTAAATAACAGAGCCCACCCTCGTGGGTGATCGGTTCCAGCAAGGAAGAATACTAGCCAAGCAATCACCTTCATACCTGGGCAAGCAGGCGGAGCCATGGGCGGAGTCAGCTGAGGTATGCCTAGGTATAACAGCGTGCGAGGCAAGAGGTAACCTTGTGTAGGTGATAACAACAGTGTAACAATAACAGTGGTTTACCACACCGCAGAACCGGTAATATTGGAAGCAGATGAACCAAACAACGACATTGATCCCGACTCAACATTGCCAGAAGAACCTGATACCCCAAAGAGGCGTTATCCAGACAGAATCAGGAAGCCTCCTCAAAGACTGAACTTATAATTGCTTAAACTTAACCAATGTATCTAGCAACAGTAATTGTGATTGTAATTAGTTATCATTTAGTTGTTAAATGAATGTTATGTACTGTTTATCTAAAAGGGGAGGAATTGTTGTGTATGTACCTTTAAGAGAATAACTGGTCTCAGACTGCAGTACCGGCAGTGACCACCCCTGTATAAAAGGCGCTAGTGAGCCTCTGTGTTTTTAGTTTCACTATGGACTTCCACCAGTAAAGACTTATTTTGTTCACTCCTGCTGTCCGTGTCTCAATTATTCACGGACGTAACAACCAGGAGCTAGAAAGTGCGATTAGGGTGGATAGCTCTTTTTCAGCTGGCACAGACAAGATGGGCCAAATGGCCTCCTTCTGTGCTGTAAATTTCTATGATTGTATGAGCAAGTACGGAGAAACTGTTTCCTCTGGCAAGTGGGTCGGTAACCAGAGGTCATCAATTTAAAATAATTGGTAAAAGAACTAGATGGGAAATTGGGAGAAACTTTTTCCACACAGAGGATTGTTAAGATCTGGAATGCACTACCTGAAAGGTGGGAAAAGCAGATTCCACAGGAACTTGCAAAAGTAAAGTGGATACGTATTTGAAGACAACCAATTTGCAGGGTAATGGGAAAAATGCTGGGGTGTGGGACTAAATTGGACAGCGTTTCAAAGAGCCAGTACAGGCACGATGGGCCAAATGGTCCCCTTCTGTGCTGTAAGGTTCTATGGTTCTATATGGCTGCTTCAAGTATGATTGGCACTTTGTTGCTATGTTAAGTGAAGTTTTGTTCTGTAGGCGCATGTCCAATAGCAACTTAATTTCTAATGTTGAAATGTAATTGCTATGAAACCCTTTTATGCATGAGTGTGAGAGTGTGTGTGAGTGAGAGAGAGAGGGAGAGGGAGAAAGAAAGAACAAGAGAGCAAGAGAGAGAGAAAACATCTGATCCCATTAGTCTGCAGAGGAATCAAACTCACATCCCAGAAGTTAAAGAACCTACAACTTTATTACACCACTTGGCCCCCAGTTTCAAGTATTTTATCGTAAGTATAGCTTTATGCTCTTCTATTCTTGTCTTCTTCTTAGGTTTTAGGAGGCAGGTTTTGAGGTAATTGGAAGAATGAATTGGAGGAGGAAACAGTGCAAAGAGTTTTGAATTCAATGCAGAGAGGAAGAAGAGCATTTTCAGAAAGTATAGCAGTATTGATATAATAAAGGGTCAGGAAACATTCTGACATGGGTTCGGGGCGGGGAGCGTGGTGGAACCAACAGGAAAGAGAGAGGAAAAGACGGAAAAAAAGTGAGTACCAGGCTGGAAGCTACTAGTCTGATAGTCTAATGTTAAGCTTGTATCCCGCCCAGGGATCAGGAATAAATCTTAGAAGATAAATCCATGAATAAAAGAATTACATTTATTGCTGATACATTTAGTTATTTTGTATCTGCTTTTACTCTAGCTAAAAGTCAAGGCCTTGTTAAAATCAACATCAGGGCAAATTAAACAAATCATACGGTAGTTGTGTAGTTAGCAGGTGCATTCAGAAGAAACCAGCCAATGTTTCTTCCTCTTCTGAAATTGAGTTTTCCACTGCCAGAATGTGCAGAATGTAATCAACCAATTCAGAATAGGCCACACATGCACATTAAAAGCACAGGCAGAGTGTAACATGGAATGAAATTAATTTGTGTCTGCTCCCGTGTGGCAGTGTATTATAAACTGACAGTATGACCTGCCCGTCCTTTTCTATTTCCAAACATTTTTTTTTTAATGCTATCCAGGGCTTAAATTTCCTTCCATGCATGGTTTTCTTTCATGCCCAGATGGTAGCATCCTGTGCTTCAATATGAACTTTTCTGCTTCAGTGTTCATAGCAATTATTTTGTTCAGTCAACGTGTACTAGAGACATGCAGGATCCACATGCAAGTTGTAGAGTGGGAGGTGTCAGTTAATTGTTTGACACAAAGGCATACACAAGTCATAGTGCTGCTAATTGCTCCTTTTACTCAGTGCGTACTACACATGAACAAGAATCATAAACTACCAGGTGTGAGCGAATCGTCTGCAGATAAACATTAGTATATAAGAAATGAGGGAATTAAAAAAAGGCTTGTCTAGGAAGCCTGTCCCTTCTGCAAACTATATGCTATATGCCCTTTACAAACTGGATATGATTTGCCCTATTGTGGATTCCATGCAACTAATTTAATTTCCTAAGGAAATAAATCAGTTACACATAAAATCTCCAAGATAAGCCTTTGTGAAACTTTTCCGTGGCTCCTAAGATAATCGAGCGAGACTCCAGGGCATCAATTCTAACTTGGAACTCTTCTTCTTAGGCAGTCCCTCGGAACCGAGGATGACTTGCATCCACACTAAAAATGAGTTCTCAGGTGACTGATGTGTCCAATGCGGGGTCTACAGTCTCTGTCACAGGTGGGGCAGACGGTGGTTGAAGGGGCGGGTGGGTGGGGTTCTTGGGTTGACGTGCGCTCCTTCTGCTGTTTGTCCTTGGCTTCCGCTTGCTCCCGGCGAAGAGACTCAAGGTATTTGGTGCATTCCCGGATGCTTCTCCTCTGCTTTGTGCGGTCTTGGGCCAGGGATTCCCAGGTGTCGGTGGGGATGTTGCACTATTTCAAGGAGGCTTTGAGGGTGTCCTTGAAGTGTTTCCTCTGCCCACCTGGGGCTCTCTTGCCGTGTCGGAGCTCTGAGCAGAGTGCTTGCTTTGGGAGTCTCGTATTGGGCATGCGGACAATGTGACCATCCATCGGAGCTGATCGAGCATGGTCAAAGCGTCGATGCTGGGAATGTTGGCCTGAGCGAGAACACTGATGTTGGTGCACCTATCCTGCCAATGGATTTGCAGGATCTTGCGGAGGCAGCATTTGTGGTACCTCTCCAGTGCTTTGAGGTGCCTGCTGTACATGGTCCATGTCTCTGAGGCATACAGGAGGGCGGGTATCACGACTGCACTATAGACCATGAGCTTAGTGCCGGGTTTGAGGTCCTGCTCTTCAAACACTCTCTTCCTCAGGCGACCAAAGGCTGCACTGGCACACTGAAGGCGGTGTTGGACTTCATCATCGACGTCTGCCCTTGTTGACAGTAGGCTCCCGAGGTATGGAAAGTGGTCCACATTTTCCAAGGCCTCACCTGATTCAACACGCACCAGTTGCATTCCAAGGATGCTTCATCCATACTCTGAGAGCACTTGAATTATTGGGGTAGATTCCCCCCCTCGCACCCACTGCTCCCTCCTCACTCCATCCACAAGAAGTGGGTTTAAAACAGGTAGGTGACTGGTTGGTGAGTACTTTCACAAACTTATTCTAAGTAGAATTCAATAATTAAGCTAAATCATAGTAAATAAAAAGGTATTGTAAGGGTTAAGTCATGGAAGGGCAGCTCAGACCCGTGTCATGCTCCTCCTGTGCCATGTGGGAAGTCAGGGACACTGTCCCTGACAACTATGTGTGCAGGAAGTGTGTCCAGCTGCAGCTCCTAGCGGACCGCATGGCGGCGCTGGAGCTGCGAATGGACTCACTCTGGAGCATACGCGATGCTGAGGATGTTGTGGATAGCACATTCAGTGAGTTGGTCACACTGCAGGTAAAGGCTAGCTCAGACAGTAAATGGGTGACCAAAAGGCAGGGTAAAGGCAGGAAGGTAGTGCAGGAGTCACCTGCGGTCATCTCCCTCCAAAACAGGTTTACCGTTTTGGGTACTGTTGGGGGAGATGACTTATCAGGGGAAGGCACCAGCAGCCAGGTTCAGGGCACCATGACTGGCTCTGCTGCACAGAAGGGCGGGAAAAAGAGGGATAGGGCTATAGTGATAGGGGATTCAATTGTAAGGGGGATAGATAGGAGTTTCTGTGGCCGAGACCGAGACTCCAAGATGGTATGTTGCCTCCCTGGTGCAAGGGTCAAGGATGTCTCGGAGCGGGTGCAGAGCATTCTGAAGGGGGAGGGGGATCAGCCAGTTGTCGTGGTACATGTAGGTACCAACGATGTAGGTAAAAAGAGGGAGGAGGTCCTACAAGCTGAATTTAGGGAGTTAGGAGCTAAATTGAAAAGTAGGACCTCAAAGGTAGTAATCTCTGGATTGCTACCAGTGCCACGAGCTAATAAGTTTAGAGAGAGTAAGATAGATAAGCTAAATACGTGGCTTGAGCAGTGGTGCAAGGGAGAGGGATTTAAATTCTTGAGGCATTGGAACCAGTTCTTGGGGAGGAGTGACCTGTACCAAGGGGACGGTCTACACCTGAACTGTGAGGGAGCCGATGTCCTCGGGGTAATATTTTCTAGGGCGGTTCGGGAGGATTTAAACTAATTTGGCAGGGTGATGGGAACCTAGGTAGTGGAAAAGAGGGAAGTCATATGAAGTCAGAAATAGATGGTAGAAAGGTGAGAAGCAATAAGCAAAGGAGAGAAACACAAAGGGCCAAACTAATTCATAATGAGAGTGTGAAAAAAGCAAGCCTGAAGGCTTTGTATCTTAATGCTAGAAGCATTAGGAACAAGGTGGATGAATTAGTTGTGGAAATAGAGGTAAACAAGTATGATTTGTTTGGGATTACAGAAACGTGGCTGCAGGGTGGGCAAGGCTGGGAACTTAACATCCAGGGATATACAATATTTAGGAAGGATCGGCAAAAAGGTAGGGGAGGTGGGGTAGCATTGCTGGTAAAGGAGGGGATTAATGCAATAGAAAGGAAGGATATTAACTCGGATGAAACGGAATCTGTATGGGTAGAAATGAGAAATAGCAAGGGGAGGAAAACGTTAGTGGGTGTGATATATAGGCCTCCAAATAGTAATATGGAGGTGAGGGAAGGCATAAAAAGGGAAATTAGAGAAGCGTGCGATAAGAGCACAGCTGTCATCATGGGTGACTTTAATTTACATATTGATTGGACTACCCAAATTAGTAAAAATTCTGAGGAGGAGGAATTCCTGGAATGTTTTCGGGACGGTTATCTGGACCAATATGTCGAGGAGCCGACTCGAGATCAGGCCATTTTAGACTGGGTATTGTGCAATGAGAAGGGACTTATCAGCAATCTTCTTGTACGAGGCCCCTTGGGTCAGAGCGATCATAATATGATCGAGCTCTCAGTCGAGATGGAGAGTGAGGAAATTGAATCAGAGACTAAGGTCCAGAACTTAAATAAAGGGAATTACGAGGGTATGAGACGGGAATTGGGTAAGATTGATTGGGTGGTGTTTCTGGGGGGATTGACAGTGGAGAGACAATGGCAAGCATTCAAAGATAGAATGGAAGAATTCCAGAACATGTTTATACCGGTTTGGCATAAAAATAAACCTAAAAAGGTGACTCAACCGTGGATAACGAGGGAAATTAGGGACAGCATAAAATCAAAAAAAAGGGCATATCAACTGGCAAAAAAAAGCACCAGACCGGAAGATTGGGGGCAGTACAAGATACAGCAAAAGAGGACAAAGGGATTAATCAGGAAGGGGAAAATAGAATACGAAAGTAAACTTGCAGCAAACATAAAGACAGACTGCAAAAGCTTTTATCGGTATATCAGGAGGAAAAGACTGGTAAAATCCCAAGTCGGTCCCTTGCAGTCCGATTCGGGAGAATATATAATGGAGAATAAGGAAATGGCTGACCAATTAAACTCATACTTTGGTTCTGTATTCACAAAGGAGGACACAAATAACCTCCCAGGAATATCGGCAAACATAGGGACTAATGAGAGGAAGGAGCTGACAGAAATTAGTATCTCTAGGGATATGGTGTTGGGTAAGTTGAGGGGACTGAAGGCCGACAAATCCCCGGGGCCTGATAAACTACATCCTAGGGTACTTAAGGAGGTGGCCCTGGAGATAGCAGATGCTCTAAGGATCATCTTCCGGAACTCCATTGACTCGGGAACAGTACCCGTGGATTGGAGGGTAGCTAATGTTACCCCAATATTTAAAAAGGGGGGTAGAGAGAAAGCAGGGAATTATAGACCAGTAAGCCTTACATCGGTTGTGGGCAAAATGCTAGAGTCCATTATTAAGGATAAAATAGCGGAGCACTTGACAAATGGGGAAAGGATCGGACAGAGTCAACATGGATTTACAAAGGGTAAATCGTGTTTGACTAATCTGCTGGAATTTTTTGAGGAAGTAACTGGTAAAATAGATGGGGGAGAGCCAGTGGATGTGGTGTACCTTGACTTCCAGAAAGCCTTCGATAAGGTTCCACACAAAAGATTATCATGCAAAATTAAGGCTCATGGGATTGGGGGCAAAGTATTAACGTGGATAGAGAACTGGCTGGCGGATAGAAAACAGAGAGTTGGAATAAACGGCTCGTTTTCGGAGTGGCAGGCAGTGACCAGCGGGGTGCCGCAAGGATCTGTCCTGGGACCCCAGCTGTTCACAATATATATAAATGATCTGGATCAGGGAATTGGATGCAATATTTCCAAATTCGCTGACGACACTAAACTAGGAGGAGGGGTGGGCTCTGATGAGGATGTCAGGAGGCTACAGTGCGATTTGGACAGGTTGGGGGAATGGGCAGATACGTGGCAGATGCACTATAATGTGGATAAATGCGAGGTTATCCACTTTGGGGGTAAAAACAGGAGGGTAGATTATTATCTAAATGGCAATAGATTGGGAGATGGGGAAGTGCAGAGGGACCTGGGTGTTCTTGTGCACCAGTCACTGAAGGAGAGCATGCAGGTGCAACAGGCGATCAAGAAGGCAAATGGTATGTTGGCCTTCATATCAAGGGGGTTCGAGTATAGGAATAGGGATACCTTACTACAGCTGTACAAGGTGCTGGTGAGACCGCATCTGGAGTATTGTGTACAGTTTTGGTCGCCCCATCTGCGGAAGGATGTTCTTGCCATGGAAAGAGTGCAACGGCGATTCACCAGGCTGATACCTGGAATGGCGGGAATGACCTACGAAGAGAGATTAAATAGTTTGGGCTTGTACTCACTGGAGTTTAGAAGATTGAGAGGGGATCTCATCGAAACATATAAAATTATGGCAGGCCTGGACAGGCTGAATTCAGAGAGAATGTTTCCAATGGCCGGGGAGCACAGAACCAGGGGCCACAGTCTAAAAATAGCGGGCAAATCATTTAAAACAGAGATGAGGAAGAATTTCTTCACTCAAAGAGTGGTGAGCCTGTGGAATTCCCTGCCACAGAGGGCTGCAAAGGCTAATTCAATAAATATTTTCAAGAGAGAATTGGATATATTTCTGAAGGCTAAGGGGATTAAGGGTTACGGAGAAAAGGCGGGGACGGGGTACTGAACTGGTAAGATCAGCTATGATCTCAGACGAAGATCAGCCATGATCTCATTGAATGGCGGAGCAGGCTCGAAGGGCCGAATGGCCTACTCCTGTTCCTATCTCTATGTTTCTATGTTTCTATGTTCCATGGGGCCCAATCTCGGTGGGGTTGGTGGTGAGCTGTAGCAGCACCGGCCCGAGCTAGTTTTGTGGAGCCCAGAGAAACATAGAAACATAGAAACATAGAGATAGGAACAGGAGTAGGCCATTCGGCCCTTCGAGCCTGCTCCGCCATTCAATGAGATCATGGCTGATCTTCGTCTGAGATCTTAGCTGATCTTACCAGTTCAGTACCCCGTCCCCGCCTTTTCTCCGTAACCCTTAATCCCCTTAGCCTTCAGAAATATATCCAATTCTCTCTTGAAAATATTTATTGAATTAGCCTTCACAGCCCTCTGTGGCAGGGAATTCCACAGGCTCACCACTCTTTGAGTGAAGAAATTCTTCCTCATCTCTGTTTTAAATGATTTGCCCGCTATTTTTAGACTGTGGCCCCTGGTTCTGTGCTCCCCTGCCATTGGAAACATTCTCTCTGAATTCAGCCTGTCCAGGCCTGCCATAATTTTATATGTTTCGATGAGATCCCCTCTCAATCTTCTAAACTCCAGTGAGTACAAGCCCAAACTATTCAATCTCTCCTCGTAGGTCATTCCCGCCATTCCAGGTATCAGCCTGGTGAATCGCCGCTGCACTCTTTCCATGGCAAGAACATCCTTCCGCAGATGGGGCGACCAAAACTGTACACAATACTCCAGATGCGGTCTCACCAGCACCTTGTACAGCTGTAGTAAGGTATCCCTATTCCTATACTCGAACCCCCTTGATATGAAGGCCAACATACCATTTGCCTTCTTAATCGCCTGTTGCACCTGCATGCTCTCCTTCAGTGACTGGTGCACAAGAACACCCAGGTCCCTCTGCACTTCCCCATCTCCCAATCTATTGCCATTTAGATAATAATCTACCCTCCTGTTTTTACCCCCAAAGTGGATAACCTCGCATTTATCCACATTATAGTGCATCTGCCACGTATCCGCCCATTCCCCCAACCTGTCCAAATCGCACTGTAGCCTCCTGACATCCTCATCAGAGCCCACCCCTCCTCCTAGTTTAGTGTCGTCAGCGAATTTGGAAATATTGCATCCAATTCCCTGATCCAGATCATTTATATATATTGTGAACAGCTGGGGTCCCAGGACAGATCCTTGCGGCACCCCGCTGGTCACTGCCTGCCACTCCGAAAACGAGCCGTTTATTCCAACTCTCTGTTTTCTATCCGCCAGCCAGTTCTCTATCCACGTTAATACTTTGCCCCCAATCCCATGAGCCTTAATTTTGCATGATAATCTTTTGTGTGGAACCTTATCGAAGGCTTTCTGGAAGTCAAGGTACACCACATCCACTGGCTCTCCCCCATCTATTTTACCAGTTACTTCCTCAAAAAATTCCAGCAGATTAGTCAAACACGATTTACCCTTTGTAAATCCATGTTGACTCTGTCCGATCCTTTCCCCATTTGTCAAGTGCTCCGCTATTTTATCCTTAATAATGGACTCTAGCATTTTGCCCACAACCGATGTAAGGCTTACTGGTCTATAATTCCCTGCTTTCTCTCTACCCCCCTTTTTAAATATTGGGGTAACATTAGCTACCCTCCAATCCACGGGTACTGTTCCCGAGTCAATGGAGTTCCGGAAGATGATCCTTAGAGCATCTGCTATCTCCAGGGCCACCTCCTTAAGTACCCTAGGATGTAGTTTATCAGGCCCCGGGGATTTGTCGGCCTTCAGTCCCCTCAACTTACCCAACACCATATCCCTAGAGATACTAATTTCTGTCAGCTCCTCCCTCTCATTAGTCCCTATGTTTGCCGATATTCCTGGGAGGTTATTTGTGTCCTCCTTTGTGAATACAGAACCAAAGTATGAGTTTAATTGGTCTGCCATTTCCTTATTCTCCATTATATATTCTCCCGAATCGGACTGCAAGGGACCGACTTGGGATTTTACCAGTCTTTTCCTCCTGATATACCGATAAAAGCTTTTGCAGTCTGTCTTTATGTTTGCTGCAAGTTTACTTTCGTATTCTATTTTCCCCTTCCTGATTAATCCCTTTGTCCTCTTTTGCTGTATCCTGTACTGTCCCCAATCTTCCGGTCTGGTGCTTTTTTTTGCCAGTTGATATGCCCTTTTTTTTGATTTTATGCTGTCCCTAATTTCCCTCGTTATCCACGGTTGAGCCACCTTATTAGCTTTATTTTTATGCCAAACCGGCACTCCAGCTCTCCAGCTCTTAAAGATCCAAGGAGAGGACATATAAATTGGCCAGAAAAAGCAGCTTGGGAGCAGTTTAGGATTCAGCAAAGGAGGACAAAAGGATTAATTAAGAGGGGGGAAATAGAGTATGAGAGTAAGCTTGCAGGGATCATAAAAACTGACTGTAAAAGCTTCTATAGATATGTGAAGAGAAAAAGATTGGTGAAGTCAAGCATCAGGGTAATTTACAATGGGGAACAAAGAAATGGCAGACCAATTAAATACATACTTTGGTTCTGTCTTCACAAAGGAGGACACAAATAAACTCCCAGAGATGTCGGGAACAATGGCCTAGAAATTGGGTTTTGGCTTAGCCAGGGCTTTAGCGCCGGAAATTAGTGCCGGCGCTAAGTTCCCTGCGCGCGCCAAAAATTCAGTGGCGCCGCGCCCAAACGGCTGCCGGCGCTACTGAAGGGTCTTAGCGCCTGGAAAAGGGCGCTAACTGCCGTTTCGCGCCGCAATTCCGGCGCTGCGGCACCCGCTGCGGTGCGGCAGGTTCGGGAAGTGCAGGCCTCCTCCTTCCCTTAAGGAGGACCTGCCTGCACCCGGCCGCGGCCCGCGATAATCTTATTAAAAATGAGCCCGGCACCTCGGACAAGTGCCGGGCTTGCTTCTGTTCCGGGGGGGGGGGGGCGGGGAAGTCCGGGGAGGGAGCTGCGGCCAGGCGGGCGGCGGGAAAGCGGCCGGCCGCCGCGGGGCCTTTAATGCGCCGGCGCAAACTTGTGCAAGGCACCTCTGCCAGAACGTTGCTTGCGGCTGCCACGGGCGAGGCGGCCGCAAGTCAATTTCCCAGTTCGGGCGGGTTACCATGGCAACCGGGACGCTGCGCACACCGATGACGTCATCGGTGCCGGCGCAGCGCTACCGGTCTACCGCGGCGGAAGGGCCCCAGGCAATTTAGGCACAGGCGCCAATTGCAGCGCTAGGCCCTCTAGCGCCGCAAAATCGGCGCTAAGGGCACTGAATTTCTAGGCCATTGGGTCTAATGAGAGGGAGGAACTGAATGAAATCAGTATTGGTAGGGAAATGGTGTTAGAGAAATTGACGGGATTGAAGGCCGATACATCCCCAGGGCCTGATGATCTACATCCTAGGGTACTTAAGGAAGTGGCCCCAGAAATAGTAGATACATTGCTGGTCATCTTCCAAAATTCTATAGACTCTGGCACAGTTCCCATGGATTGGAGGGTAGCTAATGTAACCCCACTATTTAAAAAAGGTGGTAGAGAGAAAATGGGGAATTATAGACCGGTAAGCCTGACATCGTGCTTGACTAATCTACTGGAATTTTTTGAGGATGTAACTGGTAGAATAGATAAGGGAGAACAAGTGGATGTGGTGTATCTGGACTTTCAGAAGGCTTTCGATAAGTTCCCGCGTAAGAGATTAGCGTACAACATTAAATCATATGGGATTGGGGGTAAGGTACTGACTTGGATAGAGAACTGGTTGGCAGACAGGAAGCAAAGAGGTGGAATAAACGGGTCTTTTTCCGAGTGGCAGGCAGTGACTCGTGGAGTACCGCAGGGATCGGTGCTAGGACCCCAGCTATTCACAATATATATTAATGATCTACACGAGGGAACTAGATGTAATATCTCCAAGTTTGCAGATGACACAAAGCTGGGTGGACATGTGTGCTGTGAGGAGGATGCCGAGGAACACCAGTATGATTTGGACTGGCTGGATGATTGGGCAGATGCATGGCAGATGCAGTATAATGTGGATAAATGTGAGGTTATCCACTTTGGTGGCAAAAACAGGAAGACAGGTTATTACCTGAATGGCAATAGATTGGGAGAAGGGGAAGTGCAACGAGACCTGGGTGTCCTTGTGTGCCAGTCGCTGAAGGTAAACATGCAGGTGCAGCAGGCGGTTAAGAAGGCAAATGGTATATTGACCTTCATAGCGAGAGGATTTGAGTACAGGAGCAAGGATGTCTTGCTGCAGTTGTACAGGGCCTTGGTGAGACCACACCTTGAGTATTGTGTGCAGTTTTGGTCACCTTATCTGAGGAAGGATGTTCTTGCCATGGAGGGAGTGCAGTGAAAATTCACCAGACTGATACCTGGGGTGGCAGGAATGACATATGAGGAGCATTGGGTTGATTGGGCTTATATTCGCTGGAGTTTATTATAATGAGAGGGGATCTCATTGAAACTTATAAAATTCTAACAGGAGTAGACAGACTAGATGCAGGAAGGATGTTCCCGATGGTGGGGGTGTCCAGAACCAGGGTTCACAGTCTAAGGATATGGGGTAAGCCATTTAGGACAGAGATGAGGAGGAATTTCTTCACCCAGAGAATGGTGAACCTATGGAATTCTCTACCACAGAAGGCAGTTGAGGCCATTTCATTAAATATATTCAAGAAGGAGTTAGATATATTTCTTAAGGCTAAAGGGATCAAGGGATATGGGTAGAAAGCAGGGACAGGGTACTGAATTTGAATGATCAGCCATGATATCATTAAATGGCGGAGCAGGCTCGAGGGGCCGAATGGCCTACTCCTGCTCCTATCTTCTATGTTTCTATGTTTCTTCTCGGCCTTACAGGAATAACAGGAGCTGTCGCCTCCAGTTGGCCCAGCCGTTAGCTGATACTGGGTGGAGTGTGCACGACACACGCTCAGTTCAGGCCCGAAATAGCATTAGCATCCAAGGGACTTGCCTGGATGAATGCAGCTCCAACAACACTCAAGCAGCTCGACACCATCCAGGACAAAGCAGCCCGCTTGATTGGCACCCCATCCACCACCTTAAACATTCACTCCCTGCACCACCGGCGTACCGTGGCTGCAGTGTGTACCATCTACAAGATGCACTGCAGCAACTCACCAAGGCATCTTCGGCAGCACCTCCCAAACCCACGACCACTTCCACCTAGAAGGACAAGGGCAGCAGGCACATGGGAACACCACCACCTCCAAGTTCCCCTCCAAGTCACACACTATCCTGACTTGGAAGTATATCTCCGATCCTTCATCGTCGCTGTGTCAAAATCCAGGAACTCCCTCCCTAACAGCACTGTGGGAGTACCATCACCACACGGACTGCAGCGGTTCAAGAACGCGGCTCACCACCACCTTCTCAAGGGCAATTATGGATGGGCAATAAATGCTGGCCTTGCCAGCGACGCCCACATCCCATAAACGAATGAAAAAAAATACATCATAGCACTCCGACTTCAATATTTAAATCAGCTGTGTGCCCTCTTTAGCCTCCTATTTGGAGGGCCCAGCAAGATGGATATGACCACAGCGACAGCGAGAACGGGACAATAAGTTCTTCCATTCCATTTTCAGGTCACTACCAGCACCCCCATTTCCCCCCGCCCCCCACCTCATCTGCCAGGCGAGAGGTCTCAAAATTCAGCAAATTGTGTGCCAAAGAGTTTTTTTTAATCATTTATCCTATCCTTATATCCTGTTCTTATGCAAATATGCATGCAGATTTTTTTGAAGGAGTTACCAGCATTAACTGCTTTTGTAGGAGTCTATTCAGCAATATATGAAAGAAAAGGTATCTTTAGCCTGATTAATTTTGTACTCTGTAATGCAGTTTAAGTCTATGTTGCTGCTAATTTCGAAGACCTGAATGATGACCCCTCTCAATTCTTTCTCTAACGCTTAACTTCTAACCTCTAACCATATAATTTTTAAAAGGAAAACAAATTGAAGTGATTTATTTAATATTTGTATTCAGATGGTATTTTGCTCATGAATGTGAGTTGAATCCTTCAACTGTCAACTTCATGCTCATTTCTGCCGTACAGTTGTTACAGTTAAGGTGGAATCTGTTTCCACCACTCCGATATTGGCTGAGAAATTCGATCATATAGGTGCGCAGGGGATGGAGCAAGCACTGCACGCGCTTGTTGTACCAGGTAGCACGTAATATTCGTGCTGCCTGCTAATCATCACAGCTCAGGCCTGTTTGGGGGGCCGATTATCGGGCATTTGTCGTCATCTAAAGGCATCCAGCACCATCCAGCATCCAGCGGGAGGCGCACTCTGGCTGCAGAATGACGCAAACACATAAATCGCTGCAGCAAGAACTGAGCGGGCACTAAGGTTCTCTGACGCTGCCTTGGAAGTCCTGGAGCGGGCAATGGACTGGAGGAGGGAGATCCTCTTCCCTCCAGGGAAGCAGCAAGCCCTCCAGACAACAAATCCACCGCAAGTGGGAAGAGGTTGCCGAGGAGATCAATGCCAGGAGCTTAGCTGCAAGGACGTGGCTGCACTGCCACATAAAGTTCCATGAGGCCAAAAAACGCTCAGAAGAAAACCAATAGTTTGAAATGACGAATGAGCAACTGACTCGTAAATACTGCATGGTCCCTTTAAATAGCCCTGGTTAAGGATCCTTCCTGCCCGTTAATGCCCTGATTTGCTGGGTGAGTTTAGCAGATGTCAAGTCAGGCGCTGTGGCATAACAAAATCGGAAACATGTCCTCCAACAAGTGCAGGACCCTGATTTGAGTGAGTTATTCAGTGTTTTCCATCGTTCTGGCATGCGCTCTGGGCGCTTACAGAGAAGCCCGGTCTCATATTGCGGGTGGTGCACTTCTGACTCAAAATGAGCACCTGTTCCTGCCCGCTATATTGGAGGTTTATGCACCTGTTTAATGCCCGCAAAATGGGTGCAGCGCAATTTTATTTCTAGGCAATTGTGTTTTTTCATTGAGTAACCCAATGCCTTATTTTCTGGTTCTTGGAGCTTGTATAAGTGGTTGCATTGGGTTCAAACAATACACAAGAACCCTCCATTGTTTTGACACACTGAAATGATGAATAAATCTCAATCTATCAGATATCACTGTGTCGCAAAAAAAATACCTGGTTGCAAGGATGGAGAGTTTCAGCTTACATTGAACTGTCACTCCGTATGCTCGAGGGCATGTCAGCCTCATTATGGGAAACTCTCTTTGCCGAAGCCCCTTAAATGGGGACCTTTATTAAGTAGTTGGTGACAACCACTATGGGCAGCACGGTGGCATAGTGGTTAGCACTGTTGCCTCACAGCGCCGGGGACCCGCGTTCGAATCCGGCTTCGGGTGACTGTCTGTGTGGAGTTTGCACATTCTCCCCGTGTTTGCGTGGGTTTCCTCCGGGTGCTCCGGTTTCCTCCCACAATCCAAAGATGTGCGGGTTAGGATGATTGGCTATGATAAATTAACCCTTAGTGTTAGGGGGATTAAATACATGGGGTTACGGGGATAGGGTGGGTTATGTGTTGGTGTAGGGGTTACGGGGATCGGGTGGGATATGTGCCGGTGCAGGCTCGATGGGCCGAAATGGCCTCTATCTGCACTGTGGGGTTTCTGTGATTCTGTGATTCTGTGAAGTCCAGTATGTGGTTTGGATGTCTAGAACATTAAGGTGTTTGAAACATTGCAAGCTGCGCTATGTATGTCCTTTCGCAATGCGCAAAGCAGATATTTATACAGCTGGTGTGGAACTCTGGGAGGACAGCTGTTAGAAGGAGTATGGTGGAGACTGGATTGTGATATACATGTTCATGTATCCATGGCTAAGTGCTGCATGGTTTGTTCTGGGCCTTGGAAGGATCAGCCGTCAGACGCCAGTTAAATGCTGGCCTGTATAGACTATAGGTTGACATTGGGGGAGGTCTACAGTCACATAACTTAAGAATGTTGAACACGAACTCTGAGTAATTCCACATGTGTGATCTTAAGGATGCACCATTGTTGCCAACGCTCTGAATCCACCCTGAAATGTAAAGACAGCAAATTCAGAGCACAAAGTGCCTTTTGCACATTGCTCATGCTCTTAAATTCTTCAAAAAATAGCATGAATGTTCTTACATACCTCAGCCCTACAAAGAAGCTGCAGTCAGGCTAAGAAGCTGCAGTCAGGCTAAGCGTTAAATTTTATCTAAAACAAATTCAATCAGTAAACAGGAGGTTTTTGAATCAGGCTCTAGAGAATGTAAACCATAATGTGCTTTTTGAGTGCACCTGAAGAAGGTCACAGCAACTGCAGAAGAAGAAGGAGCTGTTCTGGCAAAGCGATTTGACAGTCTCTGATTACCAATAACGTTCGCCCGGCAATTCTATACTCTATTATCAGATTTTCAATTCCTCATTGTCAAGCTTGGACTAAGAATTTCAGACAACGCATCCAATATCTGGTGCAGCAGCTAAACCTCAAAAGCTGTCTTAGTTGGCAGGAAGCTTGTCAAGTTAAATCACTGCAGTCTGACAAGTGGAGATACATGATCTGATCTCTCTCTTGCAAGTGACAAGTGCTGTCATTTCATTCTAAATGGATTATGAATGTCTCTTCCATCAGAAGATTGGCTGAAAGTTTAAAGATGGAAGATTTGCCACTACTGTAGTTCACTGGCTGGAAGCAAGATAAACAGTTAAATTTGAGACAATTCAAGTCTTAGACGTGGTGAATCCCATCTGCCTCAACATGATTATCTGAAGGTTCCATCCTTTAACTGTGCCTGATCCAGTTTAGTCTTCTCCTGCTCTTAAACTCACGCTTGATACAGATGCTGTAGAACATTCTTAAGTGGGTACTATGCTGGTTAAGCTTCCTTTTTAATTATTTTCAGGACGTGCACAATGCTGACGAGTATGTATTTATTGCCCATCAAGAAGCATTTATTGCTAGGCCAGGAATAGTGAATTAGATGGATTTTACTGCAATCCAGCACTTTTCATGACCATTTTTTCCTGGTGTGAAATGGAAAAAAGGGTCCACAAATTACCAGATTTGTTGTATTCAGTTTCATAACTTGCCATGGTGGGATATGAACTCACAACTTACTAGTTCAACACCCTAAAACATAGAAACATAGAAGATAGGAGCAGGAGTAGGCCATTCGGCCCCTCGAGCCTGCTCCGCCATTCAATGCGATCATGGCTGATCATCCAAATTCAGTACCCGGTCCCTGCTTTCTCCCCATACCCCTTGATCCCTTTAGCCTTAAGAAATATATCCAACTCCTTCTTGAATATATTTAATGTATTGGCCTCTACTGCCTTCTGTGGTAGAGAATTCCACAGGTTCACCACTCTCTGGGCGAAGAAATTCCTCATTTCTGTCCTAAATGGCCTACCCCTTATCCTTAGACTGTGACCCCTGGTTCTGGACTCCCCGACCATTGGGAACATCCTTCCAGCATCTAGTCTGTCCAGTCCTGTCAGAATTTTATAAGTTTCAATGAGATCCCCTCTCATTCTTCTAAACTCCAGCGAGTACAAGCCCAATCGACCCAACCTCTCCTCATACGTCATTCCTGCCATCCCAGGTATCAGCCTGGTGAATCTTCGCTAAACTCCTTCCATGGCAAGAACATCCTTCCTCAGATAAGGCGACCAAAACTGCACACAATACTCAAGATGTGGTCTCACCAAGGCCCTGTATAATTACAACAGTACTGTCATGCCTTCTATGAATAAGGTGTTAACTCAAGGGCCTTGTGAATAGCAGTAAAGTTACTCAGGTGTCAGGAGTAACTCTATTATTATAATATGTTGTGTTATTGTAATATTAACTCTCAATTGCAAAAATAAATATGATACATTAAAACATAACTTCTGCTTACTCTGTCTTCTTTAATCACCTTAATTCGTTTTACATTGTATTTTTATTAATTTAACTTTATTTCCATTATAACCTAATCTACCTACTCCACATCCATAACTTTTATGCAAAATAATTAGTTTTACTTTACTTGCCTTTTAATTTGTGCTCCTCAGGTCCCATTTTCCATTTCAGAAGTGGGAGCCATTTGGATGAAAACAAACACTAAAGCCCTATTTTTCAACTATATGAAGCCTAGATCTCTGAAGGTCTGCATTAGCAGATATGACCAAGCCAATCCTTGATGCAATTTTCTAGTAGAAAATAGAAGCATGACATTGTTTAACAGGTTGCCTCAATCCCAGAAGAAATAACTTGTTTATAGTCCCAGTGGCAGTAAAAAAAAATCCCTATTTTCCAGAGATTGTCCTAAATTGGGAAAAAAAATCCATGTAACCAACCAAAAATCATATTACTACATTTATTTACATATATTTGTTAACCTCAATGTAAGATTAAAGTTGAAAAAAAATGCAATATTTTCCTCACTGGCCCACTTCGATTGTCTTGCTTTCCCACACGTATTAAAATGGATCAGCTCATTCATGTTAACCTGCTAAGAATATTCGGGCTCCTTTCCTATGCCAATAGTATTTATTCTTTTCCTTTTAGAACCACTTTCAGAAGCGGTGCAACCTGGTGAATAACACTATGATAAAATTGCTGAACTGTTCCTTTAGCTGGTTATGGCTAACTCTTGGGCCTGACCTCATGCACCACTGTGTTATCATCGGTGTCAATAAGGGTCCTACATTCTCAAGTACCAGAAAATAATATTATAAAAACAAGCTTCTACAGAAAGACGATTAATGAAATATCAAGGGCTGAATTCTATTCTAACAGGGTCATTGCCCCCTCATAGTGTATCAAGATATAAACATTTATATTATATTTTAAATGGACTTCCAACACACGTGACACATTTCCAGAGAAGTGCCGTAGATGAAATGTGCTCTCCTCCTCTGGCTAAAAATGCCTTTTAAATTTTAAAAACATTAAGAAATAAAACATTTAGACACTTGACCCACACAGTAAGATAGTAGAACGTTAAAGCTTTCTTTTTACTGTCCCCCTTCCTCTCCGTAAGGTATGGGCTCTTGCTGTCAGTAACCCTTCGGTACCTTGCTCAAGTGATCATTATTCATGTGTGAACCTGAAGAGTGAGCAGTGGCAGGCTGTTCAACCCAGGGGAGGTGGGAGGGGGGCGGGGAGGTTCATCAGAGTCAAGCCTGCTCCTATTTTTGGATATGAGCCTCAAGATTTAAAATGAGGTAGTATCCGCCAGCTGTCTATGAAACAAAAAGGTAAATGGGTCAGTAGTTTGCCAGCAGTCTGCTCTACCTTTTATACAGTTAGTAATGATTTGGCATTCAGCCAGGTCCCGTGCTGCAGTCATCTTCTCTGAATTAATAAATCCTCCATTGTTAACACATCCATCTGTCCACCAGTGTTTTTACTGAGAAAAAAAAGAGAAGGAAGGCTACCGCTTAGAAGCATGCACCTTCAAAATGTGGAGTGTGCAACAAAATACTTCCCTCTGCAGGAGCAGACACTGCAGTCCAAGGTCAAAGAGGAGAGAAACATGGAATGAAAGCTGTACATAGAGTAACATAAGGGGCCAGATTTTGCTGAGAAAATAACGGCAGGTGAACGACGCACGCCTTAATTAATGTGCAAATCCATCAGCAACTTGTATCAAGGAAGAGATACCCTGCGAATTGCAAACCGGCACAAGTTGCTGGCTGATTTGCACTGCTCCACCGTTAGCTTCGCGAAAATGGCATTTTGCAGTTACGCATTTGCACATTAATTACCCCTTAAACTCACCACAGAAAATTACGCCTAGTAATTAACAATGTAAGTATCCTTTCAATCTTCTTCTTCTTCTTCTTAGGCAGTCCCTCGGAACCGAGGATGGCTTGCTTCCACATTAAAAATGATATGGAATCCTTTCAATGATGTGATAATTTTTAATGACTGTCAATCAACTTTTCTTATCCAGACAGTGAACAATTATAACTATGGGATCTCATTCCTTTAGGTTGTGAATTGTTTCAGGAAATTTTTTTAAATGCCAAATTTAAATTTTTTATTAATTTTCTTACTTTTCCTTTCTGTCTCTCTGTTTTTCGCTCTCTCTTTTTGCAATCTTTCTTCCCCTCTCTTTATTTATCTTTCTGTAGCTGATTTGACATTGTATTCACCCACTCTAATTCACCCTCCTTCTCAGTCCTTTCTCTGTTTGTTCCTCAATCCTTAAATCTCATTGGTTGAGGAGATACACTGTTTGTCCCATTGTTTACCAAAGTCCCAGATGCCCTCGTTGCGCCGTTATCAGCTCTCACTTCCAGAAACTTTGTGGGCAAAAACCTAAATGCGCACAAACAAGTCTAACTAACGGGGCACGCCGCGAGATGCCCCTCTCCAGAAAAATCTGGCCCATAGAGAGATGCAAGACTCTTTGTTAAAGTGCTTAATTTGCCACAATTTAGAGAAAGCAGAGGGAGTTTCACTGCAAAGACTCTTGACTGAAACATTACTGTTGCAAGACCTCAATATTCTATCTTTTTATGAGCTCCTTTTTAACTTGTTGATCAAATTTTTACAGTTCTATTTCAGAATTCTAGGAAGTATGGGACCTTCTAAAAGGAGAACTTTTTGATACCCAAGAGCAAATTTGTTTAAGTGAATTCAAACAAAATGGATTCAAATGTGTAGAATGTGGTTGATACATGGCCACTTGAGATTAGCTCTTTTGAAAAAAAGGGACAATTACTAAGGCTCAAGAACTTTGAAGGTATATTTTAATTGGAGAACTTAATTTGCTAAGTAGCTAGGGCACATAGCTGGCCAATTTAGCAAGGCTGAATACTGAAGCCATGTGCCAGTTTGCAGTAACTCCCCTTCCCTCCTCCATTATTTAATGCTTCTCTGTTTTCCTGCTGCACCTGGCTCTCTGTAAACTCACAGCACTCTCCATACTGTAATTTCGGATTTCTACCATTGCTATGGGGATTGACAGTTTTCTGTGCGAACCATAAATTAGTGTTTTTTTCAATGTTAATGTATTTAATTTTTAACCCTTACAATTTTTGAAGGAAAATATACCATTTGGAGGTAGGTACTGCGAACAGGAGGTTGGGTGGGGTTTAGATGCACTGAGAACAATCCTGGGATTTGGTTACACTGGGGAGCACTATGGAGGGGGAACCCGACGCTTAACCAAACTATGGAGAGGGAATTTAGAGTTTAGGTGAATGGCGGATTCCAGTTCTGTCATCAGGGGAGGGGGGGCGGGGGCGGGGTGGTGTAGGGCATTCGTCCTGATTCTGGCAGCACTAGTTTGTAGGTTTTTCAGGTTTATTTATAAAAAGTGAATTCATATTTTGTGATTAGTTTCTGAATCTGTGCCAATCTCTCTTTCTCTCTCTCTCTCTCTCTCTGCCTCTCTCAGCTTGACTCGCCTTCTGAACGAAAAAAATGAACAGCTTTTATTTAAACGTTTAGTTGAAAATCTACTTAAGTTAATCATCCGGTTTGTATTCAAATTATTTTCACACAAACTGAAATACTGTCATGGGCAGAGACTCAATTTGATTTTTCCATTGAGAAAAACTGAAGGTTTATAATTTGAGCATAATCAAAAGCTGCAACAGGTATGTAATCATTTTTGAAAATGGATCTCTGCTTTCTCTTTCTGACGTGCACCAACACACACATAGCCTCCCTGTTTAAAAAAAAACATTCAATTTAAATAAGGTTTTTCAAATTTGGCCTCTAGCTTTTCTTCAAGTAAGTTGAAAAACAACCAAGCAGATACTGCAAGAAGCTGATTCAAGCAGTTGAGTTGACTAAATGTTTTTGATGCATCCTTGGGAAATTGTGCACACAACGCAAGCTTGGAATGCATGATCTGTCTTCAGCTGAATGTGTCAACGCTTTGGGCAAAAATCTAAATCCACGACCCGGGTTTTGGGAGGGGCTGAGGACCTGAATTAAAAACTTAAAAGAAGGAATTAAAAGATAATTCAATTGATAAATATCTCATCATGTTATGATGAGCTATTTGATTTCTTAATGTTTTATTTTTTTTAAAACCTTATTTTGGACGTGAGAAATTTCAGTTACTGAGGGCTGGATTTTGCTAATGGGGAGCTTTTGGAGGCGGGACTCCCACTTGTCGGGTTTTAGTCCCGCCTCCATCAATTTGTGGCCAACCCACGCTATTTTCCCTTGATTGACCTTGTTAAGCCCGCCTAGTGGGCTTAGCAGGCCAATTAAGGGGAAACTGGTTACAGAGAACGTCAGCGAATGACGTTTCATGTCTGACAGATGAATTGTCATCATTTGACAGCTCTGTGAAGCGGTCAAACACTGACATTCTCTGTAGTTTGATGAGTTCTTGTATTCAAGACTCATCAAACCTCTTTCTTTCGCAGAAATTAGATGGTTGCTGCATTGGAGAATGCAGCAGCCATCTGTCATCTCTGCCGCAGAGGTGAGAGACTCTCCGCATCCCCAACAATTGAAGCCTGCAGGAAAAAACAA
Source organism: Somniosus microcephalus (assembly GCF_052327205.1). NCBI lineage: Eukaryota > Metazoa > Chordata > Chondrichthyes > Squaliformes > Somniosidae > Somniosus > Somniosus microcephalus. Next base: position 232,361,303 of record NC_140994.1, read on the forward strand.
AGTAAGTAAACTTTTTCTAACACTTTCCACTTACCTCACATACTCACCTCTCCACACTTGCACCCATCACTTACCTTCACAATGCACTTTTAGACCCCTCCAACCCCTGCAGACCCACTGCTCGCCTCGGTGACCCTGGCGGGGTTCGCAGCCTTCGGGAAGCGTGCACTTGTGTGGGTAAAATGGGGATAATCCTCTTATCAGCCTGTTAACTACCTGTTAACAGGCAGTTAAGTGGCTGTAATCCCCTTCCCGCCTCCAGGAGATGGGACCCGGCGCGGGACGGCTACCCGCCTCCTGGGAAGATGGCACAGAGGCGCGTTGGAGGCGGGATGGGCACCCGCCCCCAGATTCTGCCATTTTCCCAGCAGTCCCACCTCCAAACTCACCTCCCCAGGGCTGGCAAGATCGTGCCCTGAGAATTGAAGAACATGTCATCAGGATTGAACAGATTTGGGAGACAGAGGTAGAAGGACTAAGGAGGCGGATGGTCTGATGGGCAGAATAGGCCGATGAAATGTTAGAATTTGAAAAATATTGTAAAAAAAAGTGATTGAAAAGAAGTGGTAGAAAAGGTTATAACATCTAAGGTCTGAGGGAAGTAAGGGTGGCACAATATCATGACAGGAAGTGTGCATTATATACAAGAACTAATATAATGTAGATATATTCTGGATTAAGTGGAAAAAAGAAAAATACCTCAAAGATATTTTGACTTTTGAGAACTTTTATACAAAGGTGGATGTTTATAATTATTTCTCTCACTGTGCTGTACTGCGCTTGAAATCAATAAATATCAACAATCTTCATTCAGTGCCAGTTATATTATAAATATATATACAGTATATATATATATATAAAATTTATTATTTTTTCAAAAAGTGCATTTACAAAAAACATCATGCTGTTTGGACAAATAAATGACTCAGAAGCAATGTATTTTACTGAATTGGCTGAAAGAAATCATAATACTTTAGTCTTCCTTCACCTCGCACCATCCCTTGTTGTCAGAATGGCTGCTCTACAGGGGAAATACCTTCCCATAGCAGCATGCTTCAGATCAGGATCTCATTCTGTGGAGGAGCTCAGGATTGAATCCACAGTCACCTCTCCCAGAAACAGCATACTCAATCTCTTTACTGAACAGTGTCATTTTACTTCCCAACAATGCTTCACAGAACACAAGATCTAAAACACTGACTCTGCACTATATCTAAGGAAGCATGTGGCTGAGAATCTTACTTTTCAACAACTTAATCAGTCCATAATGATTGCCCAGGTCAGGCTAATTATACCAATATAATTACATCACCTTTCCTTTCAAAAGATGAAAAACATTAACATTCTACATCAATTTTCAAATTTTCTTTGAAATGATCCTCTGAGTCTTCCAATAATTATTAATTTACTGTAAACCATAGCTTTTTTAAAAAATAGTCCTTTTTGCCTCAAAGTTTGATCAGTTTTTAAGTTGTGTCCACTGTAGTTCATTCTCTGCATCTCGTGTGGTTTTATTCTCAACAGCAGGACTTGCTGAGATAAACCACTATCTGTGCTTATGTACCTATCTGGATTCACCTCACGTCTTGCAGATGGATCCAGAGATTGGCCGGTTTTCACAAGTTGGATTCTACATTACTGTCAACCTCACGTTACTTTTCTCAACCAGCTACTGCCACTTGTGATTCCAACTTCGCATTATCGCCTTTTGTTTTTCCTGGCCAGAAAAGTGAGCTCTACTCAAAGTACCAGCAACGTATAAATCCTTTCCTTGCTTAGTTTCTTTTGCAAATGCAACAGCATTCTTTATAATCATTTGTGTTCGGATAGGAGGGGTTTCTTAACCATACTGTCCAATGGCTTGTGGTAAGTTTCATTCATAATCACTCATTCATACACACACGGCTCAAATCACTTCAATCAATGCACTACGACAAGTATCCCTTTCTCAATTTGTGTATAGTTATTTTCTGTTGCAATGAATGATCTTGAGAAATATTTCTTTGCTTTGTATTTTTACATCAAGCTGCACCAAGGCATGATTCTATTGTATTGTAATATGACCTCCTTCTTCACATTGTTATATCTAAAGGCTGGAGTGTTAATTCTGATTGTACATTCCCAGTGGGAAGATGTGCTTGCTGGGAGTGCAGGTCAGAGAATGTTGTAGCCCTATCTCTAATCTAAACTCGCTTTGCGTACGGGCTTCTCCTCTGGGAGTGCGGGATTACAAAATTACCTTCCTATGTCCATGTACTTGATTTTTGACTTTGGTTATATCTTGGTTACGGGTCTTAACCAGTGGTATCATGTTGCCTTCTAGACGTCACAGTCAACAATATGTCATTGCTACTGTTCACTTATGTATTTACTGGTTAATAAATAGTAAAGCAACAGAGGGATCTGGGGGTACAGATACGCACATCACTAAAGTAGCGACGCAGGTTCATAAAGCCATATTAAAAAGCAAACAAAGCACTGGGGTTCATTTCTAGAGGGGTAGAATTGAAAAGCAGAGAAGTTATGCTAAACTCATATAGAACCTTGGTTAGACTACACTTGGAGTAGCTCTGGTCTGAGTATTATAAAAAAGACATAGAGGCACTGGAGAAGGTGCAAAAAAGATTTACTACAATGATACCAGAACTGAGAGGTTACACCTGTCAGGAAAGATTGACCAGGCTGGGGCTCTTTTCTCTAGAAAAGAGAAGACTGAGGGGTGACCTGATCGAGGCCTTTAAGATTATGAAAGGGTTTGATAGGGTCGATGTAGAGAAGATGTTTCCACTTGTGGAGAAGACCAGATCTAGGGACCATAAATGCAAGATAGTCACTAATAAATCCAATAGGGAATTCAGGAAAAACTTCTTTACCCAGAGAGTAGTTAGAATGTGGAACTCACTACCACAAGGAGTAGTTGAGGTGAATAGCATAGATGCATTTAAGGGGATGCTAGATAAGCAAATGAGGGAGAAAGGAATAGAAGGTTATGTTGATGGGGTTAGATGAAGAAGAGTGGGAGGAGGCTCGTGTGGAGCATAAACACCGGCCTGGACCTGTTGGGCTGAAAGGCCTGTTTCTGTGTTGTAAATACTTTGTAACTTTGTAATAAATATATTTGGCAGTTTACAGTCTAAGCCATGTTCCAGCTGATTGCTTACTGTATGACCTTCTGAAGTGAAGAAAGATCATGTGAAGGCATGTAATATAATTAGGAGCTGAAATACAGAGATGAGGAGTTTATTTTCAATCCCTGGGCTTACTACAAATTACTTAGATATTGGGCCGGATATTGCGGTCCCTACAGGCGAGTACACGCTGTGCACTCACCCCTAGGGACATCGGAAATGCTGGTTTCAGGCATGCACTGCGCATGCGCTGGAAACCGGCATTTCCGATCTGTCAAGAAAGCTCTTGACAGATCCTCTGGCTGCCCTGGAGCAGGGCCTCTGCAGGTGGAGAGTTCCATTTTTCGGAGACCCTCTGCCCACAGAAAACACTTACAATTCTTGCGCCTGGTAAAAGCAGGTGCAAGGCCTGCTTTTACCAGGATAAAAGTTGAAAAAAGTTTTTTTTTTAATTTCCACTGATTTATCATTTAAAAATACTTTAAAGAAAAGTAAGCTTATTTTTAGTCCCGTTAAAAACTTTAATTAATTTTTTCAAAAATTTCAATTTTTGTTTAAAATAGTTAATTTATGTAATTTATAGTCATTGTAAAAATGTGATTTTTAAAAAAAATGTATTTTAAGTTTTACTATGTTTTGGGGGTGATCTCTATTCATATATTTGACAGGTCTTCCTGTCAAATCTATGAATGGAGATTCCCTTCTTTGATTGGCTCCCCATGGCCCACGTGATCCAAGGGACGCTCCGAACCGCCTGCGCCTCTGGGATACGTGGGACCTGCGCACCGGCAATTTGGAGAGGCCCAGCAATGGAACTCTGCGCCTCCCGGGAGCCCTCCGGTCCAAGCGCAGATTTTTCCAGATCGTAGCCCTCCGCCCACGGGAGGCCTGCAATCGGAATTTCTGGGCCATTCTGGGAGTTGTCTGGACTGCTGAACCAGAGGAGAATATCTGGAATAAAATCCCCCCAAAATGTACTTATAATTTTGCTCATCTGTCTCTGAGATGCAGTCATTTATTTTCTTGTTTCTGTGCCTTCGCTTGGGTGCAAAATTAATCTTGAAACCACCACTTGCTGCATGTCTGTTGATTTCTGGAAACTAATTCTTATCCTCGGGATATTTCTTCTCACAGAGCTGGCAGTCAATAATTCCACCTCTAACTCAGCTCGGGCTTCTGTTTCCTGCCTGGTAGTTTAGTTTTGGCACTGCTTTTTTGTCTAACCATATGGACAGTTTCATAGTTACTCATCTGCTTTATTTGAGCCTGTGTAACTTCTGCTGCTCTTATCACATCTGCAGCTTTCTTAATGTTGAGGTCTGGCTCTCTCCGCAGTCTCTTACTTGTTGGTTTGACTCCAAACATAATTCTATCACAAATTGTGACCTTCTGCAATCCAGCAAAATCATAAATCTCTGCAATGTTTAATGTCATTAAATACTGATGAAGCAGTTTCCCCACTCTTAATTTCTTGAATTAACTTCATATCTCTCAAAAAATACTACATATAAATCTCATTCTTCTTTGATTGGCAGAAATTCACACAGTTGAGTTGGGGGCCCTTCCAGTGTTCTGGCCAACATTCATCTCTCAACCAAAATCACCAAAAACAGATGACCTCATAGAAACACAGAAGATAGGAGCAGGAGTAGGCCATTCGGCCCCTCGAGCCTGCTCTGCCATTCAATGAGATCATGGCTGATCATCCAAACTCAGTACCCTGTCCCTGCCTTCTCCCCATATCCCACATCATTCATTAATTTGCTGTTTGTGGGATCTTGCTGTACACAAATTACTTACCATGTCTACGTACTTAACTGACTGCATTTCAAAAATAATCGATTGGTTGTAAACCAAGGTGTCAGCCGTGGCTCGGTGGTAGCACCTCCTACCGAATGTCCAAATGGTTGTGGGTTCAAGTCCCACTCCAGACGCACGAGCATGGCCGACACAGTACAGTGCAGCACTGAGGGAGTGCTCCAATGTTGGAGGTGCTGTCTTTCAAATGAGATATTAAACCGAGGTGCCGTCTGCCCTCTAAGGTGGACATAAAAGATGCCATGGCACTATTTCGAAGAAGAGCTTGGGCAGTCTCCCGGTATTCTGGCCAATATCTATCCCTCAGCCAACATTACTAATCAAATTATCTGGTCATTATTTCATTGCTGTTTGTGGGACCTTGCTGTGTGCAAATTGGCTGCTGTATTTCCTACACTACAAAAGTATTTCATTGGCTGTAAAGCGCCTTGGGACATCCTGAGGTTGTTAAAGGTGCTATATAAATCCCAAGTCTTTCATTTTAAAGTGCTTTGGGAAATCCTATGGATATCATAAGGTGCTAAAAGTATTTTATTTCTTCTTTTTCTGCAACATTATAGCTCGTTTAGAATTCAGTCTCCTTTTGCTTAAATTTCTTTCAGTTCTGCACGAGTTTACAGTTCGAAGTTGTAGTCTTTCTTGCGGTGACAATCCTTTTACAGCCATTTCAGTCAGCAATTCTGAGCACTTGTGACACCATTGTATGACGCCTCTTACTCATGGCATGCTCAGTGAGGTCATTATTTCTCTGTGTCTTCACTTCTGAACAATACTTCATAAAACAGTGCGACTTAGGCCTGCTTCAAACCAGTTACATAATTAACACAGCATAAGGACGATCTTCTGACATTCCAGCTACTTATCTTCAGCAGCTACATCAGTGCATAATGGTCCCCAGGTGCCAGTCTGCTAATTGCACCAGTATCATTACGGTGGAGGGAGGAACGCCTGGCCTCCTACTCTCTGGCTCCCAATGATAGCTCAGCAGAGCCTGGGTAATTGACTGTGCCAGGAATAATGGGTGCAAAAACCTTTATTCCATCGTCCAATGCCGTAACAGAACATGCTGTGCCATTATTCCTCCACTACGCCCACACCAAACAACATCATGTTAAAAAGATCGGGAAGCTTGACATGAATTTCAGAAAATAACTTTTCTTACTTTTGTAGGTTGAGAGAAATGAAAGCGGAAAAGGTGGTGCCTGCTTGGCACAGCTGCGAGCGACAATGCTCATCCTCTTTGGAACGCAGCAGGCACTCACAATATGGAGCATTGGTCTGAACAATATGCTAAAATATTTATAGTAATAAAGGTAAGAGCACAGCAATTTCACGGTGTGCCTTTTGGAAAGGAGAAATGGTTATACTCTTTGCTCCGAAGATTAGCAGCTTTGCTGTATCTGCTTTTGATGTACTAAATAAAACCTTCTGGAACTAATTTAACCTTACAGCAAGAAATAACGGGTAAAATCCCCAAACTGGAGAATTCACATGTTAATTGCTTGTTATTAAATTCCTATTTACATATAATTAACATGGGCACAGAGTCAGTAAACCATATGTTTTCACAGCTGTTGCTGAATTTATTAATATGATTGTCCCCTAAAAGACTTTGAGCTCCACTGTAGAGCTACTGTGCGCTGCAGAGGAGACTATCAAATTCATGTTGTATCATAATTGCTTTAACCCTAGCTTCAAATTGCACAGGCAGGCATTTCACATTTATTTCAAATTCATTGACAGCATGGGCACGGGATGTCAGATCACAGAGTGATGGGTCATCCACAAGTGTCCACAATCCCCCACAAGCTGAGTGCCAATATCAGTTGTGTCACTCTGAAGGGATGCTGAGTGTCTCCACAGGGAGGGAGCTGAACGAGTCTCATTCCTGGGTGAGTCCCATATAATCTCTGGTGACTGGTTTAATGCAGCAATACATAGATACATAGAGATAGGAACAGGAGTAGGCCATTCGGCCCTTCGAGCCTGCTCCGCCATTCAATGAGATCATGGCTGATCTTACCAGTTCAGTACCCCGTCCCCGCCTTTTCTCCGTAACCCTTAATCCCCTTAGCCTTCAGAAATATATCCAATTCTCTCTTGAAAATATTTATTGAATTAGCCTTCACAGCCCTCTGTGGCAGGGAATTCCACAGGCTCACCACTCTTTGAGTGAAGAAATTCTTCCTCATCTCTGTTTTAAATGATTTGCCCGCTATTTTTAGACTGTGGCCCCTGGTTCTGTGCTCCCCGGCCATTGGAAACATTCTCTCTGAATTCAGCCTGTCCAGGCCTGCCATAATTTTATATGTTTCGATGAGATCCCCTCTCAATCTTCTAAACTCCAGTGAGTACAAGCCCAAACTATTTAATCTCTCTTCGTAGGTCATTCCCGCCATTCCAGGTATCAGCCTGGTGAATCGCCGTTGCACTCTTTCCATGGCAAGAACATCCTTCCGCAGATGGGGCGACCAAAACTGTACACAATACTCCAGATGCGGTCTCACCAGCACCTTGTACAGCTGTAGTAAGGTATCCCTATTCCTATACTCGAATCCCCTTGATATGAAGGCCAACATACCATTTGCCTTCTTAATCGCCTGTTGCACCTGCATGCTCTCCTTCAGTGACTGGTGCACAAGAACACCCAGGTCCCTCTGCACTTCCCCATCTCCCAATCTATTGCCATTTAGATAATAATCTACCCTCCTGTTTTTACCCCCAAAGTGGATAACCTCGCATTTATCCACATTATAGTGCATCTGCCACGTATCCGCCCATTCCCCCAACCTGTCCAAATCGCACTGTAGCCTCCTGACATCCTCATCAGAGCCCACCCCTCCTCCTAGTTTAGTGTCATCAGCGAATTTGGAAATATTGCATCCAATTCCCTGATCCAGATCATTTATATATATTGTGAACAGCTGGGGTCCCAGGACAGATCCTTGCGGCACCCCGCTGGTCACTGCCTGCCACTCCGAAAACGAGCCGTTTATTCCAACTCTCTGTTTTCTATCCGCCAGCCAGTTCTCTATCCACGTTAATACTTTGCCCCCAATTCCATGAGCCTTAATTTTGCATGATAATCTTTTGTGTAGAACCTTATCGAAGGCTTTCTGGAAGTCAAGGTACACCACATCCACTGGCTCTCCCCCATCTATTTTACCAGTTACTTCCTCAAAAAATTCCAGCAGATTAGTCAAACACGATTTACCCTTTGTAAATCCATGTTGACTCTGTCCGATCCTTTCCCCATTTGTCAAGTGCTCCACTATTTTATCCTTAATAATGGACTCTAGCATTTTGCCCACAACCGATGTAAGGCTTACTGGTCTATAATTCCCTGCTTTCTCTCTACCCCCCTTTTTAAATATTGGGGTAACATTAGCTACCCTCCAATCCACGGGTACTGTTCCCGAGTCAATGGAGTTCCGGAAGATGATCCTTAGAGCATCTGCTATCTCCAGGGCCACCTCCTTAAGTACCCTAGGATGTAGTTTATCAGGCCCCGGGGATTTGTCGGCCTTCAGTCCCCTCAACATACCCAACACCATATCCCTAGAGATACTAATTTCTGTCAGCTCCTCCCTCTCATTAGTCCCCATGTTTGCCGATATTCCTGGGAGGTTATTTGTGTCCTCCTTTGTGAATACAGAACCAAAGTATGAGTTTAATTGGTCTGCCATTTCCTTATTCTCCATTATATATTCTCCCGAATCGGACTGCAAGGGACCGACTTGGGATTTTACCAGTCTTTTCCTCCTGATATACCGATAAAAGCTTTTGCAGTCTGTCTTTATGTTTGCTGCAAGTTTACTTTCGTATTCTATTTTCCCCTTCCTGATTAATCCCTTTGTCCTCTTTTGCTGTATCCTGTACTGCCCCCAATCTTCCGGTCTGGTGCTTTTTTTTGCCAGTTGATATGCCCTTTTTTTTGATTTTATGCTGTCCCTAATTCCCCTCGTTATCCACGGTTGAGTCACCTTTTTAGGTTTATTTTTATGCCAAACCGGTATAAACATGTTCTGGAATTCTTCCATTCTATCTTTGAATGCTTGCCATTGTCTCTCTACTGTCAATCCCCCCAGAAACACCACCCAATCAATCTTACCCAATTCCCGTCCCAGACCCTCGTAATTCCCTTTATTTAAGTTCTGGACCTTAGTCTCTGATTCAATTTCCTCACTCTCCATCTCGACTGAGAGCTCGATCATATTATGATCGCTCTGACCCAAGGGGCCTCGTACAAGAAGATTGCTGATAAGTCCCTTCTCATTGCATAATACCCAGTCTAAAATGGCCTGATCTCGAGTCGGCTCCTCGACATATTGGTCCAGATAACCGTCCCGAAAACATTCCAGGAATTCCTCCTCCTCAGAATTTTTACTAATTTGGGTAGTCCAATCAATATGTAAATTAAAGTCACCCATGATGACAGCTGTGCTCTTATCGCACGCTTCTCTAATTTCCCTTTTTATGCCTTCCCTCACCTCCATATTACTATTTGGAGGCCTATATATCACACCCACTAACGTTTTCCTCCCCTTGCTATTTCTCATTTCTACCCATACAGATTCCGTTTCATCCGAGTTAATATCCTTCCTTTCCATTGCATTAATCCCCTCCTTTACCAGCAATGCTACCCCACCTCCCCTACCTTTTTGCCGATCCTTCCTAAATATTGTATATCCCTGGATGTTAAGTTCCCAGCCTTGCCCACCCTGCAGCCACGTTTCTGTAATCCCAATCAAATCATACTTGTTTACCTCTATTTCCACAACTAATTCAATGATGGAGATGGGGCTGGATTTTACCAACCTCGGTGGGTCCATGGTTGCCGATGTCAGTGGCGGGTCCCGACCCCATTGCTGGCTCCAGCCCGCTGTCCAAAATGATTTTCCCCTGATTGGGCTTGTTAAGCCCGCCCAGTGTGTTTGCCGGCCAACTGAAAGTAGCGGGTCTGATGACATCATTTGATGACACATCACCAGCCGGTTTCCTTAAAGGGACCACGCGCAAATTTACTTTGACAGTTGTGCTGTCAGTGTACTGCAGCATTGAGGTGCTGGAAACACTGACAATGACTGCACAGAGGTGCATGGCTGCACCCAGGCTCTCTCTTGACTCTTCCCATATTCTTATGAAGAGAATCACAACACACAGAGAGGTTCTCTTCCCTTTCAATGGGCGGGAGAGACCTCCCCTGAAGAACAACACAGCCTGGTTGCACATTGCACAGGAGGACACAAGCAGGGATGTCGTCAGGAGGACCAGGCTGCAGTGGTGCAAACCTTTTAATGATCTCAGTAGATTATGAAACGTTACTGCAAAGCCACACTCAACCTCATCCTGCTGTGCCACTCATCACACCCACATCACTCTGCCTTCCCTACACTACTCCTGCACATCCTTACTCACACCAACTTACCTTACACCTCCATCCATCCCTCTCTATCTACATTATCACTTTCCAATCTCCCTAGCCACCCCTCACACTCACCCTCATCCTAGTTCAATCATACCAACTAACAACACACAAGGTTAGGCACTTGTGTGTTTTAGTCAATGTTCATGTGAAGTTTCTGTTAATGTGCTGTCAAACATTGAAATCTTTATTTTCAACACTTTGCGTTCTTGGACAGATTTGTGTGCATCTTTGGAGGTGGCTTAATGGGTTGCAGTGAATGGTGACACATAACGGTACCCCCGCAATGGTGATGAGCGTGGAAGGAATGGCTTAAGAACATAAGAACATAAGAAATAGGAGCAGGAGTAGGCCATACGGCCCCTCGGGCCTGCTCCGCCATTCAATAGGATCATGGCTGATCTGAATCTAGACTCACGTCCACTTCCCTGCCCTCTCCCCGTAACCCCTAATTCCCTTATCTGCTAGGAAAATGTCTATCTCCATTTTAAATTTATTTAATGTTGCAGCTTCCACAGCTCTCTGGGGTAGCAAATTCCATAGATTTACTACCCTCTGAGTGAAGAAGTTTCTCCTCATCTGTTTTGTAGGGCTGGTTTATGGTGTTGGTGTGGGGTGGTGCCAACCTGGCAGATCATTTGGCAGCCAGGGTGTACAGTGTCAAGTGAAGTAAATCTAGCCATGGTGAAGCCATCCCCGGTGACCCAGGCAGCAATGTGGTCGGGTGCTGATGCCCTCTGTCCTGTGCAGCATCACTTGATTGCGGAGAAGGCTGGTGATGTTGTTGGTGCTGCTGGTGTGCCTGGTGCTGCTGGTGTTGGGGTTGATCGTGATGGGATTCTGAGGACCAAGGTGAGATAGTTTGAAGGGCACTGATGCTGATGTAATAGATGTCAGGTGAGGATGAGATGACAGAAGTGATCTGTCAATGGTGAGAGAGCTTGTTCCAATGAGGTGGCACTGGATAGAAAGTTTACTCCAAACACTTGCAAACTGCATAAAGCTCAATCTGTCTTCCAAATGCAGTAAGCAACAGCTTCTGAGCTTGGAAAGTGAACAGATATGAGATAGGAGTTTGTATAGCACATTTGAAGCTGTGAAGTAATGAAATGATTCCATGGTCATACAATTCCCGACTTGCTTACCTGACGTGATCCCCGAGCAGCGTGGACCCCATGGGCAATCTTGTAAAATGTAAACGTGAGCTCAAAATACTTCTTAATGGGATATTAACAAGGTCATAATGACCTGAATTTTCCCCCGCCACTGCGTGTTGGGTCTGTTCAGCGCTGACAGGCCTGACATCTGGGAACGGCACGTGGTGGCGGGTTGACAGTGGGATCCCAACCTGCTGTCAAAAAAAAAAAATTCCCACCCGATCTGCCACCGAACACGCCCGCTGAGCCTCCCCCCCCCCGCCACCGAAAATTCCCCCCAGGGAAGCAGGTCACGGAGCTATGGACGCGGGTATCGCATCCATCCTTGGAGCCAGAGGCAGTGGGAACAAAAAAAGTTAGAATAAAAGCAAATTTTACCTTTGAGAAAAAAACTTCTGTCCCCTCATCATTCTAGATGCTAAGTGCAAAGATTCATTTTTAAATTTGTAAAATTATAGTGTTGGAGGTCCTTCTGTGCATTTCTTAATCTGCCGGCCCCACCTCCCTCCATATTGACTGGAGTAACAGATGCAGAGGATGAGTGTACATCGTGTTTTTCAATGTCCCATGTGCAATCTGTTACATGTAGAGGGGCCGGGGGCATTGAAAATGGCAGCTGCGATGAGGCAGCAGGAGCAAGATAGCAGAGAATTACATAAAAGTTACAACACCGTGCTATCTCCAATTTGTATAGGCCAAGCCGTGACTTAATTAACATGCTGTCTATGATCTGGATGAGGAAAGGCCTGACTGAGTTAGCATACTGCCCAAGCTTGGTATGGCCCATCGTCTCAATGTATTACGTTGATTATGGGTTATACAGTTGTTACCATCAAACTGTGAGTTTAAATAACCATTGTAAATCTATGACACACCTTTTTCAGTTTTACCTTGACCACTTACCAACTGCTGACTTTTCCCAAAATTCAAAAACAACTTGTGACTTGATGGTGCTGACTTAATATTTCCTGTAAATTAATCCATGTGGGTGCGAAATGACAGGCGATATCTAGTGCAATTACAGAACGAACAGGCAGGAGTACAAGGTCACTGTAATCGTGATGAATGCGTAAAGGCCTTAATAAAAAGGGGATTTAGCTATGCAGACATTTAGCATATACACGCTGAGTGACACAGATCCCATTAAAGTCATGCTTTGGTTTCCTCAAATGGTACCTTTATTAACAGATTTTATTAAACCGATTTTGACCACACTGACACCAATTTTGTACTAAGTCCTGCCAAATTCATAGTCACAGAGGTTCAGTGGCGATTTTATAGCATTCTTCCTGTCAGTCTTTGTGCTTGAAGGAGGATGACAATAGAATAGCCATGTGTCATTATCATCAGAGAGACACCATGCACAAACCATACAAGGATATTTAAAGATCTTTTTGTGACACGCAATTTGGGTCATCAGCAAAAAGGGTTGCCAAGCACCCTTTAATAAAGAAAGTGACCCTTTCCGCTTAATTTTTTTTTTTAGGTCCTTCAACAGACGGCAGACAAACAAACATAATGGGGGAGAAATTGGGTGAGTAGCGCCACCTGTTAGTGCATAAAGAGGCAGTCAGTGGCTGTAGCGCCACTGGCTGCGCCTCCCGCGATATTCAGCAGGGGCACTAATGGTGGCGTTAGGCATTTGCGCTGCGCCGCCACCGATGATGTCATCGGTGTGCGCAGCGCCCCATTTGCGCCCCGTTCACGATATTTGGTAGCGAACGCCGCAGTTGCACCGTTCGCTGCCCGCGCCCGGTTCACTGGGCCTTACTGTGCCGGCAGCAGCACAAGTTAAGGTGGAGGTGCGGGACGGCCGCCTTTTTTGGCGGCCGCCTGCCAGCACCTCTGTCCCCAGCCTCCTAACCACCCCCGCGCGGCATTGCCGGCTGTTTCCCGAGAGCCCGGCACTTCTCCTTGGTGCCGGACTCATTTGCCGGCACTCACGATCGTGGCTCGCGCTGGTGCGGGCACCTCCCCCTTAACAATGGGAGGAAGGCCTGCAGTACCGCAGCGTGCCGTGCCGCAGCGTGTGGCGCTGCGGCATGTTGCGCTGCGATATTCAGTTTCAGCGCCCTAAGAGGGACGCGGAGCGCCTCGAGCCTCGCCCCCGTGTCCCTCGCGCGGCAATGAAACTGAATATCTGACGATCGCTAAAGCCTCGAACGCTGCGCTAAATCCTGCGCTCAGGCGACTTTTGTGCCACTTTGGCGCCCCAACCCAATTTCTAGGCCATAGTTTTTCTCTCCTAAAAAACAGCCCTCCCATAGAAGGGATCTCTGCAGCAAAAAGGCTGAATTGTGTGGTGTCCCACAAGAAACAAACAAAACTCAAATGCACTGATCTTGAATGCATTTTGAAGCCTTGTCTCTGAGATGTTTAAGAATTCTCATTAACTGTCACCTTTTACTTTATTTCCCTCTCTTCCCGATAGTTTTTTTTGATTTTTATATAGTAATTGCCAATAAGAATCAGAGGGGGAACGCAGCTTGTGTTCTGCAACATGAGCAGAATTGACCTCAGTAAGAGTAACCTGGGATGCTTCTGTCAGCTTCAGCTGTGTAATTAAAGCAGTACTCTAGGATATGCTCTTAAATATCCTTATCTTACCGCTAACATATTTATGCAACACACATCACTAGTTTGCTTCAAAAGAAATTTCTCATTATAATATGTATCTTAAAGTTTTGCTATATTGTGACTGACTTTGCATTTGCATTTCTCTCTACTTATACACTCCAGTGTGATTTTCCAGCACCTTGTGCGATATTCCAAACACTGCCTAATTACAGTCCCCCTCCCACCCCCTGTTCTGCTTGTTGCCAACAATCTATGTATAGATGGATGCAAAACGTTTTTGGAGTCCCATTATTCAGCCATCGGGTCTGTGTCTGGCACAGCAACATCAGTGTAGTATAAGGAAGTAATGCAGAGACTGTTGGCAAGGAGTGAAAGCAGCATACCTGCAGGTTGACATGGAATGCCATGCTCGAGCTGATTTTTAAATGCCGTTGTTAAGAGAGTTATCAAATATAGGGAGAAACATAAGACAATAGGACCTGGCACAAAGCAAAGAGAACAATTTGGTATGATTCAGGTATCTGTAAGGGGTTGAATACAAAGGAGGAGGAAGTCGAATGCTGAACATAATGCTGAAATAAGGAGATTTGCTTCAGTGGACCAGGGGTTGAGACAGGACAGCAGCTAATCATGACCATCATTCATTATCATTATCATAAACTTGTATTTATTAAGAGAATTTTCAAAAGAGACCAGAGTTAACCTGATTAGTTAAAAATCACAGATATCATAATTTGGGCAATACCAGTAGGAATAGATGATTGAATCTATGAGATGCAAGTACAGAGAGGCTAGAGTAATTTACAATATTGTCATGACATAATTGGACGAGAACAAGCCAACATGTTGGAAAAGCAAATACCCATGGCTGCTGATACTTGGATCAGACGAATTAAACTATTTGGTAGTGTACACAATACATTGCTAGGCAGAATAAGTGGACATTGTCCTGCATCTAACCTGTACTGCACCTGAAATAAAAACAGAACATGCTGGAAATACTCAGCAGGTCAGGCAGCATCTGTGGAGAGAGAAACAGAGTTAATGTTTCAGGTCGATGATCTTTTGTCAGAATTTAGTCTATTCAGATCATTCGGAGCTCCTCCAAGCCACTTTCCTCAATGATGTCATTAGAACTTGATGTGCCTCAATAATTCCGAGACTCGAAGTTAGCAGAACAAAAACAAGGCTTTTATTAACTTAGAACATAACACGTAAAAGAGAGTGATGTCTTCCTTCTGGGGACTGAGGCCAGACTGAGCCAGCCTACAAACGGGGCCAGGTATGGGCGGAGCCCTACACACAGCACATTCCAGTATACAATACAGCACATTCCAGTACACAATACAATGAGGTCTGGGGGAAGGGAAATGACACTGAAACCGATCTCAGTCACAGGCAGTGATGATGATGAATATTTCATCACATTCACCCCTTCCATAGATTTAGTCTGTTCGGGGGTTTGATAGTCCTCTGCGACCGACGTGGCTGTTGCGGTGCCGCGGGTGTCGGCTGGGTGTCCCCGGTAGCCTCCTGGGTCTCTGCCGGGGGTTCCGCCAGGGTTGTTGGAGGGGTAGTTGGTGGGGGTGCCATTGGTCGGTGTTCTTCTGGGGGTGATGAAAGAGTAGTGGGTGGGTAAGAGTTGCTGTGATCGTCGTTGCCGCTATTGCCGTGGTTGTTGTCGATGCCGGCTGGGGCGACGTCTTTTATGGACACGGTGTCCTCCCTTCCGTCGGCGTGCCGGACATATGCGTATTGGGGGTTGGCGTGGAGTAGGTGTACTGGCTCCACGAGAGGGTCCGTCTTGTGGCCCCTCGCATGCCTTCGCACGAGTACCGGATCTGGGGTGGAGAGCCATGACGGCATGGATACGCCCGAGGTGGATTTCCGGGGAAAGACAAACATTCGTTCATGAGGCGTGGTATTAGTGGCCGTACACAATAGCGACCGTATCGAATGGAGCACATCCGAGAGGACTTCCTGCCAGCGGGAGATAGGGAGGCCCTTGGTCCTTAGAGCTAGAGTGACTGCTTTCCATACTGTCCCGTTCTCTCGCTCCACTTGGCCGTTACCCCGGGGGTTGTAGCTGGTGGTACGGCTCGTGGCGATCCCCTTGGACAGCATGTACTGGCGTAGCTCTTCACTCATGAAGGACGCCCCCCTATCTGTATGGATGTAGCTCGGCATACCAAACAGGCAGAACAGGCTGTTGAGGCATTTAATGACCGTGGCGCTGGTCATGTCTGGGCAGGGGAAGGCGAATGGGAACTGGGAGTATTCGTCCACAATGTTCAGGAAGTAAACATTGCGGTCGACGGACGGGAGGGGGCCCTTGAAATCTAAGCTGAGCCGCTCAAAGGGCCGTGTAGCTTTGATTAAGTGGGCTCTATCTGGGCGGTAGAACCGAGGCTTGCACTCAGCGCAAGTGCGGCAGTTCCTGGTCAGGGACCGAACTTCCTCAATCGAGTAGGGTAAGTTACGGGACTTTATGAAGTGGAACAGCCGCGTGACCCCTGGGTGGCAGAGGTCGTTGTGGAGGGTCTGTAGCCGATCCCCGGTGGCACTGGCACACATCCCTCGTGAGAGGGCGTCAGGGGATTCGTTAAGGGCCCCTGGCCGGTAAATGATGTCGTACTCGAAGGTGGAGAGCTCGATCCGCCACCTAAGAATCTTATCATTTTTAATCTTCCCCCTCTGTTTATTATTGAACATAAACGCTACCGACCGCTGGTCGATAAGTAGGGTGAAGCGTTTGCCGGCTAGGTAGTGGCGCCAGTGGCGCACTGCCTCCACGATGGCTTGGGCCTCCTTTTCCACGGAGGAGTGTCTGATCTCGGGCCCTTGGAGGGTCCTCGAGAAGAAAGCTACGGGCCGCCCCGCCTGGTTGAGGGTGGCCGCCAAGGCGAAGTCAGACGCATCACTTTCCACTTGAAATGGAGTGTCCTCGTCCACTGCCTGTAGCGTGGCCCGCTCAATATCCTGCTTAATGCTTTTGAAGGCGGCATGGGCCTCAGCAGAGAGCGGGAAAGAGGATGCTTTCAAGAGGGGGCGGGCTTTGTCGGAGTAGTTGGGGACCCATTGGGAATAATAAGAAAATAACCCCAGGCACCTTTTCAGGGCTTTGGGAGTGTTGGGCAGGGGCAGCTCCCGTAGGGGGCGCAATCGGTCGGGGTCTGGTCCGATTTCCCCATTCTCCACCACGCTGCCTAGTATGCAGAGGCGCGTGGTGTTGTAAACGCACTTGTCCTCGTTGTAGGTGAGGTTGAGTTTTTGTGCGGTTTCCAGGAACCTCTCGAGGTTCGAGTCGTGATCCTGCTGATTGTGGCCGCAGATGGTGACGTTGTCGAGGTAGGGGAAGGTTGCCTGCAAGTGGTGGTCATCGACCATGCGGTCCATCTCCCTCTGGAAGACCGAGACCCCATTCGTCACCCCAAAGGGGACTCTGAGGAATTGGTAGAGGCGTCCGTTCGCCTCGAAGGCGGTGTACGGGCGGTCCTGTGGTCTGATAGGGAGCTGGTGGTACGCTGACTTGAGGTCGATGGTGGAGAACACCCGGTATTGGGCGATTTGGTTCACCATTTCTGATATGCGGGGTAGCGGGTAGGCGTCTAGTAGGGTGTACCTGTTGATCGTTTGACTATAGTCGATCACCATCCGTTTCTTCTCGCTACCCCTTACCACTACCACTTGGGCACGCCACGGGCTGTTGCTGCGTTCAATAATGCGCTCTTTCAGGAGCCTGTCTACCTCGGTCGCGATAAACCGCCTGTCCTCCCAGCTGTACCTCCTGCTTTTGGTCGCTATTGGCCGGCAGTTAGGGGTAAGGTTCGCGAATAGCGAAGGCGGCTTTACCTTCAGGGTAGCCAGACCGCACACTGTGAGGGGCGGCTGGGACCCACCGTACTTGAGCGTGATGCTTTGATGGTTGCACTGGAAATCCAGGCCCAAGATCACGCTCGCACATAGGTTCTTCATGATTAATACTTTAAACTGATCATATACAGTTCCGTTAACGCACAATTGTACCGTGCAGTAACCCAGAATGGTCGATGTCTGGGTTTTGTCAGCCATAGAGATGGTACCCTGAGTAGGGACCACCTTTAGGGAGAGTTGTTCTGCCAGTTCTGGGTGGATAAAGCTCTCCGTGCTTCCACTGTCAATTAAGCATTTAACCCGGCACCCGTTCACCTCGATGTCCACCATTGATCTGGATAGCGGGTGCGGCCTGGTCTGGTCCACTGTGACCGATGCCACTGTAGGGCCCTGATCGATACAAGATGGCGTCCACGCTGTCTGCTCACAAGATGGCGGACCCCACGAGGTCGGGCAAGATGGCGTCCAAGATGGCCGCTCCCACGGCGCACACGCGGCGGTGGCGGGTTTTCCGGCGGTTGGTTTTCCGGCGGGGTTCCCTCTGCACACCTTCCCGAAGTGCCCCTTCTTACCGCACCTAAAGCAGGTGGTGCCTTTCGCCGGGCACAGGTTTCTGGTGTGCTTTGGCTGCCCGCAGAAGTAGCAGTTGGGTCCCTGACGCGTCGCGGCTGTCGTAGGGCTTCTGGGGGGAGAGCGGGGCCCAGCCGGTGTCGGGCTGTCGGGCGGGGAAGATGCCTTCCAAGATGGCGGCGCCCTCGGTGCACACGTGGCGGCGTGGACGGCGCGGGCTGAAGAGTAGGCGTCCGAGTTTCTCTGGGCCACATCCAGGGATCGCGCGGTGTCCGCAGCCTGTTTCAGGTCCAACCCCGTTTTTTCCAGCAGTCTTTGCCGGATGTAAGTGGAGCTGAGGCCTGTGATGAAGGCATCGCGAACAAGCTCGTCAGTGTACACTGCGCCTTTTACATCTCGGCACTTGCAGTCTTTGCCAAGCATTTTCAGGGTGCTTAGGAACTCCTCCACCGATTCCCCAGGTCGCTGTGCGCGGGTAGCGAGCAGGTGCCTAGCATACACCTCATTCGTAGGCTGCTGGTAATGCGCCTTTAAGATGTCGCAGGCGGCCAGGTATGTATCGGTGTCTTGGATGAGGGGGTAAACCCGGTGGCTTACCCAATTCCGCAGAATTCCGAGTCTCATCCTCGCAGCGTCCGTAGCGTCTTTGACGGCTGCGGAATTGTCCAGGAAGAATTCCATACACTCAAACCAGTGTCCGAAGCGTGCTGATGCGTCCGGAGCATGTTGATCCAAATCCAAACGTTCGGGTTTCAGGAGTTGATCCATAGTGTTGAAAAATAAGTTAATAAAATTGATGTGCCTCAATAATTCCGAGACTCGAAGTTAGCAGAACAAAAACAAGGCTTTTATTAACTTAGAACGTAACACGTAAAAGAGAGTGATGTCTTCCTTCTGGGGACTGAGGCCAGACTGAGCCAGCCTACAAACGGGGCCAGGTATGGGCGGAGCCCTACACACAGCACATTCCAGTATACAATACAGCACATTCCAGTACACAATACAATGAGGTCTGGGGGAAGGGAAATGACACTGAAACCGATCTCAGTCACAGGCAGTGATGATGATGAATATTTCATCACAGAACTCACGAAAAGGAGAACGTTAACTGGTGGTGGGGGGGTGGGGGGGGCATCCATAAAAAAGATAAAGAAAATTCTAATTTGTTAAAGAAAATCCTTATTTTAAATGTTTTTCCTGGCCTTGTTGGAGGTACATTTCAAATCAGGATATTATGGGAGAGTTGTTCACCTGAAGCCAGTCATAGTTTTAGGTTAATGCATGGCGGCATTAAATAAGCAGGATTCAGTGGTTCATTGGGTTCCTCAATGTCGATCCAAAGCAGTCAGCTTGAACCTGAGCACCAAGAATACAGCCATGCCCAGAAACCAGTCTTGTGATCAATATTATCCTCTTCACTTCCTCTCACCCTCTTCCCTACTGAGATGTTCTTTACTAGCGGGGCATTATCTGAAAAGTGTTTGGCAAGTCTATTATTGTTTGGTGGGGAAAGGGGACAGTGCATTGTCTTCACTGTGACAATCTGTTTCAATGAGATATACATTTTTAAACAGCTGTAAGAAGGTTTGCCAAACATAATTTCATGGAGGCAGCACTGCTTTAAACAAAAATCATTCACCCAGATCAACAAAATAGAATACAAGAGTGTTGAGGTTCATGATCATTTTTTGCAATGGATTTTTAAAAGGTGACCTCACGTGACATGAGGAAATATTTATTCTCATTCACTCATTTATAAATTCTCCACTTTATACTCGTATCTATTTTTCCACAAAAAATAATGAATAGAGGATTATACAAGCCTGTAGTTCTTTACAAATGGTGAAATTAAAAAGGGTACAATACCATGTGCAGTTAATACAAAATATATACGAGAGCCCCATAAAATCCTATAATTTTCTGTTCCAATTTGAGATTATTTTTTTCTTCTGTGATTCACACAAGGGTATTATGTTGCACTGACAACATCACAATAGCCCCTTAATCTTCACCTGATGCAATTAGCAAGGCTTTCATTTTATTACCTGTATGATATTTTGATTATAAAAATAATGAATAATAGAGTCTAAGTAAAAGGCTATAAATTTAATCAAAGGGATCAGATGATGGCCATAAACCACTCGAGTTTCACTCTCATGGTTTACAACATCATCTCAGTTCGATTAAATTACAGCCCTTTTAGTCATTCACAGCCATCCATAAATCTGTATTTATATAAAATAACAGCTCTCTACAGCCTAGACATGCTGAACTAGATAGTGACCTATGTACTGAGCTCTTTATCAAGATGATCATAAGTTCAAATGGAGAGTAGAGCGCTGAAAACCAGCACTTCCGATCTGTCAAGAATGCTCTTGACAAATCCTCCGCCTGCCCTGGAGAAGGGCCTCTGCAGGTGGAGAGTTCCGCTTTCTGCAGAACCTCCGCCCGCTGAAATCCCTTAAAAATCTTACGCCTGGTAAAAGCAGGCATAAGGTCTGCTTTTACCAGCATTAGAGTTCAAAAAAGTAAAAAAAAAAATTTTTTTCACTCATTTATAATTTAAAAATACTTTAAAAAAGGTAAGCTTATTTTTAGCCCTGTAAAAAACTTAAATTTTTTTCCAAAAATTAAATTTTTGTTTACAATATGTATTTTAATGTAATTTTAACTAATTTTAAAAATGTGATTAAAAAAATAAATAATATTTTGATGTGTTTTTTGAGTGATCCCCATTCATACTTTTGGCGGGTCTAAGCTGAGAGACCTATCAAAAGTATGAAGGGGGATTCCCTTCTCCCATTGGTTCCCCATGACCCACGTGATCCCATGGATGCTTGTGAACTGTATGCGCCCCTGGGATACCTGGGCCCTGTGCATTTCGTAGAGCAGAGGCCCAGGAGCGGAAATGTCTGGACCTCCGGAGTCCTCAGGTAAGGGCGTAGATTTTTTCCAGATCAGGAAGCCTCTGATCGGAAAATACGGGCCGATGATAGATTTCCACATGCAGCAGACTTGCAGCCAACCAAAACCAAAATCAAGATTCTAACCTTTAATCAAATAAACCTCTTGTCACAGCACTTCCCATTAAAAATAAATACACAAGAGTTACCAGGGAGTTTAAGGGTCTGATTTAATGTCAGACAGTTTACTAAATATCTGAGGGAGAGCTTCTAGCTGTAATCTGATTGAAAAATACAGACAACAGATCCAAACAACTGGAGATTTGTTCTCGAGAGTTGATGAAATTCATCTAAAGCCTTGATGACACTCTGCAACTCACCCCCAGCGATCTGTTATTTTATACTTTGGTGGCTCAGGGTTACAATTGGGTATGGCTTATCTTAATTGGTCTGAAGCAGTTCTCCAACTGAAAACCACAGCTGAGATGGAGTCTGTAGTGTATGTACCTTTAAGGGGAGAACTACTTTTTTACAGCTCCTGTATACTGTAGTACCGGCAGTGACCACACCTGTATATAAACCCTGAGTAGGGATCTGTACTTTTTGTTTTAGAGTAACCCTCATCCAGTAAACACCTGTTGATTGTTCCTCTGCAGTCTCTGTCGATTTATTGAAGGACACCATACATCAAAATTCACGGATTTAACATTGGCGACGAGTCGATTCGAACCTACCTGCAACTCTGCAGAAGAAGGCCGATTCCACCAGTGCGGGCGTCGACCATCCAGAGAGGACTTGAGCATCGCAGAGGAGGCTGTGGAGAGCTGGGCTTGGTTCTCCAGTCGCGACGATCCAGCGCAGCGGGCTGGCAGCAGGTACGGCGCAGACCCTTCCCGGACGGCGGCGGCTGGAGCCGACCGATGGCACAGAAAAAGGCCGAGCAGCGTCGACGGGGTAAGAGAGACGGTAAAGCGCACAGGGCGCAGCCGGGGTTGAAGACCGAGCGGCGTCAATGAGAGAGGGTAAAGCGCACAGGGCACAGCCGGGGTTCAGGACCGAGCGGCGTCAACGAGAGAGGTGCGCAGGAAAACGCGCAGAGTGTGGCCGGTGTTCAAGGGTTGAGCAGCGTCCGTGGGGGAAGAAAGGAAGCACGGGAGATGCCATTTTGAGCCAGCGGAGAAGAAGGGAGAGCGCGGGAGACGCCATTTTTAGCCAGTCTAACCACACCCAGGGATGCCGAAGAGTGGCAGTGTCACAGCATTCGACAATGAAGTCGAAGATTGGGCGACATATATAGAATGCATAGAAGTGTACTGCAAGGCGAATGAAGTGCCAGATGCCAGGAAAGCACTGGTATTGTTGAATTCCATGGGTGCAAAGATGTACGGCTTACTGCGAAACCTAGTAACCCCAGAGAAGCCAGCGGAAAAGGATTTTGAAAGCATAGCAGCAATCCTACAGGACCACTTAAACCCCACACCGCTGCAGATAGCAGAAAGATTTAAGTTTCACAAAAGGAACCAGCATAAAGACGAAAGTAATGCTGAGTATTTAACGGAACTGTGCAAGCTATCGAAACACTGCCAGTTTGGAACGGGACTAGCAGATACTTTAAGGGACAAGTTTGTGTGTGGGCTTCAAAGTGAAGGAACCCAGAAACGGCTTCTATCAGAAAAGGATCTTACGCTGGACAAGGCTTTCAGCATGGCAGTATCACACGAAGCAGCCGCACGGGGCGCTGCAGAGATACAACGGAGAGCGCAAGAATATGGCACAAATGAAATGTCATGTGGAGCAGTGAAGTGTTATCGCTGCAGCAGAACAACACATGACCATAAGGATTGTTGGTTCAAGGACCAAGTGTGCAGACAGTGTGGAAAAGTAGGACACATAGCAAGTGTCTGCAGGTCGGGAAAGAAAACCAGCAGCAAGAAATCTCCACAGGAGAAGTACAAAAAGGTACATAATGTGACGGAGAGCAGTTCAGATGAACAGAAAAGTGATACAGACTCCGGAAGCAAGGAGCTGGGTTGTCTGAAACTACATAATGTAATCAAAATGGAGGATCACCAAACTATCTGGGTCCCGCTCAAGATAGACGGAGTCCAAGTGAAAATGGAATTGGACACAGGATCAGCCCTAACAGTCATAAACCGAAGGGACTACAAGCGGCTATTCTCACATATACCCTTGAGAGATACAGAGATTGTCTTGAAGACGTACACGGGGCAAAAAGTCTACACCAAAGGAAAAATAAGGGTGAACGTGATATACAACAGCAAGGAAACACCAAAAATGGACCTATATGTATTGCCAGATGGAGGACCACCACTACTAGGACGTGAATGGATCCGGAAGATACAGTTAGATTGGCATTCCACACAAGCACTGACGGTAGATGCCAAAAAGGATGACGACGTCACACCTGGACGACTGTCAAAACTGCTAACTGACGCACAAGAAGTGTTCCAGCAGGGACTCGGAACACTAAAAGGCATAACAGCGACGATCAAAATAGAGGAAAATGCAAGCCCAAAGTTTTTTAAGGCCAGACCAGTGCCTTATGCGATCCGCCCAGCCGTCAAAGCAGAGCTGGAAGGGTTGGAACGTTCTGGAGTACTGTCGAAAGTGGCCTGGAGCGAGTGGGCTACACCCATCGTTCCTGTAATGAAGAGGTCATTGAGTAATATGCCTGGGGAACCAAAGAAGGTTCGCATCTGTGGGGACTTTAAGGTGACAGTGAACCCAGTCCTTCACATGGTACAATAGCCGCTTCTGCGGATTGAAGATATTTTCACCTCGCTATCTGGAGGAAAATACTTCACTAAGATTGATCTGGCCCAGGCGTACCTGCAAATGGAGGTAGAAGAAGCCTCGAAACAGTACCTCACGATCAACACTCACAAAGGTCTCTACCAAAGGCTGGTGTTCGGGGTAGCATCAGCTCCGGCTATTTGGCAAAGGGCAATGGATCAAGTCCTGCAAGGGATTCCAGGGACCCAGTGTTATTTGGACGACATCCTGGTCATGGGCGAAAATGACAGTGATCACCTCGCCAACCTGGAGCAGGTGCTCACTAGATTGAAGGAATATGGGCTCCGAGCTAATCGCCACAAATGCGAGTTTTTCCAGAAGCAGATCTCGTATTGTGGCCACGTTATTGATGAAGAGGGGTTGCATAAGTCCCCTGAAAAGATTGAGGCAGTAGTCAAAGCTCCAGCACCGGAAAAGGTGTCACAACTGAGGTCGTTCCTCGGGCTGGTGAACTACTACCATAAGTTCTTGCTGAATTTGTCTACAGTACTACACCCACTGAACACCCTACTGCAAACGGGGGTACCATGGAAGTGGAATGATGAATGTAAACGAGCTTTCCAGAAGTGCAAAGAATTGATCACATCAAAAGAGGTGTTGGCTCATTTCAACCCAGCACTACCAATTCGGTTGGCGTGTGATGCATCACCCTATGGTATTGGTGCGGTGCTGTCACACAAATTCCCGGATGGCTTGGAGAGGCCAGTAGCCTTTGCGACTCGGTCACTAACCTCAGCCGAGCGTAACTACGCCCAGATTGACAGGGAGGCCCTCAGCCTAGTGTGGGGAGTAAAAAAGTTCAACCACTATCTGCACGGGCAGAAGTTCACCTTGCTGACTGACCACCAACCACTTGTCTCCATCTTTAATCCAAAGAAGGGTGTTCCGGTGATGACTGCGCAACGGCTACAAAGATGGTCCCTTTTTCTAGAGGCGAACCAATATGAAATAGAGTATAAGGGCACGAAACAGCATGGAAATGCTGATGGGCTATCACGCCTGCCACTGCCTACTGCGGAGGAAGCACCAGCAGTGGACCCTGTCGAAATATTTTATTCGACTATAATTGAACGCTTGCCAGTAACTAACGCGGATATAGAGAAGGAGACCCGAAATGACCCGACACTGTCTCGGGTATATGATTTGACGGTGAAGGGATGGCCAACACATGGCGACTGACTGTTGCCAGCATTCTCATCCAGAAGAGAACAGCTGTCAGTATGCCAGGGGACCTTGATGTGTGGATCCCGAGTGGTAAATCCACCCAAGTTAAGGGAGAGCGTGCTCAATGAGCTTCACGAAGGCCATCTGGGAGGGGTGAAAATGAAAAGCCTTACTAGGGCTTATGTGTGGTGGCCGGGGATCGATCAGCAAATCGAGGACCGGACAAAGAGCTGCTCAGGATGCCAGAAGGTCCAAAATGCACCACCACATGCCCCTCTACACCCATGGGAGTGGCCCTCCTCTCCATGGCAAAGGGTGCATATTGATTTTGCTGGTCCATTCATGGACTCAATGTTCTTAATAGCCGTGGATGCGCACTTGAAATGGCCTGATGTTATCAAAATGTCCTCCACCACCATGGAGAAAATGATTGCAGTCCTACGGACCATATTTGCCAGGAACGGCTTGCCAGAGCAGATTTGCTCTGATAACGGACCACAGTTTGTGTCCGAAGAGTTTCGGAAATTTATGAGAAGGAATGGGGTAAGGCATTGCACATCCGCCCCATATCATCCAGCCACAAATGGATTGGATGAGAGGTTCGTACAAACCTTTAAAAAGGCAGTAAGGGCCATGTGCGATGACGACATTCCACTGCAGCATAAGGTGGACAATTTCCTGTTGGCCTACAGAAATGCGACACATGCAGTTACCAAGCAGACCCCGGCCATGATGTTCTTTAACCGAATGTTGAGATCTCATCTGGATTTGCTCAGACCAAATGTACGAAGAAATGTTGAGAATAAGCAATTCCAGCACATCAATGAGAAGCCGACAAGGAGCTTCAATGTCGGGCAACCAGTCTTGGCCCGCGACTACTGAACAGAGAAATGGCAACCAGGAACGATATGCACACGGCAGGGGCCACTAATGTACACAGTGGATGTTGGGGAGAACATTGTGAGATGCCATGTCGACCAGATCCTAGCGTCACAGGAACGAGTTAGCCCCATGTCTCGCATACCTGGTGATGAACCCGACATACAGGTAGCATCTACCCCAGAAACAGTAGCATCGGAAGCTGATGAACCAACCGACGACAGGGGGGCAGAATCGCCTCCGCACCAAGAGCAAGACACTCAGGAAAGGCGCTATCCAGAAAGGATCAGGAAGCCGCCCCAAAGGCTGAATTTATAAATGGACTATTTTCAGTTAATGTTGCATGTTAAAAGTGTTAACTGTTAAATGAATGTTATGGTACTGTTAATCTAAAAGGGGAGGAATTGTAGTGTATGTACCTTTAAGGGGAGAACTACTTTTTTACAGCTCCTGTTTACTGTAGTACCGGCCGTGACCACACCTGTATGTAAACCCTGAGTAGGGATCTGTACTTTTAGTTTTAGAGTAACCCTCATCCAGTAAACACCTGTTGATTGTTCCTCTGCAGTCTCTGTCGATTTATTGAAGGACACCATACATCAAAATTCATGGATTTAACAGAGTCCAATCAAGATTCAGAATTTAAAGGCTGGGATTTCTATTTTGGATCGACTGAAGGGACTAAGGCATCCAGACTGGCTACCGTTAATTTGGTGCAAAAAAAAAAGCTTTCCTCAATGGATCAAAGGGTAAATAAATTCTGTTGAAGCCTGGTGCTGCACTTGTAAATGTTTCCTGGGAGATGCTTTCTCAAATTTAATTCTGCTCTAAAGGCGGCTAACCCTTGAAGTACAGCATTCCAGAGAGGGAAAGAGAAAAATCAGACAGTATTTCCACTCACACTCACTATTTAGACTTAGACAAAACAAATGGTCACTTGAGTGAGTTATCCACGGGTAGCCGGGTGCCCATAGGACTATATCTCATCATGGGTCAATGCCTTTTGCAGGGAAAGGCAAAAAGAGAAGGAAAAGAAAAGAATGCATATAAGATGAAAGGAAATCTGTTAGAGATTATGTTTAGGGTCTATCTTGTATTGAGGACTCCATTTCATGGTTAAAAGACAGTTTCTGCACAAAATTGCTGAAACAGGCAGTATGTGGAACATGTCCGAAATCAGCTAAGACCTTCAAAGTCCCTTTGTGTCTGGTACAAGCTGGAATCATAAAAGTTAGTTGTTTGTTCTTTGAGTAGTTCTGACCTTTTGGTAGATAAATCTACCTGACATCCAACCATATAAGTTTTGGAGAGATGTCCTCAGAGCTTTCACCCACTGGTACCAATGGGTCAGCGAGTCTCTGCGATTCTGAGCTCATGAAAGTTAATGTAAAGTAAGGAAGAGGTGTGATATGATGGCGCGGAGCGGCATAATAACCAAATCATTGTAATCCGAATTTAGGCAAGATTGAGGGTTGGTCACCCTGCTACTGAGCTCAGCAGCTGTAATGTGAATTTTCCAGCAGCAATCACATCATCGTGTGTGCTGTCTTAGTAGTGTTATCTCTAATAAACCAATAAGCAAAGGATTCTGCGGCCAGAAGTCCCATTCCTGGCAAAAAGACAAGCTTGTTTGTCTCGCACTTCCCAGCAATCTGCAATCAGTGAACTGATTCTCCCTGGCTTTTATACTCAAACATCTAATATAGGGAGCAGTTGCATATTACACAATTCATATTGTAAATGTTCATTCTAATTAATATTTACAGACCAATTTTAAATTGAATAAAAATATGTTTGAACAAGCAATTGATTTTAAGCAAACGTCTCGTGGATCCAGAACAAGTCACATCTCAAAGCAAAGGTGGTAGTTCCATTATCACTTCCATTATTGAAGGATTCAATGACCGAGCCTAAAACGCAACTGCATGTTGCAACAAATACCATTTTTCTAAATTATGATCACATGAAGCCCTCAGGCCTTTTAAAAGGGGGAAGCAGGGGAAGATTGAAGGGAAGAACTCATTTATTGTCTGAATAAACACGAAGGACAGTCCTAATGAGGGAAATGTAACGTGTAATCTCCGCTCAGGACATTCGTTCTTCAAAGATTCTTTGTACATGAGTTTGAATAAGTATATTTCAAAAGCTTTTAAATGATTAGGTTACTCTTAGCCAATCAGAAGTGTAATTTCTTGCACCTGTAGGAACTGTAGAGTCTGTTCATGGCTGCATGCATTCTTCCTTCTCCAGTTCTGACGAAGGGTCATCAACCTGAAACGTTAACTTTGTTTCTCTCTCCACAGAT
This sequence comes from Somniosus microcephalus, assembly GCF_052327205.1. Classification (NCBI taxonomy): domain Eukaryota; kingdom Metazoa; phylum Chordata; class Chondrichthyes; order Squaliformes; family Somniosidae; genus Somniosus; species Somniosus microcephalus. The sequence continues at coordinate 232,389,916 of NC_140994.1, forward strand.
GCTGCTTGACCTGCTGAGTATTTCCAGCATTTTCTGTTTTAATTTCAGATTTCCAGCATCCGCAGAATTTTGCTTCAGTTTGCCTTTTCCATCAGCTTCACCATCTACAATCCAGTGACAACCGTCAGCCTATTGCTCCATGAGGTTGGGGAAAGAAATGTAAAGACAGCGCATTTGCAAAATGGAAAAGTTGAGCCCATTTTCTTTTCTGCTTTGTCCCACAGTGAGTTAAAGGGACCGGATTATGAAGCTAAACTGGCTTTCAACTCCCTTCACTTTGTTTCTGGAGAATGCTCCAAGTACATGATTATAAACTGAGGAAACAGGAGGTAATTTGAGAATAATGTATTGGTTCCTTATAATTACAGCCGCTGAATTACGGAATACTTAGGGGGAAAAATTCGGTTGGTTGCGCCACCCATTAGCGCCTAAAGAGGTCGAGAAGTGGGGCGCTAACCAACTAGCGCCTGGGCGCAGCGAACCCTGCGCCTCTTCCCAAATTGAGCGGATATTTAGCGCCGGCGCTAAACCGTAGCGCCCGCTCACCGGCGCCCGCAGATCATGACGTTATTCCAGAGTGCAACGCCATTGGGGCGCCCCGGTCCGGAAATTCAGTGGCGCCCCCTGCCTTACCACCTGGCGCTAGCAACGACTGGTTGAGGGGACCGTTATGCTGTCTGAAAGAGACTAGGGGAGCGCTATTTAAAGGGGAACACCTCCTGCCTTTTTTGAAGGTACATTTTTGCACCACACATTGTGAGAGAGAAAGACAGACTTCTGGAGAGATTCCACACTGCGTGAAGGAGTTTTGCAGGTTGGTTTTGATTTGCCCTTGTATCGAATTAGAAGAGACTGTGGGGTCTGCACTCTGAGATCTTTCCCTGGTTCTCTCCATTGTTCTTTCTAGCAGATTAGATGTACAGGTCTCTCCAGGCTGAGATTCAGGCCGAGATTCAAGGCTGCAATGAGCAGGATGTGAATGGAGAGCAAGGCAAGATCAACCCTCCCCTTTAAGAAAAAAACAGAAAATGCAGGAGAAACTCAGCAGGTCAAGCAACATCTGTGAAGAGAGAAACAGATTTAACGTTTCAGGTCGATGACCATTCGTCAGAACTCCCTTTTAAGAATTGAATGGTGTCAGTGTGTCTGTGTTCCATTGCTGACTGAAATCACATGAGCTTCACCAGCACTGTGAGGTAGCGCCTCGCTCCGCTGGGTTAGCACCTTAAGACTGTCGTGCAGCGCCTGATTTAGCACTGCAATCACCCTCAGGGGCGCAGGTACCCAATTTCGCAGGAGGTGGCGATAATTTGCACCTGGTGCTAAACTTTGCGCACCGCCAATACTAGCGCCCCAAACGGGGCGATACCGAATTTCGCCCCCTTACACTGTTACGAGCTGCAGACATTGCGATGCATCAGGGAGGGGGAGAGTTACCTGGACACTTTGGGGGGAATTTTGCCACCCCTGGGGAGGCGGGTATGGAGGTGGGACTGCCGGGAAAATGGCAGAAACTGGGAGCGGGTACAGAACCACCGACTCGCGCAGGGACCCATCTCCTCGAGGCGGGAAGGGAATTACAGCCAACAGGTGGAAGTTTTTTAAAGGTTTTCAGCGGGCGGAGTTTGTGCAGAAAGTGGAATGCTCCACCCGTAGAGGCCCTTCTCCTGGGCAGGCGGCTGATCTGTCAAGAATTCTCTTGCTTCGCCTGCATGAAACCGGCACTTGTGAGGCCCCTACGGGGGCGTACACACCTCGTACCCACCCGTGGGGGTTGGAAAATCCGGCCCAACGTGATTAGGCAGAGTCAACATGGGTTTATGGAAGGGAAATCATGTTTGACAAATTTATTAGAGTTTTTTGAGGATGTAACTAGCAGGGTAGATAAAGGGGAACCAATGGATGCAGTATATTTGGATTTCCAAAAGGCATTCGATAAGGTGCCACATAAAAGGTTATTACACAAGATTAGGGCTCATGGGGGTGGGGGTAATATAGTAGCATGGATAGAGGATTGATTAATGGACAGAAAACACAGAGTAGGGATAAACAGATCTTTTCCAGGTTGGCAGGCTGTAACTAGTGGGGTGCCGCAAGGATCAGTGTTGGGGCCTCAGCTATTTACAATCTATATTAATGATCTGGAAGAAGGGACTGAGTGTAAAGTATCCAAGTTTGCTGATGACACAAAGCTAGGTGGGACAGTAAGCTTTGAGGAGAACACAAATGGCTCGATTTTGCCAGGCCTGAGGAGGCGGGATTGGAGGCGTGTGAGGTGGTAAATTCGCAAAAAATGGCAGGCGGGCCTGATCCCACCTCTATCCTGCCTCCGAGCAAATTTCCCAAGTGCATGTTTTCTGACCCCGTTTCCATCCCGCCTCCAAGAGGCGGGATAGGCCCTTATGGCCCTTAACAACCAGTTAAGTGCCTCTATAATCCCATTTTGAGAGGCCTTTCTGATTTTACCACTTTTCCCACGTCCTGCACGTCTCCTCTGAAACACACCAGTGAATCCTGGTGGCCTCACAAGTGGACTGCTTACTAAGAGCTGCAGCTCCACCATTAAAAAGGAGTTTTCAGCAATCATCATTTGCAGGTGGCAGAACTTTGTTGTCTCAGTTCTGGGGGAACTTTTAGCAGGCATACCCATTGTTGTGGAAGTTTGGAGCCTGACACCCATCTCCAGTGTGACCTCCTGGGAAACCCCTCTCGCCACCTTGACTGAGCACTTCCTCAACTGAGGCATATACCAAAAACGTGGGAACCATTTGACGTAAGAAAACTACTAGGCACTTGGTCTAAGCCTTAAACAAAGCTTTAATCAACTGTTTTACAACATGGAGGTCTAGTTGTGTCCTTCACTAGTTCCTGTTAAGAATGTCCTGCGCAAGCTGGGCCCGTGCCCGAGTATTTATACTCTCCCTGGACAGCGCCACCCGCAGGCTGCTCAGTTGATTCATGTCACCATTTATTTCCTTTCCTCCTGGACATCAGATTCGGATGAAGACCCGCCGCGGCAGCAGCAGAACCATGAACAACAGCACCACCAACAGCAGCAGCAACAACAGGAGTGCAAAGCTGCTGCTCACCCACCTGAAGCTGCACAGGCCAGAAGGCACCAGCGCGCGACCATATTGCTGCCCGGGATGCAAGGGACGCACTCATCTTGGCCAGATTTGCATAGCCTGCACAATCAAACCCTCGCACCTTCTTATCAGACCATCAACAATGGCCAAGAACCTACGGATTCCTATCACTCTGACCACGATACTGACAATTGCAAGTCGTCCTAAGCCCTCAATGTGGAAGTCCCAGTAGCAAAATGACACACGCCACAACTGCAACAGTTTGCCATCAGAATTTTTTATGACAATAAGCAACTGATGGCTTTTCAAAATTAAATACAACATTACACCCAAGTGACTACCCTTGTGACTACTTGTGCATTATCTTCCTTTTACACGTGCTCCTACGTGGTGCTTCTCCTGTGGCTTCAGCAGATGTGGAGGCCCCTTGCTCACTTTCTTGCTGCTCCTGCCTCGACACCTTTTGCGGGTGCCCTCTGGGGTTGCGAACCTGTGAGGGCAACCCTGCTGCTCCTGCAGCTGTGCAGGGGTTGAGACGCCGATCTCAGTTGGGTGGGCATCCTAATGGGGCTCTGATCGAGGGCTCTGTAGTGGCATGGTCGTGTGAGCGCTTGGAGAGGAGCCCCCACTTCCTTGTTGTATGCCACCAACATCCCTCTCATGGGTCAGCCCCACTTCAGAGCTAGCAAGTGGCTGGACAGCACGTTGTTGCACTGCAGGGGGGCCATGAGGACCCGTTTCTGCACTGGAAGTCCTACTCCAGAGGACTTGCATGAAGGTCTGGTTTGTTTGTTCAATAGTTGACCATTGCTCCTCAAGAGATGTCAGTCTATTCTGAACAATTACCATGTTTTCCATACCCTGGCGACTAAGCTCCTCCATGGACGTAGCCATCCTCTCCTCTACCAGAGCCATCCTCTCCTCTATCGTAGCCATCCTCTCCTCTATGGTAGCCAGCCTTACCATGGAGGTAGCCATCCTTTCCGTGGTGATGCATTCATGTGCCAACGCCTCCACAAGGGCTCTGCTCATGTTAGCGATGGACTCCTCCATTCGCTCCACACTCGCAGCGACCCTGGAGACAAAACCTGCCAGAGACTCCTGCACCTGTTCCTGGAGTTCCAGCATCGCTCTTCTTCTGGATGGACCCGGAGGCACAGGTTCGACATGCAGCGGAGCCGAGCTGGGAGCGTCCTCTCCACTGCGATGAGGACTCTCCACTGCTGTCCCTTTCTCCACCATCTGCTGATGCTCACTTGTGAGCTGTGATACACCAGGTGTCAACTCTAAATCCCGAAGGTCCCACCATGGTGTGAGTGTCTGTGCTGGTGCAGGGTGCACTTAATTCTGCTGACGGAGCGCCCTCAGAGGTTGCAGCTTCCTCTGAGGAGTCTGGAAGCTCAGGCTCTTCCTCCTGGGCAGTGGGGACGGGGGCTCTCGATAGCCCTGTGGGGGAGTAAAGGAAAGAGTTAGAGATGTGAGGTAAAGGTTGCATGCACGTTGAATTGTGTAGATGATCATAAGTCAATCTGTTAGAGCATCAGAATCATTATCAGTCACTCATGCAATGTCAATGAGAGAGATGCCAAACTATTCTGTCACCAGCTTGCTGTGATGCGCCCGCCTGTCCGTCCCCAACGTGGGAATCCTCCTCGATCCCGGCAATTTCCAGGGCCACCTCCTCTGCGGCGGTGAGCTGGGCTACTGAGGGTGGCCCTCCTCCTGTCCTCACTCTTTCCCTCTTATTGTGGGCTCTCTTTTCCTGCAATGAGGGACAGAAGTGGAGTTTGAGTGAGAATGAAGGAGTGAGTGTAGAGATGCTTAGAAGGAGACAAAGGGCCCTCCCTGTGTGTTGTAAGTTGTTGTCATTGCGTCACAGTGATAGGGAGTGTGAGGGCTGCATGGGCAGATAGTAAGTGAATGTGACCATAGAGAGAGGGAATGGGTAAGGGTGCAGGGATGTCAGTGTCAAGTGGGAAGTGGAGGAAGAGGTTGGCAAAGCAGAGTGCTGGTGAGGAGAGGCGATGGGGATGAGATTGAGGGTGATGAGAAAGTTAAACTCACTTTTCCTGTGCAGAGAAAGTCATGAAACCTCTTCCTGCACTGCTGCCAGGTTCTGCGGCACATAGAGATGGCATTGACCTCCTGGGCCACTTGCAGCCACACAGCTTTAGTCTGTTGTGGTGGCTTTTTTCTCCCTGACGAAGGGAAGAGCACCTCCTTATTAGATCTTGCTCCCTGCACCAGAGCTTGAAGAGAGGGCTCATCAAAGCGAGGTGCACACTTTTGCTTGCTGGTGGACATGGTCGGTAAATGAAGTCCTTCATACAATGTCCAAAACGTTACCAGTCTCCAGAAGAAGCAAGGCTGCTTGCAGGCCTTAAATCCAGCAGCACTGATGATGTCATTGGAGGTGACTTTCAGGATGGAAAGACTAATTGGGCTAGGGGTTCCCACATGCTGGAAATCAAGTGCCCAATTAGGGGAAAATCGCACTTTTTTCCCACTTCACATCGGAGTCGGGGTCCTGACATAAAAACCACCTGACACGCCTCAGCCCGAGCCCAATGGCAAAATTGAGCCCAATGAGTCTGCAAAGGGATATAGAGAGACTAAGTGAGTGGGCAGTAAGGTGGCAGATGGAGTATAATGTAGGGAAATGTGAGGTTATTCTCTTTGGTAGGAAGAATAGAAAACAATATTTTTTAAATGGTGAGAAACTTTCAAATGTTGGTGTTCAGAGAGATTTGGGTGTCCTCATGCAAGAAACACAGAAAGCTAGCATGCAGGTACAGCAAGCAATAAGGAAGGCAAATGGCACCTTGGCCTTTATTGCAAGGGGGTTGGAGTATAAGAGTAATGATGTCTTGCTACAATTGTACAGGGTCTTGGTGAGACCACACCTGGAGTACTGTGCACAGTTTTGGTCTCCTTATCTAAGGAAGGATATACTTGCCTTGGAGGCAGTGCAACAAAGGTTCACTAGATTGATTCCCGGGATGAGAGGGCTGTCCTATGATCAGATTGTGTAGAGTGGGCCTATACTCTCTGGAGTTTCGAAGAATGAGAGATGATCTCATTGAAACATACAAGATTCTGAAGGGGATTGACAGGGTAGATGCTGATAGGTTGTTTCCCCTGGCTGGAGTGTCTAGAACTGGGGAACATAGTCTCAGGATAAAGGGTAGGCCATTTAAGACTGAGGTGAGGAAGAATTGCTTCACTCAGAGGGATGTGAATCTTTTGAATTCTCTGCCCCAGAGGGCTGTGAATGCTGAGTCTTTGAGTACATTCAAGGCTGAGATAGATTTTTGGATTCTAGGGGAATCAAGGGATATGGAGATCGGGCGTGAAAGTGGAGTTGAGGTCGATGATCAGCCATGATCTTATTAAATGGCAGAGCAGGCTCGAGGGGCCGTATGGCCTACTCCTGCTCTTATTTCTTACCCAGTGAAAGAAACAGTGAGCAGATTAATGTGGTGGAGTTTGCCTCTCCTGTACCAGACCTTTTTATTCAGGTAGTATTCTCATTTATTTATGACACCACTTTGTCAACCATTCATTTACACAGTTCATTTTATTAGTGAATCTCCTTTCCCAGACACTGGAAATACACCAGAGAGCATTCATTTACATCCACTATCATAGAGTTTTGAGGTAATCCTCATCTAATGTGCATTTTAAATCCCCTCGATTATTTATCCCTATGTTGGTGACCCCTACATAGATTACCACCACATGACTTGCCCCATACTCCTTCAATACGCTTCACGCTATCACAGAGCAAACACTGAGAATTGTGATGTCAAGCACACCATATTTTTTTTCATCTAGCTTAAATATATTTATTTTCTGTGGTTCCCAATTGAGATTTTTATATTTTTCTTTCGTATTTTTACCCTCTTTTGAAAAAGCCCCATAGAAACATTGAAAATCTCCAAGGAATTTTTTTTCAACAATAATAAGCCAAAACATGGAATTCTAACTGTACTTAAACAGGTATAGAATCGTAGAAGTTTACGGCACAGAAGGAGGCCATTCGGCCCATCGTGTCTGTGCCAGGAAAGGTAGGAGATGTACTTCCTGGGTCACGGAGCTCCAGGTTGGTAGAGAGGAACAGCACCATCACAATCAGTGGAGCTCCCCCACCCCACCCCATCTCCCATTGCTGATATCACCCAAATCACCTGGAAGCAAGAAGACCTAATAGTGGGTCTCTACGGAGGCAAAAAAAAAGATCGGAAAATAAAATACAACGCTTATTTTATCTCAATTTTTTCCCCCCACATAGACAATGGCAGAAGTCATTTGAACAAAGAGTACTCCCCCCAGACTTTCATTCTCTTATAATTTAAATTTATTGAACACTTTTTTAATAACTGTACAGGGAATTCACTCATTCATGGAACCAATCAGCCATTTCAGTCAACTGCCGTGCATTTTAATTTATGAAAGCTTTTCTGCAAAATGTTTGACAAAATTATAGGCGGAGACAATTCAAATAAAAATCTCTCTTGCGTTTCCAGAAATTTCTAATCCGATGCAAGGTTTGCTCATTCAAATTTAAATATATATTTGCATACCTTACCGAATCAAAACATCTCAAAGCACTTCATGCAAGGAATCACTTGATAAATGCACTGACTATTGTTATGTTGGTAAACATTATAGCAGTCTATACTTGGAGGATCCAACAATAGTAACTGGCATTTATATAGTGCCTTTAATGTAGAAAAACATTCTAAAGCACTTCACAGAGGTGAAATCAGACAAAAATGGAGGAGATATTAGGGAGGGTGTCTAAAATGTTGGTCAAAGATGTGGGTTTCAAAGAGAGTCCTAAAGGAGGAGAAGGAGCTGGAGAGGCAGAGGGGCTTTGGGAGGGACATCTAGAGCGCAAGGCCTATACTGCTGAAGGTATGACCAACAATGGTGGGGCAAAAGGAGGGAGGCATGCCTAAGAGTTGGAAGAGTTGGAGGAATGGAGAGTTCTGTGGGGGGGGGGGGTGCGGGGTTGTAGGGCTGGGAGAGGTTACAGAAATAGGGAAAGGCAAGACCATGAAGGGATTTAAACACGAGGATGAGTATTTTAAATTGGAGACGTTAGGGGACTATGAACCAATGTAGATCAGCAAAAATAGGAGTGATGGGTGAACAGGCCAAGGTGCAGGATAGTATATAGGGAGAAGAGTTTTGGATGGTTGAAGTTTTCAGAATGCAGAGGATGGGAGGCCAGCCAGAAGAGCAAAAGAATGGCCAAGTCTAGAGGTAACAAAGGTACGAATGAGACTTTCATCATCAGATGGTCTGAGGCAGGAGTGGAGGCGGGCGATGTTAGGGAGGTGGCAGTAGTCAGTCTTTATGACAATGAGGTTAATGACCGATCAGTCTGTTTATCTTTGGTGCTTGTGCTAGTTGATAATTCTCTACTTTTCTTTAATAGTGGCACATGAGAAACATTCGCATGAACATCCACAACAGGTAAAAATTATTTCAACAACAGTTTGTATTTTTATAGCAATTTTAACGTAGTTAAACGCCCCAACATGCTTCACAAGTTCGTTATCAAATAAAATTTTACACCAAGCCACATAAAGAGATATTAGAACAGATGAGAGGTAGGGCTTAAGGAGATTCTTAATAGAAGAGAGAGAGGTAGCAAGGCGGAAAGGTTTAGGGAGGGAATTCCAGAGCTTAGGGTCTAGGCAGCTGAAGGCATGATTGTCAATGGTGACGTGATTAAAATGGGGGATGCACAAGAGACAAGAATTAGACGAGCACTGAGATCTCGGGGGGTGGTAGAGTTGGAGGATGTTACAGAGATATGGAGGGGCAAGACCATGGAGGGATTTGAAAACAAGGATAAGAATTTTAAAATCGAGGCATTGCCAGACCGGGAGCCAATGTAGGTCAGTGAGCATCTTATTCAAAGGATGGCATCTCCATGAACATGCACTGGAGTGTCAGCCTAAATTATGAGCTCAGACCCTGGCATGGCCAAAATTAAAACCTTCTGATCCAGACATGAGGTGTGAACAACTGAGCACAACTGATCGATAGTGGCTCAGAATTAGCCAGGTTTTGAGGTACTCTGCTGTCCTCTGGTGTGAAAGATTTTCTTCACCCTTTTACAATAACGTTCAAACCACTGCACTTTCCAAGACAGCAGTGAATTGGTTTACTGCTGAGAAGTCAACCATTTTATAACAAGTCAAGACCATGAAGAATTAAGATGAATGGGAAATCTAATCAAAGTGGTTCAGCTCAAGCTGCTTTAAATGTATAAAACAGCCAGGCAAGCCTGAGGTGACCTTTCTAAATACCAACACAACTGCTGTGATCTAGCTTTTGTTTTCCTAGATTTTTTAACCTATTAAAGTGGGCACATTAGTGTGGCTGAGCTCAGTGTGTACATTTGTTACAGACAGCAGCCAGAGCACTGTTGCTTTCAGTTGCAATATATTGAAAAAGGGGGAAAAAATGCAAGGATTAAGGACTTTGGGGGGAAATTTGGCTCGCACCCCCTTTGGGGAGATAACTTCACTACTTAGTTAAGGTTGATGATCAGCCAAGATCTTATTAAATGGCGGAGCAGGCTCGAGAGGCTGTATGGCCTGCTCCTGTTCCTATTTCTTATGTTCTTTTAAGGCTGAGGAGGGATAGCTTATCACAGTCACAGTCACAAAGAATGTTATTTGTGACATTGATAAGGGCCGTTTTAGTACTGTGACAGGAGCAGAAGCCTGATTGGAGGGATTCAAACATCAAAAATCAACCATGATCTTACTGAATAGCTCGAATGGCCTTGTGGCCGACTCGTGCACCTAACTTTTATGTTCTTATGTACGGTGTGCGCGAGCCCTTGAGAACGGTCCCCGGCCATCAGTTGAGGGAGGGGGAGGACTCTATCTACGGGGGGGGGGGGGGGTCCCCAAGTCAAAGAGCCAATTTTTCCTTTCTCTCCCAGCTTCAGATTCTTGCTTCCTGCTTACTCCCAACCCACACCCTCCCACAAATGTGACAAGACTATACTTCCCCCAGTCGCTCATTCCCAGACAGACACCAGATCATTGATAGAGCTATGATGGATTTGGATCCCAGAATCTGCCTCCAGGTCTCCGCAAAAGGAAAAACATAGAGAATGTAAAGAAAGAAGGAAAATGGCAGAGATACAGGGATAGAAATTTGACCTCGTTGGGCCCCTTTCACGGGCGTCAAACGGATGCAACAAGGCCTAAATTAGGGGACTAACGCTCTGCGCCCCATGGCTGCCTGAAGACGTCTGACTCAAAATTGGATCTGTCCATTCTTCAGGCATCCCTAGTAGCCAGCTAAACAGGTGTTAGATAAGGGATCTGAATGAGTGGTCCTTCTGCCTGTTTTAGATCCCCTCACAAAAATTAGGTTGTGATGGGTAGTGCAGGCGTCGGGCCTTCTCCACTCAGGATTCTTCAGTGGCCACTGTGGCCCTGATAGCGGCCGCTAACTAAAGGCAAGTCTTTTTAAGAAATTTATTTTTTAATCTTCCTGTGGAGCCAGGAGGAACAGGAATGCTGCTCTTGGCTCAATGGTACTCCAGACAGCCACAGACAACCGTGTTGGGGCCTCACCCCCCGCTGTCCTACCTCCCCCTTCCTGGCATTTAACATAGGTTGCTGCCGGCAAGACAGGTAGCCTGAAATTATTGGCTGCACAAGGAGGAGCTGACTATGGAGGCATGACAGGCACCAATAGGTTGCCCACATCCTTTCAATGAGGCCCAAGGCTCAATTTTGGGTCGGCCTTAGGCCTCCCGGTCAGGGCACAAATTGCAGCTGCATCGCAGCCTTCATACTCGAAACAGGGCACCAACGAATCTCCACCCCACAGGATGAAGAGAAAGGAAAGAAACAGACAATGAGAGAGAGAGAAAAAAGTAGAAAACATACAGAAGAGAGGAGATAAAGACTGTAAGGCTCGCAAAATTATACAGATTCCCCCAAAGTAAGAAAGAAGAGATATTGGACCGTTTGAAATAATATTGGGCCAAAGGGGACATAAAATCAAAACCGCAGGAAGATTTGGCTAGTTTAAAAGGCATGTTCAGGCCTATGGAGAAGCTGCAACAAAAGGAATGGGTTGGACATGGTGGGACAAACAGTTTGAGTATTGGAAAAGGGGCCAGATTGTCTGAGAATGTTCTGGGCCATCCCAGTCATTCTACATAAAGACAATAAGCCCACGAAAAAGACTGTTCCCGCCAAAACTTGCAGGGTCACCAAGAGCATGAATAATACAATACATGCCAACAACCAACAAAAGAGAACCTGACCCCAGCAAGAGAAAACAATCAAACAACAGTTTAAAACCACTCAGAAAGATTTCCAAAACACTTTAAACTGATTTTGAAGCAATCCCGCGACCAGTTAAAAGCCAATTAAAAATAAATGGGACCATCCCTGAAACTCGATGAGAATTTAAACATAATAAAATTAACGAGCCCGCCAAGATTAACAAAGGACCAGAGGAGATTTGATGGTCAGATAAGCCAGGCCTCAAAACAGTATAATTGAGGCCTGCTTGTTCAGTTGAAACAGATCAGTTGGAACGAGCAGTTGAGAAAGAAAACAGGTTCAAGTTCAGTACAGGAGAAAGTATGGTTCAGAAAAAGTATCATCATCACCGTACTTAGTCGGAGAATCGGAGACTTGAGGAAAGAAGAACGAAAGGGAAGGAAAAGGAAATCGCGGCAACCAAAGGCCTCAAGACACCAACAACTAACAATATTACCGCCAACTAGGTAATGTTGGGCCACCGCGACCAACAAGAAACCAACCAACAAGAAGTCGAAAATTCACAAACTTGTTTCCACTCTACAAGCTAGTCTGACATACCCCTGGGTAAAATTTGACACAAAAGACTCTTAAAAACTATACCTAACCAAAGAAAATTGGGTACTTACCCGATAAATCCAACTACGCATCCAACCGCATCAGCGGACAAGCGAAGACTGAAAACCCAACGCAGATGCAGTCTTCCACCACGTCCGGGGTACGGCAGGCCCCAACTGCCACAACTAAAGAGAACCCCAAAATCGCGAACCTCTACAATCTGTCAAGAAAGTTGTTTGGTGAGCATTTCCTGGTCCTCTGGAATTCAACCTAGTTAGGATAGTGGGATTGGGAGGGTAAGGTATTTTGTCTGTTGTAATTCTCCCTCGCATATTCCTAAGTGTTCCCCCTTTTAGAGTATAAGATTTATTGTATTGTATATTTTCCTGTCTCAAAAATAAAAATCTCAATTCTTTTGACCAACTCAGGTGTCTGTTGCAATTTCATTACAACCCCCAAATAAGTCCAAAGTCCAGAACCAAGGGAGTGGGAGCGATTCGAACCGCTCAGGGAGTCAGAGGTGAAGCTGACCACAGACACCACCCCTTACAAGACAAAGACTTACACAAAGGGAGCCAGAATAAGAAATAGTGGTGGAGTGTAGAAGAGGCAGAGAGGTAGCGAGAGATACAGATGGAAAGACTGAAATACCAAATGAATAACAGCAAAAAGGAAAAAGCTAGTTAGAGAGAGAGAAGTACAGTAATTCCTTTTCTAATTTTTGTCCATGCACAAGTTCAATTATATTATAGTTGTATGTCATGCATTAGATGATATAACTATTATAAAATGGCATATTATCTCATTTATTGTGAGATCTGTTAGACTATTATTAAAATGAGTCTGACAGTCACTAAGGGCTGGATTTTACCAGCCCCGAGGAGGCGGGGGAAAATCCCCCAAAATGGGAGCGTATCCCAAACCCACTCCCAACCCGCCTCCAACCAATCTTCCCAGGAGTTAGGTCCCCGATTTGTGCAGGGTCCTGACTCCTAGTGGCGGGAAGAGGATTACAGCCACTTAACTGCCTATTAACAGGTAGCTAACAGGCAGTTAAGAGGCTTTTTCCCATTTTGAGCCTTCTGCTGCAGGCTTCCTGACATCGGGGAACCCCGCCAGGGTAAGTGAGGTGTGCTGTGGGTGGACTGTAATTTTTGTGTATATATGACAGTTGCAGAAGGGGTTTAAAGGATTCAATGGGACACTGGTGAGTATCAGAGATAAGGAAAAGTTATGAAAGTAATTTTTATTGTGATTAGATGTTTCTGCAGGTGACAAGCTGTGAAGTGTTTGTGTAGCCTCATTTCATTGGGAGAAGTGACAGATGGCTTCTGCAATCTCAGCTGCAGCTGCTATCTGTTTTATCCTAAGGAGAGAGTAATTGGAGAGTCTGGGTGCAAGGGCTCACCTTTGGACAGTGACTGTCAGTGTTTGACAGCAGCTCAATGCTGTCAAACACTGTCAAATCATCTGTCAAACAAGTGTGGTGCATATTATAAAGTATGTGTCTATACTTAATCCAATAATGAAGAGACAGCTTGGAAGAGTCAACGTAGGTCTTTACTTAATACCAACAGGCGGGAACTGAGGGGAAATCAGTACCCACATTACTATTTATACCCCTATGGCCAGGGGTGGTACTACGGTATCACTACGCCCTACAAAGTAGTGCTGCCCTGGCCATAGGTTTAAAGCAACATACCTATTACATACACAACACATATGCCTTTAAGAAAACCGGCAGATGAAGCGTCATCAACTGACATAATCTGACACTGGCTTTTCCTTAATTGGCCAGCAAACCCGCAGGGCGGGCTTAACAAGGCCAATCAGGGCAAAATAGCATCAGGTTGTCAGATGTCGTTGGGGGCGGGACTGGAATCCCGAAAACCAGCAGTCCCGCCTCAAACTCGGCCTTCCAGGTAAGATTCCGCCCTATGGGCAGGATTTTCATTCAGGAGTCGGGTGGGAGGCGGGACTACAACTTTCGGGGTTGTAGTCCCGCCTCCATCGAGATGCGGCCAATCCACGCGATTTTAACTTGATTGACATTGTTGAGCCCGCCCAGCGGGCTCAGCAGGCCAATTAAGGGCTACCCGGCAACAGGTGACGTCACAGACTGATATTTCATCTGTCAAGAGGTTTTGAAAGCTTTCAAACACTGACAGTCTTACTTCTAACCTGAGTCTTTCTCTGCACTCAGCTAGAAATCTCTCCTGCAAAGGAAGCTGAAGGCTGTCACTTTTGACAGTTCACAGCCATTCTGCTTTCTGTGCCAGTGAGATGAGGGACTCCTGGGACCTAAAGGAAGGAAGGCTGAAAAGGTAAGAAAAGGTCATTTAAACTTCTTTAATCACTTTAGACACACCAAACACACTTACCTTTGCACTCATGCACACATCACTCATCTGAACACCGACATCTCGACCCCTCCAAGTCCTTCAACCCGACAGCCCGCCTCCTCTAACTTGACGTGGTTTGGAGCCATCGGGAATCCCACACTTCAACCTTAAAAATAGGGATTAGGCTAAAAGCTGCCTGTTAACAGGCAGTTAATTGGCACTAATCCCTTCCCGCCTCGGATAGGCAGGTCTCAGTGCAGGGCGGGTACCCGCCTCCTTTGAAACTGGCATGGAGGTGGGTTTGGGTGCGGGATGGGGTTGGGACCCCCGATTTCAGGATTTTAACCCCCCACACGCCTCCAATCCCGACTCCACGGCCCAATGAAAATCCTGCCCTATGAGTCTATTGTAAAGCATCTTTAAAGCATTGGGAAAGGACCACCAAGCTTGTTCTGATCATTCTGAACCTGAGCTAAAACCTGGTGTCTGTCTTCCAGAGGATCCCCTTCACCTCTCAGTTCATACTGTACTCTGGATCCAAGCCTGAAATTCTTCAGGGAAGTATCCAAGAATTATTTTTCTGTTTATTTGTTCCTGGAATGTGGCCATCACTGGCAAGGTCAGTATTTATTGCCCATCCCTAATTGCCCTTGCGAAGGTGATGGTGAGCCGCCTTCTTGAACCACTATAGTCCGTGTGGTGAAGGTACTCCCACAGTGTTGTTAGGGAGGGAGTTCCAGGATTTTGAACCAGTGACGATGAAGGAATGGATATATATTTCCAAGTCAGGACGTTGTGTGACTTGGAGTGGAACTTGGATGGTGTTTCCATGTAACCCTTGTCCTTGTAGTGGAAGAGTTTGCGGGTTTGGGAGGTGCTGCCGAAGAAGCCTTGGCGAATTGCTGAGTGCATCTTGTAGATGGTACACACTGCAGCCACAGTACACCAGTGGTGGAGGGAGTGAAGTTTAAGATGGTGGACGGGGTGCCAATCAAGTGGGCTGCTTTGTCCTGGATGGTGTCGAGCTTCTTGAGTGTTATTGGAACTGCACTCATCCAGGCAAGTGGAGAGTATTCCATCACACTCCTGAGTTGTGCCTTGTAGATGGTGGAAAGGCTTTGGAGAGTCAGAAGGTGAGACACTTGCTGCAGAATACCCAGCCTCTGACCTGTTCTTGTAGCCACAGTATTTATGTGGCCAGTTAACTTTCTGGTCAATGGTGACCCCCCAGGATGTTGATGTTGGGGGATTCGGCGATGGTAATGGCCATTGAATGTCAACGGGTGGTGGTAAGACTCTTGCTTGTTGGGGAGAGGGAGGGGAAGAAGCTGGAATAACCTTCATAAAATAAGAAGTCACACAACACCAGGTTATAGTCCAACAGTTTTATTTGAAATCACAAGCTTTTGTTTTGTTTTTTGTTTTTCATACAGACCCCAGCATCTGCAACATTTTACCCCTTGTGACCCCACCTCATTGTTCTTTGATGTAATGTTTTCCTGACTGACCTGTTTGAACACCATTCACACCTTTGATTGCTGTGATTATCTCTCTGCCGAGGTGTGATAAATGGCAGTTAGAAAGATTACCTGTAATCATCTGGCATTATTCTCTGACTATATAATCTGTGTCTATAGGCATCTCTCCACTTCGCCTGACGAAGGAGCAGTGCTCCGAAAGCTTGTGATTTCAAATAAAACTGTTGGACTATAACCTGGTGTTGTGTGACTTCTTACATTTGTCCACCCCAGTCCAACACCGGCATCTCCACACCATTCATAAAATAAGTGGGAGTCAAGTTAGATCAGAGAAGGAGTCAATTTATAAAGCAGAAACTTGTTTTATCAATTGGAAAGAGTTATTAAGTAGACAACAACTGAAGCAAAGTAAATAAACACCTGACCAAAACCCACCCGTTTTTGGGGGTTAAAATTTCCCTCAATGTTCCCTAAATTAACAAAACTGTGTGATCTACCCTCTCAGCTCAGATTAATAATTCTCAATGGTTATAGCAGATCCTACTTAAGGTCTGCCAACAATAGTTGAAACCACAGCTACAGCACGAAGCTTGCATTAATTTGAGTCCGTCCTTTAAAAAACAAAATGTGTGCGTTGTAACAATAATGGAAAAAAGTTTTACCTCAAAACAATTATGTAAAACATTGCTTTTGCCTCATTTTCCTCGAAGCGAAGATAGCTCACAATTCCCTCAGTATCAAAAAAAAACCCAAAAAGCAACCGACATCTAATATTTTATTCTGCTTGGCGGCTTGAGGATGTCATTACGATGACACACAATACTCTTCTGCAGCAACGTGATAAGATAATACATAAAAGCTCTCCATATTTAATCCATCATGCAAGACACAATGATTAAGTAATTTTACAGTTGATAAAATTATTGAAATCCACCATCAACCCCACATTTCCCTCGTTGGATTTTTTTGAACTATGGTCCTATTGCGAAGGAAAGATCATTAATTCTGTCTTTTAAATGTCACCATCTAAAACAAAGGACGCTCTTATCAACGGTAAGGTGCCATAAAATTACAGCAAGGAAATAAAAGAAAGGCAAATGAAGACCTTGCAAGCAGCCAGTCAGGTGTGAATGTCTTCCCCGCTCGTCAGATGTTTCTAAATTAGGGGCAGTGTTATCTTTAAAAGAGAAGCAATTTAAGCAGGAAGGAAATTTTAGGTGGAATCTTGTTTAAAAGAAGGCGTGAGTTCACACTTACTGAAGGATGCAGTAAATATAATTTTAAATTGACAGTTAATTTAATAATCCAGCTCTGATTTTGAACTGTTGGAAATGGTAAGTACGAATAAACACCATAATACTGTATCAGCTTTCTTCTTAACTGTTCATTTTGAGAGGTTATTTCTCTCCTTTGGGGTGCGAAGGGGGTTTGACTTCTCAGGCTCTTCAGACAGACTGATCATCAGATTATCATTTACCTCATTGCTTTTGTGGGATTTTGTGCACAAAAGGGCTGCCACATATGATTGCATAACAGTCGTTGCATTTTAGAGTAATTTATCGTGTGAGATATGATAAACTGCTTCATCCCATTGACGAAAGAAAGAATATCAAATTTGTTCTGCCTCCATGTTGATGTTTATTGCAGTTTTGAGGTTGTTTTTGCTTATGTATCCTAATTACGTTATTACACTTCTATCCTCTCTGCCTCCAGAAATGTAAACATAGGAGGAATAAGAAAGCGTGCAATAAGTAACACCATTCGGCCCATCAAGTCTGATCTTTCCACAGGCTATAAGCAATCTACCTTATTAAGGATTCTATTCCATTATCTGAAGGAAGGTTCTACATAACTACACAATGATCCCCAAAGATAATGAAGTGAAGCTCCAGAACGTATATCCCACATCTTCATCCCTGCCCAGTTGCTTTGCACAGGTGAACCCATCCTCAAAAAAAACCCTTTATGTTCCATGGGGTAAAAACAGACAGTGCTGGAAACACTCGGCAGCTCAGGCAGCATCTGTGGAGAGAGAAACAGAGTTAACGAGGTTGATGACCTCCCATCAGGTTTCCAGCATCTGCAGTATTTGGTTTTTGTATGAATGTTCCATGGGGTATTTGATCATCTCAGTCTATACGCACCCCAAATGGTCTGATGAATGGGTTACCCCAGAATTGTTAACTGGTTCACAGATCTTCCCTTTGTTCTTTCCTCCCCTCCCCCCTTTCCCTGCCCCAAACTTGACCTGAAACGTTGACTCCGTCTCTCTCTCCTCGATGCTGCCTGGCCTGCTGAGTGTTTTCGGCATTTTCTGTTGTTGTTAACTGGTGTGTTCCCGCCACAGATGCTGCCTGACCTGCTGAGTGTTTCCAGCATCTTCTGCTTTTGTTTCAGATTTCCAGCATTTACAGGCTTACTTTTGGAAGATATTTATTCCCTTTTGAAGGAGTTAAATGAAATAGTTAGGGATTATTTAAATATGTAATCTGCATGTTCCAAAATATTGAAAAGCAAAGTAGCTGGAGGATAGTAGGATGCACCTTTTTGGTCACTGAGATCAGTGGTGAGGAGTGGAACAGGCAAAAGGACACTGGAAAATTCAGCGGAGATCCTGGTTGCTGGATCTGCACCACTTAGCGGATTTACCAGCAAGCCTTTTAGAGCAGCAGTAGGATCTCACTGAACAGGAGTCATAACTTCATTTAAATATTACAATGCCTTTAAATGAAGCCTCGTATTATTTTCTGTCCATTTAGGCTCGGATTGAACTGGGTATTCTCTTTACAATCTGTGTCAGCTGTGGCTCAGTTGGTAGCACCCTCGCCTCTGAGCCAAAAGGTTGTGGGTTCATAGTCCCACTCCAGGGACTTGAGCACATAAAGCTAGGCTGACACCCCAGTCCAGTGCAGTGCTGAGGGAGCGCTGCACTGTCGGAGGTGCAGTCTTTCAGATGAGGCGTTAAACCGAGGCCCCGTCTGCTCTCTCAGGTGGACATAAAAGATTCCATGGCACTGTTTCGAAGAAGAGCAGGGGAGTTATCCCCAGTGTCCTGGCCAATATTTATCCCTCAACCAACATAACAAAAACAGATTGGCCCAGATATTCTGATCGCAGGCCTCCCGCGGGCGGAGGACTGCGATCTGGAAAAATCTGCGCCCTTACCTGAGGGCTCAGTTCCGATGCTGGGCCTCTTCAAACTGCCGGTGCGCAGGGCCCACGTATCCCAGAGGCGCAGGCGGTTCGCAGCGTCCCTGGGATCATGTGGGCCATGGGGAGACAATCACAGAAGGGAATCTCCTTTCATACATTTGACAGGAAGACCTGTCAAATATATGAATGGAAATCACCCCCAAAACATAGTAAAACTTTAAATAAATTTAACAAAAAAATCACATTTTTAAAATTACTTGAAAGTACAAATAAATTAACTATTTTAAACAAAACTTTAAATTTTTGAAAACAATAATTAATTTTTTTTACGGGGCTAAAAATAAACTTACTTTTTTTAAAGTATTTTTAAATGATAAATCAGTGGAATTTTTTTTACTTTTTTCAACTCTTATCCTGGTAAAAGCAGGTTGTTCTGGACCGATGGACATTATGTGACATTCTGGACATTTTTACATGCAATAGCACCCTCTGGTGGCGGTTATTGTGTTAACAGTTTGTATACTGGAAAGGTCATCTGATCTTTCTTCCTGTGTGAGGTCATTTGACCTTTGTTCCTTTCTTCCTGTGTGAGGTCATTTGACCTTTGTTCCTTTCTTCCTGTGAGAGGTCATTTGACCTTCCTACCTTTCTTCCTGTTGACCCCAGGAAGCAGTTTTGCCAGGAAGAACCTGACTTGAGTAATGGAGAATTTGCTATGAGAGGTTCCATTTACAATCCAAAGTAATCTGATTTCATATGTTAGGCCAAGCGCAATATCTGTGAGTATCTTTGTTCCTTAGCATAATAGCAATGTTGTCAGAGTAATATTTTGATAATACTATGTTTATAAAAGGTTAATATTTAATAGTTACAGAAGTTAGTTCAAATGTTAGTTAGTTATACAATTAGTCTATTCTACTGTTGTAAATATGTTTATATCTTGTGTAATATCGAATGTGTAGTACTCAGTTTATGTACAAAACATACTTTGTCTTTGTTTACAGTTTCACAAATTTGTTCAAGTAAAAGCTTCAAAACAGCAACCGCTTCAGGAAGAATTATTTGGAATGAGTGTTTAACTTGCTGGATAGCTAGATAGGAGCACGTCTAGCGCGGCCAGTACACAGGTCTTACGCCTGCTTTTACCAGGCGCAAGAATTGTAAGGGTTTCCTGCAGGCGAAGGTTCTCCAGAAAGCGGAACTATCCACCCGCAGAGGCCCTTCCCCAGGGCAGCCAGAGAATCTGTCAAGAGCATTCTTGACAGATCGGAAATGCTGGTTTCCAGCGCATGCGCAGTGCATGCCTGAAAGCGGCATTTCCGATGTCCCTACGGGTGGGTACACAGCCCGTACACACCCGTAGGGATCGGAATATCCGTCCCATTATCTGGTCATTATCACATTGCTGTTTGTGAGAGCTTGCTGTGTGCAAATTGGCTGCCACGTTTCCCACATTACAACAGTGACTCCACTCAAAAAGTACTTCATTGACTGTAAAGCGCTTTGAGACATCCAGTGATCGTGAAAGGCCCGATATAAATGCAAGTCTTTCTTTTTTTCTTTTGGAGTAGGCCTAAAAGGAAGCTAGGTGAGCTATTAAGGTCTGAGGCGGGTCAGATGCTTTTAGCCATTTTTTTGTTTTCTTTTTGCGGTACATTTTTTAGTTCAGGCTTAGGTCATTCATTTTTGTTGCCGTTGCTATTAGAAGTTTTTAAAAATATTTTTTTCCCCTCACAGTAAAGTGGCCAAATATTGTCCGCAAATTCATCAGGAAGCTCACTATCACTGAAGTTTATATAAGATTTTAGCAGAACAAGGTGAACTGGGAAAAGAGGGAAGATGAAAAAGGTAGCTCTTACAAGTTTCAGCGGGGCTTAGGGAGCGAGGCTCACTGGTGTGATGACGTTTGGTTTTGAAGCATCCCAATTCAGCTTTTCCTGGTTGAAATTGTACAAGGTCATCTTGTCACAGCTCACTAATAGCAATCACTCACGGTCAGTGACACTAATAGCAGACTTGATGCATAGCTTTCAAACTAAATGAGAGAAGGGGAGCTGATGGCACAATGCAGTCAGAGCTAATGTTCTTATTCCTCTTTAATTTTAGCCTTTTCTCTCCTAACTGTACTGATTATTGCTGGATACACTTCAACAGCTGCTGCCAGCTCTTCAGGGCCTTGTCTAAGTGGCTGTTCTTCTTCGGAGTTGCTGAACAGTGAGCATCAGGAAGGTTACCTGACTGTGGGTGGCATCACAGTCCAATCCTGTTGCCCTCAGCAATTCCAAGCACATTCATCGCTGAGCAGGGGCCACTGGATAGTGATCGGGAATGGAACATTTTCCTGAGGTCAGGGACACCGAGACCAAATGCAGCAACCCTGCTGCCACTTCCACTGAGATCAGCTAACTCAACACAGGCCAGGGATCCTCATAGTCTGTATTGCGCACTGTCACAGTAGGGCCAATGGAGAAACAAAGGTTTGTCTTTCTACCAAGGGCCTCTTTCTTATTTCCAGCCTGTGGAAGAATCCCAACAAAATTCAGAACCAGAAATGTAACATTTTGCTATAACTGTGTGGGTGACTGCTGCTCTAGTATTTCTGGACTGTGTTTAAAGTGCCACCTTGTGAGACAGGTTACCTAGTTTATAAATAGAGGGCTGCAAGATGAAATGCAAACCATAAACAAAATCCTTCAGTTGATTTTTTTCTTTTCTCCAATTTTTCTCTCTTACAGGTGTTGACTCCTTGGTAGAAAAAAATTGTATGGGGGCCAGCCACCCATCCAGTGTCTCATTCAAGTGACAATTGCTTGTGTCTGAGCCTTAGAAAGTGTTGACAGAATGCTTGACTAGAAGAGGGATCGTATCCCGTACTTCCAGAAGGATTGTTGGATAGTGACCGAGCAGGGACTATGGTGGCTCTGAGTTATCAGATCAACTGTTACCTTTCCTGGCCTGTGCGGTTCAGCTACTCACTGGATAAGTCCATGAGCCAATGTGGGAGCCCTCGAAAATCGATTTTACTTGATGACTCGAGTTAAATATGATAGTTTTTACTAATCTAGGATCGACAGGGAAAGATACAAATGGACAGATAATGTTTTATAACATTCAGGGATTAATTCAAAGTAAAGTCTCCTTTAAGGACAAAGGGTAGGATGAAGACCTCTGGTATTAGCCTATGCACTGGCCTTATGATTCAATCATACTGCTCAGCAATCGTATTTCTGGCTCAGAGCATGTGGTGCAAACAGAACAATTCCTCCCAACAATCGATTGGAACATGTTGTGTTTACAACTTAAGTACTTCAACAGATGGCAGGTATTGTACCCACTCGACGTTATTGATCCCCATCTTCAAGGGCAGCAACAAGGTCACAGCTAAGTTGATGTCAGCAGGAACAGTGGTGTCAACACTAAAAGAGAGCAGCCGCTGTCTTGTAAGCATTTCCAGCAGATTCCAGTCAAACCCAAACAAATACCTGTCAAAAAACCCGATTCTTCCTGCATTTATTATTGATGAATATTCTCATTCTATTACTTTTACCTTCTGACCTTCTGTTGTAACAACTGGAAGACTGTAGTTTTGATTGATGTCTACACACAATGGCGTTTCCCAGTGAAGATCACTGAACAGCAACAATTGATGGGGTGGAACTGTTTTCTCTTCTGGCCTGTATTAACTTAATAACTGGTTTACTTTAACTACAAACATCTGAAGGAAAATTAATTTATATGAAGAGACCAAGTCAGTGACACTAAGGGGGAAAAATTCGTTAGCGACCATTTTTGGTTGCTAGCATCGCCTGGGTGCTAAATTTAGTGCCCGGCAAAAAATAGCGCCGGCAATCGCTGACTTCAGCTAATTTAAGCACTCCACTTCCTTCTTAGAGTGCTAACCCCGAATATCGGGGTTGTGCGTTCTGCAGCTGGGCCACATAGCACTGCCGCATGGAATGGCTCTTCCCCTCATTAAAGGGGAGGGCCCAAGCCCACAACTCTGCGGGGCCCTACATGGACCAGCGGGGAGTGGGGTGCTGGGCTGCCAGGTCGCGGCACGGACCCTGTGTTCAAACACGCAAGCGGCCATGTCAAGTAAGTCGGCCGATGTTTTTTCCCCTCGCCCACCACCTCCCCTTTTAGTGAGCACCCCGCGAGCCTCCTGCTGCTCCGTTCCCACCCCCTGAATCGGTCGCTGTCATCGCTCGGCGAAGATTTAGGGGGCGCGGGCCAATTTTGCAGGCGGGGCAAAAACGAGGCGCTGCCCATGGCGATGACATAGTCATCGCCTGAGCAGCGGAGCGGGGTGCAACCGGTTACCGCCGCCGCTAAACTCCCGCTGAATATGGTGGGAGCCGTTAGCGGTGCTGCGCCCGGGTGAAAAGTCATTTGCACCCCGTTAGCGCCCCCCGGGGACGCTAACGAGAGGCGCAAATGCTCCGAATTTCTAGCCCTAAGTAACAACTCTGACCATTCAATAATATTGAATATTCCCTGCCTGCCATCCCCCACCCCATCGCCCCATCGAAATTAACTAGAGAAGAAATTGTATAGATGTGAAAGTCAATTACCCCAACATGAAAAAGCAGGAAATATATATATATATATATATATATATAAAAGCACCTTGTTTTCCAATAAGAATAACAATTTTGATGAACTTGACTTCATGGTTCGTCAACAGAAAAAGATAGGTATCAGTACATTACCTCTCAGTGTCTGAATTGTGAATATTAAATGGGTTCATAAAAAGCTAATTCACAGACTGACAGCAGAGTACGGAATAAAATCTTGGAAAAGTTAATCACCTTTTATTGCAGAGTCATTAACTGTTAATAAGAAACAATCAAAGATCTCCTAACTTTATACCTCACTACTAGAAGCAACTATTTCACAATCTGCACATCACAAAGAGAGAGACTGTTGTTTTTAATGCCAGATAATTCTGAGGCAGAACAGGCCAGGGGCGCTCCGAAAACATTTTAAAACCATGACTTTATAATAGCAGGAATGGAACCGACAGTGGAAATTAGAGGGAGGGTCGGAAAATGCACTTAAATACCTGGGCAGGACAACACCCACAAGTATGGTAATGATCATGACGTTTTCAAAACTGTGGAGGGAGTACCACCAGAAGACAATTACCCAGGAACCAAAAGTACCTGCCCTAAAGATAAAGGTAAGTGGGACTCAAAAATCAGGTCTACATTTATAGTCAATAAACAGATAAATAAATATTCTAGCCCATCTGACGTTGGAAAATGATAATCTTTGCGTAATGTTTACCAATCTGAAGTGATAGAGTAGCGTGAAGTCTACGTTCAATCCAGTAAACAGATTACTACAAATTGGGTAATTTCCCTAGGTTTCCACCAGGCAATCGCTCAAAGAAAGTGGGCTTTAGAGGTTGTGGACAGTCCCTGAAAGGTAAGTAGGCTTACTAATAGGCCAGTAAGGAAGAGCAGCAGGGCTGGAAGAAAGCTGGTTGTTTTTTTTTGGTGGGATTTAGCATTACTGCAGGTTTCCAACAGTGGACTAGTTACCTTTCTTCCCAGGTGCAGACAAGGGTATGCAAATGAGCTAAATTAAGAAATTCATTTGGTTGCAGCTCCCATTGGGTGCAATTTCGTCAGGGGATGAAAAATCAACCCAAGTAAGGCTCTGAATACTTTCCACGGTCTCTATACTTATAACCCAAAATACTCATTAATTCAAAATAACAACAGAAAATGCTGGAAAAACTCAGCAGGCCAGGCAACATCCGTGGAGAGAAATTAGAGTCGACGTTTCGGGTGAACCCTTTTTCAAAACTGGAAAGGAAATGAAATAGATCGCAAGGCAAGGCTGCGATAGAACAAAAGAAGTAAAGAGACATAAAGAGGTATTCAAAACCAGACGGGATGGTAATAGGACTAGTGGAGACAAACGATGGCTCAGATTGCTATCATACTCATTAATTCACTGTGAAAGCAGTGTCCATTTACTCTTTTCATCACAGGCTGCCATTGAGAGCTTCACAAACTAACTCCCACCTTTAGGAAACTACTGTGTTTTTTTCCCCCCAGAGTGTAATATATACAAGTGAAAATGCAACCAGATTCCTGCTGTACAATCAAAGAAATGCACTAAGCGCTTTGCAGTGATACACCACGCAGACAATAGAATAACTGGAGCTGAATTTTCTCAACCGTTCCAGCAGACTCCTGCTGTACTTTGGGCGAATCAGGTCAAACAGCTCAGAATAAGGCCAGGACCTGGATATGGCAGGCCCCAACCTATGCTTGGATTTCCTGCTTGGCCAGTCCATTGCAAGAGTGGGCGGAGCTAGAAACGGTTCCTGCCTCACTGGGGGAAGTCACTTCTTGGTCCAGATGGAACAAGTGAGACGAGCCTCACTGGGCACAAGGTGGTCCTGGGGAGGCGGGTTGGGGATCCAATCTAGAGAAGATAATGGAAGATCTTTTTGTTTAGAATCCGTCCTTTTGTTAAGGAGAACTGCAGAAGCAGCTAACAAGTTTCTCGGTGGGGGGCGGGGAAGAGTTCCTGCAGCAGGTGCTGGCAGGCGTTTGAGATGCGCTCAAGGTGGCGCAGGCCTCTGCTGCCTTCCCATTGACTGCACAAACTCTGGCATGGTCAGGACTGGAAGGCACTACTGGGCACAATCCTGGGGTGACTGATGTGATTGCGGCCCAAGGATTTTCTGACCCATTGTAAATGAACATTGCTGCTAATTCAATGCCGAGAATCAACCCAATTAATCTTTTTGTACAAACAACTCCATCTTTCCACCCACCCACCCACCCCCTCCTTTGAGACTGTTCATTGAATAAACTTCATTTCTTGATGTTACGTAGATTAGCATTGGTAGCATAGAAACATAGAAGATAGGAGCAGGAGTAGGCCATTCGGCCCCTTGAGCCTGCTCCACCATTTAATGAGATCATGGTTGATCATCCAAATTCAGTAACCTGTCCCTGCTTTCTCCCCATATCCCTTGATCCCTTTAGCCTTAAGAAATATATCTAACTCCTTCTTGAATATATTTAATGAATTGGCCTCAACTGCCTTTTGCGGTAGAGAATTCCACAGGTTTACCACTCTCTGGGTGAAGAAATTCCTCTTCATCTCTGTCCTAAATGGCTTACCCCTTATCCTTAGACTGTGAACCCTGGTTCTGGGCTCCCCCGCCATCGGGAACATCCTTCCTGCATCTAGTCTGTCTAGTCCTGTTAGAATTTTATAAGTTTCAATGAGATCCCCTCTCATTCTTCTAAACTCCAGCGAATATAAGCCCAATCGACCCAATCTCTCCTCATACATCATTCCTGCCATCCCAGGTATCAGTCTGGTGAATCTTCACTACACTCCCTCCATGGCAAGAACATCCTTCCTCAGATAAGGCAACCAAAACAGCACACAATACTCAAGGTGTGGTCTCATCAAGGCCCTGTACAACTGCAGCAAGACATCCTTGCTCCTGTACTCGAATCCTCTCGCTATGAAGGCCAACATACCATTTGCCTTCTTAACCGCCTGCTGCACCTGCATGCTTACCTTCAGTGACTGGTGCACATGGACACCCAGCTCTCGTTGCACTTCCCCTTCTCCCAATCTATTGCCGTTCAGATAATAATCTGCCTTCCTGTTCTTGCCACCAAAGTGGATAACCTCGCATTTATCCACATTATACTGTATCTGCCATGCTTCTGCCCAATCACCCAACCTGTCCAAATCATTTTGGAGTTTCTCGGCATCCTCCTCACAGCACACATGCCCACCCAGCTTTGTATTGTCTGCAAAGTTGGAGATATTACGCAGCACGGTGGCATAGTGGTTAGCGCTGTTGCCTCACAGCGCCAGGGACCCGGGTTCGAATCCGGCCTCGGGTGACTGTCTGTGTGGAGTTTGCACATTCTCCCCGTGTTTGCGTGGGTTTCCTCCGGGTGCTCCGGTTTCCTCCCACTGTCCAAAGATGTGCGGGTTAGGTTGATTGGCTATGATAAATTGACCCTTAGTGTTAGGGGGATTAAATATGTGGGGTTACGGGGATAGGGTGGGATATGTGTTGGTGTAGGGGTTACGGGGATCGGGTGGGATATGTGTCGGTGCAGGCTCGATGGGCCGAAATGGCCTCTATCTGCACTGTGGGGTTTGTGTGATTCTGTGATTACATCTAGTTCCCTCGTCTAGTGTGAATAGCTGGGGTCCTAGCACCAATCCCTGCGGTACCCCACTAGTCACTGCCTGCCACTTGGAAAAAGACCCGTTTATTCCAACTCTTTGCTTCCTGTCTGCCAACCAGTTCTCTATGCAAGTCAGACAAATCTTTAGCAACTTTTATCAGACAACACTGGCCATAGGGGATCTGATGGTGAGTAACTGCTGTGTCAATGCACAGTGCTATGGAATTGTTCACAACTATGATTCTTTAAATAGTGATTCTCCGGATCACAGTCATAGCAAAGTGGTGCGAGGTAAAGGGAGAGAAAAAATCAGGAGGTAAGATAAAGGGATTTTGCTTGTTCTCAGCACTGCCTGTCTGTCTGCCTGATAAATACATCGTGGCACTGAAAGAAGGGGCAAGAGAAGGGAAAATGGATGAGTCATTCACAGAGAAAATAGTTTGCAAAAATATTTTTTGATGTTATTTTCGTGCTCATCAAGTTGAAGGATATCTGTGCTGGGAAAGGAAAGAGTTTTGCATTTTTAGCTCCCAGTGTGAACATCCAACTCCTCTTATTCATCAACAAAGCACAAAGTAAAACTTTTTTTTCATTGCCTGATCTACTACTTTAAATTCAGGTACAGGAAAGGTTAGATACAAAGATAGACACTTCAGTCCTGGTGTTGTGGCACATTTTGCCTGGAGAGTTGACCTTGTATGACTTTGTGAGGTCAGTTTATTAGTATAATTAGAACATGTTCCCTGAACGATTGCCTCGGGTGCAGGCAGCTACGTGATTCAGGCAGGAGCAGGATATCCAGCAAATCAGCAGTTCTTAAAGGGCTGCTGCTCGTACTTGAAGGAAAGCTCCAATGAACGAGCAGGAATTCAGAAATTCATCCAGTGCGCAATGAAGGGCAGAAGACAGAAGGAGCAAGACCGTCCCATTCGAGAATGCTGGCCTTGAGGTTCTCCTGCAGGTAAAGCAAATAGTTACCCTCTTCAGATATGAAAAGCATCCTCCTAACAGGGGCAAATTGAAGCACTTGGGTAGAAGTGATTGAGTGAGTGAATGTAGTTTCCTATATCAATGGGTCCTGGAAGAAATGAAGAAGTTCTTAGGCCTCAGGAGGCTTGCTCAAGTAAAGCTTTGCAGAATGTGCCTACTCAAAGTCTATGGCATAGGATGTGTGGCACAACGAGATTATTCTCAACCTGATGCAGTCTCACTGAAGCAGCACACAGGGCAATCAGCCATTCTTTGAGCTTTTCACACATTCATGCTCACGTTATATTATCAACATTGCAGACTGTGTTGGTGGAACTGAAAAGCACTTCAAATGTCACACATAAATCTGTCAAGGTTTACCCCCCAAAGCACACTGCTAACATAAGCTATTTGCATACTACGTTTTCATGGATTCACACAAGGTGGCTTGTAGGCTGAGAACTGGTTTGACACTTATCTGCTTGTCAACATCCAAACATCTGTATATTCTGTATCTGCTTACAGGAAAATGCTACACATAATATGGGAACAAAGACGTAACTGAGTGTGTTCAACTACCGGCCCTTGACTGGATCTCAGGAGACTGCCCCCCAAATTATGGGACTGGTGGCTAGAGAAGGAGTGAAACAGAAAGAGCTTAGAGGCTTTCCTGAAGCTCAGGGATAGTATCATTTTCTTAATCATCTTCCTTCTTTACTTACTCATTCTGTAATACAGAAGCTTACATTGCACAGCAGCAGCAAGGCAAACAATTAATTGGTGTGTCACCTCTATTAAAAGGGATTACTTAATGATCAACATGCTAACATATGTTCCATTTTTGTTTCTCCCAAGATGATGGCTTAGCCCCTAGCGATAGTGCACAAGTCAGTTCCCTACAGATGCCCACATTATTCTCTGAAACTGGAGCAGTTACCAGCTCAGCTGCATCCACACTGAGGGTTTCAGCAAGTCAGGATGAAGAGGGAAGCAGGTAAAGCATTGAGCATGAGTGAGGAGGAACAAGTGCAGGTTGTAATAGAAGAACAAGAGCCAGTTGGCCAGTAGAACAGCTGGATTCCTTTCTCAGTTGTTGTTACAAGGGATTGGTACCTCATGGGACCTATATATAGAGGGAGGCTACTATCTGAGCACCAGCTCTACATGCAGTCCTTTAAAAATGTTCAAAGCACCCTGCAAGGTCTGGTGGCAAGTGTGGAGGGGTCAACTACCCAAACAAGTGCAGAGGCGTACGACTATTTTATAGAAGTGCTTGCCACCAGGATGCACGTGGCAATTCCCAGCCATCTGAAGCAGGCCCCTAGTGACAGAAGTGCTAAGCCCAGTTACTATTTCTGTCTCACTTTGACTTAAGACCATGGGACCCAGTGTGTTGGAGGCTCTTACGCCTGGCTAAGGGATATGATTGGCTTCACACACCTCAGTACTGGTCTGTTCCCAAGCAGATCCCTGGACATGAGGGACTGCCCAACAGCACTAATGCCTCTTGGTGATGCAATATTCTTCCCAACCAGCTGGTCTCCTCAAAAGAAGGGCCAGATAGCAGGCAGGACCAGACAACCATTACAACAACAACAATAACTTGTATTTATATAGCGCCTTTAACGTAGTAAAACGACCCAAGGCGCTGCACAGGAGTATTTTAAGACACAAAATTTGACACCGAGCCACATCAGGATAAATTAGGGCAGGTGACCAAAAGCTTGGTCAAAGAGGTAGATTTTAAGGAGCATCTTAAAGGAGGAAAGAGAGGTAGCGAGGCAGACAGGTTTAGGCAGGGAATTCCAGAGCTTAGGGCCTAGGCAACAGAAGGCACGACCACCAAGCAGCATCATATGTGGCATCAGCAGTTGTATGATCCAGCATAATGAGATAGAAAGCCATCTCCATCCCCAGATGTGCTCACAACATCCAGGAGCCAAACATCACACTTGCTTCTCCCTCTGAAGAAGTACATGGAGTACCAAGTGACAGAGGTAAAATTGCTACCACTGAGTCAGAATGTTGTGGGTTCATGTCCCACTCCAGAGAATTGAGCGCATATTCTAGGCTGACTTTTCAGTGGGGCACTGAAAGAGTAATGCACTCTCAGAGGCGCTGGTATTCAGACGAGATGCTAAAGCAAGAGTAGAACACTTTGCTCTGATCCATTGGGTGTGGGACTGCTCAGCTCCGTCGGGAGCCTGCTGCTTTTGGTGTTCGCAAACCTTCCAACAATGAAGCAGGACTTGGACAACATCCAGGCTTTGGTTGACAAATGGCAGGTAACATTCGTGCAACACATGTACCTGTTAATGATCGATGACCATCTCAAACAAGAGTAAGTCCAGCTCTCTCCTCCTGACTTTCAGTGACACCACTATTGTTGGATCCAAGACTATGACTCACCTGCTTCCATCTATGGTAAATATATATTCTCACTGTTAAAGAATATTGTTCCAACATGACTGCTCCGCTTATTCTTATTAGTTTACTCATTTATGAATATATATGTCAAGCTACATTTTTGTGCGGCAAAGAAGAAGAGCCCATAGTGGAAAGCTAGTTAGAGTTGATTTTCTCTCGGGTGCTTTCAAATACAGATTGCTGTACAATGACCTTGTATGTTGAATAGTCAGATTTTCTGGGGAGAAAGCATTTCAAAAAATTTCAAAACTTCCATTTCTGTGAGGAGAAAAATCCATTCTTCAGACAAGCTGCCTAACCTTTTCAACCCAACAATAGTTATTCAGGATTCGAATTTCTTCAAACGTCCACTCCCTATAGGCTCAAAGCAATGTTTTGAGAAATGAAACAGCAAACCCTTTATATCTTTGATGTAAAGTCGTGCAGCAACAAAGCCTTGGTGATTAACTATGACAGGCCGGGGGGGTGTTTAGAAAAATCAAAGAATTCAGACTGGGCGACATCTGCAGCAAAGCTAATGGGATTTCTCGACAGGTTTAAGCAATGCAACGAACGGCATAACAAAGCTAACATCAAATTCAGCGCACTATGCTTCCAGTGAGCACTGCACGTCGAAGCAAACATATTGACATATCGGAACTGCATAACATTTGTATGTTGGGATAGGCCCTTTGTTTGGGAGATGCACCTTATTCATTCCCAATGGATACCTGGACAAATTAATACTAGCTCCTCTATCACTGGACCAGCTTGTCCCGATCTTACATATTAGCTCTACTGCTATGAACATTTATCTTGCTCTGTTTACAGCTGCCAATACAGTAATTGATACTGAGCCATACAAACCATACACACCAACAGTACATTGTTTAGGTTTTCTACAATTCCATTATTTACCTTCTTTAACCCATAATTTTGCAAAAGCTTCACTAAATTCCCTCAACCTTCTCTGGTCTCCTAAATAAAGCTCCAATGTTCACCTTTATAACTATTTCTCATCGTTCCTGGTATCATTCTAGTGAATCTTTACCATATCCTTTCCATGACTGTAATATCTTTCCCATATGGGTTGCCCAGAACTGCAACCCTGTAGTCTGTAGTCTGAACAACATTGTATTCAATAATACTTCCTTTGTTTAATATTCAACATGCTTATATAGGAAAACCCAGAATCCCATTTCCCTCTTTATGGCCATTCCTATCTACACTCGCTCTTTAAAAAAAAATCTAGGAGGGTAATTTTAACTTGGCTTGCTCAGGGAGGAAACTGATAGAATGGAATTGACCGTCCGTTTTACAACCCGCCCGATTCTACCTCCCATTGAAGTCAATCGGGCGGGGTGTAAAACACGGGGCCGATCCAATCCCTTTAGTTCCCCGCCGGATTGTGAGGTTAAAATTCCATGCTATGTATCTGCACTCCTAGGCCTTGCTGTTCCTCCACCCTGTTAAAAATGTCAGAATTTGCGGTACGCTTCATTTCACTGTTCCTTCTCCCAAAATGTACTGCATCACATTTCTCTGTATTGTACTGCATCACATTTCTCTCTATTGTACTGCATCACATTTCTCCGTATTGTACTGCATCTGTTATTTATCTGCACACTCCATTAACCTGGCTATGTCCCTCTGCAACCTTCTACAATCTTCCTCACAGTTTGAAATGTATTCTAATTTAGTATTATCAGCAAACTGCATTCTGCATCAACAGGACTCCATGCAGGCTCCATGCTGCAGAGTCTATCAAGGCATTTGATTAGGAAATAAAAGACAAAACACAGATCACCATTGATGAAGCGGCCAATTTAATGACTGAAGGAGGGCTAGATACTGCTGAATGGAGCTCCAGCAGTCCCACCTGCTCTGTTATGTTGCTGTCTGATTTTGGCCTTATGGGCCCAGCTATGAAAGAGAAAAAGAAATTCATGAACAAATGCACCGGTCACTTCTCCTTGCAAAACCATGAAAACCAGGCTGAGTAATTGCAGATTCTCCTACACAGTTGCGCACGGTCATGGAGTTACAGTTGCCCACTTTGCAGGAATTCCACTTAGCGGCAAGCAACATCAGTGACATCATCAGGGAAGACCTCAGACATACAGGGAAGATCTCAGACATACAGAGTGCTATCTCATCTAGAGCATCCCATCAGGAATTCTCACACTGATGATTTTCAAATATTAGGGTTCAGAATCCAAGGTGCAATTGAGTCCATCTTCGAAGCCTTGTACACACAGGACAACCACAAGAAATGGATTCAGAGAGCTCGTAGAAATAAAACAGCCTATACTTGCAGGGCACAGTGACATGAGGGTCTGGCCTTGCAATAGTGGCATGTTTACAACAGCACAGGAACAGGAGAGTGGGCTTCAAGTCGTTGCCATCTCTAAGCCATCATATACCTTTGGACAAGTGATGGAAGAAGCATTTGAAACCATGCAGCTTCCCCGTAGCCAGGTCATTGCTGGAACACAGGCAGTATTACTTGGGTCTATGAGATAACTGGCTACAGGAATCACAAGGCAGGCTGTGTATCTCCTCTTTCTTAAGTCATTCATCACTGAGGAGTATTGCATGAGACAGACTAAAGTGCACTAGTACATGTATCACAAGGGCACCGCACAGCAGCACATTAGGTTAAACACATTCTATGCACGAGTCAGTATAGAGTAAAATGTAGATCAATTTAAAGGCAGCAGTCATCCCTTTTTCATTCACTCTACAACAAAAGGCATTTGGAAAAGTGAAAAATCAGACTGAGAGAACAAAGGAACGCAGGTAAACTTAAGCTGTAGTTTGTTCTTTGAATTGTGTAAAGGTCCAGTACAAGCCTTAAAAAAAACCTCCCGATACTCTAATCCTGCTTTCTGCACCAGCCAGTTCCTGTTCACCAATGTCCTCTTCCTGAGGACTGGTTTGTTCCTGCTCCTCATACACAACCCTTCATATGCCTCTTTCCATTGCTGTATTCTCATGCATGTAGCGCACTAGTACTATTCTCCAACTCTAAAGCATATAGTAAGACACTTCCTCCCAAATCTGAATGGTTGCTTCAACACCTCAAAATCTGCTCTCTCATGTTCCTGTCTTGTGAATGCACATCATGTCCTGAAGATAGTCATCAGAGCTTAATGATTGGTATTAAAATCAGTTCTCTGGCAGGGAGCAGTACATTGGGGTTCCAAAGTGCAGCACCACAGAGAGATGGATTTCAGGGGTATCAAGCAACACCCCATACCATAACTTATTGATTGCAGATGTACTGTTGTAATGAGGCACTGACTGAAGACCTACCACTTTCCCACAGGAAATGAGGAAAATACCTACGGGGGAGCCATTCTGATTACCCTCCTGCACCTTCTAGTGCCAAAGTGTAGGGAATTATTGGCAGCTCATAAATACTGTGGCAACAAGAGCAGGTCAGAGGCTGGGTATTCTGCGGCGAATGTCTCACCTCCTGACTCCCCAAAGCCTTTCCACCATCTACAAGGCACAAGTCAGGAGTGTGATGGAATACTCTCCACTTGCCTTGATGAGTGCAGCTCCAACAACACTCAAGAAGCTAAACACCATCCAGGACAAAGCAGCCCGCTTGATTGGCACCCCATCCACCATCTTAAACATTCACTCCCTCCACCACCGGCGTACCGTGGCTGCAGTGTGCACCATCTATAAGATGCACTGCAGCAACTCAGCAAGGCTTCTTCGGCAGCACCTCCCAAACCTGCAACCTCTTCTACCTAGAAGGACAAGGGTAGTAGGTGCATGAGAACACCACTATCTTCAAGTTCCCCTCCAAGTCACACACCATCCTGACTTGGAATTATATCGCTGATCCTTCATCGTCGCTGGGTAAAAATCCTGGAACTCCCTACCTAACAGCATTGTGGGAGTGCCTTCACCACACGGACTGCAGCGGTTCAAGTAGGCGGCTCCCCACCACCTTCTCAAAGGCAATTAGGGATGGGCAATAAATGCTGGCCTTGCCAGCGAGGCCCCATCCCATAAACTAATAAAAGCAATAATAATATGGTAAGACCACAGAAGTGGAAGATGAAAAGCTTCTCGATTAGATTACTGCATCATAATCATGCTCAGCAATCCATATTTCTGTATATGAACCATCTAAAGCCTTCTACTAGAAGGAAGCCTCTAATTCCCAGGTATTCCACACTGTATATGTAAGCTTTCTGAATCATTCAATTAGGTTGCAAGCTATAGCTCATTGCCAGATATCAATTATTCTGTTAATAACCAGCAGTTCATCCCCAAGGCTCT
This sequence comes from Somniosus microcephalus, assembly GCF_052327205.1. Lineage (NCBI taxonomy): Eukaryota > Metazoa > Chordata > Chondrichthyes > Squaliformes > Somniosidae > Somniosus > Somniosus microcephalus. The sequence continues at coordinate 232,424,702 of NC_140994.1, forward strand.
CTGCTCCCATGTGTGGTAACATTTAGCAGCCAAAGAACCTCATTTAAAACCTCTAATAACTCAGCAGGATAGTCTGTATCTTTGATCATCTAATAATAGAACAGAATGTCTGCGTGGGTGAACAATGGGGTAGTTACAAAAATCAAACAGCAAATTTCGAGCCTGGAATTTGTAAAGTATTTTTTCCCTTTGCCAACAACTTATTTTAGGCCGTGCCTTTAAAATGACAGTGTCGATTTTGACTTTTGAGCGATGGAGCACTCTGGCCAGCCACCCATTCCAACAGCGAAGAGGCCCTCGTGATTTTGAGGCGCTGTCCTCATCTAAATTAACAGATGTCACGATGCAGCTCGCCCGATTGAGGCCTCAAATTCGGGCCAGGGTGGCTCCCAGTTATGTAAGTTGCAGGGGCGGCGGGGGGGGGGGGGCGCGGGGGGGGGGGGCGCGGGCTTGGAGGAGTAATCCAGCTCCGCCGGGGCCCACAGAAATAATTCAACACTTACTCTTTGGCGGGCCTCTTCAGTTCCATCGCCCATGGAACTGGTCGTGGCCTGCAGACTCCGAACAAGGTTGGCAATCAGGATCCTATTTACATCATAGGGCTCTGATTTCCATAGTAAAATGGGGCCTATAACCTGAAGCAGGCAGGCACTTTAGACACCTGGTAGTAGGTCCCTTTCAAAATGGAGCCAACCGCATCGCCGGTATTTATGGGATGGTAAGGCTATCGCTTCAATTTTGAGGCAGTTACCACCCCGTTAAATTAGGCAACGGCTGTGAAAATTGGCCCCAAAAAGAGTTCAAAATAGAAGTAGGAAAATATGAAGAATAAATTGTCTATTGATTTTATGAGATCCCTGCGTGCCTCTAATTCTGGCCTCTTGCTCAGCCCCGACTTTAATCGCTCTGCCATTGGTGGTCGTGCCTTCAGCTGCCGAAGCCCTAAGCTCTGGAATTCCCTTCCTAACCCTCTCCGCCTCTCTACCTCTCTTTCCTCCTTTAAGATGCTCCTTCGAATCTATTTCTTTCACCAGGCTTTTGGTCATCTGCCCCAATAACTCCTTATGTGGCTCGGTGTCAGAATTTTTTTGATAATGCTCCTGTGAAACACATTGGAACATTTTACTAGGTTAAATTGTGCTATATAAATGCAAGTTGTTGTTGTCATTGGTTTTGTCTATTGGTAGAATATAATGCAGCTCTTACATTTATAAGAACATAGAAATTAGGAGCAGGAGTAGGCCATACAGCCCCTCGAGCCTGCTCTGTCATTCAATAAGATCATGGCTGATCTTTGACCTCAACTCCACTTTCCCACTCGATCCCCATATCCCTTGGTTCCCCTAGAGTCCAAAAATCTATCTCAGCCTTGAATATGCTCAACGACTCAGCATCCACAGCCCTTTGGGGTAGAGAATTCCACATTGACAATCTTCTGAGTGAAGAAATTCCTCCTCATCTCAATCTTAAATAGCCGACCCCTTATCCTGAGACTATTGGGGAAAAATTCAGTTGGTTTGCGCCTCTCGTTAGTGCCTTAAGAGGGCGCTAATGGGGTGCAAAGCAACTAGCACCCGTGCACGGCGATGTTTGCGCCACTCACGAAATCAACTAGGCATTTTGCGGTGGCGCTAAACACTACCGCCACGATCTCCTGCACCGGCAGATCTTGACGTCCGTCGAGTGTGTAACGCCCCGGTAGTGCCCCGGACCGGATATTGAGTGGCGCCTGTAGTGTATGTACCTTTAAGAGGAACTATGTTTTTGAAACCCCTGTATACTGTAGTACCAGTAGTGACCACTCGGGTATATAAGCCTGTATAGCGTCTTGTGTAGTTAGTTCACCTCCAGACTTTGTTCAGTAAACACTTGTTAAATCAACTCCTGCATTCCGTGTCTCCATTAACACACGGATCTAACAGTGGCGACGAGTTAGAAACAAACTTACCTGCAATTCGGCAGCACCTCAAGGAGATCGATTCCTCAGACGAAGGTCGAAGCCAGAAGCAAGAAAAAAAAAAAAAAAACTGTGGTTTCACCAGCTAAACGGGCTGGTGGCAGGTAGTGCACTGATCCTTCCTGGGCTGCGGCGGGCTAGAGCTCGATCGGGTGGCTCTGCAACGGGGCCGGGCAGCGAGTCAGGAAGCAGAAGCAAAGAGAGAGAGAGGGTGGAGCACTCAGGGCACGGCTGGTGCTGCAAAGCAGGTCGGCGTTCGGACCGAGCAGAGGGAGGGGAAAGTCCCAGAGGGTCCGCTCCACGACGGGAACGGTTCTCCAAGTAACGGAGAAACTATTGAAGCGATATATAAAAAAAAAATAGAAATACCGCGAAAAGCTGCAGGTCGCAACGGGAACCGCGGAGAACAGCGTTGGCAGCAGCGGCAGCGGCGGGAAAGCGCGGGAGGCACCATCTTAACTCGGCGGGGAAGAAAGAAAAGCGCGGGAAGCGCCATTTTAGATTTTCAAGATGCCGAAGACTGGCAATATTACTGCTTTCGATAGTGATATAGAAGATTGGACCACATATGTGGAAAGAGTGGAGGTATATTGCAAGGTGAATGAAGTAGCGGATGATAAAAAGGCATCGGTACTTCTAAATCTGATGGGCGCAAGGACATACGGGCTGTTACGAAACTTGATCACTCCAGCCAAACCGATGGACAAGAATTTTAAGGAGATTGTTGATACCTTACAGGAGCACTTAAACCCAACACCGCTGCTGATAGCGGAACGATTCAAATTCTTCAGGAGGAATCAGCACAAGAATGAAAGTAATGCTGATTACCTCACCGAATTACGAAAGCTGTCAAAGCACTGCCAATTCGGGGCAGGACTGGCAGATTCTCTATGAGACAAATTCGTCTGCGGTCTCCTAAGCGAAGGAACACAGAAAAGACTACTTTCTGAGAAAGATTTGACACTGGACAAGGCTTTCAGTGTGGCTGTATCATACGAAGCAGCAGCAAGAGGAGCTGCAGAGATACAGCAAAAGCCACAGGACTTCGGCACCCATGAAATGACACGGGGTTTCAAGAGATGTTCTCACTGCGGCAGATCCACCCATGACCAGAAGGACTGCTGGTTCAAGGACAAAGCATGCAGGCAATGCGGAAAGATGGGACACATTGCACGTGTATGCAGATATGGAAAGAAATCCGCTGACAGTAAAAAGGTCAATAAGGAAAAGTACAGAAAGGTACAAATGATGACGGACAGTAGCTCCGAAGACCAGAAGAGCGATAGCGACTCTGGAAACAAGGGACTAAGCTGTCTCAAATTACATAATGTAATTGCCAAAGAAGATTACCAGACCATTTGGGTTACCCTCACAATAGCGGAGTCCCCAGTCAAAATGGAGCTAGATACAGGATCAGCTCTGACCGTCATGAGTCGACGGGATTACGAGCGGCTATTTCCGCATATACCTTTGAAAGACACATCCATTATCTTGAAGACATATACGGGGCAGAACTTAGCCAGAGCGTTTTTGTGGTGGCCAGGTATCGATGGAGACATCGAAGAAATGACCAAGAGCTGTCTAGGATGCCAGAAGGTCCAAAATGCCCCACCACAAGCCCCTCTACATCCATGGGAGTGGCCCTCATCTCCATGGCAAAGGGTACATATCGACTTTGCTGGTCTATTTATGGACTCAATGTTCTTAATCGCGGTGGATGCACACTCCAAGTGGCCGGAGGTAATAAAGATGTCCTCCACCACCACGGAAAAAACCATCACAGTATTAAGGACCATATTCACCAGGAATGGGCTGCCTGAACAGATCTGTTCTGATAATGGACTGCAATTTGTATCCGAAGAATTCAGGAAGTTCTTAAAAAACAATGGGGTTAAGCACTACACGTCCGCCCCATACCATCCCGCCACCAATGGATTGGCTGAAAGGTTTGTCCAGACCTTCAAGAAGGCCATAAAGGCCATGGGTAATGAAGACATAAATCTACAACATAAGGTAGATAACTTCTTGTTTGCGTACAGGAATGCAACACATGTGGTTACAAACCAAACCCCCGCCATGATGTTTTTCAATAGAAGCCTAAGATGCCGGCTGGATTTGGTCAAGCCAAACGTCAGAAGGGACGTAGAGAACCGGCAATTTCAAAGCATGAATGAAAGGCCAACTAGAACCTTCCAGATAGGTCAACCAGTTTTGGCCCGGGACTACCGTACCGAGAAATGGCAGCCTGGAACTATTTGCACACGACTAGGACCGCTGTTGTATACCGTGGACATTGGAGAAAGCATAATAAGGCACCATGCTGACCAGATCATAGAGTCATCCGAAAAAGGACAACCTACACCACAACTCTATACGCCTAGTGATGAAGCAGAGATACCCATAGTATCTACCTCCGATCCGGTGATACTGGAACCAGATGAACCCGACACTGGCATTGAAGCCGAATCGACCTTGCCAAAAGAACCTACTACACCACCGAGGCATTATCCGGACCGAGTCAGGAAGCCTCCAGAGAGACTGAATTTGTAATTGATTAACTTTAGCAAATGTGTATATTATTGTTCTTGTAAAAATGTTATTTAATGATTACTTAAAATGTTATGTTCTATTTATCTAAAAGGGGAGGAATTGTAGTGTATGTACCTTTAAGAGGAACTATGTTTTTGAAGCCCCTGTATACTGTAGTACCAGTAGTGACCACTCGGGTATATAAGCCTGTATAGCGTCTTGTGTAGTTAGTTCACCTCCAGACTTTGTTCAGTAAACACTTGTTAAATCAACTCCTGCATTCCGTGTCTCCATTAACACACGGATCTAACAGCGCCCCCTGCCTTACTGCCTGCCGCTAGCAACGACAGGTTGAGGGGAGCGTTTTGCAGTCAGGAAGGGACTGGGGGGGCGCTATTTAAAGGCGACCGCTTCCTGCCTTTTTTTGTTGGTGACATTTTTGCACCACACATTTTGAGAGAGAGAGAGAGAGACTTCTGGAGAGATTCAACGCTGTGTGAAGGAGTTTTGGGTACTGAGCAGCACTTTGCAGGTTCATTTTGATCTGCCCTTCCTTGTATCGATTTAGAAGAGACTGTGGGGGCTGCACTCTGAGCTCTTCCCCTTCTCTCCATTGTTCTTTCCAGCAGATTTGATGTACAGGTCTCTCCAGGCCGAGGTTCAAGGCTGCAATGAGCAGGACGTGGATGGAGAGCAAGATCAACCCTCCCCTTTAAGAACTGGCTGGCGCCATTGTGTCTGTGTTCCATTGCTGACTGACATCACATGACCTCTACCAGCGCTCTGAGGTAGTGCCTCGCTCCTCGGCCTTTGCGCCTTAAGACAGGTGTGAAGCGCCTGATTTAGCGCTCCAATCACCCCCAGGGGCGATAAAAGCCAAGTTTGCAGTCGGAGGCGATAATTAGCGCCAGGCGCTAATCTTTGTGCCCGGCCGATAATCGCGCCCCAAATGAGGTGATACTGAATTTTTCCCCCTTTGTACCCTAGTTCTAGACTCTCCAGCCAGGTGAAACAACCTCTTCGGATCTACCCTGTCAACCCCCCTCAGAATCTTATATGTTTCAATGAGATCACCTCTCATTCTTCTAAACCCCAGAGAGTATAGGCCCACTCAGCTCAAACTCTCCTCATAGGAAAACCCTCTCATCCCAGGAATCAATTTGGTAAACCTTCGTTGCACTGCCTCTAAGGCATGTATGTCCTTTCTCAGATAAGGAGACCAAAACTGTGCACAGTACTCCAGGTGTGGTCTCACCAAAGGCCTGTACAATTGTAGTAATACTTCTTTACCCTTGTATTCCAACCACCCTGCAATAAAGACCAACATGCCATTTGCTTTCCTAATTACTTGCTGTACCTGCATGCTAGCTTTCTGTGTTTCTTGCATGAGGACACCCAAATCTCTCTGAACACCAACATTTAATAGTTTCACACCATTTTAAAAAATACTGGCTCGTAATTTGCAGCAACTACGGGCGCGTAGTGCATGCGTGAAAACCCGGAACTTGCCATCTGTCAAGAATCTTCCTGACAGATCCAACGCATCCCTCGGAAATGGATACCCGCGGACACTTCTGCCCAGCGAATGCCCATGAAATTCTTACACCTGGTAAAAGCAGGCAATTTAAATAATTTTTTTTCAATCATTTAAACATTAAAAAACCTGTACAATAAGGTAGTTATTTTTAGACCCATTAAAACATTTACATTTATTTTTCAAAAAATTAAATTTTTGTTTTAAATATTTAATTAAATGGCATTTTAATTAGTTTTAAATATATATATTTTTTATTTATTTCATCTGTTGACTTATTTTTTGGGGTATTCCCATTCATGCTAATTGGGTTTCCGTACATACGGAATCTCCATAAGCATGAATGGGGATTCCCTTCTTTCATTGGTTGAGCCGGCCCACGTGATCCCAGTGGCACTTGTGCAACCGCATGTGACCCTTGGATACACGGGCCTCTACCCGCGGGTACCCGGAGAGGCCCAGGACTGTGAGTCTCCATACCTCCCGGACCACCAGGTACTCGGGCATTTTATTTGCAGATCGGAGGCATTTCCCTGTGGGCCAATATTCTGTGTTTCTAATCTTCATACCAAAGTGAATAACCTCACATTTCCCCACATTTTGCTCCATCTGCCACCTCACTTAGCCTGTCTATATCCCTTTGCAGGCTCTTTGGGCTGGATTTTCATTCAGCAGTCGGGAAGGAGGCGGGACTACAACTTTCGGGTTTTAGTCCCTCCTCCATCGAGATGCGGCCAATCCACGTGATTTTCCCTTGAGTGACCTTGTTGAGCCCGCCCAGCGGGCTCAGCAGGCCAATTAAGGGCCACCCAGCAACAGGTGACGTCACAGACTGAAATTTCATCTGTCAAGACGTGTTGACAGATGAAATATCAGTGTTTCACAGTTGTTTGAAGCTGTCAAACACTGACAGTCTTACTTCTAACCTGAGTCCTTCTACACAGACTCAGTTAGAAATCTCGCTGGCACTGAAAGCTGAAGGCTGTCACTTTTGACAGCTCATGGCCATTCTGCTTTCTGTGCCAGCTGAATGATGGACTCCCGAAGCCTAGAGGAAGGAAGGCTGTAGAGGTAAGTACAGGTAATTTAAACTTCTTTACACACTTTAGACACACCAAACACACTTACCTTTGCACTAATGCACCCATCACTCACCTGAACACCAACATCTCGACCCCTCCAAGTCCTTCAACCCGACAGCCCGCCTCCTCTAACTTGGCGTGGTTTGGAGCCGTCGGGAATCCCACACGACACCCTTCAAAATAGGGATTAGGCTAAAAACTGCCTGTTAACTACCTGTTAACAGGCAGTTAATTGGCACTAATCCCTTCCCGCCTCGGGGAGGTGGGTCCCAGTGCGGGGCGGGTACCCACCTCCTTTGAAACTTACGTGGAGGTGGGTTTTGGGCGGGATGGTGTCGGGACCCCCGAATTCGGGATTTTTGCCCCCCGCATGCCTAAAAGCCCGCCTCATGGCATACTGAAAATCAGCCCCTTTGTGTCCTCTTTACAGCTTATTTTCCCACATAGCTTTGTATTGTCAGCTAACTTGGATACATTGCACTCGGACCCTTCATCTAAGTCATTAATATCTTCTTCTTAGGCAGTCCCTTGGAACCGAGGATGACTTGCTTCCACACTAAAAATGAGTTCTCAGGTGACTGATGAGTCCACTGCAGGACCTACAGTCTCTGTCATAGGTGGGGCACATGGTGGTTGAAGGGGCGGGTGGGGTGCTTGGATTGACGTGCGCTCCTTCCGCTGTTTGTGCTTGGCTTCCGCTTGCTCCTGGTGAAGAAACTCGAGGTGTTCGGCGCATTCCCGGATGCTTCTCCTCTTCTTTGTGCGGTCTTGGGCCAGGGATTCCCAGGTGTCGGTGGGGATGTTGCACTTTTTCAAGGAGGCTTTGAGGGTGTCCTTGAAGCGTTTCCTCTGCCCAACTGGGGCTCTCTTGCCGTGCCAGAGCTCCGAGTAGAGCGCTTGTTTTGGGAGTCTCGTATCGGGCATGCGGATGATGTGACCTGTCCATCGGAGCTGATTGAGCGTGGTCAAAGCTTTGATGCTGGGGATGTTGGCCTGAGCAAGAACACTGACATTGGTGCACCTATCCTGCCAATGGATTTGCAAGATCTTGCGGAGGCAGCGTTGGTGGTACCTCTCCAGTGCGTTGAGGTGCCTGCTGTACATAGTCCATGTCTCTGAAGCATACAGGAGAGCGGGTATCACTACTGCTCTGTAGACCATGAGCTTGGTACTGGGTTTGAGGTCCTGGTCTTCAAACACTCTCTTCCTCAGGTGACCAAAGGCTGCACTGGCACACTGAAGGCGGTGTTGGGCTTTGTCATCAACGTCTGCCCTTGTTGACAGTAGGCTCCCGAGGTATGGAAAGTGGTCCATGTTGTCCAAGGCCTCGTCATGGATTTTGATAATCGGAGAACAGTACTGTGTGGCAGGGGCAGGTTGGTAGAGGACCTTTGTCTTACAGATGTTTAGTGTAAGGCCCATGCTCTCGTACGCTTCGGTGAAGGTGTTGACGATAGTTTGGAGTTCGGCCTCAGAGTGTGCGCAGACGCAAGCGTCGTCTGCATACTGTAATTCAATGACAGAGGATGGGACGACCTTGGATCAGGACTGGAGGCATATAATATAGATTGTAAATAGCTGAGGCCCAAGCACTGATCGTTGTGGCACCCCACTAGTTACAGCCAGCCAACCGGAAAATGACCCGCTTATCCCTACTCTCTGTTTTCTGTCCGTTAACCAATCCTGTATCCCTGCTAATATATTGCCCCCAACCCCATTTCTGTGAACAGCTAAATAAAGGGGTTCCATATATTTATTTTTTCATATACAAATGTTGTCCAAAAGGCTTGGTGTTCAGACTGCAATAATCTCCTATGGGTATTCTGCAGTCCCAGTCAACATAATTTGATGTAGTAGTTTTGTCTTTGCAGCCAGTTTTTTGTCATGGTCTTTCCACTGGTAAAGCTAAGCTTTGCAAGGCTGTAGTCAAACACTCGGCAATTAATTTCTCCTCAAACAAATTCTCTCATGAGGCTTTACTAGCAACTAATGGAATTGGGAGAGCTGAGCAACAGCATTTGTTTTCTTTTCTCCATGGCTGAATTCAGCAGTTATTCTCTTCACTGATGTTAGAAACCTTTAGTGCTAGTAGAACAGGGTTAACTTCTCTGAAGGAGGCTAAATCAGCGCAATAATGCGTCAAGTTTCATTTAACTGAAAGATTTCAGGATGTGATTTCTGTCTCAGCAGCTGAGAGTCTGTATTATGCAGTTTTCACTTGATCAACTTGAGTAACTTTCTGTAGAAGAGTACAAAAGGTCCCCTGTCTATAATATGAGGAGCATTCCTCTAGGCAAACGTTAAGATCCTCTTGATCTATCGGCACAGAGCACTGGTCCATCAATACCACAGAGTCAAATCAATGCCAATGAAAATCAGGTGGTTTCTATAACAAGTTTTTTTGACCAGTTTTATATCCAGGTGGCAAGTTGAAAATCTACCCCACAGTATAAGGACCATTGTGATTTATACAATCTTTCATGGTATAAAGCAGAATAATTTTTTATTTCCTTTTTACCACACACAAAATTGATTTAATTGCATACGCTTTGGGCGGATGTTTCCAATCTGCACATACTTCATAGCCCACCCTCAATGCAGCACAAGGTGTTTGGGCATTTCTACATACCAAGAAACCAGAAGAATCTAAATTCCACAGATAAAAATAAAAATGGTGCATTTTTTCAAAACTAAAATAAAGGGAGGGGAGTTCAGAAAACTTGTATAAACTGCAACAACCATCCTCCAGTCTCCTCTCAGTCGCATTATTGGTTTCCTACCAATCACTTTTACCTTTCATGCTAGGTACTAAAAATGTGATGAAGGGAGATTTTCCTCATACTTCTCAGTTCCGGTACTTACATCAAAGTCAAGCTGCAACTAAGGGCCAATGTACTTCAACTGTTTTAGTGCCTCGGAAACCTGAAAGAGAAAGAAAAGATTCAGCTTACTGCATTCCAAAAAAACACATCAGTTCATCGCTCCTCACCGTGTACAAACTAACACCAGAACATGAACAATGCAGACATCACAAAGGAGCAACTTTGTGGTCCCTTGCTCCTACACCAATACATCTTGCCATGCTGTCAAATGTGAGTTTCTTTGGTATCCAACTTACGTAGTGTGTGCCATACATAGACAGCAGTTGGCAATACTAGAGCTGTATTAGGTGTTGAATTCTTCCCTTTTAGCTGGTTCAAAATCCCTTCATTATAGTGGAATTAATGTCGTACATACCAATTAGTCTGTACACCCCTCCAACCTTATCAAGCCTAAAGCCCCATTACAGTCTCTTGCACTGTTAGTTATACAATTCTTAATTGCCATTAAGTTAATGGTTCCTCTTGGAAAGTGTTCATCACCTGTTCCAGTCTTTGCTCTATTGCGTGCAAATTTTGCCTAAGAGCAATGTTACAAATTATAGGCCAGCACTAGATATTTCATTGCGTTCAGTGTCGCTCCTTTAAGTGGGCCTTGCGTCCCCTATGATCTGGCAAGCACCTTTGATGCCCAACAATTAGTTAGATGTTAGAGTGACCTGGGGACCACTCAATGTATGTATTTGATACCCTGATCTTACACTAGTCACAAGAATGAGAAGTATTCTACTGAAATTAATTCAACTGTAAAGCAATAAACTGGTTTATTTTACATTAAATTTAATGGGGACAAATTCGGTTGATTTGCACCTCTCGTTAATGCCCTCTTGCGCAAATCAACTAGCGCTTGGGCACGGCGCTGCTAACGCCTCCCGCAAAATTCAGTGGGAGGCCGCGCAGCGCTGCACCGCCAGCGATGATGTCATCACCGTGCGCAGTGCCCCACTTGCGCCCTGGCTGTAATATTGGGTGGCGCCCCCGACTTACCGCTGGACGCTATGTCCGGCGGGGTCAGGGGGGCCACCTGTGGCCGGGGCGGCGCTAGTTAAAGGGCAGGTGGTGGGTGGTCATTTTTGTTGCTGGCCGCCTGCCAGCACCTGCCCCCGGCCCCCGTGATGCCCTCCCACAGGGTGCCGGCTGCTCTCCATGAGCCCGGCACTCCTCTTGAGTGCCGGGCTCGTTTGCCGGCACTACCGATCCCTGGTGGCCCAGCTGGGTGCCGTGACATGCTATGTCAGGCCCCTCCCCTTTTATAAGGGGAGAAAGGCCTGCAGTACCGCGTCACATAGCGCTGCGATATTGGCTTGCAGTGCCCCAAGAGGGGTGTGGTGTGCTTCCAGTTGTGCCCCTCCTCCCTCTCGGGGAGTTACCTGGCAAAATCGGCTGCAGGGGTGACCCAAAAGAGGTGTTACCCAATTTTTACCCCATAATCTTTTAGTGAAAAAGGACTATTTCCCATTGCTCCTTGTAGCATCAAAGCAAAAAGATATGCAACCCTTCTTGATGGCTAAACTCACTCACAAGTGAGCAATTCCTGTACCAACCGTCACTAACCTTAGAAAGTGAGATACCTGACTAATTGAGAGAGATCTGACACCTCCTCAGCTATGCATCAAGGATTGTTTCACTGAAGTCTCAATGAAACCCCTCATCACTTGGATGAGAACTCATGGTAACCACACTCTCTGTTCAGCTAAGCCAACCACCACCCCCCGCCAATCCTCACTGTCCATATTGAATGAAACCCACTCCAGTATTAAAGGTGCAAACAGCTCGGGATTGTGGTAAATGGCCTTTACTCTCAAAACTAACATGGTATGTGAAAATAAACAGCTTTTGACTGCTGATACATCTTGTATTCCAATTAATAGTGGTAAATAATATCCAGATCACATATCTCTCTCTGAGTTAACCCTTTGTGAACTGAACATAAATTCATAGCATCATAGTGATATAAATAAAACCAAAATCCCTCCCAGGCCAAATAGGTCAAAATCTTCAAGTTACAAGCAATCTGGATTAAGATAGGGTGATATGGCACAAGAAATTTCATTCATTTCTCTGTGCGAATAGTGCTTTTTAGAAGTATAACTACCATTACATATCTGTCCTGTTCTACTTCACAGAAATGACCTTGCCTTACTAGGTCTCCTTTTCAGACTGTCGCAAGTCCTTCCAGATCCCCACTCAGCTCCTGAGGTAATCATAACCAACTTCACATGCTCTGTGATGTATTGTACAAATCTGGGTTGCCAGATTTGACCAAAATGGCCCTCATTTATACAATCCACAAAATGGCCCTCATTTATACAGGACCCTCAAGGCACGGTAAACAAAGTGCATTCCACAAATCTGCTATGGGATAGCTGGATTTATGATTTTTTTTGTCATTTATACCAGTTAGTAGGCTTGTTATCTGCTTGAGATGCATGAAGTTACAGTTGTCCTGATTGGCTGGTTTTCTCCCAATTTTGCGAACAAATTCCAGTTGCAGGAAATTGCCATGAGCAAAACTGTGCTCATCCAGAATTTTGATTGGGATGGGGGGGGATTGTTAAAATCTATGAAAAGGACATTTAACATTTTTCATAGAAGAGAAATGAAGAATATTCCCCTAGAAGCTTGTTACTGGTACTAACAGAAACACATCAATTAATTTAATGCTAGCACAGAGAGAAGAGTGGTCATCAAGATGGGACATGTTATTCTTGGTAAATTGATCATTTCTACATCAGGCCAGGATTAGATGATTCAATTCTACCTCAACAATGATCGTGATTCCAAACTCAAAAGAGCCACCCTCTATTGCACCAGTCTGACATTTTCATTTCCCAAAACCAGCCAACCCAGTGACTTTACTGAGTGAGACAATTGATTTGCTACCAAATGGTGCTGCTTTTGTGCTGCTGGCTTGCTGCCACCAAAAACTGGGTTACAGGAAACTTTCGATTAACTGGCCCCTAAATAACCGGAACGCTCTATCCACCGGCAAAATTCAGGAGTCGGTTCAGGTAACTTTTTTTACTTTTAGTTACTTTTTTTAATTGATTTGTTGCTGTGCAAGGGTGTAGCTGAAGCTGTTGCTAAGCTACAGAGACGCTTGCAACTTGTGCCGATTGTTTTGAAGCTGGCAACAGGGTTTGTTGCTTTATACGGAGCTCTGAGCTCCGTATCTTTTACTATAGCGTTCGGCTACCCGGAATTGTTGATGAACCGGCAACACGTCGGTCCCGTCCGTGCCGGATACCAGAAAGTTTCCTGTATTTCATACAAGGATGCTTACACCATTAGCGAAAGGAAGGCTTTTAACCCATTATCTTCGGCTGGGCTTGAGCTCAACCCAAGGTAAAAGGACAGTGTATTAATTAACCTTGCTCCACAGTTCTCCAACTCAATTTACTACTTTAAAAAAATTACATAAAATGTCAGAACAATGAAAAGTAGCAGATTAGTGATGGAAGTATAGCTTTGGGACAGAAGGGCCATTTTGGACAAAAGGACAGTGCACACCACCTGTTATTCTGTCAAAAACTAGCCATTAATGTTTTATGACATGTCCCGTCAGATTTATGTAGTGAAATAAAAATCTTAAGAACTATGTCACACGAGTGCATCTCCTGCAACTTTGCCCAAGACAGGGTGAATTATCCCGAGTGCAATAGTGAGACTACGGGGTAGAAATTGGTCTTGGGCAGAACAGGTGGTATCGCATCGGCCACTTGTTACACGCCCCATCCGATATTCAATTCCATTGCAGTCCATCAGGGTGTATAATGGGTGGCTGACGCGATATCGCCCAAGATGAATTTCTACCCCTATGTGTAGCTATGGGGATCTGCGGCTCCTGACGCTATGAGGCTGCACCTAAGGGTAGAAAGGCGCAGCTGCGGGAGTGATGCCCAAATAAGGACATACATAACAAATTTAAGACATTATAGATGTGTATTTTGGGGGCCTGTAGGATTCGCAAAATTCCCACATTTCCCCAAGGTTATTGATAAAAGGGACCCTGCATGGACATTTTAAAAAGGGTGCCCAAAGATGGCATCTGCACCTCGTGACCAAAATCCTGTAAGATTTTAAAAGTTTGAACTCTGCAGCACAGAACAAGCAGCTTGTGGGGAAATCGAAACCTAAAATGCAGTTTCTGTGAAAAGGACTTTGTGTTTTGGAAAAGCAGACAGCAAACATTGAATATGCATTAAGCCAGATCGTAGACAGATCAGAACTAGCTAGGCCTTTACTTGAGGCCATCAAGTTGTCTGCATAAATAATCGGAAACAGCTTAAGGAAGCCATCGAGGCTGGACAGGCCGATTAGAATGCATTAATAACAATACAGCTCGGACATCAGGCCATTAGGTGCGATAAACGGCCATCTAAAAACAGTTAGTTTAGATTGCTGTAATTATTTAAAACAGCCCGCCAAAATTAGAACAATGAACTAACCTGATTTGGCGCGCAGATAAGGGATGAAACAACGGGTATAACTGCAGGCCCCAGGTAGCAATCTCTCTCTCTGCTCTCTCTTGCGCTTGGCCCTCGCTTTTGGTTCCAGGCTCACTCGTGCCCTGGCCTCATGGCAGGTCTCTCCTCGCTCCCCACGGTGAGTTGTCAGCAGTAAAGTACACCATAACAATAGCCGGGGAGGAGAACGAGACCCGAGTCCCTCGTCATCTGGGACGCCCAGGCCGCAAAAGGGGCGAGACGAAATTTGAGCAGGTAGACGAGATGAGTAGAGACGAAGAAGATGATAAAACTCGATAAGGGCAGAGCAGGGCAGTGAAAAACATATCGATAAAGACCAAGCGCCGAGTTATAAGCTTGTGCTTGGGAAGACGAACATCTTGTTGAACATTGCGATAACGCAGGTGTCTACACCACGAAGAATATACTGGTGTTTGACGCATGGGTAACAAAATCTAAACAACAAAGACTGTTAACTGTCCGGTAAACATAACGTTACCGCCGACGACCGCCCGAGGGAGAAGAAGAGGAGAACCCATCGGGACGAGACGATGACGGTAGCGGAGGAGAAGAAGGTGCATCGCAGTAGCAGCTCCCGCACCGCGCCCCTGAAGACCATGTGGCGACGGGGTACCTAAGAGTACAGAGAACCCAACCTCAAAGTCTGCATTTCGTTAACAGTTGGCCTTGTTTTGGATTGGTGAGCATGAATTCTGGCCCCTCATAGCTTAATCCAGTTAGGTATAGGGGGTGGGATAAGGATAAGGGGATTGTTAATATAGTTTGTTTTCCCTCGATGTGCCGTGTGTTCTCCATTCCCTGTACAAGTATAGTTATTTTGTATTTGCCTGTCTTTCATGCTAGTAATTTCTCATAAGACTGTGTTATTCTCTGTTTTAATAAAATCTTGGTTTTCTTACATCCAAACCACCTGTCTACTCGAGTCTTTCTGTATCGCCGCCTGTACCTAAGTCCAGTGTCTAGAACCCAAGGGGCGTGGGAGCGATTCGAACCGCTCACAGAACAGTCAGGGGCATAACTGACTGGGCGCACGCGCCGCACCCGCCACCCCCCTTACAGGCCATGTGGTTATTTTTGTTTTGTCATGGAAATGGTTGACATTATATCAATATTTCTTTTTAAATTGGTGAAGGCCTGTGGCCCAATAGGATAGCACAGCACAGTGGTTAGAAAGAGAAGGATGTAAGATGAGGTAAATCAGTGGTTACGGGATTCCAAGCCTGGCTTTTTAAAAGCCTGTAGATTATAGTTATCAAGATGTGGAGTTCTCACATCTTTGAGGTCCTGCAATAAATACCAACATACAAAAATGACTGACAGGAAAAGACCTAGTGGTCCTTCCGCCTGTCCCACACAATTGTGATGCCTCATGCATCACAATATATACACTCTGCACCCACCCGGAGCCATGCAATCTCCTCGGAGAGGGGAAGGACCGGATAAAAACCCAGGCCAATTAGGGACAAATAACTGGAAAATATTTCTCCAACCTCCTTAGGTGATTGAGACTAGTCCAGGAGATTACATTGGCCCTAATTTACATTACAGGATACCTACTTATACGATGTGATCTCCACCCCTGCTAAAAACAGGTCCAGCTCGCACTTGAAGGAATACAGTGAATCAGCATTCACCGCACGAGCTGGCAAACTAGTCTCTTCACTATTTTTTAAAACTTTAATCTAACCACTCCTACGCTTCTTGTTGAACCTATCTGGATTATAAGATGTTATAAACTGGGAATTAATCTTGTGGTCCTCCCTCTTGAACTTTTCCAAAGTCTCAATATCCTCCACCATGTGAGAAGACCAAATATGGACACAGTATTTTAACTGAGACCTAACCAAAGTCTTGTACTGTACAAAGACAAAACAGTATGCTTTGTTTTATAATGAATTATCCTGTGACTACACCCTAGAACCTCTTTGCTTTACTTATAGCTTCATGACATTGGCATTGGTCATGAACCTGTAGAAATTGATGCACTAAAACATCCAGATCTCTTTCTTTCACCACTGGCTTTAATTCTTTTCCCCGTAAGGTATATATCTGTCCAGCATTTGATCTGACCACATGCATACCACTCAAACTTTTCTAAGTTAAACATAATTTGCCAAATACAAGCCCAATCCCCAGCACATGTAGATCTGCTTCTAGTAGTTGAGCATCCTCTACAATCATAACTCTCGCACATGTCTTGGTATCATCCACAAATTTGCAAATCATTCCCCCAACACTTACATCTAGATCATTAATGAAAATAGTAAATAGCAAAGGACCTAACACCGATCCCTGCGGGACACTACTGGTAACCGGTCTCCAAGCAGATCCAAATCCATTGAAAACCACTTTCCGTCAATGGGCATTCAGCTAATTCTCAAACCACATCAGCAGATTACCACTAATTCCACAAGATTCTATCTTGTAGGGAAGCCTCTTATGCGGTATGTTACCAATAGTTCGAGTAGGAGAGGGTGCAATGAGTCTTTATTTCAACACATTGAGGAGAGAATATATGTTGGAACATGTATGTGTTTATTTAGGAGAAACAGGTGAAAAGTATAGGAAAAGAAAGGAAGGCCATTTGATGGGTTACAGCAAAGACTCACAAGGTACAAGTTACAAGGAATTGGAGGTTATTAAGAAAGGTTCAACTATTGATGTAGTTACATGGAACAGAGAAGGTTAAGGGGAATGAAAATAAATGTACTACATGATGAAAGTTTTTGAAGGAGTAAATAGTAAAAGATTTCTTCCACTAGCTGGCAAATTGGTAATGAAGAGGCATAAACTCTGGATTAGTATTAGCAGAAGGGATTTTTTCAAACAGAAGGCTATTAAAACATCAAATGCATCATCACAATTAGCTATTGAAGCTGAGGTGATCACAACATTTAACAGGGAATGAGATACACTTAATGGATACAGCGGAGGAGCAGTAAAATTAGATTAGAACAGATAAACTTCCCTGAGGTAATAGCACCAGGACAGGCACAATAGGCTGAATGGCCTCCTTCTCTGCTGAGACTTATATTGATACAAATGGGTAAGTGGTGATTGACGTAAGAAAACTACTAAGCACTTGGTTTGAGAAATAACAACAGAAAATGCTGGAAAAACTCAGCAGGTCAGGCAACATCCGTGGACAGAAATTTGAGTTGACGTTTCGGGTCGAACCCTTCTTCAAAACTGGAAAGAAAAGATAGATCGGAGGCAGGGCTGTGATCGGACAAAAGAATAAAAGAAACAAAAGAAGTAAAAAAGACAATAAAAGGTATTAGAAGCTAGACGAGATGGTAATAGGCTGAGATTGGGTGTAAAGTGTACTGGCAGGGCAAGGGATAGCTGCCAGGTGTGAGAGCGAAACAAAAGGAAAAGGGGGGGGGGAAAGGAGTGGAAAATTTATAAGAAAAAATGAAATAGGGGCCGAGGTTATGATCTGAAATTGTTGAACTCGATATTGAGTCCGGAAGGCTGCAGAGTGCCTAATCGGAAGATGAGGTGCTGTTCCTCGAGTTTACGTTGAGTTTCCGTGGAACAATACAAGAGGCCAAGGATGGTGAGGTCCGAGTGAGAATGGAGCGTTGAATTAAAATGACAGGCGACCGGAAGCTCGGGGTCACCCTTACGGACTTTAATCAACTGTTTCACAACTATGAGTTTCTAGTTCCATCACTAGTTCCTGGTTACAAAAACGTCCTGAGCAAGCTGGGCCCACGCCCGAGTATTTATACATTCCTTGGACAGTGCCACCAGCTGGCTGCCCAGTGTTATCTCATGAGTCATTTCTACATGAATGGCAAGATTCATGACATTCTTCCCACCTGAAAAATTTGGAAGTCCGACGACTTCCTTCTAGCGAATATAACAGATCACGAAGAGCCACAGTCGTTTCGATTTCTGTTTGTGGCCGGAAGGCACATCTCCTTAGACCGTGTCTTGGTCCCTGGGTTTTGGTTCGTACAGGTAGGTTGACAGGGCCCGTGTCGCCTTGATCGATCTGAGGGGGACTGGGGAGATCGTGACTCCGGGTGCGGGCCCCACAGGCGCAGAGCTGGCTTCATTTTGTTTGGTAGCTGGTGATTGTCCGGCGTCCTGGCTTCGGGTGGCCATCCCGTGGGGAGCGCTCTGCTTCCCGAGTTGAATCGGCGAGTAGCCGGCAGACCCCTTGATGTCCCGGATAGGGAGTCATCATCAAAGGAGAGCAGAGTATCGGCATCATTAATATGGATCCCTCTATCGGTGGGGTCCATGGGACTGGTTGGACAGGGAGCCAGATCTCGGAGTGAAACGGTGGATTCCCGGCCATCAGGGTACCGCACGTGCGCGTATGTGGGATTAACATCTGTTCATTCCACCTCGTCGACGAGGGGATCATTCTTGGAAGGTCGAACGAATCTTCGGAGTAGCACGGGGCCGGGAGCTGCCAACCATGATGGTAGGGACATCCCATGAGTGGAGCGACGCTGGAACCCGAAGAATCGTTTGTGAGGAGTAACGTTGGTGGACGTAGAAAGAAGAGACCTGATGGAATGCAACACGTTAGGGTGCACAGTTTCCCATTGCTGGTCTGGTAGGTTGCGTGACCTCAGTGCAAGACGAAGAGCGTTCCAAATGATAGTGTTGTATCTCTCAACCTGTCCATTACTGATGGGATGATACGGTGTCGTTTTACTTGTGGTGATTCCCCGTTGGGAAAGATAACTTTTGAGTTTGCTTGACATGAAGGAGGCACCCCGATCAGAGTGGATGAAATTGGCCGTACCGCAAAGGGAAAAGACCTGATTGAGGCATTTGATCACTGTGGAAGTAAGCATATTGGGACAGGGGAAAGCAAAGGGAAAGCATGAATATTCATCCACCATAGTAAGCAAGTAGGTGTTTCGCGTTGAGGAAGGCAATGGCCCTTTAAAGTCAATGCTGAGTCGCTGCATAGGCTGTATAGCATGTATGAGCGAGCCATCCAATGGACGGAAGAATTGCGGTTTTAATTCCGCACAAATTCTACAAGTGGAGCATGTTCTTTTCATGTCTTCCATAGAAAATGGGAGATTTTTAGATCGCACAAAGTGCAACATACGGGTAACGACAGGATGGCACAAGTCAGTATGAAGATTCGCAAGAGTCGAAGTTGACATAGAAGAGCAGAATGCACGCGCGAGGGTACCCGGGGCCACATTCTCTTTGCCGGGTCGATAATGTATGGTGTAGCCAAAGGCGGCCAATTCCATCCTCCAGAGCTGTATTTTGTTATTTTTGATCTTCGTGTGTTTCCGGTTATCCAGCATAAAGGCCATGGAGCGCTGATTGGTTATAAGCGTGAAATGGCGACGAGCGAGAAAATGACTCCATTTACGTACTGCTTCGATGATAGCCGTAGCCTCCTTCTCGACAGGAGGATAATGGCGCTTGCTACCCTGCAAAGTTCTGGACAGAAATGCAACGGGTCGACCACCTGGATTCAAGGTAGCCGAGATCGCCACCTCCGATGCATCGCACTCGACCACGAAAGGGAGATTTTCATCAATGGAACGAAGCGTGGCTTTTTCCAGTTGTCGCTTGAGGAGGTTGAAAGTTGAAATAGCCGTTGCCTACAACGGAAATGACTTCACGTGAAGCAGGGGCTGGACCTTGTCAGAGAAGTGGGGTATCCACTTCGCATAATAGGTGAACATGCCGAGTGCCCGACGAAGAGAGACGAGATTCGTAGGGGGAGGGAGCTCCTGAAGCAGATGAAGTCATTCCGGATCCGGTTTGATGACACCACTGACCACCCAGTAGCTAAGGATGTTGACTGATGGTACTGATTTCACAGATTTGGACTCATTTAAGGTTAAGTTGCAATGACAGAGAACGTCAAAAAATTTCTGGAGGTTGGCATCATGCTCCTTCTGGTCATGATCAACAATGGTGATATTATCCAGATATGGAAAAGTGTCCGTTAAGTTCTCCTGTTTGACTAGGCTACCCATTGCCCATTGAAAGACGGCCATCCCATTGGTGACCCCAAATGGAAGGCGACAAAACTGGTAAAGCCGACCATTGGCCTCAAAGGCCATATACTTTTTGTCAGTGTCTTTTAACGGTACTTGATGGTACGCGCTCTTTAAGTCAAAAGTTGAAAATATCTTGTAGTTGGCAAGGTTATTGGCCATGTCATCGATGCGTGGTAGTGGGTAGGCATCCAGGTCGGTATACTGGTTAATAGTTTGCGAGTAATCGATGCAAAGATGTTTCTTGTGTTGCTTCAGAGGATTTTTAATAACGATGACTTGAGCCCGCCAGGGAGATGAACATGGCTCACTGATACTGTCAGCTAGAAGGTGAGAGATCTCTGCCTTGATAAAGGATAGATCATCTTGCCTGAAACATCATGATTTAGAGACTATGGGCTTACATCAGGGCGAAAGATTGGCAAACAAGGAGGACTCATCGAGTGAAGCCGCTGAAAGCGCATAGAACGGTACTTTGGAAATAGTAAGCTCTGGCTTTGACCCTGCAAACTCGAAAGTGAGTCTTTTGTGTTGTTTCTGGAAATCCTGTCCCAGGGGCACATCACTGCAAAGGTTTTTGGCACCCCGAGCCGGGTGGAGAAATAAGTGCGGCCATTGAGAATAAGGTCGACAAGACAAAAGCCAGAAGAGTTGGTGGTCAGAGTCATTAGAGCCATTGCAATTTCCCTGTCCGAGGGGTAAATACGCAGTTTTAACTTCCTGACAGCCCGCTCACTAATGAAGCTGTCAGAGCTGCATGTGTCCATTTACTGAAACCTTTGTGGCTGCATGGGACAGACTTTGGGGAAAAACAGCTGTGATGGGAGGAGGAGCAGTTTTACCCTTGACAGCTGTAACCTTAGTAGTGGTTCTTGGGGGAGGAGCAGTTTTATAGATAGCAGCTGTAACCTTAATAGTGGCTCTTGGGGGAGGAGCAGTAGCAGTCTTATAGATAGCAGCTGCAAAACTAACAGGGGCTCTCGACCGGTATACCTTAGAAAATTGGCCTTTCTTACTAACAGAGGCTCTTGACTGGCATACCTTAGAAAAGTGACCTTTCTTACTGCAATGATTGCAGGTTGCACCTCCACAGAAGAAACACTTCCTTCCAGATTGCCAAGATGCCGCTGGGGCAGGGTCGTCATCAGTGAAGGCTTCTAGGGTAGGGTTGTCATCAGCTAGGTTAGAGTCATCATCAGTGAGGGCTTCCGCCCGAGGCCTATCGAAGGAGTCACTAAAAGTGATAGCAGCAGCCCGTGCACATGGTAAAAGATAGGTATCTGCATTCCTCTTTGCTAAGTCCAGAGAACATGCCTGGTCATAGGCAGCCTGTAACTCAAGGGTTTTATTCTCCAACAGACGCTGGCGTATGAAGAGAGACGCAATCCCATTAATAAAGGAATCACAAATTAACTCCTCCTGGTACTGCTCAGCTGTAACAGCTTTAAGATTACAATCCTTGCTGAGCCTGCGAAGTTTCTGAAGGAATTCGTCAAGTGATTCCCTGGGTTGTTGTCGAGTTGTGGCCAGTAGATGCCGAGCAAAAATTTGGTTGGGGCCTTAACATATAGTCGCTGTAATATTAGGATAGCGGAATCATAGTCTACACAGTCTTCGATATAGTCAAACACATGAGGAGATACATAATTGGCAAGTATTTCTAATTTATCAGGAACATTTTCACCACACACCCTGAGGAAGTTGCTGAAGGTATGATACCAGTGTTTCCATACCTTAGCAGTTGTAGGTGAATTCAGGTCCAGGTCAAGATGGGCAGGTCTGAGTAGTTTGTGCATGATGGATTGATTACTACGTCGGAGTTCCCTTCTACAGTTGAAGTCGTAGCTGGCTGTTCCCGAAATCACTCAGACCGTGGAGCCGATACACAGTTGATTAAATTGACGTAAAAAAACTACTAAGCACTTGGTTTGAGTATAAAACAAGGCTTTAATCAACTGTTTCACAACCATGAGTTTCTAGTTACATCACTAGTTCCTGGTTACAAAAACGTCCTGAGCAAGCTGGGCCCACGCCCGAGTATTTATACTTTCCTTGGACGGCGCCACCAGCTGGCCACCCAGTGTTATCTCATGAGTCATTTCTACACGAATGGTAAGATTCATGACAGTGATATTTTTAAGCATATAGAGGAGTAGGAAAGTATATAAGTTAAAATTACACTAAAAAGTTTAACAGCAAAAATTGAAAACCATAAATTGCAACCAGTGTCGGCAAAACGATTGTCAGCCTTGGCTCCATGGTGGCACTCTCGCCTCTGAGTCAGGAGTCATGGGAATCAAGTCCTGTTGCAGAGACTTTTAATTACATACTTTAGACTGACACCCCAGTACATTATGGTCTTGTAGTGAATGGCCATCAACATTTCCTGGATCTTAAATGCTTGCTTGATCTGGTGGGGAAGGAATGCTTCCAGGTTACCTGGAGGTCAAGAGATACCTGGCAGAGTCATGGTCATCTTTGCAAATATCTGAATCTCCTTTGTCTCCCACACTAAAAAAAATTGTCCTCACTGTGTGCTTGCATGTGTGTCATAACAGTTCATGGCAGTTCGACTGGGCAGGAGATCATCTCCAGAAGACATTACACACAGAGATAGGAAAACTGCCAGCTGATTCCATTATGCTACTGGTCTGAAGCAGAGACCAAACCTAAAATTGGAATCATTGCAGTCTGAAGATTATTATCAGGCTTGTTAGAATACAGTCAATTCCACTTTGCTGAGCTCCTGATAAGGGTTCTTTTTGCTAAGGCATTAAAAACTGAAAATCCCAAGCCATTTTCTATCTATATCTTATTCATTCAGGCTAACTTAATACTTTTAGTTGTAAATCACTGCTAAGTGAAGACCATTTTGCCCAGATTGCACATTTTACTGGGTTTACACCCCAGGTTACACACAATCACATTCCATATAACTTGTTATGTTAGGATAGTATTAAAGGAATTAGATTTCAGGAATCCTTTCATTACAATTAAAAAAATACTGAATTGTTTATTACATGGGTAGGGTGTATTCTCCTGATAATTTGCTGGGAGTGCCTGATAAAAGGTATATTCCTATTAAGTGAATTAAATATTTTGACAGAATCTTTGTGATGCTCCCGTAGAGAATCATAGAATCATACAACACAGAAGGAGGTCATTCAGCCCATCATATCCATGCTGACTCTTTGAAAGAGCTGTCCAATTAGTCCCAATCCCTTGCTCTTTCCCCATAGCCCTGCAATTTTTTTTCCTTTTCATGTAAACATCCAATTCCCTTTTGAAAGTTACTGTTACATCTGCTTCCCCCACCCTTTCAGACAGTCCATTCCAGATCATAACAACTCCCTACGTGAAAACATTTCACCTCATCTCCCCTCTGGTTCTTTTGCCAATTATCTTAAGTCTGTGTCCTCTGGTTACCAACCCTCCCAATAGATCAGAATCCCTCATAGTTTTTTACACCATTATTAAATCTCCCCTTAATCTTCTCTGCTCGAAGGAGAACAATCCCAGCTTCTGTAGTCTCCCCACATCCCCACATAACTGAAGTCCCTTATCCCTGGTATCGACAGGGATTCTTTAAAAGACTAGATAATGGCCAGATGCATGTCGCTTTACAAGGGTTGTGCAAACCATTCCACTGCACAAGCCACCCTGAAATATGCTCCGAGAATGTGTACATTAAAAAGATACCGACAGAAGAAGAATCATTTTGCTGCAGGAATCATTTACACCAATACAAAGGGGAAAACTTTTCCTTGAGGCAATAAAATTAGAAATAGTTTCTAAATTTCACTCTAATTAACAAAGCACCGGCTCGTTTGCTGTGATCAGCCTGTTAGATGATCTCAACAAAAAACTTCATGATATTTTAAATGCAAGTAATATCAAAGGAAGGTCTGCATGTGGGGTACAGAACTGAAGCAGAAAAATATTCCTCAGTCACGAATAATGAATATTTAAACAGAAAAGACTTCTTCTCGAGTGCTCACAAGCATTAATTGGTCCAGTTGAATCTATGTAAAGCCCCTCAATCCACTTTATTTTTATTAATGAATAGGGAGATTGACTCTAAAAAAAACTGCTGCAGCATTTGTTACTGTGATCATAAACTTAAAAACTCAAGAAAATTTGCTGACAATTTGCAGATTTTTCAATAGCGATCCTCCTCTTCAACTAAACCATAGAAGTATAACAGCAACCATATAGAAGAGAGCAATCTAGAATATATAAGAATCTACAATGTACAGAATAATCTGAAATATGTATCAGTTTAAATGCTCCATCAGATGAACTAATTACCCAGCGTAAGTCAAAAGCTGAACTCAGACTCACAAATGGGCAGTGAAGGCTTTATTCAACAATGGCTGGAATCCAAAGATAACAATCATTCTATTACTATGATAATGATTTCAAGCAATTAAAACATTAACTTGTGAACTTAATCATCCAACAAAGCATTATTCAAAACCCATTAAATTCTTATACAAAATTACACTTTTTTGATGAATCATAGGATCATAGAATGGTTACAGCACAGAAGGAGGCCATTCGGCCCATCGAGCCCGTGCCGGCTCTCTGCAAGAGCACTTCAGCTAGTCCCACTCCCCCGCCCTTTCTCTGTAGCCCTGTAATTTTTTTCCTTCAGGTACTTATCCAATTCCCTTTTGAAAATCACATTTTTGCATTTAACAATTGCACTCGTGGGCAGAGCAGAATAAGTAGAACCCTCCATTTGGATTGCTGCTCTCACATGAGCCGCGATCTTACCTGAGGAGGCGCGCTGGGGGCGGGACTGCTGGCTTCCGGGTTCTCATCCCGCCCACAGTGACGTCTGACGCACAGACGCTATTTTCCCGATTGGCCTTGTTAAGCCCGCCCTGTGGGCTTGCCGGCCAATTAAGGGAAAGCTACTATCAGATGATGCCAGTGCATGACGCTTCATCTGCCGGTTTTGTTAAAGTGACAGGCACCATAATTTTTTGCCAGATGAATTGTCAGTGTTTGACAGCATTGAGGTGCTGTCAAACACTGACAATCACTGTCCAAAAGTGAGCCCTTGTACCCAGGCTCACCAATGACTCTCTCCTTAGGAGGAAACAGATGGCAGCTACATGTGGGATTGCAGAAGCCATCTGTCAATTCTCCCGATCAGATGAGGCTTCAAAGAAACATCAAATCTTGTCACCTGCAGATATATATAAACAGAATTAAAATATTTCTCACTACATTCTCTCACCTGTCATACTTACCTGTGCGCCATTGCACCCATCGCACTACCTCTGCAACTGACATTTGTACACTTACATTGCAGCAGGCCCACAGTTCGCCTCATTGACCCTGGCGGGGTTTACCACCGTCGGGAAGCCCGCATCAGCAGGCTGAAAATGGGGAAAAGCCTCTTAACTGCCTGTTAACAGGCAGTTAATTAGCTCTAATCCCCTTCCCACCGCTTAGAGACGGGTCCCTGTGCGAATCGGGGACCCACCTCCTGTGAAGATGTTTTGGAGGTAGGTTGGAACCCGCTCCCAATTTTTCCCATTTTCCCAGCAGTCTTGCCTCCAAACCCACCTCCTCAGGGCTGGTAAAATCCAGCCCATGGTGTCCTAGGTAGGAACATATTATTAACACATTTACATCGCCAGGCTCATGCTGATGTCAGCTCCGAAGCTGCTGGTAAATTGTAAATATAAACAAGGTAATGCTTGTACTAGCAGAAGCAGTGAGCAACGCCAAGATAGGTGGTTTTGGCCTTTGCGTTTGATGGCAATACAAATCAAAAACAGCCTGAATTGAAAGTGGAAATGATCTTTCCTTTATGGCTGTGCAACTGAAGCTCTCACACCTACCATACATTGTCCTATATAAAAACAATGACTGCTCTTCAAAAGTACAATTCTGGTCGCCATATTATAAAAAGGATATAGAGGCACTGGAGAGGGTGCAAAAAGGATTTAGAAAGATGATACCAGAAATGTGAGGTTATACCTATCAGGAAAGAATGAACAGGCTGGGTGTATTTTCTCTTGAAAAGGGTGACCTAATAGAGGTCTTTAAAATTATGGAAGGTTTTGATAGGGTAGATAGAGCATTTCCACTTGTGGGGAAGAGCAAAACTAGAGGCCATCAATATAAGATAGTCACCAAGAAATCAAATAGGGAATTCAGAAGAAACTTCTTTACCCAGAGAGTGGTGAGAATGTGGAACTCGCTGCCGCAGGGAGTGGTTGAAGCGAACAGTATAGATGCATTTAAGGGGAGGCTAGGTAAGCATATGAGGGAGAAGGGAATAGAGGGTTATACAGGTTGAGTGTCCAAAATCAGGAGTTCCGGAATCCGGAATGTTCCAGAATCCGGTCACCTGGACGATTGGTGTCAGGGGCATCCGGAATCCGTAAAACGTTCCGGAATCCGGAACTCCGGATTTTGGACGCTCAACCTGTACTTCAAAAAGCCATTGGCCTAGAAATTCATTGACGCCACTTTTGGGGCGCTAAAGTGGGGCGTCCGCTAAAGTTTACGGCCGCCGCCAAATCGATGCCACTTCTCCGATATTCACTAGCTTCGCCCTAGGAGTTCGGGCGAGCGCTAAAACTGCTGCTGGATGCCTCTCTTTGGGCGCTAAGCTGGAGGTGGTGATCGATAGCGCCGAGGCCGGGCGCAGCGCAGGTGCGGCCATCTCGTGATTGACAGCAGACACCCTGGCGCCGGCCAGCTCTTAAGGGGGAAGGATCGATTGTGTCTGCTGCCACGCCCTGGATAGTGGAGCCCTCCAGCTAGGCCTGAACACTGCTGCTGGACCCAAATAGCGCCTGAAGACATGGAGAAGGCCCGTGAATGTGCGCAGCGCTTCTCAGAGCGTGATCTGAGTGTGCTGATTGCTGCTGTGGAGAAGAGGCGCCATGTTTTGTACCCGGACAATGGCAAGAAGGCGACGGTCCGCGTCTACAGGAGAGCCTGGAGGCATGTCGCCACCAAGCTGTCAGCCAACAGCGACGTCCCCAGGAGCGGTGCCCAATGCCGCAAAAAGTTAAATGACCTCACACGCATTGTCAGGGTGAGTACCCTTTCCAGTGACCTCCTCATCCTTGCATGTGCACCTCACATTATGGGCAAAGGGACCTGAAAGCTCTAATGGCCAGCCTTCATCCAGCAGCTATGGGACAGGCATGAGCATCAATTGCACATTCTGCACTTAACACACTGGCCAAGCTATTCCACCATGGGAGGCATTGCACACCAGATCATGGCGACACACTGGCCAGGCTATTCCACCATGGGAGGCAGTGCACACCAGATCATGGCAACACACTGGCCAGGCTATTCCACCATGGGAGGCAGTGCACACCAGATCATGGCAACACACTGGCCAGGCTATTCCACCATGGGAGGCAGTGCACACCAGATCATGGCGACACACTGGCTAGGCTATTCCACCATGGGAGGCAGTGCACACAAGATCACGGCGACACACTGTACTTAGAGGCCGTCCTTTCTCTTGCAGGCCAAGCTGGCGAATAATCGCAAGAGCCGGACTGCGACCAGGGGAGGCCGACCCCATATCCAGCCACTCACCGACCTGCAACATCGCGTGGAGCGCCTCATGGGTGGCCGGGTGATTGGGCCCGTTGCATGTGGAGATGCCGACCCTGTTCTGGGCAGCAATGGTAAGGGCATCACCTTTTGCACCTCTCTCGTCCCACTTGCGCATCAGATCTACATCCTTTGCCACTGTCCGACCAATGCGCTGAATGCCACCACTCATGCATCCCGCACTGACGCCCTCTCCTCACTCTAAAGCTACTCTTGTGCCTTCCTGCTTTCAGATGGTGAAGAGGAGGTCCCTGAACTTGCCAGTGACAGACCCTCCGAAGAGGAGCAGGAGGAGGAGCAAGAGGAAGGCGGCCCATCAGGGGAACCCTCAGCCGCGGCCACCCAGGCCAATGTAGGGGACACGTCTTCCCTGGAGGGCAGCGTGGCGGAAGTGTCGAAGGGGAGGGGAGCTCCTGGGACCTGCGGGCTGCAGAAAGGCGGGAGGGGGGTGGAAGCTCGGCGGCCTTCTCCCCAGAGGGGGGAAGCGTCGGAGGGGAGTCCAATTGCTGGGCCCAGCGGCCTCCAGCAACGCAGGAAGGGTCGGCCAGCTCGGCGGCCTTCTCCCCAGAGGGAGAGTCCGGCCTCCAGTCAGGAGATGCTCTTCGCCGAGGAGATGGAACCCCTCGAAGACTTGTCCGCGGACTCGGAGCACCGGCACACGGAGCTCATGGCGGCAGTGGCACGGTTGCCTGAGTCCATCGATTCCCTCTCTCGGAGTGTGGCCGAGTTCGGGCCCTCAGAGGCCACCAGTCGGGCGGAATACCGGGCAGATCAGGCAGCGAGTCGGGCGGAATTCGGGGCAGCTCTGTCAGCAACTGGCCAGGTGATCAGTGGTGCCGTCCAGTCACTGGCTGCTCTGATGCGGTCAGTGAACAGGTCAACACGGGCACTCACTGCTGCCACACTCGCTGTGTCAGCCAGGCATCGCCAGGGCACCCGGCGCGCTGCAGCAGCACAGCGGTCTGTCCCTCGGCAGATTGGTGCGCATGCTGCAGTGCTGGCCCGGGCGAGTGCCAGTGTCTCAGGCGACCAGCGAGCGCCTGCCATCCGCCAGCTTGCCGCCATTCCTCCAGCCGCCACTGCCAGTCCCGCAGTGGAGCTGCCAGGAGCTGCTGCAGCAACTGATGCTGGCCAGCCACAGCTGCAGCTTCAACAGCCGCCCGCTCGACGGCCAGACCTCGACTAGGCCGACCCCCAAGGGCATCTGCCGTCACGACATGTGCCCCTCAGGAGCCTGCCCCCAGCCTTGCAGCAGCCAATGGCCTTACTTTGAGGCGGAGCAGCAGGGCGGGCAGGGGCCACCCAAAGAGGGCCAAGGCATCGCCCTAGCGGGCCAAATAGTCGAATGTGTGGCCATTTGTGTTTGTTTCTTGAGGCCGAGAATTGGATGTTTGTTTTTTGAAGGCCGATGATGTGATGTTTGTTTTTGACGAAGGCCGAGAATGACGGCCATTTTAGTTGCCCTATTTTGTTAATCCTCTCCAGGTTGTGGGAGCGAGTAATGTGTTTGAGTGTTTTTTGGGGGTTTCGTCTGTTTTTGGTTTTCATGTGGGAAGGGCCCAGAGTTTGTACAATAAACCATTTTATTTATTCACATTGTCCATGTTTGATCTTTGAAGTGTTTGTTGCCTTAACCGGCTGAGGGCTTGCGGAGCGGCTGCAATCATGTTCTATCATTGGCACAAGCCATTCCCTGACAGGGGGCCTAGAAGTGACGTTCAATAAGCCGCCGACGGGCGGCCCTTGGACCTTGTGCCTCCCTCCTGGGCTGGTACTCCTCGTCCTCGTCGTCCTCATGCTCCTCCTGCTCCTCCTCCTGAGGTGGTGGTCCAACGTGAGGTGGCAGTGCCTGAGTCCTGCGGATAGCCAGGTTGTGCAGCATGCAGCAAACGACGACGAATTGGGAGACTCGATCCTGCGAATACTGGAGGGCTCCCCCGGAGCGATCGAGACAGCGGAACCGTTGCTTGAGCACGCCAATTGTTTGTTCTATGAGGTTCCTCGTCGCTTGATGGCTCTCGTTGTATGCCTCTTCAGCAGGGGTCGTGGGCGCGCGGAGCGGGGTCATGAGCCAGGTACACAAAGGATAGCCTTTGTCCCCGATAAGCCATCCTCTTGGGGGAGGCTGTGCCTGGAACATGTCAGCCACAGTTGTCTGTTGCAGGATAAAGGCATCGTGGCTGCTGCCTGGAAAGCGGGCATTGACAGCTAGGATGCGCTGCCTGTGGTCACACACCAGCTGTACATTGAGGGAATGGTAGCCCTTCCGGTTGCGGTAATCCTCGGCATGCTCAAGAGGTGCCCGCAAAGCCACATGCGTGCAGTCAATGGCGCCCTGCACCATGGAGAAGCCCGCTATTCTTGCAAATCCCACTGCACGCTGCTGCTGCTTGTCCAGGGTCATGGGGAAGGAGATGAATTGATGTCTCCTTCTGAAAAGGGCTTCGGTCACCTGGCGGATGCAGCAATGCACGGCGAACTGGGAGATGTTAGCGATGTCCCCAGTAGCGGATTGGAAGGAGCCGGTGGCATAGAAGTTGAGAGCCACCGTCACCTTCACTGCCAGCGACAGAGACGTCCTGCGCATCAGCTGTGGCTGCAGATCTCTCTGAAGCAGCCGGCAGATGTCTGCAAGCACCTCCCTTCGGAATCGCAGCCTCCTAACACACATCGCGGCAGACATGGTCAGATAGGAGGTCTGCTGGCGGTATACCCTGGGTGGGTAAGGCCTCAGTTGGCGACGCCTGTTGCCACCTCTGCGTCTCGCCAGGGCTGCCACTCTCTCACGGCATCTGTAAGCCCTTCTGGCATAAGGCTGAAATTCAGTGTTGCCACCCAATGCAGCCCCCATTATATGCTGGCAAACACTGAGCTCTGAATGAAGGCAAAGATAATTGGTAAGCTCTGGCCTGAGCCAAAAATACCTGTCCAAGTGTTGGTCCAAACCAGTAAACTCTCCTCCTTGGTCTCTGTCCAAAAAACCATTGCACAAGAGTGAATGCTGCAAAATGGCTGGCCTTTATACTGCTGGGTAAGTGCCCTTTAATTTGCGCTCCCCGCGGCCCGGCTGGGCTGTGTACCGTTCCACTTCACAGTCGCTCAGACCGCCCGGCGCACAATGGGCCGGCGCGAGTGAAGTTCCGGTTCGGGGCGCACAAAAGGCGTTGCACTAGCAAATGACGTCATGATGTGCGCGCGCAGCAGGGCGCGCGCTAAGACTTTGCGCCGGTGCTAAATGTGTACTGAAGTTGGGGCGAGGCGCAGATCGCGCTGCGCCCGGCCGCTAAGCGCCTAGCGCTCGAAATCTACTCCTCCTAAGGCGCTAACGGCTGCCGCGCCCAACTGAATTTCTAGGCCACTAACTTTTGTTGTCTTTTTTTGAAAAATCCTACGAAAAATGCGAGTGATGCAATAAAACTTTAGTGTTGTGTTTTATCCTCCTTAATCTGCACAGCTCCACTAAGTGTTTCTGCCAGGCTGCGGCCACGGCACCACGCCACCCTGGTGGCCTAGTGTGGGCCATCGGATGCTCTGCAGAGCTTGCAGCATCCCTCCCCTTTAACAGAAGGGGAGGGGCGGAGAAACGCGTCAGCGCTACGCGGAGCGGCCCAGGCATTTCCGGACTCGGAACGTGTTTCTGATGTCCGAAGTCCAGAAACGCCCGAGCCCAGGTTGTGATATTTCAGGACTTCGGACACTAGAAACACGTTCCGAAATCCGGAAAAAACACAAAAACCGGCTCGGCCTTGATCCCGAGGTTGCCGGATTCAGGACGCTCAACCTGTACTGATAGAGTTAGATGAGGAAAGACAGGCGGAGGCTCGAGTGGAGCATAAACCATGGACTGGTTGTGCTGAATGGCCTGTTTCTGTGCTTTATATCCTATTTAATCCTGTGCAATTAATTGGACATGAAGTACTTTGGAATGAGCCGAGGACACGAAAATACACTATATAGATGCAAGTTCTGTCTTTTTTACCCTCATTTATTGGGAAAAGAAATGACACCTGAGAAACAGTTAATGTTTGCAGTCATTGAAAAAATTGCCCTTGATGTTGATTTGATGTGGATCTAGCTACTGTTGACCCTACCCTGTGATATAAGGGCAGTCTCGACAACAGTAGAAGCTGTAGCCAGTGTGAATTTTAAGAGGTGACATGATACAGCTCAACAAGTAGCAACTGCTATAGAGTCTGTGCCTCCCTTGTTGTGAGATGATGGATCTCTTATTTGAAAGCTGAATCCAGTTAAACACGCAGTGGTGCAGTTCATCAGGAGGGCTGCAAAAGGATTACAACATGCCCTTATTAAGTGAACATTTTGTCATTTTTTTGGCATTCATCTGTCATTAAGAAAATCCTATCATTACTAAGTAAGAGGCCTTACATTGTCTACTTGTTGCTCATCTCTAAATGCATAGTAGTTGCTCAATGGCTAAGCACCAAGACTGTACTACTATGACTGATATGGGCGCCCAACCACTGACAGTAGGTCTATAAAAATCAAATCAAAGCTTCTAATGAATAAAATAACTCCAACGTTGATTAAATCTGTTAGAAGCCCTTTTAATAACCATTTAGACTTCCAGACTTCAAGTTACAGACATTCAGGGAGAGAAAGTAAATGGAAAGCACTTTATTGATACATTTGTATGAAAAATCAGTTTAACTGCTGTCATCTTGTTAAAAATAATCAATGTTCAGAATCTGAACTGTCTAGTGTGTTAAAGGGGTCAGATCCTCATTCATAGAGAGAGTTGCAATATGACAATGATGGCACATTGCTGCCAATCATGTATACTGCTGTAAATTAATTTTGAAGAAAACGGAAGATAATGTTTTTTTTCTCCAAAATCAATGTTGCTGGAGCCAATGCTAAAACACATCGCAAGAACCGATGCGCTGGTGAGGGCACCACATTTTGAATTGGACAGTGCAGCTTTTGAAAGGGCTGTCCAGAACTTCCTGAAAACTATTTATCATCAGATAAACAATGCACCAATGAAGACAGTCCGTAAGGGTGACCCCGAGCTTCTGGTCGCCTGTCACTTTAATTCTCCGCTCCACTCCCACTCAGACCTCACCATCCTCAGTCTCTTACGCTGTTCCACTGAAGCTCAATGTAAGCTCGAGGAACAGCACCTCATCTTTCGATTAGGCACTTTACAGCCTTCTGGACTCAACATTGAGTTCAACCATTCAGACTATAACCTCTGCCCCTATCCTTTTTTTTTCCATTTTTTTTTTTTCTCTCTCACATGGCAACTGTCTTTCACTCTGCCAGTGCCATTTACACTTCATCTAGAGCCATCTTTTGTTTCTTAACTTGTCCCATTACCATCTCCTTCTGCCTTGCACCACCATCCCTTTCGTCTCTTAATCTCTCCTGCCTTCCATCCTATCACAGACCTTCCCTTTTGTTCTTTCCTGCCCTCCCCCCTTTCCCTGCGCCTGCACTTGCTTAAAAACCTGTTCCATCTCCAGCTTTTTCCAGTTCTGACGAAGGGTCATCGACCTGAAACCTTAACTCTGTTTCTCTCCCAACAAATGCTGCCTGACCTGCTGAGAATTTCCAGCATTTTCTGTTTTTATTTCAGATTTCCAGCATCCACAGTATTTTGCTTTTGTAATAAAGACAGGATGTTGCGCTGTATGTTAACGAGGACGTTATTTTTATTGAGAGAGATGATATTGGTCTTCAGGGAGGAACTGAAGCAATCTAGGTGCAGCTGAATCAAGTATTTGATCCTAATTGATTAGTAGGACCTGTTATAGACTTCCAGAACAAGGCATTGTGTGCACATAGAAGGGCTGCATAAGATTTAATTGAAAGTAAGAACATTTGTTAGTAGAATGGCTAAAAAAACTGGAATAGAGGACTGACGTTGAAGTGACACAAAAGTCTTTTTTTAGTTATGCGAGGAGTTAGAAATTCAATGACTGCACATAGCTTTAGACACCACATTAGTCACCAGGGTCAGTTTTAATGTACACAGTTGCCATTTCATGTGGTTACTACAAAATATTTCATTCTGATCTGGTGGAGCGGATCACCTGCCTTTTATAAAACTCCCCCAATTTTCATTCCTTTCAAATCAATGCTTGATTGCATCTGCAGTTGCAAATCAGAAGAGCTGCCAATATCCTACTGAGGTTTTCCATGATCCATGGAGTAACTAGCTGTGGCTGTATTAACAAATGAGTGTTTATCATATCATGCGGCTTCCACACTTGGTGGGATAGGATTGAAGTCGTGGTAAAGGGAGAGAGGTGATGAGTTTTTTTTAAAATTTGTTTTATGGGATCTGGGCGTCGCTGGCAAGGTCAGCATTTATTGCCCATCCCTAGTTGCCCATGAGAAGGTGGTGGTGAGCCGCCTTCTTGAACCACTGCAGTCTGGGTGGTGAAGGTACTCCCACAGTCCTGATAGGTAGGGAGTTCCAGGATTTTGACCCAGCGACGATGAAGGAACGGCGATAGACTTCTAAGTCAGGATGGTGAGTATCTTGGAGGGGAACTTGGAGGTGGTGGTGTTCCCATGCGCCTGCTGCCCTTGTCCTTCTAGCTGGAAGAGGTCGCAGGTTTGGGAGGTGAAGCCTTGGCGAGTTGTTGCAGTGCATCTTGTAGATGGTACACACTGCAGCCACGGTACGCCGGTGGTGGAGGGAGTGAATGTTTAAGGTGGTGGATGGGGTGCCAATCAAGCAGGCTGCTTTGTCCTGGAAGGTGTCGAGCTTCTTGAGTGTTGTTGGAGCTGTACTCATCCAGGCAAGTGGAGAGTATTCCATCACACTCCTTACTTGTGCCTTGTAGATGGTAGAAAGGCTTTGGGGAGTCAGGAGGTGAGACACTCGCCGCAGAATACCTAGCCTTTGACCTGCTTTTGTTGCCACAGTATTTATGTGGCTGGTCCAGTTAAGTTTCTCGTCAATAGTGATCCCCAGCATGTTGATGGTGGGGGATTCGGTGATGGTAATTGTAGTGTATGTACCCGTCTACCTTTAAGGGAACTATTGAATGTAACCGTTCACCTTTAAGAGAACTACTTTAGGTGTGGCACTATTTGTTTGGCTTCTGTATACTGTAATACCGACAGTGACCACACCAGTATATAAGCGTTGTGGCAGGATAACTGGGGCAGATTCGCCCTGACCTTCGAATAGTAAAGACCTGTTTGTTTGTTACTCCTGAAGTCTGTGTCGTTATTAACTGTACAACCCACAGACTTTACAGTGGCGACGAGTCCGATCGTACCCTGCGGCAAGACTACCAAAGCAAGAAGAGCGTCGAAGAGAGGCAACCGCCCTCGTCATTCTGCTGGGAGAAAACACGAGGCTGCAGCAGGAGAAAGGTGGAAGACTTTAGCAACAAAAGCTTCCAGCAGCAACAGGCACTGACTACCCTTCTACCACGGTACGGAGTGAGCCGATCAGCTGGAAACAAGGCGGCCGAAGAGACTGTGAGTAGGGGAAGGTGTAGAAGTATCCGGAGGATAAGGGCAGAGCACTCGACCTCGGTCGAGGGGGAGCTGAGCCGGTCAGAAGTCGGGTCCAACGGCGTCAGGTGACAGCCGGACCGCGATCGGCGGGAAAGATCCGGGCGGCGACGAAGCCGCGGAGCGCTGAAACCGAGCGTGTGGGAGAGGCAGAGCCGAGCAAAGGAGGCTGCGCGAGAGCCAGCCCAGCGGCTGAACTGTTCTCCACCAACGGGGTACCCAGAGCCGGTAGAACCGAACGTGCGGGAGTGGGAGAGGGACACAGCCGAACAAGGGGAGAGAGACTGCGCGAGAGCCAGTCCAGCGGCTGAACTGTTCTCCACCAACGGGGTACCCAGAGCCGGTAGAACCGAACGTGCGGGGGAGAGAGCGACAGAGCCGGGTACGGAGAGAGAGACTGCGCGAGAGCCAGTCCAGCGGCTGAACTGTCCTCCGTTAACGGGGTGTACCCAGCGCCGGTAGAGCCGTGCGGGCGGGAGAGAGAGACAGAGCCGAGTAAGGGGAGCTGTGCGAGAGCCAGCCCAGCGGCTGAACCTGTCCGCTGTGGGGAAAGCGTACCCCTTCCACCAGGAAAAAACGCGGAAAGCCGCCATTAGGCGGCGAAGACGGCAGAGGCGGGAAACCGCCATTGAAGTGGGCGGGGAGAGAAAGGAAGAGCGGGAAACCGCCATTTTCGCGGGAAAAACCGCCATCTTAACTGCCATTGAAGTGGGCAGAGAGAGAGAGAGAGAGAGAGAAGGGAAGAGCGGGAAACCGCCATTTTCGCGGGAAAACCGCCATTTTAGAAATAAACAGATAATAAATAATACTTAAAGAAATACTGTGCTGCTCCAAGGAAAGGAAGATGCCGAAGCGAGGGAATATTAACGATTTTAATTCTGAGATAGAAGACTGGGCCACGTACGTGGAACGCATCGAGATCTATTGTGAAGCCAACAAAATAGAGGAAGACGACAAGGCGATAACATTGTTAAACTCGATGGGCGCAAAGACATACGGGCTCTTGAAGGATTTCCTAGCACCAGCTAAACCGGCGGATCAGTCTTTCGAAGAGATTGTGGCTGTTCTGAAGGACCACTTGAACCCCACACCGTTGATGTTGGCTGAACGATTCAAATTCTATGCAAGAACGCAACGGAAAGACGAAAGCAACGCAGAATACTTGGTTGAACTGCGTAGGCTAGCGAAATACTGCCAGTTCGGAGGGAATCTGACAGAGGCATTGCGAGACAAGTTCGTAGGCGGATTGTCCAAGGGAGGGACGCAAAAGCGCCTACTCGAAGAGAACGACCTTACACTTGACAGGGCTGTCCTTATAGCCGCATCACACGAAGCCGCAGCGAGAGGAACGGCGGAAATGCAACTAAAGGCGGCGGCACTCGGGGTGGACCAAATTACCTCGAGTACAACAAAATGCTATCGTTGTGGGAAGACAACACACGACCAGAATCAATGCTGGTTTAAGAACCAAGAATGTAGGAAATGTGGCAAACTGGGTCACATCGCTAAGGTATGCCGGTCAGGGAAGAAGACCAACAACCAAAGGAAGCCATCACAAGAAAAGTACAACAAGGTATACAAGGGGGCTGAGAAGAGTTCAGACGAACAGAATCCAGACTCAGATCCAAACGGCCAGGAGCTGGGTAGTCTGAGTATCCACCATGTGAGTAAGGAAGCTGACCTACAAACTATCTGGGTCATGCTAAAAATAGCTGGAGTCCAAGTGAAAATGGAGTTGGACACTGGATCAGCTGTATCAGTCATAAATCGAAGGGATTACCACCGGCTATTCCCACACATACCCTTAAGAGATACCAAGTTCATATTGCAGACATACACGGGGCATAAAGTATACCCCATGGGAAAAATAAGAGTCAAGGTGAGAGATAGGGGTAAAGTACACCCAAGAATGAACTTGTACGTACTACCTGAGGGAGGACCACCACTTCTAGGACGGGAGTGGATCAAGAAAATAGACATGGAATGGCACTACCTACAAGCAATGACGAGTGAGGACTCGGTGCAGACAAGCAGCTCAGACTCTGAGCCGGAAGACGATAAGTCCAGCCCACGTATGAAAAACAAAGTTAACATGAACTCACTGACTAAGGTTGGAAAAACGATGGCGTGCATAAAGACAGAGAATTCTGAGTCTGTTCAAGTTACAGACATATGCATTACGGAGGAACACCGGGCTCGAACTCAATGTTATTTCAAAGTACGACAACAATTAGAACAATTAAGTTACCGTCTCGTACAAGAGATGAAAACAATGAAAAAGTTCTATGACACCGAATGGGAGAGTCTGGAAAGACAACAGAACCTGCTGGCTCAAGCAGAGAGCGACCATAGAGCCATCGTGACCAATTACCGATCACATCTCCCTTATGATGTTCAGGAGTTAGAATATTTGCATGATCTAGAGATACAGCATAAAGGCAAACCACGCTACACTGAGGATTTTGTTCTGCAATTGGAGACGGAGCTAGTGCAGGCAAGGTTAAGAGAAGCTGAATCGCAGTGTGCACTTAAAGAGATGCAGAAAAAAATCTTGGACATGGAAAAGAGAAACGCTTCTTTACCTGATGTGAATAATGTGGCCATGTTGCAAGAGGAGCTTATAGGGGCGAAACTGGAAGAAGCTAAGCAAAGGATGTTGGAACTTGAAACACAGAACCAAATCAGCAGTAACCAGCTATGTCGAGCAGAGAAGGAGTGCTATGGTCTACATGAGAAGGTGCAATATCTCTCAGCCCAGAATAAGGGTCTACTCACTCAGTTAAATGAAAGTAAATGGAAAATGGCTGAGATAGACTGCAAGAATAAAGAAGATTTGATGGCAGTGAGACTTCAAGAGGCAGATAGCATAGCAGCCTTGGCTGAACTCCAACAGGAAATTGCGAAAGAAGCAAATGAAGAGGAATCTTCAGGAAGCCAGGATTTTATTCCAGTTCTTCTCTACGACTCCTTACAAGCAGAGTGTGAGAAGTTGAAAGAACAGTATGAACAGGCCCAGGCTACAATTCTGGAGGGGGTTAACTCGGCAACCTCCGAAAAGCTAGTTTCAGTAGAAGCATATGAACAACTAAAGGTTGAACATGAGCAAGAAGTCCAAAGGCTGCAGGAAATTCTTGATGAGCTCAAGGCCAAGACAGACTCATCGGTAGAAGTTCCATCCATAGATGAGAATTTAGAGGTGAAAGACATGGCAGAACATGAAAGACAAGATGTCCAAGAACTCATAAAAATATTGAAGGAAACCCAAGTCAAATATGAGGCGGCAATGACCGAGGTTCAACGACTTGAAGAACAAATTCAACTGGGAATCCTTTCAGTGGAAGGAAAGGAAACTGTAAGAAACACAGAAACTGTAAGAATGGGCCCTGAACATGAGCTAGGGAGCATCAAGGCGCAACTTCTTTGAACGCTTGAAACCAAAGTACAAGAGGAAAGGAAGGTGAACGCATTGGAGGGAAAGGTGGATGAAATGGAGAAGACTCTGATCCACAGAGTCCCCGTGGAAGAGTTAACGGTCAGCCAACTCCTTCACATGCTGAGAGACAAGACTCCACAATGGGAACACGAGCTTCAATCTTCAAAGGGAAGGAATTCGGAGCTCCCAAAAGTTACGGAAATAACTGAGGTGGCAACACAGATTTTGTATTACAGTTTACTCTATGAAGAGTTCGTTGAATCACGTCAATGTGAACAGAAGAATGTTGAAACAGCTGCTTCAGTAGAAGGATTAAATAGCCTGATAACGCAATCCCCGATGGAAGGGAAGGTATTGAACTCACAAATGAGGTCAGTAGTGAAGGAATGGCAGACAACCCAGGAAGAGCGGGATGAATATGAATGTTTGAAGAAGTCTTTTCAAGAAAGATGGTTAGGGAAGGAACCACCGTCGGCTAACGTCCAGATGGATAAGAAGGAAGTAGAAGGGCCTCTCACTGGCCTAACTCAGGACGACCCCGAATATTACCATGACCTGTTGAGTGACACTGAATATTACGAGGATTTGGTCTGCTCAGTTTGTGATGAAAACTCCCAAAGTGCTGAAATCCGGATGAAGCACTTAAGGTCTAAGGAACATAGAGAGTTGGTGGCGCTACAGCTGGCAGCCGAGAAAGGAGCTCCGAGAGTTTCAAAAAGGCAGAAAAGAAAAAGAAGAAGCAGAAGATAATAACCGTCTAAAATATTATCACTTCTACCATCTCAGGCGGGACACTACGAAAGGAGCTAAATTAGTTGAAAAACCGGAAATTATCAAGACAGCCAGTTGGTTGTAAAAGTCCGCACTGCTGGTTCAACAGGACGAAAGTTCAAGCTGTTACGTCAAGAAAAAGGCTATGGAGGAGTCACGCTAGCCATGTGAACCGGCTACACCAAAGAGATGCTGTTCGGAACGAGTCAAGATCAGAGACTGAATCTATGAACTGTTCCCACCGAGATTATATCTGTAAATTGTTTTATATGAAGTTGAAGATATGTATGTTTAACGGGGACTCTGTAAGTAATAAGCTAAAAAGGGAGGATTGTAGTGTATGTACCCGTCTACCTTTAAGGGAACTATTGAATGTAACCGTTCACCTTTAAGAGAACTACTTTAGGTGTGGCACTATTTGTTTGGCTTCTGTATACTGTAATACCGACAGTGACCACACCAGTATATAAGTGTTGTGGCAGGATAACTGGGGCAGATTCGCCCTGACCTCTGAATAGTAAAGACCTGTTTGTTTGTTACTCCTGAAGTCTGTGTCGTTATTAACTGTACAACCCACAGACTTTACAGTAATGCTGTTGAATGTCAAGGGGAGGTGATTAGACTCTCACTTGTTGGACATAGCCATTGCCTGGAACTTCTGTGGCGCGAATATTACCTGCCACTTATCAGCCCAAGCCTGAACGTTGTCCAGGTCTTGTTGCATGCGGGCATGGGCCGCTTCATTATCTGAGGAGTTTTGAATGGTGCTGAACACTGTGCAGTCATCAGCGAACATCCCCATTTCTGCCCTTATGTTGGAGGGTAGGTCATTGATGAAGCAGCTGAAGATGGTTGGTCCTAGGACACTGCCCTGAGGAACTCCTGTAGCGATGTCCTGGGGCTGTGATGATTGACCTTCAATCACCACAACCATCTTCCTTTGTGCTAGGTATGACTCCAGCCAATGGAGTGGTTTCCCCCTGATTCCCATTGACTTCAGTTTTACTTGGACTCCTTGATGCCACACTCAGTGGCATCAAGGGCAGTCACTCTCACCTCACCTCGGGAATTCAGCTCCTTTGTCCATGTTTGGACCAAGGCTGTAATGAGATCGGGAGCCGAGTGGTCTTGGCGGAACTCAAACTGGGCATCAGTGAGCAGGTTATTGGTGAGTAAGTGCCGCTTGATAGCACTGTTGATGACACCTTCCATCACTTTGCTGATGATTGAGATTAGACTGATTGGGCGGTAATTGGCCGGGTTGGATTTGTCCTGCTTTTTGTGGACAGGACATAACTGGGCAGTTTTCCACATTGTCGGATAGATGCCAGTGTTGTAGCTGTGCTGGAACAGCTTGGCTAGAGGCGCGGCTAGTTCTGGAGCAGTTCTGGAGTCTGTAATCAACAACAACCGCTTGCATTTATAAAGCGCCTTTAACATAGTAAAATGTGCCAAGGTGCTTCACAGATGTGTTATCATACAAAAATTGGTATTAAGCCACATAAGGAGATATTAGTACAGGTGACCAAAAGCTTGGTCAAAGAGGTAGGTTTTAAGAAGCGTCTTAAAGGAGGAGAGAGAGGTAGAGAGATGGCGAGGCTTAGGGAGGTAATTCTTTATCCTTATGGGCTAAATTATTGTTAGCTTAAAAGTAGTATTACAGTAAACACAAAAATGCAAAAAAAATGCACCAAATAGAATCAAAAATAACATATTATTAGTCAGATCAATGTCCTAAAATGTCAGCCGTTCTATCCCCATCAGCAATTTCTAAACCTGGCACTGCCACTAACCATATTTTTTGTGTACGTTAGATTTGTTTCAGTAATGCCAGAGCTGAGGTGTTGGGTACATCAGGAGTTTGAGTGCCTTGGATGTTTTACTATGTTAAAGGTGCCAGGTAAATGCAAGTTGTTGTTGTTTACATGACAAAAAGCTTCCATCCTACGGTACTTACAGTGTAACTACTTGTTTTCACATGTCACAGGCCTATATATTAAGAGTTTTGAACTAGCACCCTTTTTATGGTCTTTCCGTAGTTGTTGGTCAGCTTTTGGCTAGTTTTCTAAGTTGCCATATACGCAATGGCTCAGTATGTAAGTGAGACAGTCCAAGAGGTGTCCCAGGTTTGTTCATTGGTCTATGCACAGTTTGTTTGTGTCCCTGGTTTAGAGCGAGGGAAAATCAACCAGAATTCTGGCTCCTGATCTCGTTCCATTTTGGAAAGTGTCAGTATGTGGATGTCAGTTCATATGTGAAGAACGACTTCTTTGGTGAGATTAAGAAAGGCAGCTGGTGTCTGCAGGGCTGCATCTCAACACAAACCCACATTTTCAAGAGCTGGGGCTGAGGTGCGGGATGGAAAATCATAACATGGATGACATTACTTCAGTGTCAGCCATGGTTCAGTGGGTAGCACTCTTGCCTGTGAGTCAGAAGGTTATGGGTTCAAGTCCCACTGCCAGAGACTTGAGCACAGAAATCTAGGATGGCACTCCAGTGCAGCGCTGAGGGCGTGCTGCACTGTTGGAGGTGTCATCTTTTGGATGAGACATTAAACCGAGGCCCCGTCTGCTCTCAGGTGGACGTAAAAGATCCCATGGCACTATTTCGAAGAAGAGCAGGGAAGTTATCCCTGATGTCCTGGCTAATATTTAATCTCTCAATCAACATAACAATAACAGATTATCTGGTCATTATCACATTGCTGTAAGTGAGAGCTTGCGGTGAGCTGATTGGCTGCTGCGTTTTCTACATTACAACAGTGACTGCATTTCAAAAGTACTTCATTGGCTGAAAAGTGCTTTGGGACATCCTGAGGTCATGAAAGGTGTTATATAAATGTAAGTCTTTGTTTCTTTTTAGTGTTTAAACCAACAGAATTTGGAAATCTCAAATATTTTCTGTTTGCGACCATTATTGTTTATTTTTGTGAATTGATAATTGCAGCTGTTTTCCGCTGAGTACTTCTTTTGCCTCGATTCGACTCTGTTTACAGACCAACTTACTGAACAAATCACCTCATGTATGGCAGACTGCAGCAATTTCTGTTATTTATACTCTACCAAATTTCAACCACTTAAATATAACAGCGACCTGAAAATGTGTACAGTCAGGTAAATCCTACCTACATAAAGCACTGTGAAAGGAGGAAGAAACTGTGTAATGGAAAACATTAGAAACTGAACATCTAGGGCAGGATTTTCATTCAGGAGTCGGGAAGGAGGCGGGACTACAACTTTCAGGGTTGTAGTCCCGCCTCCATCGAGATGCGGCCAATCCACGTGATTTTAACTTGATTGACCTTGTTGAGCCCGCCCAGCGGGCTCAGCAGGCCAATTAAGGGCCACCCGGCAACAGGTGACATCACAGACTGAAATTTCATCTGTCAAGAGGTTTTGACAGATGAAATATCAGTGTTTCACAGCTGTTTGAAGCTGTCAAACACTGACAGTCTTACTTCTAACATGAGTCCTTCTCCACAGACTCAGTTAGAAATCTCTCCTGCACAGAAAGCTGAAGGCTGTCACTTTTGACAGATCGCAGCCATTCTGCTTTCTGTGCCGGTGAGATGAGGGACTCCCGAGACCTAAAGGGAGGAAGGCTGAAAAGGTAAGAAAAGGTATGTAAAACTTCTTTAATCACTTTAGACACACCAAACACACTTACCTTTGCACTCATGCACACATCACTCACCTGAACACCGACATCTCGACCCCTCCAAGTCCTTCAACCCGACGGCCCACCTCC
This sequence comes from Somniosus microcephalus, assembly GCF_052327205.1. NCBI lineage: Eukaryota > Metazoa > Chordata > Chondrichthyes > Squaliformes > Somniosidae > Somniosus > Somniosus microcephalus. The sequence goes on from NC_140994.1 coordinate 232,468,210, forward strand.
TCTAACTTGGCGTGGTTTGGAGCCATCGGGAATCCCACACTTCAACCTTAAAAATAGGGATTAGACTAAAATCTGCCTGTTAGCTACCTGTTAATTGGCACTAATCCCTTCCCGCCTCGGGTAGGCGGTCCCAGTGCGGGGCGGGTACCCGCCTCCTTTGAAATTGGCATAGAGGCGGGTTTGGGTGTGGGATGGGGTCGGGACCCCTGATTTCAGGATTTTAACCCCCCGCACGCCTCCAATCCCGACTCCACGGCCCGATGAAAATCCTGCCCCTAGTGAGTGAATGTAATTCTGTACAGGAATTTTAGCATCAAAATAAAATCACAACCTCATTTTAAAGAGGAGGTTTCCTCATTAGAAATCTCTTTAAAAAGGGGGAATCTTTCTATCAGGACTCCTTTTTAAACAAGGAATCTCCCATTGTGATCCTTTTAGTGAGACATCTCATCAAAAACACTCGAGGGCCCTAATATTCAAAGGTCCTTACTCTCACGACTCATTTTTTATTAAAAGAGGTCAATGTTTGCTACTAAAACAAAAATCAGACAGAATTGATTCAAGTGTGTTGATAATATAATTGGGAGAACTGGCTGGGAGGAGATATATTACTACACAAAGCAAATGGCGCAATCAATGCAAGCGCCCTGGGTTAATGACCATCTCCACTAATGTTAATTCAGCTCCATAATTTTGGGCTCAGAAAATCTCCAATGATTTCAACAGCACTTAACTGTTTAAAACATAATTTTAAACTAAGCAAATAAAAAAGGGAAAAAATGTCAAACAGACATTAATGTTTTTAGGGTTGAGGTTAAAAGAACATGTTGGAGCAATGGAGAGAATGTTTTACACTGCACCAGACCCATGCTATGCCTAGCTTTGCATCGATACCCTTACTGAATAAAAAATGTAAAAGTTAATACTCTATAGCTACATTTCTGCTCTTAGTACATGTGCTTTATTATGCAGAATGTGAAAAATTTTAGGAATGGAAAATGCTACTCGACTCAACAAACCACTCTTTCCATAGATGAACTTCATCAAGTCACTCTCTCACCTGATCCCTTAATATGTCCCTCTGCAGGAATGCATGTAATCCTGTCTTGAACTCAGTTATGCTTTTCCTCTTTTTGTTTTGGTGGTTGGGGGGGGGGGGAGATTAACTTGGTCACTTTATGGCTGAATTGACTCCAAGATGACATGCCTGTGGCTGGGGCATTAGCAACATGTCAATCTTACCTTACATAGGTAGTTCTAGGGTATTCTAGAGCATTGCTGATGATTGACAAACCAGCCTTTCTTGCTGATGTGACTTGGAGGAGTAGACTTATGACTGGGGTGAGAATTCTGCCCAATAAGCTCCAGAAAATGTTACAAGCCATTACTCGAGGTGCTGAATGGCCACCCTAAACCTCTCTGCCTCTCCTTCCTCCTTTAAGATGCTACCTCTTTGACCAAGCTTTTATTCATCGGCCCTAATATCTCCTTATGTGACTTGGTGTCAAGTTTTGTTTGATAATACTCCTGTGAAACGCCTTGGGATGTTTTACTATGTTAAAGGCACTATATAAACACAAGTTGTTGTTGTATAAATGCAATTCTTTCTTTCTTTATACCTGTGCTTTGGAGAAAAAATAATAAAAATGTACCTTTTTTTAAAAACAGTGAGATGTTAATAAGAACATAAGATATACAAGCAGGAGTAGGCCATTCGGCCCATCGAGCCTGCTCCGCCATTCAATAAGATCATGGTTGATCTTCTATCTCATCTCCACTTTCCTACACTATCCCCATGTCACTTGATTCCCTTAATATCCAAAAATCTATCGATCTCTGTCTTGAATATACTCAATGACTGAACCTCCACAGCCCTCTGGGGTAGAGAATTCCAAAGATTCACTACCCTTTAAGTGAAGAAATTTCTCCTCATCTCAGTCCTAAATGGCCGACCCCAGGAATCAGTCTGGTGAACCTTAGTTGCACTCCCTCTATGGCAAGTATATCCTTCTTTAGGTAAGGAGACCAAAACTGTACACAGTACTCCAGGTGTGGTCTCACCAGCGCCCTACATAATTGCAGTAAGAAGGAGGAGTACCGAAAGGGAATTAGCTCTTCAACGGGGAAGGCCTGTAATGGTTTGAAATATTGGCTGTGGACCACACATTGCACCACACATATATACGGAAACTTGTCCATTCGAACAGACCCAAGTGACAGATGATCATTGGTTTGTTTATGTTGCCTGGAAGCACTGAATCCCATTTTGTGTTTCCTGAATGCTTAATCGGAAAGCCATTGAAACTTCATTTTGTGATATCGCACCCAATTACACTTCACTAACTACCTCGGAGTCTTGGTTATTTCTTTGGAGTACAGCAATTATGATAAAAGGAATCCATAATCCATGCATGGCATTAAGACAACAATGGCAGAGTAAGTGTTGTTTATCCATGTTCTGTAATAATTACCGCCTGATAAGCACAGAATAATAGGAAAAGGGCGAGGCAACACACAACGTCTGTCAAATTCATTTAGCAATAAATTCTCCGCTCCTGTGAGTTCCTGCTCTGTATTCAGATGATAATTAAGCCTTTTCTTGTATTTAGACAAAGTAATCAGAATGGGAAACACACAAGGCTCAAGTAAGACGAGTCAAATGCAACACCAACCCAAGCAAGCATGGAATATGCTGATAAGCAAGGGAAATAATAAAACACATGAGATGAGGCAGTGAAGACATTTCAAATGGTTTGTCCTTTAAATGGAAATATCAGAAAAGTTGGCTTCAAGCAGCTTAATAAGGGATTTACTGATGAACTCAGTTATGTGAGGAAAAAAGGTCGTGTCAAATATGAATGTAGCCGAATAGCCGCCAGAAATGGAATAAAATGCAGAGATATTAATAATTTATTCTTTACTTCCCGTCATTAGGCTGCAAGTAAATTTCAATGGAATCTGCTTCTGGCCTATGTAAACCAGTTGTCAGATGAGCAGTCCCTCTTTCTTAATTCACTTTCGTTATGCAAAGGTCAGAGAGCAGATTCTTGTAATGATGTCAAATGTTAAAGAAATTATTTTGGTCCTGGTGTGGGTGACTCACCGGGTGTGGCAATAAAGCCTCATATAAATAAGAGGTAAACTGAGCTGGCATTGCTTGGCATAACTTCCTCACCTATACCAGGAACATGACCAGGGATACAAGGCCATGGGCAGCATTATTTACAATGAAATGCCATTCATCACTATTCTATGTTGAATTATACATTTAAAAACATTTTTTTACCCTGTTTTTTCAGTTAATTTTTACTTCATCTTTTGCTTTTTCCTACCAACAACATGCAGCCTAGACAAAGCCAGGAGCTCACTGCTTGCAGAAAGTCAGGTGGATCTCTTGCATATTCCATGCAGCCTTGGCTGAATTCTTCTCTTCAAACACGAAGCTAAGAGCTTGCTGGCACTTACTGTCTCGACTGACACATGAGGAATAATTACTTGGGTATCGGTGTACTCGAGCATGAATCAGTATCTTCTGGACAGAAGCAGGCAAGGCACCAGAGGACACCCAACACTACTCCAGCATGAACCAGTACTTTCAGGAGATAAGACTGAGAGAAAAGGGGAAAATATTTTCCAAAACAAACTAAAGTTTCTTCCAAGAAGTGATTCCACTATTCTTTGTGCAACTAACATCCATGGGTGAAGCACAATACCAATTTTCCATGAGTTAATACCTGAAGGAGGAGATTCAGCTTTAGAATCTTTTGCTTTTTTAAAACAAGAGGTATAAACAATGATTAACTAACATTCTTCAATATTCATAGAATCATGCAGCACAGATGGAGGCCATTCAGCCCATTGTGCCTATGGCGGCTCTTTGAAAGAACCATCCAATTAGTCCCACTCTCCTCCTCTTTTCCCACAGCCCTGCAATTTTTTTTCCATTTCTTGTATATATATCCAGTTCCCTTTTAAAAGTTATTATTGAAACTGCTTTCACCGCCCCATCAGGCAGTGCATTCCGGATCATAACATGCTGTGTAAAAAAATGTCTCCTCATCTCCCCCCTGGTTCTTTTGCCAATTATCTTAAATCTGTGTCCTCTGGTTACTGGCCGTCCTGCCAGTGGAAACAGTTTCTCCCTATCTACACTGTCAAAACCCCTCATAATTTTTAAACACCCCTATTAAATCTCCCCATAATCCCTACTCTAAGGAGAACAATCCCAGCTTCTCTAGTCTCTCCACCTAACTGAAGTCCCTCATCCCTGGCACCATTGTAGTAAATCACTTGTGCACCCTCTACTAGGCTTGACATCCTCCCTAAAAAGTGTGGTGCCCGAATTGGACACAATATTCCAGCTGTAGCCTAACCAGTGGTTTATAAAGGTTTACCATAACTTCCTTGCTTTTGTACTCTATGCCTCTATTTATAAAACCAAGGATCCCGTATGCTTTTTAAACAGCATTCTCAATTTGTCGTGCCACCTTCAAAGACTTGAGGATGTGAACCCCCAGGACTCTCTGTTCTTGCACCCCCTTAAAAATTGTACCAATGAGTTTATACTTAGTTGAAGATGATAGTAAACCTGAGTGTGTCAAGAGATGAACAGTCAGCAGATACACTGGGGTATTTAAGAGCATACGGAAATGTCAGACAGGTAAAGAGCAACTGGTCCATTTCTCCTGTCCCATAGAGTTGCGATGCCTCATGCTTCACAATACGTACACTCCTCACCCATTTAATCGCTTGGGAGAGGAGAATAAACAAATAAAAGCCCAGGTCAATGAGGGGGGAAAAATCTGGAAAATTCCTCTCCGATCCCATTAGGCAACCAAAGCTAGTCCAGGAGACTACATTGGCCACATTGATTATATTACAGGGTACCAACACTTGAACAAAGTAATCTTTGCCACAGCCAGAAACAAACAGGTCCAACTCTCCCCTGAAGGTATACAGCAAATCGATGTTCACCGGACGATCTGGCAAACTGTTCCACAGTCCACTAGTCTCTGGAAAAAGAAGAATCGCTGAACATCCAATTTAGTTCTGCCCTTATATAACTTGTTAGCTTGACCCCTGGTCCTCCCTAACCTATCCAGTAGAAATAATTTGTCCACGTAAACACAATCTAGTCCCTTCATCATTTTAAAATCCTCGATCAAATCACCTGTCTAAGTTTCTCTAAATGATACAGACCCAGCTCTTTAAGCCTATCTGGTAGCTAAATCCATTATACTGGGAATCAATCTTGTGGTCCTCCTCTGCACCCTTTCCAAAGGCTCACTATCCCCCACCATTTAAAGAGACCAAAAACTGGACACAGTATTGTAACTGAGGCCAAACCAAGGGCTTATGCAAAGGCAAAAAGCTATGCTTGGTCTTACAGCGAATTGTCCTGTGAATACACCCTTGAACCATGTTTGCTTTAGCCATTGCTTCACAGTATTTGCCGTGAACCTTTAGAGAGTGATGCACGATGACATCCAGATCTTTTCATTTTGCCACTAGCTTCAATTCTGTTCCCTGTAGGGTGCATGTATATTTAGCAGAGACCTGCCCTCGAGCATAACTCTTTTCGAATGTTTGTTTTGACTGTGTCATCTGTGGCATAACCATTTTTGATAACTAACTTGTAAATTTCAAGAAGGTTTTAACTTTTCCGTTTTATATCTTCTGGACCAGCTGAATCAAAGAAGAATGTCTGTGGAAATGGAATGCTCTCTGGCTGATAGCAGGGTACGAGATAATGAAAACACTGTGACAGTTTGAAGACTGCAAATAACCTTAGACAAACATTGCATTTCCAGAAGCTGGAACAGACTGCAGAACAGTTGCTTGATTGAAGAAGACCTCACTGTCACAAAGGCTCACTTACTCTTGGGTAGTCAGAAACAACTGAAGAAAATGTAACAATCAGACACACTGCTCACAAACCTATTTGCAACTACCTTTCAGCACCAACCGAGTACATTGTTGGTCAGGGAAACCTTAGTGTGGAGGTCTTGAAGCATCAGAGGGGGAACTAAAATTCACTGAGTGAGTGCCACCTACTGGAAAGATAAATGAAATTTACATGAGTATCTTTTGAATAAAATCCCTATTTTAAGTCTGTATTTTTACTCCTTCTAGACTTTATGTGCTCTTTTTGGTGGGGGGGTGGCAAAATTGTTTGGGAGGTGCTGGAATCACTGCCCCCCATCCGCCATCCATTGCAAATTAAGCTGTCACATTTCACAGAAAGTGGATTTAAAAAAAGCTCCATTTCATGAAGGAAAAAAATAGCAATTATGATTGAAAGAGAATCGAATCTCAGGAAAAACTGTCATGTACGGCACTCAAATGCACATTATCAAATCAAATGCAGCCGTGAACCATTTAGGGCTACAGTGTGAGCTTGGCTCAATGGTAGCTCTTTCACCTTTGAGTCAAAAAGTTGTGATGTCAAGCCTCACTATGGACTTGAGTACACAATCTCGTATGAGACTTCATTACAGGGCTGATGGAATACTTCACAGGTGTCAGCTGTGGCTCAGTGGCACGCTTGCCTCTGAGTCAGAAGATTGTGGATTCATATTCCACTCCAGATGATTGCATAGTGTTCCATTCCATCCGCAACTCCTCAGATAATAAAGCAGTCCGTGCCCGAACGCAGCAAGACCTGGACAACATTCAGGCTTGGAGTGATAAGTGGCAAGTAACATTCGCGCCACACAAGTGCCAGACAATGACCATCTCCAAAAGGGAGAGTCTAACCACCACCCCTTGACATTCAATGGCATTACCATTGCCGAATCCCATACCATCAACATCCTGGGGGTCACCATTGACCAGAAACTTAACTGGACCAGCCACATAAATAGTGTGGCTGCAAGAGCAGGTCAGATGCTAGGTATTCTGCGGCAAGTGTCTCACATCCTGACTCCCCAAAGCCTTTCCACCATCTACAAGGCACAAGTCAGGAGTGTGATGGAATACTCTCCACTTGCCTGGATGAGTGCAGCTTCAACAACACTCAAGAAGCTCAACACCATCCAGGACAAGGCAGCCCGCTTGATTGACACCCCATCCACCACCATAAACATTCACTCCCTCCACCACCAGCGCACCATGGCTGCAGTGTGTACCATCTACAAGAAGCACTGCAGCAACTCGCCAAGGCTTCTTTGACAGCACCTCACAAACTCACAAACTCTACCACCTAGAAGGACAAGGGCAGCAGGCACATGGGAACACCACCACCTGCAAGTTTCCCTCCAAGTCATGCACCATCTTGACTTGGAAATATATTGCCGTTCGTTCATTGTCGCTGGGTCAAAATCCTGGAACTCCCTCCCTAACAGCACTGTGGGAGTACCTGCAGCACACGGACTGCAGCGGTTCATGAAGGCGGCTCACCACCACCACTTTCTCAAGGACAACTAGGAGTGGGCAATAAATGTTGGCTTTGCCAGCGACGCCCACATCTCAGGAATGAAGAATAAAAGGAATATTGACTTTGACAAACAGGGATTCAAGCTCCTTCTCAATTTATGCTAATAAAATACACTTTGCATTACAAATAGCATATTAAAGGTTAATACCAATCTATCCACATCTGGCTGAAACTTCTCTTGACGGGGTGCCTGCTAGTACTCAGCCTGCCTGCAGTGATCAATTAAAGAAAGATTTGCAGGTAATTGCTGTTAAATGTGCTGATTGAAATCCCACAACCCAGGAGGGAGAGCTGGACAATTAGTATCTATTCTAATATCATTATTGCCCTAAAGGCACAGAACAAGTCCAGGGCAGATTGGGATTATATTAAGAAAATGAAATAACCTCAAATCATATTTTAGATTTGTAGATTGCAAATCATTTTAAGAGCTTCTTTAAAAAAGCACAAACGCAGGATTCACAGTGGGTATATTTGAAAGAAGCAGCCTAATTAATCATCCGTTTACTGTTACCAGTATCAGTCACATAAATTTGCATGTTAATTTTGCTTTTGTTTTATTAATTTAAATCTCCTAAGATCATAGTGTTTATTATCTATAAATCACCCTGTCACTCCTGATTAGTCGAGAGTGACATTTCCTCACACAGAGAGGACAGTGAAAGTACAACGAGTCACCAGCAGCAGTTTTTAATTTTCCTTTGGTCAGACTGGAGTATTGTTGGCAGTGTTTCTTCTTGTTGAGCATAGAATGCCCCCTTCACAGCTCTGCTCTTACAGTTGCTTAGATGTTGATGACAGCTCTCATTGATTTCATAAGTTGCAGCTTTACAACCAAAAAAAACAAAAAACCTTCTTGAATGTGTTTGACTGAGTCGTACCGGGTGAGTAAAGTCCCAGGTTTGAATCCTGGCCTGCAGTGGGCTAGCTGATCTCAGACAGGGAAGTAATGGCCTACAATGCATTTTTGCAACCGATGGAAGGAAATCCTCTGTCGATTGCACTTCATGGTGCAAACAAGTCTGGTTCCTTTATCCCAACAGTATCATAGACCCATGTTTTATTGAGATAAGGGAGCCAGTCGTAGCAGTGTAAATGCAGGGAGCCTACGCATGCATGTCAACTTGAACTAAAGAAACAGGATGCCCGTTCTTATCAACGTGCACTGAAACCCTGCTGGGAAATGTATACGTGGATGTCAGGAGAGGGCAGTATCAGGCCAGCTTTTCACTCCTCCTCCCTCTGCCCACAGTGTCAGCTAGCTTGATAATATTCAGTATCGAGGCTCAGGCTCACACACAAAGAATGGTCACTTTAGTGAAGGTAATGCAGGGTTACCAGCATGAGTGAGCATCCTAATGAGGAAACATGGAGGAAAAAAAACACCAAAGAGCACGTAACAAGTCAAAATCTATTCCTGACACTAACCATGTACAATTTGTCCTTCTGTGAACTCCACTCAACTTATTTAGCCTTCTAAGGAAAGCTCTACAAAGTTACTCCTTTCCCTCTAAAGATAAGTCAAGTGATAGCCTAGAATACCTGCCTAATCTCACAATCTTTGCTTTCCTCGATATATTTCCATGATCACATCATTCAACTTTCTCTATCTCCACTTACCCTTAAAGCCCACAATCCCATTCCTAAACCGATAAGAGGTTCAAGGAGATCTAGAAGCAAATGACAGTTGAACAATCACCACTAACTAGACGTCATCAAGAATTGAAGGAAGTAATTATAAAATGATGAATATTACTATTATATAGAAGAAAGAACTTGCATTTATAGATCCTCTTTACATCACATCTCTCAGGACATCTCAAAGTGCTTCATATACAACACATTCCTTTGAGGTGTACTGACAATTGTTATGTACGTAAACATGGGGCTGGATTTTCATTGAGGAGGCGGGTAGGAGGCGGAACTACAACTTTCGGGGCTGTAGTCCCGCCTCTATCGAGTTCTAGCCAACCCACGCGATTTTGACTTGATTGACCTTGTTGAGCCCGCCCAGCGGGCTCAGCAGGCCAATTAAGGGCCACCCGGCAACAGGTGACATCACAGATTGATATTTCATCTGTCAAGACCTTTTGGCAGATGAAATGGTGTCTGACAGCTGTTTGAAGCTGTCAAACACTGACATTCTGTACTCCAGGTTAATTCCGTCCTCTCAGGATGATTTAGAGATCTCCCCAGAACAGAAAGCTGAATGCTGGAACTTTTGACAGCTCGCGGCCATTCTGCTTTTTGTGCCGGTGAGATGAGGGACTCCCGAGACCTGAAGGAAGGCTGTAAAGGTAAGTACATGTAAGTAAAACTTCTTTAAACACTTTACACACACCAAACACACTTACCTCTGCACTCATGCAACCATCACTCACCTGAACACCAGACATCTCGACCCCTCAAAGCCCTTCATCTCGACGGCCCACCTTGCTAACTTGCCGTGGTTTGGAGCCGTCGGGAATCCCACACTTCAGCAATAAAAATAGGGATTAGGCTAAAAACTGCCTGTTGACTACAGGCAGTTAATTGGCACTAATCCCCTTCCCGCCTCGGGGAGGCGGCTCCCAGTGCGGGTCGGGTACCCGCCTCCTTTGAAACTGGCATGGAGGCGGGTTGGGGGCGGGATGGGTTCGCGCCCCCCGATTTTGGGATTTTAACCCCCCACACGCCTCCAATCCCGCCTCCACGGCCCAATGAAAATCCTGCCCCTGGTATCTGTTCCAAACACAGCAAGAGCCCACAAATGAAGATTATCTAGGACAGTGGGAGAGCTCCTTGCTGTTCTTTAAATAAATGCACATGACTTGAACAGGTAGGTGGAACCTCAGTTTAACATCTCAGCCAAAGGAGAACACTTGCAGCAATGCAAGCCTTCTGCACTAAAGGTTTCAGCCTAGGTTATATGGTCAAATCCTGGAGTGGGCCTTGAAATCGTAGCCTCCGGACTCCAAGGTAAGAGTGCTACCAACTGAGCCAGACTGATGCTCATACACTTACATTAAAATGCAGACCTGAAAACTAAATCATATCCGCATCAGCGTGTCTCAGTTGCTGGGGTAAATTCTAATTCCACCGGTGTCAAGGGCAAAAATCTAACCGTGTTCATGCTAAGCTACAAAATTTGCAAACACTTCTTTTTTTAAATTTTACTGGTCTTTTCACGAGCAGTGCTCCATCCTGAGATTGACAAGGTTGCATTGTTACGGCTGTGCGTTTGTTGATTTAACCTTGATGTTTGCCATTTAACAATCCATTTAATATCTTTTAATATTTTGCTGACGAGATTAAGCTTGCGAGATCCATCGAAGTGCACATACAGAAAACTGGCTGATGAAATTTTTTGGGACAATCCACTAAGTATGAAATTAAATTATATATATTTAACTTAATAAAGCACATTTTCACTTGTTGGCTTTGTTACTATTTTATTTTAAAATAAGTCATTTCAAAGCCAAATACATGGACGGTTTATTAAAAAATGAAATTGAAAATAGTAATGAAAAATAACATCAGCTTGTAATCTCATCACACATAATATGAAAAGAAAGGTTTCAAAGGCAAATCCAGGGAACTGATTAACTGGAAATTTAGTAACTTCTATGGAGACCTTCAGGCTAACATATGTTTATTTTATATATATTTCTGTTAACAAGAGCTGCACACACAACAAACACTTGGGATCACAGTCAGTCGGTTTTAAGTCACTGATCAGGCAACGTTAAAGTCTTTACTGCACACTAGGGGTCACTCCTGAAGCCTAAAAAGTGTAATATTGTAGAGCTTGCTTCCCAGAGCTCAGCAGTTAATCAGGTGAATGACTCAGAGGCAGGAGTAGTTTCAGGCAGCTTACCAGATGTGTGTCTTTATGTGAAAAATAAAGGTGAAGAAGGGCTGAGGTTTACAGTGCAGGACACCACTAAGTGGGACAGAAGATGAGGTAAATCAAGTAGTCGTGGTTAGACAACACCATGGTTGGGTTGTAAAATGCCTGCAGGTTGTAGGAGGAAAGAAGATCAAGAGAATGGGAAAACTGAGGGGGATTAAGAGCTCTATAGTTTAGCGTTCTGAGGAAAGAATGAGTTGGAGTGGGGGCTGGCGCCATGAGTCTTGATTTCAAAGTGGTGAAGATGCAGCAAAGTGGTAAATTCTTGAGGATGGGAATGGTGTATTCGATCAACAACAACAACAATTTGTATTTATATAGCACCTTTAACGTAGTAAAACGTCCCAAGGCGCTTCACAGGAGTATTAAAAGACAAAAAAATTTGACACCGAGCCACATAAGGAAAAATTAGGGCAGGTGACCAAAAGCTTGGTCAAAGAGTTAGGTTTTAAGGAGCGTCTTAAAGGAGGAAGGAGAGGTAGTGAGGCAGAGTGATTTGGGTAGGGAATTCCAGAGCTTAGGGCCTAGGCAACAGAAGGCACGGCCGCCAAAGGTTGAGCGATTTATAATCAGGGATGCTCAAGAGGGCAGAATTAGAGGAGTGCCGATATCTCGGGGGGTTGTGGGGCTGAAGGAGATTACAGAGCTAGGGAGGGGCGAGGCCATGGAGGGATTTGAAAACAAAGATGAGAATTTTGAAATCGAGGAGATCGGTAGGAAGTTAAGAACAGATTGCACTAGCTGACCATAAATGCTAAACTGGCAATAAGAATGTAGTTTTATTCATCTTCTTGGCCAGTTTATCCAATTGTTTTCCCCCCAAAATTATTGAACATAAAAAGACAGACGTTTATACATAACAGCCTAATTTTTCCACTATTGTGGAATCTGGGCACATCTTCCGCCAGCTTCAACGATGCACCATGACCTCACATTTGAAGCAGGGCTCGGAAGCTCTGCAATCAATTGCATAGGCTTTTTGGCCATTCCAGTTGTAAACAATTATGTATAGTTCTTAATGATGGAGCCCAACAGCTAAATGGAATCATAACCAGATTTATATGGAACATCTATGCTTATAACTAGATATGCCCAATGGGAGAAAAAGGTAGAAAAGTTGGTCAACAGAGACCAAGCCCCCTCAGACCTGAAGACAGGGGAGGAAAACTACAGATCAGAATTAAAACCATAATCCAAACTGTTCAGCAACATATTTTCAATAAAACAATGATTCACGGTCTCATATCTCATCCGATTGCGGGTCTCTACCAACTATTTAATTTTTGAACCTTCAGTGTTATCTCAGGATTCAATTAATGGATTAGAATTTATCCCAATATATTCATAGAGTTCCTAGACATGGCTGCGTAACACAGTGAGAAAGACAAGTACGCATTACATCTGGGCTGATGCACAAGGTGTATAAAATATCATACCAATTCTCATGGGTTTTTGATAGATACACTTTAAACAGTATAAAAACAAACTTTCCTTACATATATTTAATTGCAGCAATGTATGATGCATTTTATAAAAGAAATGCACCAGCTTCATGGTCTACAAAGTAGTGCAAGAAGTTCACAGTCAGTCCTTTCACACCAATATACTAACGACAAGGATAGGATTGCAATACAGCTCCTGAGTCAAGTCTTCAGAATTGTATTTGCCCCATTGCAACCCAAAGCTGTGTAATTAAAATGAAAGTTTTGAGCCACTCACTCCAGTCTCTCTTCAACATACGATCTCTACATGTATGCTTCAGAATGCTCTTGTAGATTGAGTCAAATTGTAACTACACACCTCTTCTGCTAAAGCACTTTGGTCCTGAAATTACGATCTCCCCGACAGTGTACTCTCAGAGTCAGCATGGTTTTAAGAAAGGGAAATCATGTTTAATAAATTTGCTGGAGTTCTTTGAGGAGGTAACAAGCAGGGTGGACAAGGGTGAGCCCGTGGATGTGGTGCATTTGGATTTCCAGAAGGCATTCGATAAGGCGCCACATAAAAGGTTACTGCATAAGATAAGCGCTCCCGGAGTTGAGGGTAATATATTAGCATGGATAGAGGATTGGCTAACTAACAGAAAGCAGAGAGGCGGGATAAATGGGTCATTTTCTGGTTGGCAAATGGTAACTAGTGGGGTGCCACAAGGATCGCTGCTGGGGCCTCAACTATTTACAATCTACATTAACGACTTGGATGAAGGGGTCGAGTGTAATGTAGCCAAGTTTGCAGACGATACAAAGATGGGTGGGAAAGCAAGTTGTGCAGAGGACTCAAATAATCTGCAAAGGGATATGGACAGGCTAGGTGAACAGGCAAACATTTGGCAGATAGAGTATAATGTGGGAAAGTGCGAGGTTATCCACTTTGGCAGGAAAAATAAAAAAGCAAACTATTATTTAAATGGAGAGAGATTACAAAATGCTACAGTTCAGAGGGACCTGGGGGTCCTTGTGCATGAAACACAAAAAGTTAGCATGCAGGTACAGCAAGTAATCAAAAAGGCAAATGGAATGTTGGCCTTTATTGCAAGGGGGTTGGAGTATAAAAGCAGGGAAGTCCTGCTACAACTGTACAGGGTATTGGTGAGACCACACCTTGAGTACTGTGTACAATTTTGGTCTCCTTATTTAAGGAAGGATATACTTGCATTGGAGGCAGTTCAGAGATGATTCACTAGGTTAATTCCAGAGATGACGGGTTTGACTTATGAGGAAAGGTTGAGCAGGCTGGGACTATACTCATTGGAATTTAGAAGAATGAGAGGTGATCTTATCGAAACATATAAGATACTGAGGGGGCTCGACAGGGTAGATGCAGCGGGGATGTTTCCCCTCATGGGGAAATCTAGAACTCGGGGGCACAGTCTCAGAAAAAGGGTCGCCCTTTTAGAACTGCGATGAGGAGGAACTTCTTCTCTCAGAGGGTCGTAAATCTGTGGAATTCTCTGCCCCAGAGAGTTGTGGAGACTGGGTCATTAAATATATTTAAAGTGGAGATAGATTTTTGCAAGATAAGGGAGTGAAGAGTTATGGGGAGCGGGCTGGGAAGTGGCTTTGAGCCCTAGATCAGCCATGATCTTATTGAATGGCGGAGCAGGCTCGAGGGGCCAAGTGGCCTATTCCTGCTCCTATTTCTTATGTTCTTATACCATTGTAATCCATTTGAAAGGCCCCGCAACTTCTGGAGTTCCGCTTGCTCACGCGCGAAATCCGAAACTTGCAATCTGTCAAGTTATGCCTTGACAGATCATCCAAACCGCATGGAAAAATCAATATTGCTGGCACAGAGTTGGGCTATTTGCTCAAGGACTGCCCTGTAATTGCCCACAAAACTCTTACAGCTGGCAAAAGAAGGCACAGGGCCTGCTTTCATCAGCGTAAGAATATATATAAGCCTTAAATTAAACATTTAAAAATCCAAAAAGAAGCACATACACATGAAATTTGTTTATGCAAATATTGGCCCAGATTAAGATGCTTAAAATTATTTATCAAAACATTAAATTTTTATTGCGGTTGGTGCAATGAAGGGACATATGAATAAAATTGAAATTCAGTACATTTATATTTATTAGAATTATGTAAATTGTATAATTATTTGTGCATTCCATTGCATATCATTTGGGGATTTGCTTCATAAATGATTGCAATGGAATCTTCCTTTGTGATTGGAGGGCCGGGCCCACATGATCCCTGGGATGCTTCCGAACCACCTGCGTCCCTGGGATCCGTGGGCCTTTACGCAGGCATATGGCTGGAGGCCCGAGACTGGAACTCTACGCAGCCTGGAGATAGGTTCTTAAAGGTTTTGCGGGTCGGCGGCATACTCCGGAGGTACGCCTCCGACCACAATTTCTAGCCCAAGTTATAGATAGAGAAAGAAGTTTTGAATCAACATCCAATCTGTAGGCCACATGTGTAGATTTGAATCACAAGTGACTTTCCATTCCTTATTCCTTGCAAATACCATTTAGTCTATTACTGTAAACTGTGCTTTATTTTCTCATTCTCGAGCACAACTTAAGAGAAAAGAAAAATTAGTAGCTTAAATTGATTTCATGTTGTTTCCTCCGGTAGTGAATGACAATTTCCAACTTTGACCTGGATTTAAAGGTGATCCATATTGTGCTTATTTAAAGGAGTTACATTGTCATGCAAAGCCTAATTAAAACAACACTGAGTCATAAAATTGGGGTAGTCCTCAACTTTACGATAGTTGTGCATGGCCCCTATTAAGCTGCATAATTTTTTTTTTAACTGCTTCAAAGACACGATTAGGCCATGCCTTTGAAGGTGATCAAAATATATCCAAAGGAAATTAATTCTTTTTACAAGACAGTAAAGCTTCTTTCAGATTCTGGGATCAACAGTCTTTTGACCAAGATAAGCATTAGGATTAATTGGAGCATTTCCCATGCCTTTTGAAAGGACATATATGAATGGCCATAATCCCCTACAAAAACAAGGACCCAATCTGGCCATATGGTCAAGGGAGTTGCTGACCGGAAATAAGGGCTGGAATTTTCCGGGGTGTTAGCGGGTGCGATCGGTGGCAGGACGGGTGGGAAAGTTGTTATTTTTGACAGCCGCTCCAACGCCAGCAGCATCAGGCACACCAACATGCACCAAAATCACCAACCTTCTCTGCAATCACCTGATGCTGCACAGGACACAGGGCATCAGCACCTGAGCACATTGCTGCCCAGGAGGCCAGGGATGGCCTCATCCTGGCCAGATTTAGTTAACTTTACACTGTACACCCATGTGGCTGCCACATGATGCGCCAGGTTGGCAGTACCCCACACCAACACCATAAAGCATCCCTACAATGACCAAGCCATTCTTTTCACACTCATCACCATTGCAGGGGGTACCGTTATGTCTCACCATTCACTGAAACTCACTAAGCCGCTTCCAAAGGTGCACACAAATCTGTCCAAGACCGGAAAGTGTTGAAAAATAAAGATTTTTATGTTTGACACCACATTAACAGAAACTTTACATGAACATTGGATAAAACACCCAAGTGCCTACCCTTGTGTGTTGTTAGTTGGTATTATTGCACTAGGATGAGAGAGAATGTGAGGGGTGGCTAGTGAGATGGGGATGTGATAATGTAGATTGAGAGAGAGGGATGGGTGGAGGTGCAAGGTCTGTTGGTGTGAGTAAGGATGTGCAGGAGTAGGGTAGGGAAGGCAGAGTGATGGGGATATGATGACAGCCACAGCAGGACGAAGTTGAGTGTGGCTTTGTACTAACGTTTCCTGATCTAATGAGATAATTGAAACATTTGTGGCACTGCACCCAGGTCCTCCTGAACACATCCCTGCTTGTGGCCTCCTCTGCAATCTGCAACCAGGCTGTCTTGGTCTCCTGGGGAGGTCTCTTCCGCCCATGGGAAGGGAAGAGGACCGCCCTTCGTGCTCTGACACCCTCCATAAGCATGTGGAGAGAGTCATGGGAGAGCCTGGGTGCATCCCTCTGCTTCTGTGCTGTCATTGTCAGTGTTTGCAGCATTCCAATGCTGTAGTCACTGACAGCACTATGTTAGATTAAACTTCAACTCTAATGTGGCCAGGGTCCCTTTAAAGATCCCGGCTGAAAACACGTCATGTATGACATCACCTGACCCGCTTCATCTAATTGGGCTGGATAAGGCGCTGGGTGGGCTTAATAGGCCCCATTAAGGTAAGTTCATCTTCAACAGCGGGCTGGAGCCAGCAGTGGGGTCGTGACCCGCCACAGACACCACCCGCACCGGACCCGCCCAGGTAGGCACCCAAGGGGAGGGAAGGAAATTTATGGTGGTGGGCAAGGGAATCGAAGGAAGAAAAATTCCCTCCCGCTACCCTCTGTGCAGCAGTCATTCTCCTCCTAGCTGTTGCTGGAAGATCATTGCTGGCAGTCATCTGGGAACAGGTCACTTGACTGCCTTTTCCTTCGGGAATCTTGTATGGCTCAGAAAGATTTGAACACACGGAGGAGAAGTGAAATAATAGTAGAAAATGGGGGGAGGAGTAGAAGAAACAGAATCTACATTATGAATAAAGTAAAAAATGGCACCTGACAGTGTCAAAAATAATTCAAGTCTTTCTTCATAATTGTATTCCTTCATACCAGGCAGTATCCTAGCGAATCTGCATTGTACTCTCTCGAAAGCCTCAATATCCCTCCTGTAGCGTGGAGCCCAATATGGCAGACAGCACTCTAACTGAGGTCTTTTTATAAAGAAATTTAATACAAAAAGCCAGCTAAGAGCTTGAAACCTGCACATTACCTTCTGATGCACACATATCAACTGAGGAAAATTCAAGCACAGTGAAGAGAAGAGGTGAAGAAAGATAATCAGTTGGGCAGCACTGTGCTGCAACATATTGAAGTTCAAATAAGCTGCTCCACAGGGTAGGTCAATACGAGTTCAGAATCCACACTTCTCCCATACGGTGAGCTCCTGATTCTCTGCTGTTCTTCTGTGAAGAAGTGCCAAGCCAATCACTTCAACATTGGTCTCATCAGCCAATGAAGGCCTAAGAATAAATCTGCAGGCCATGCTCTCCGCTAGAGGTGCTGTGTTATACAGAGAGTGTACAGAAGTGGAAAAGTGGGATCAGAAAATCAAACATGGGGCCGTATTTTCCGATCGAAGGTTTCCTGCGTGCGGAGGCCTCCGATCTGGAAAAAATCTACGCATTTACCTAAGGGCTCCCGAGGTGCATATAGTTCTGATCCTGGGCCTCTCCAGCTCCAAGTGTGCAGGGCCTACGTATCCCAGGGGCGCATGCGGTTCGCAAGTGTCCCTGGGATCACGTGGGCCATGGGGAGCCAATCAAAGAAGGGAATCTCCCTTCATACACTTGGCAGATAGACCTGTCAAATATATGAATGGAGATAAATGAAAAAACATAGTAAAACTTTAAATACATTTTTTTTTAAATCACCTTTTTAAAATTAGTTGAAATTACAATAAATTAAGTATTTTAAACAAAAATTTAATTTTTTGAAAAAAAAATTAAAGTTTTTTACAGGGCTAAAAATAAACTTACTTTTTAAATGATAAATGACTGAAAAAAATTTTAAAAAACTTTTTTTCAACTCTTATCCTGGTAAAAGCAAGCCTTACGCCTAGTTTTACCAGGCGTAAGATTTCTAAGGGTTTTCTGCGGGCGGAGGTTCTGCAGAAAGCAAAAATCTCCCCCCCGCAGAGGCCCTTCTCCAGGGCAGGCGTCCGATCTGTCAAGAGCATTCTTGACAGATCGGAAATGCCGTTTTCAGCGCATGCGCAGTGCGTGCCTGAAACCAGCATTTCCGATGTCCCTACGGGTGGGTACACAGCGCGTACACACCCGTGGGGATCGGAATATCTGGGCCATTGTCTTTTCAATAAAAAAAAGGCTTCTTTGAAGAAACTTGGTAAAGTTGCTCAAACTATGAATTCTATATAATGGTTCCTCGCTACCCAATTCGGTAAACAGGACCAAGGAAGAAATTATATGACTAGGGAACCAGGAATCCATAGAACACAGAGCCAACTAAGGATCTAAAAAATATAGAACAAGCCAGGAATCGATAAAACACAGAGCTGGCCAAGAAATTATCAATGATTTGGGTGAGGGGACCAAATGTAATATATCCAAGTTTGCTGATGATACAAAGCTGGGTGGGAATGTAAGTTGTGAAGAGGATGAAAAGAGGCTTCAAGGGAATATAGACAGGCTGAGTGAGTGGGCAAGAACATGGCAAATGGAATATAATGTGGAGAAATGTGAAGTTTTCCACTTCGGTAGGAAAAATAGAAAAGCTGGGTATTTTTTAAATGGTGAGAGATTGGGAAATGTTGGTGTTCAGAGGGACCTGGGTGTCCTTGTACATGAATCACTGAAAGTTAACATGCAGGTACAGCAAACAATTACGAAAGCAAATGGTATGTTGGCCTTTGTTACAAGAGGATTTGAGTATAAGAGTAAAGACGTCTTACTGCAACTATATAGGGCCCTGCTGAGACCACACCTGGAGTATTGTGTACAGTTTTGGTCTCCTTACCTAAGGAAGGATATACTTGCCATAGAGGGAGTGCAATGAAGGTTCACCAGACTGATTCCTGGGATGGGGGGATTGTCCTATGAGGAGAGATTGAGTAGACTAGGCCTATATTCTCTAGAGTTTAGAAGAATGAGAGGTGATCTCATTGAAACACACAAAATTCTTACAGGGCTTGACAGGGTAGATGCAGGGAGGATGTTTCCCCTGACTGGGGAGTCTCGAACCAGGGGTCACAGTCTCAGAATAAGGGGCCGGCCATTTAGGACCGAGATGAGGAGGAATTTCTTCACTCAGAGGGTTGTGAATATTTGGAATTCTCTACCCCAGAGGGCTGCGGAGGCTCAGTTTTTGAGTATATTCAAGACAGAGATCGATAGATTTTTGGATATTAAGGAAATTAAGGGATATGGGGATAGTGTAGGAAAGTGGAGTTGAGGTAGAAGATCAGCCATGATCTTATTGAATGGCGGAGCAGGCTCGAGGAGCCAAATGGCCTACTCCTGCTCCTATTTCTTATGTTCTTATTATAGAATGCAAAGATTGCTCAGATGGTGGCGATTACAGGACTACTCAAGAATTGATAATACAGAGCGAGTCATGAAATTGTAGAATGCAAGATGCTAAGAAATTTTAAAATAAAGTGAGTCAAGAATGCATAAAATAGAGTGACTCAAGGATTGATAGACTACAGTTAGTCCAGAAATTTGGAATAATATAATACAAGACCATAAAGAATGCAAAGATATTCCAGACTTGATAATGAGCAGAGCTTGCCAAGTTTCAATAGAGTACGATCTAAGGGAACAACCTATGTGGCCCAGACACAGTACAAATCTAGCACATTATTGATAAACAGAGTGAGCCAAGAAACTGTAGAATACAGAGCTAGCCAAGAATTTGCAAAGCATAGCGTAAACCAAACATCCAACTACAACTGAATAACGGAAACAATGGGTAAATGATACTACAAATGTGTTGCAACAAGAATCAACTGTTGTCTTGCACATCAATAGGCCTGTAATCTTAATACATGCTGGACCTTCTATCCTGAAAATTGGTCTGTGGCAATGTAGAATAATCCACCAAGTTAAAAAGAAACATTTGGGATCACTGCATCAGAAAACATCATTGCAATCAAAATATGACCAGGAGATGGAGCTGTGAGGGTCCAGAAATGTTGTAATGATAGCCCAGCAAACAAAACATTGTTTGGAAAAGAGGGCAGAAGAACTCTTGATCATGGTCTGATTGCAGTGACTTTTTCTGATGCAATAATACCATTGTATAATTCTTTTTGACTTTCCATGATAGGATAACGGGCCAACACTCATCATCCAGCTTCACACATGAAGAATAGGCACTTGGACAAGTTATCATAGGCAGGCAGTGAAAATTTGAGGATATTATGAATTTTGAGAGGGTTTTGGATAAATTTGTGACAGACAGGCCTAGAAATTCAGTTAAGGCCCGCCAGCAGGCTAACGCCCAAAAGTTAGCGCTGCGCGCGGAGCCACTTGCGCCCGCCGGAAATTCAGTTTCAGCGCCCCAACTCGAAGGCGGCCGCTATTCAAGGGTTTCGGCGCCCCCGCTTGGGGCGCTGAAACTGAATATCGGCGCGCTAGGTGCCACAGCGCCACCCGCTGCGGAGCGGCAGGCTGCGGTACTGCAGGCCTCCTCCTCCTCTTAAGGGGGAGGTGCCTGCAACAGCGAGATCGCCGCTGGATTGTGCCGGCAAATGAGCGCGGCACCACGGAGAAGTGCCGGGCTCGCGGAAAGCAGCCGGCAATGCCGCGGGGGGGGGGGGGCGGTGGAGGAGGCCAGGGAAGGAGGTGCGGGCAGGCGGCCGCCGAAAAAGCGGCCGGCCGCACCTCCACCTTAAAGCGCCCAGTAGCGCAGCAGTACGGCCCCGTTTTTCCAGCGCTGTTTGCGGCCGCTGCAGAAGAGGCGGCCGCAACTAAATATGGGGTTTGGGCCGGAAGCGGGGCGGAACCGGGGCACTGCGCACACCGATGATGTCATCGGTTTCGGCGCAGCGCTACCGGCTACCGCCGCCATTACCGCAGCGCTGAATATCAGCGCACCCTCTTACACTGGCGCAGAAACCCTATTTGGGCGGTAACTGGGCGCAAAGCCCACTGAATTTCTAGGCCACAGTGTTATTGACAGGCATCCAAGGTAAAGGGCTGTAGAAGTCTGTGATCTTTTCGGATCCTGTATTGTCTTGTGTTCTAGAAACATAGAAACATAGAAGATAGGAGCAGGAGTAGGCCATTCGGCCCCTCGAGCCTGCTCCGCCATTCAATGTGATCATGGCTGATCATCCAAATTCAGTACCCGGTCCCTGCTTTCTCCCCATATCCCTTGATCCCTTTAACCTTAAGAAATATATCCAACTCCTTCTTGAATATATTTAATGAATTGGCCTCTACTGCCTTCTGTGGTAGAGAATTCCACAGGTTCACCACTCTCTGGGTGAAGAAATTCCTCCTCATTTCTGTCCTAAATGGCCTACCCATTATCCTTAGACTGTGACCCTTGGTTCTGGACTCCCCGACCATCGGGAACATCTAAGCTGTCCAGTCCTGTCAGAATTTTATAAGTTTCAATGAGATCCCCTCTCATTCTTCTAAACTCCAGCGAGTACAAGCCCAATCGACCCAATCTCTCCTCATACGTCATTCTTGCCATTCCAAGTATCAGTCTGGTGAATCTTCACTGAACTCCTTCCATGGAAAGAACATCCTTCCTCAGATAAGGTGACCAAAACTGCACACAATACTCAAGATGCGGTCTCACCAAGGCCCTGTATAACTGCAGCAAGACACCCTTGTTCCTGTACTCAAACCCTCTCGCTACGAAGGCCAACATACCATTTGCCTTCTTAACCGCCTGCTGCACCTGCATGCTTACCTTCAGCGACTGGTGCACAAGGACACCCAGGTCTCGTTGCACTTCCCCTTCTCCCAATCTATTGCCATTCAGATAATAATCTGCCTTCCTGTTTTTGCCACCAAAGTGGATAACCTCACATTTATCCACATTATATTGCATCCGCCATGCTTTTGCCCAATCACCCAACCTGTCCAAATCATCCTGGAGTTTCTCGGCATCCTCCTCACAGCACACATGCCCACCCAGCTTTGTGTCGTCTGCAAATTTGGAGATATTACATCTAGTTCCCTTGTTTAGATCATTAATATATAGTGGCCCAGAACTTGGTGTCGGGGGCTTGCCGCGCGTGCAAGCCCCCGATGTGCACTCACCCTGCGCGCCGACATCTGAAACCTGGCCCGCAGTCGATTTCCTGTCAGTGGCCAGGTTCTGATGTCGGCGCGCTGTGCTAACCTGACCCAGCGGCGTAGTTAGTGCGATGTGCCGGCTGGGATCAGGTGAGCACTGTTCAGCCAATCAGGGGAGGGGAAACTTCATTCATAAGTTTGAGAGTAAGAACTGTCAAACTCATGAGAAGTACTGCACCCCAAAACACTACTTAAACTTTAAATAAAATTTTAAAAAACATCCCAATCATTAAATTAAGTATAAATAAGTTTAAAAAAATAATTTAAACAATAATTTTTTTTTTTGAAAAAATAAATTTTTAATAAAAAGGGTCTAAAACTAAACTTACCTTATTGTAGATTCTTTAAAATAATAAACCTGTGGGGAAAAAAATTCTAAATTGCACTAAAACACCACTTACCTGTAAAAATAAATACATACGTGTGCTTTTTACAAGCGTAAAGACCGGAGGCCTTTACACATGCGCAAATCCCCCAAAACAGAGGAAATCCAAGACGCACGCGCTGCCCCCTACAGCGCACGTGCTAGCCTCTTCAACTCTTGGGTTAGAGGAGAGAAAATGCCGGTTTTCAGCGCATACGCTGTGCATGCTGAAAACCGGCATTTCCTCCGGCCAGACGCGTGAGTACCCCTTCCGTACTCACGCGTTTGGGGAGGAATTACTGCCCCAGTGTGAATAGCTGGGGTCCAAGGACCGATCCCTGCGTTACCCCAATAGTCACTGCCTGCCACTCGGAAAAAGACCCGTTTATTCCAACACTTTGCTTTCTGTCTGCCAACCAGTTCTCTATCCAAGTCAATACCTTGCCCCCAATCCCATGTGCCTTAACTTTACACGCTAATCTCTTATGCAGGACCTTATCAAAAGCCTTCTGAAAGTCCAAATACACCACATCCACTGGTTCTCCCTTATCTATTTTACCAGTTACATCCTCAACAAAGTCCAGTAGATTAGTCAAGCATGATTTACCTTTTGTAAATCCATGTTGGCTTTGTCCGATCCTGTCACTGTTTTCCAAGTGCTCTGCTATTACATCTTTTATAATGGACTCTAGCATTTTTCCCAATACCGATGTTAGGCTTACCGGTCTGTAATTCCCCGTTTTCTCTCTACCACCTTTTTTGAATAATGGGGTAACATTAGCTACCCTCCAATCCATGGGTACTGTTCCAGATTCCATTGAATGTTGGAAGATGATCAGCAATACATCGACTATTTCTAGGGCCAATTCCTTAAGTACCCTAGGATGTAGATTATCAGGCCCTGGGGATTTATCCGCCTTCAATCCCATCAATTTCCCTAACACCATTTCCCTACAAATACTGATTTCTTTCAGTTCCTCCCTTTCATCAGACCCTATGTTCCCCGACATCTCTGGGAGGTTATTTGTGTCCTCCTTTGTGAAGACAGAACCAAAATATGTATTTAATTGGTCTTCCATTTCTTTGTTCCCCATTATAAGTTCCCCTGATTCTGACTGCAAGGGACCTGCGCTTGACTTCACCAATCTTTTTCTCTTCAAATATCTATAACAGCTTTTACAGTCAGTTTTTATGTTCCCTGAAAGCTTACTCTCATATTCTATTTTCCCTTTCTTAATTAATCCCTTTGTCCTCCTTTGTTGAATCCTAAACTGCTCCTAATCCTCAGGTTTACTGCTTTTTCTGCCAATTTATATGTCCTCTCCTTGGATCTTATGCTATCCCTAATTTCCCTTGTTAGCCACGGTTGAGTCACCTTTTTTGTTTTATTTTTATGCCAAACTGGGATGAACAAATTCTGTAGTTCATCCATATGGCCTTTGAATTTTTGCCATTGCCTATCCACCATCAACCCTTTGAGTGATATTCCCCAATCAATCCTACCCAACTCACGCCTCAGACCATCATAGTTTCCTTTATTTAAATTTAGGACCCTAGTCTCTGAGTCGACTATTTCATTCTCCATCTTAATGAAGAATTCGATCATATTATGATCGCTCCGACCCAAGGGGCCTCGTACAACAAGATTGCTAATTAATCCTTTCTCATTACATAATACCCAGTCTAAGATGGCCTGATCTCTGGTTGGTTCCTCAACATATTGGTCCAGGAAACCATCCCGTAAACACTCCAGAAATTCCTCCTCCACAGCATTGTTACTAATTTGGTTAGCCCAATCTATATGTAGATTAAAGTCACCCATGATAACTGCTGTGCCCTTATTGCACGCTTCTCTAATTTCCCTTTTAATGCCATCCCCAACCTCCGCATTACTGTTTGGAGGTCTATATACCACTCCCACTGACGTTTTTTGCCCCTTGGTATTTCTCAGTTCTACCCATACAGATTCCACATCATCAGAGCTAATATCCTTCCTTACTATTGTGTTAATCCCTTCTTTAACCAGCAATGCTACCCCACCTCCCTTTCCTTTTTGCCTATCTTTCCTGAATATGGAATACCCCTGGATGTTGAGTTCCCAGCCTTGGCCACCCTGTAGCCGTGTTTCCGTAATCCCAATCAAATCATATTCGTTTACCTCTATTTGCACAACTAATTTATCCACCTTATTACGAATGCTCCTCGCATTAAGACACAAAGCCTTCAGCCCTGTTTTGTTAACACTCTTAGACCTATTAGAATTATTATTTACTGTGGCCATGTTTGATTTAAACCATTAATTTCTCTGACTGCCCCTCTTGTTTTTCTCCTTCCTAACTTTTGTTTTTATCCTTGTTTCCCTTTCATCTGTCCCCCTGCTCAGGTTCCCAACCCCCTGCCATTTTAGTTTAAACCCTCCCCCAGAGCACGAGCAAACACTCCCCCTAGGACATCGGTCCCAGCCCTGCCCAGGTGCAAACCGTCCATTTTGAACTGGTCCCACCTCCCCCAGAACCGGTTCCAATGTCCCAGGAATTTGAATCCCTCCCCCTTGCACCATTCCTCTAGCCACGTATTCATCTGAAATATCCTTCTATTTCTACTCTGACTAGCATGTGGCACTGGTAGCAATCCTGGGATTACTACCTTTGAGGTCCTATTTTTTAATTTACCTCCTAACTCCCTATATTCAGCTTTTAGGACCTCATCCCGTTTTTTACCTATATCGTTGGTACCTATATACACCACGACAACTGGCTGTTCACCATCCCCTTCCAAGATGTTCTGCAGCCGCTCTGAGACATCCTTGATCCTTGCACCAGGGAGGCAACACACCATCCTGGAGTCTCGTTTGCGGCTGCAGAAAGGAGGGGGGCAGGCAGGTAGTCAGGAAAGCCCCAGAGTGCATCTCACTCAACAACCATTTTTCTGTGTTGGAAAACAGTGGAAGTGACGGTTCCTCTGGGGAGTGCAGCCAGAGCCAAGTTCACGGCACTGTGGGTGGCTCAGCTGCATAAGGGGGAGGAGTAAGAGTGGAAGGGCAATAATGGTAGGAGACTCAATAGTGAGGGGTGCAGACAGGCATTTCTGCGGCTGCAGACGTGACTCCAGGATGGTATGTTGCCGCCTTGGTGCCAGCGTCAAGGATGTCACTGAACTGCTGCAGGGCATTCTGAAGGGGGAGGGCGAACGGTCAGAGGTCGTGGTTCACATTGGTACCAACGACATAGGTAGAAAGAGGGATGCGGTCCTGCAACAAGAATTTAAGGAGCTAGGTAGCAGATTAAAAAGCAGGACCTCAAAGGTTGTAATCTCTGGATTACTCCCGGTGCCACGTACTAGTGAGTATAAGAATAGGAGGATAGAGCAGATGAATGCGTGGTTAAAGAGTTGGTGCAGGAGGGAGGGCTTTAGTTTCCTGGATCACTGGGTCTGTTTCTGGGGAAGTTGGGACCTGTACAAGTCGGACGGGTTGCACCTGAACCGGAACGGGACCAACATCCTTGCGGGGAGGTTTGCTAGTGCTGTTGGTGGGGGGTGGGGGTTAAACTAACTTGGCAGGGGGATGGGATACGGAGTGGAGCTATAGTAGGAGGTGATGCACAGCCAAATATAGGGGAAAAAACAAGTCAGTCTGGAAGGCAGAGCAAATATCTAATGGCACAAGGGAGTATGACAAGGCTGGATGGCATTTATTTTAATGCAAGGAGTCTTGCGAGTAAGGCAGATGAATTGAAGGTGTTGATGAAGACATGGGAGTATGATATTGTTGCTATCACAGAGACATGGTTGAGGGAGGGGCAGGACTGGTAGCACAATATTCCGAGGTATAGAATCTTCAGGCGAGACAGAGGTGGGTGTAAAAGAGGAAGGGGTGTCGCAATATTAACCAAGGAGTCAATTACTGCAGTAAGGAGGGATGATATCTTAGCAGGTTCCACTAATGAGGCCATATGGGTAGAACCTAAAAACAAAAAGGGGGCAAGCACTTTGCTGGGAGTGCACTATAGGCCCTCAAAGAGTCAGGGGGAGATAGAGGAACAGATGTGTAGGCAAATCTCAGAGAAGTGTAGAAATAATAGGGTAATAATAGTAGGGGATTTCAACTTCCCCAATATTAATTGGGATAGTCAGAGTGTGAAAGGCTTAGAGGGTGCGGAATTCTTAAAGTGCATCCAGGAGAGCTTTTTGAGCCAGCATGTAGAAAGTCCTACAAGGGAGGGGGTGGTACTGACCTAATTCTAGGGAATGTAGCCGGGTAAGTGGTAGATGTGTCAGTAGGAGAGCATTTTGGTGACAGTGACCATAATTCGGTGAGATTTAAGGTAGTCATGGAAAAGGACAAAGATGGACCGGAAATAAAGGTTCTAAATTGGGGGAAGGCCGATTTTAATAGGATAAGGCAGGATCTGGCCAAAGTGGACTGGGATCAGCTACTTGTAGGAAAATCCAAATCAGAGCAGTGGGAGTCTTTCAGAAAGGTAATAGAGAGAGTATAGCGCCAACATATTCCCGTAAAGGTCAAGGGTGGGACCAACAAGTCCAGGGAACCTTGGATGTCAAGGGATATACAAGAATGGATTAGGAAAAAAAGGGAGGCTTTTGGCAGATACAAAGGACTAAAAACAGTGGCAGCCCTAGAGGAGTATAGAGGGGGTACTTAAAAAAGAAATTAGGAGAGCGAAGAGGGGGCATGAAAAAACACTGGCAGGCAAAATAAAGGAAAATCCCAAGGTGTTTTACAAGTATATTAAGGGCAAGAGAATAACCAGGGAAAGAGTAGGGCCCATTAGGGACCAAAGTGGCAATCTTGTGTGTAGAACCGGAAGATGTGGGTGAGGTTTTAAATGAATATTTTGCATCTGTGTTCACTATGGAGAAGGACAATGTAGGCATAGAAATTAAGCAGGGGTATTGTGATATACTTGAACAAATTAGTATTGAGAGGGAGGAGGTACTAGCGGTTTTAGCAGGCTTAAAAGTGGATAAATCCCCAGGCGCAAGACGAGATGTATCCCAGGCTGCTGTGTGAGGCAAGGGAGGAGATTGCAGGGGCTCCGACACAAATTTTCAGTACCTCTCTGTCCACAGGGGACGTGCCAGAGGACTGGAGGACAGCTAACATAGCACCATTATTCAAGAAGGGTAGTAGGGATAAACCAGGAAATTACAGGCCAGCGAGCCTAACATCAGTGGTAGGGAAATGATTGGAAAAAATTCTGAGGGACAGAATTAGTCTCCACTTGGAGAGGCAAGGATTAATCAAGGATAGTCAGCATGGCTTTGTCAGGGGGAGATCATGTCTAACCAATTTGATTGAATTTTTCGAGGGATGACTAGGTGTGTGGATGAGGGTAGTCTACATGTACTTCAGTAAGGCTTTTGACAAAGTCCTGCATCGGAGACTGGTCAAGAAGGTAAGAGCCCATGGGATCCAGGGCAATTTGGCACATTGCACCCAAAATTGACTTTGTGGCAGGAGGCAGAGGGTGATGGTCAAAGGTTGTTTTTGTGACTGGAAGCCTGTGTCCAGTGGTGTACCGCAGGGATTGGTGCTGGGTCCCTTGCTGTTTGTAGTGTACATTGATGATTTAGATATGAATGTAGGAGGTAGGATCAGTAAGTTTGCAGATGACACGAAAATTGGTGGCGTGGTAAATACCGAGGAAGTGAGCCACAGGCTATAGGACGATATAGACGGGTTCGTTAGATGGGCAGAACAGTGGCAAATGGAATTTAACCCTGAAAAGTGTGAGGTGATGCATTTTGGGAAGACTAACAGGGCAAGGGAATACACAATGAATGGTAGGACCCTAGGAAGGACAGAGGATCAGAAGGACCTTGGTGTGCATGTACATAGATCCCTGAAGGCAGCAGAACAGGTAGATAACGTGGTTAAGAAGGCATATGGGATACTTGCCTTCATTAGCCGAGGCATAGAATATAAGAGCAGGGAGGTTATGATGGAGCTGTACAAAACGCTAGTTAGGCCAATGCTGGAATACTGTGTGCAGTTCTGGTCGCCACACTATAGGAAGGATGTGATTGCATTAGAGAGGGTGCAGTGTAGATTCACCAGGATGTTACCTGGACTGGAGCGTTTCAGTGATGAAGATAGACTGGACAGGCTGGGGTTGTTTTTCTTGGAGCAGAGAAGGCTGAGGGGGGGACCTGATTGAGGTATACAAAATTCTGAGGGGCATAGATAGTGTAGATAGAAAGGAACTTTTCCCCTTAGTAGAGGGGTCAATAACCAGGGGGCATAGTTTCAAGGTAAGGGGCAGGAGGTTTAGAGGGGATTTGAGGAAAAACGTTTTCACCCAGAGGGTGGTTGGAATCTGGAACTCACTGCCTGAAAGGATAGTAGAGACAGGAACCCTCACAACATTCAAGAAGCATTTAGATGAGCACCTGAAACGCCATAGCATACAAGGCTACGGACAAAGTGCTGGAAAATGGGATTAGGATAGACAGGGCTTGATGGCTGGTGCAGACACGATGGGCCGAAGGGCCTCTTTCTGTGCTGTAGGACTCCATGGCTGAGAAATTCATTATAGCCACTTTTGGGGCGGTAAAGTCGGGCGGCCGCTAAAGTTTGCGCCCGGCGCAAATTCGAGGCCACTTCCCCGATATTCATTAGCTTCGCCCTAAGAGTTTGCTTGAGCGCTAAAACTGGCGATGCACGCCTCTCTTTAGGCGCTAAGCCGGAGGTGCTGAGCGATAGCGCCGAGGCCGGGCGCAGCGCAGGTGCGGCCATTTCTTGATTGACAGCAGACACCCTGGCGCCGGCCAGCTCTTAAGGGGGAAGGGTCGACTTGCTCTGCTGCCACGCCCTGGATAGTGGAGCCCTCCAGCTAGGCCTGAACACTGCTGCTGGACCCAAATAGCGCCTGAAACCATGGAGAAGGCCCGTGAATGAGCGCAGCGCTTCTCAGAGCTTGATCTGAGGGTGCTGGTTGGTGCTGTGGAGAAGAGACGCCATATTTTGTTTCCGGACAATGGCAGGAAGCCGCCGGCCCGCGTCTACCGGAGAGCCTGGAGGCATGTCGGCACCAAGGTGACATCCAACAGCGAGGTCCCCAGGAGCGGTGTCCAATGCCGCAAAAAGCTCAATGACCTCGACAGGATTGTCAGGGTGAGTACCCTTTCCAGTGTCCTCCTCATCCTTGCATGTGCACCTCACATTATGGGCAAAGGGACCTGAAAGCCCGAATGGCCAGCCCTCATGCAGCAGCTATGGGACACTCATGAACATCAATTGCACATTGTGCACTTAACACACTGGCCAGGCTATTCGACCATGGGAGGCAGTGCACAAAAGATCAGGGCTACACACTGGCCAGGCTATTCCACCATGGGAGGCAGTGCACACAAGATCTGGGCTACACACTGTACTTAGAGGCCGTCCTTTCTCTTGCAGGCCAAGCTGGCCAATAATAAGAGGAGCCGGAATGTGACCGGGGGAGGCGGCCCCCAGATCCAGCCGCTCACCGAGCTGCAACATCGCGTGGAGCGCATCATGGGTGCTCGGGTGATTGGCCCCGTTGCATGTGGAGATGCCGACCCTGTTCTGAGCACCAATGGTAAGGACATCACCTTTTGGACCTCTCTCGTCCCACTTGCGCATTAGATCTACATCCTTTGCCACTGTCTGACCAATGCGCTGAATGCCACCACTCATGCATCCCTCGCTGACGCCCTCTCCTCACTCTAAAGCTACTCTTGTGCCTTCCTGCTTTCAGATGGTGAGGAGGAGGTCCCTGAAGTTGCCGGTGACAGCCCCTCAGAAGAGGAGGAGGAGGAGGAGCAAGAGGAAGGCGGCCCATCAGGGGAACCCTCAGCCGTGGCAACCCATGCCAATGTAGGGGACACGTCTTCCCTGGAGGGGAGCGTGGGGGAAGTGTCGGAGGGGAGGGTAGCTCCTGGGACCAGCGGCCTGCAGAAACGCGGGAGGGGGGTGGAAGCTCAGCGGCCTTCTCCCCAGAGGGGGGAAGGGTCGGAGGGGAGTCCAATTGCTGGGCCCAGCGGCCTCCAGCAACGCAGGAAGGGTCGGCCAGCTCGGTGGCCTTCTCCCCAGAGGGAGAGTCCGGCCTCCAGTCCGGAGACGGCCAACGCCGAGGTGATGCGCCGCATCGAGGACTTGTCCGCGGACTCGGAGCGCCGGCACACGGAGCTCATGGGGGTAGTGGCACGGTTGCCTGAGGCCATCGAGTCCCTGTCTCGGAGTGTGACCGAGTTCGGGCCCTCAGAGGCCACCAGTCGGGCGAAATTCCGGGCAGATCAGGCAGCGAGTCGGGCGGAATTCGGGGCAGCTCTGGCAGCGACTGGCCAGGTGATCAGTGGTGCCGTGCAGTCACTGGCTGCTCTGATGCGGTCACTGAGCAGGTCAACACGGGCACTCACTGCTGCCACACTCGCTGTGTCAGCCAGGCATCGCCAGGGCACCCGGCGCGCTGCAGCAGCACAGCGGTCTGTCCCTCGGCAGATTGGTGCGCATGCTGCAGTGCTGGCCCGGGCGAGTGCCAGTGTCTCAGGCGACCAGCGAGCGCCTGCCATCCGCCAGCTTGCCCCCATTCCTCCAGCTGCCACTGCCACTCCCCCAGTGGAGCTGCCAGGAGCTGCTGCAGCGACTGATGCTGGCCAGCCACAGCTGCAGCATTCACCAGCCGGCCCCTCGACGGCCAGACGTCGTCTAGGCCGACCCCCAAGGGCATCTGCCGTCACGACATGTGCCCCTCAGGAGCCTGCCCCCAGCCTTGCAGCAGCCAATGGCCTCACTTTGAGGAGGAGCAGCAGGGCGGGCAGGGGCCACCCAAAGATGGCCAAGGCATCGCCCTAGCGGGCCAAAAAGTAGAATGTGTGGGCAGTTGTGTTTGTTTTTTGAGGCCGAGAATTTGATGTTTGTTTTTTGAAGGCCGAGGATGTGATGTTTGTTTTTTACGAAGGCCGAGGATGACGGCCATTTTTGTGGCACTGTTTTGTTAATCCTCTCCAGGTTGTGGGAGCGAGTAATGTGTGTGAGTGTTTTTTGGGGGTTTCGTCTGTTTTTGGTTTTCATGTGGGAAGGGCCCTGAGTTTGTACAATAAACCATTTTATTTATTCACATTGTCCATGTTTGATCTTTGAAGTGTTTGTTGCCTTAACCGGCTGAGGGCTTGCGGAGCGGCTGCAATCATGTTCTTTCATTGGCACAAGCCATTCCCTGACAGGGGGCCTAGAAGTGACGGTCAATAAGCCGCCGACGGGCGGCCCTTGGACCTTGTGCCTCCCTCCTGGGCTGGTACTCCTCGTCCTCCTCCTCCTCATGCTCCTCCTGCTCCTCCTCCTGAGGTGGTGGTCCAACGTGAGGTGGCAGAGCCTGAGTCCTGCGGATAGCCAGGTTGTGCAGCATGCAGCAAACGACGACGAATTGGGAGACTCGCTCCTGCGAATACTGGAGGGCTCCCCCGGAGCGATCGAGACAGCGGAACCGTTGCTTGAGGACGCTGATTGTTTGTTCTATGATGTTCCTAGTCGCTTGATGGCTCTCGTTGTATGCCTCTTCAGCAGGGGTCGTGGGCGCGCGGAGCGGGGTCATGAGCCAGGTACACAAAGGATAGCCTTTGTCCCCGATAAGCCATCATCTTGGGGGAGGCTGTGCCTGGAACATGTCAGCCACAGTTGTCTGTCGCAGGATAAAGGCATCGTGGCTGCTGCCTGGAAAGCGGGCATTGACAGCTAGGATGCGCTGCCTGTGGTCACACACCAGCTGTACGTTGAGGGAATGGTAGCCCTTCCGGTTGCGGTAATCCTCGGCATGCTCCAGAGGTGCCCGCAAAGCCACATGCGTGCAGTCAATGGTGCCCTGCACCATGGGGAAGCCCGCTATTCTTGCAAATCCCACTGCACGCTGCTGCTGCTTGTCCAGGGTCATGGGGAAGGAGATGAATTGATGTCTCCTTCTGAAAAGGGCATTGGTCACCTGGCGGATGCAGCAATGCACGGCGAACTGGGAGATGTTAGCGATGTCCCCAGCAGCGGATTGGAAGGAGCCGGTGGCATAGAAGTTGAGAGCCACCGTCACCTTCACTGCCACCGACAGAGACGTCCTGTGCATCAGCTGTGGCTGCAGATCTCTGTGAAGCAGCTGGCAGATGTCTGCAACCACCTCCCTTCTGAATCGCAGCCTCCTAACACACTGCGCGGCAGACATGGTCAGATAGGAGGACTGCTGGCAGTATACCCTGGGTGGGTAAGGCCTCACTTGGCGACGCCTGTTGCCCCCTCTGCGTCTAGCCAGGGCTGCCACTCTCTCACGGCGTCTGTAAGCCCTTCCGGCATAAGGCTGAAACTCAGCGTTGGCAACCAATGCAGCCCCCATTATATGCTGGCAAACACTGAGATCTCAATGAAGGCAAAGATAATTGATAAGCTCTGGCCTGAGCCAAAAATACCTGTCCTAGTGTTGGGCCAAAGCAGTAAGCTCTCCTCCTTGGTCTCTCTCCAAAAATCCGTTGCACAAGAGTGAATGCTGCAAAATGGCTAGCCTTTATAGTGCAGGGTAAGTGCCCTTTAATTTGCGCTCCCCGCGGCCCGCCTCGGCTGTGTACCGTTCCACTTCACAGTCGTTAGGGCTGCCCGGTGCACAATGGGGCGGCGCGAGTGAAGTTCCGGTTCCGGGCGCACAAAGGGCGTTGCATGACGAAATGACGTCATGATCTGCGCGCGCAGCAGGGCGCGCTAAGACTTTGCGCCGGCGCTAAATGTCTACTGAAGTTGGGACGAGGCGCAGATCGCGCTGCGTCCAGGCGCTAAGCGCCTAGCGCTCGAGATCTACTCCTCCTAAGGCGCTAACGGCTGGCGCGCCCAACTGAATTTCTAGGCCCTTGACTCCTCTTCAACCCCCTTAGACGATCGCCATTAGTCCAGGAAATCACATTGACCATGCCTACGTTACCTGTTAATCCACTTAGCTTACAGGTGTTTTATAAGTATATTAAGGGCAAGAGGATAACTAGGGAAAGAGTAGGGCCCATTAGGGACCAAAGGGGCAAGCTGTGTGCAGAGCCAGAGGATGTAGGTGGGGTTTTAAATGAATTTTTTGCATCTGTGTTCACTATGGAGAAGGATGATGTGGACATAGAAATCGGGCAGGGGGACTGTGATATACTTGAACATATTAGCATCGAGAGGGAGGAGGTACTAGCGGTTTTAGCAGGCTTAAAAGCGGATAAATCCCCAGGCCCGGACGAGATGTATCCCAGGCTACTATGTGAGGCAAAGGAGGAGATTGCAGGGGCTCTGACACAAATTTTTAGAACCTCTCTGGCCACAGGGGATGTGCCAGAGGACTGGAAAACAGCTAACATAGTACCATTATTCAAGAAGGGTAGTAGGGATAAACCAGGTAATTACAGGCCAGTGAGCCTAACATCAGTGGTAGGGAAATTATTGGAAAAAATTCTGAGGGACAGAATTAGTCTCCACTTGGAGAGGCAAGGATTAATTAGGGATACCCAGCATGGCTTTGTCAAGGGAAGATCATGTCTGACCAATTTGATTGAATTTTTTGAGGCGGTGACGAGGTGTGTGTGTGGTGTATGTAACCTGTTCCACCTTAAGAGAACTTAAGCCTGTTCCACCTTAAGAGATGTACTACTTTCTCTGGCTGCTGTATACGTAATACCGGTGGTGACCACCGGTATATAAGCACTGTGTAGTAATATTGTATTTAGTAGTAGTCCTGACCTCCAACCAGTAAAGACCTGTTGAACTTTAATCTTGTTGTCTGTGTTAGTAATTACAACTAGAACACACAGACTTAACAGTGGCGACGAGTCCGATTCTTACCCTGCAGCAGTTTATATCCACGGCGGCTTCGTCCACAGAACGGACGTCGAAGAGAGGCTTCCACCCTCATCACCCTGCTGGAAGACACGTCGCGCGGCAGACATCGAGAAACCAGAGTGCAGAAGACATCCTGAACTCGAAGCCTCCCTCAGCGGCTGTCAGCTATCTTCTTTCTACCTCGGTGGTGGGTAAGCCGGGCAGTGACGCGACCAGAAAGTCGGCCGCGTTGGCTGTACAGACGGGGAGGGAAGACGGAGGAATAAGGGCGGTGAAATCGATCGCGACCGGAGATAAGGGCCGGGCCGCATTCGGGCCGAAAGGCGCAGCGCGGGGACATCGATCGCGGCTGGTGATAAGGGCCGGGCCGCATTCGGGCTAAAAAGGCGCAGCGTCTGGGGCAACTGAAGGCGCAAGAGCCGCGGTGAAGCGGAGACAGCGTCGGGGGACGGGTGAAGACCGCCAAACGCGGGAAAACCGCCATTTTGTAGGCGGAGGACGAAGACAAGAGCGGGAAGCCGCCATCTTGGATAAAAATTAAAATAAATTAAATTGCAACGATGGCTAAACATGGGAACATTAATACGTTTGATAGCGACATCGAAGATTGGGCCATGTATGTAGAACGCATACAAAATTATTGTAAAGCAAATAAAATCCCAGATGAAGAGAAAGCACTAACATTATTTAACTTAATGGGTGCGAAGACATACGGGCAATTGAAACACCTTTTATCACCAGATGAACCGGCGGATAAGACGTTCGAGGAGATTGTTACTGTCCTGAAAAATCATCTAAACCCCACGCTGCTGATGCTAGCGGAACGATTTAAATTTTAAAGCAGAAGGCAGCTGAAGGATGAAAGCAATGCTGAATATTTAATGGAATTGCGTAAGCTAGCAAAGTACTGTCAGTTTGGAACGAGACTGACAGAGGCGCTACGAGATAAATTTGTGTGTGGTTTATTAAAAGAAGATACACAAAAGCGACTGCTCGAGGAGAATGAGCTGACGCTTGAGAAAGCGGTCACTATGGCAGCAGCACATGAAGCCGCAGCGAGAGGCACGGCAGTAATACAGCTACGGTCACCGGAACTCAGTACAAATAAATTGGGTTTGAGTACTGTAAAATGTTATCGTTGTGGAAAGACAACGCACGATCAGAACCAGTGTTGGTTTAAAAACCAAGAATGCAGAACGTGTGGCAGGCTTGGCCACATAGCTAAAGTATGCCGGTCAGGAAAGAAGACCAGCAACAAAAAGTCACCGCAAGGAAAATACATAAAGGTACACAAGGTGACAAAGAACAGTTCGACCGAACAGAAGTCAGATTCAGACGCTAGCAGTAATGAACTGGGTAGCTTAAGAGTACACAACGTTGGTAAGGATGCAGATCTCCAGACAATTTGGGTCACCCTTCAGATAGCAGGAGTCCAGGTAAAGATGGAATTGGACACTGGATCGGCATTGACGGTCATGAATAAGAAAGATTACAAAAGGTTATTCCAACATATTCCCCTACGGGATACGGCGATTATATTGAAAACATACACGGGGCAAAGAGTGTACCCCATCGGAAAGATAGAGGTAAAAGTGGTCCACAAGGGCGAAGAAAGCCAAGTAATGGACTTATATGTGCTACCTGAAGGAGGTCCACCACTACTGGGATGGGAGTGGATTAGGAAAATGAATATGGACTGGCACTCCTTGAAGGCACTAACGGTAGATTCCGGGGAAACAGATGTCAAACCTAAACGATTGTCCAAAATATTGGATGATGCTAAAGAGGTGTTCCAGCAGGGACTGGGAACACTGAGAGGAATTACGGCAAACATCAAGATTGATGAACGTGCACAACCAAAATTTTTTAAAGCCAGACCGGTACCCTATGCAATACGACCTACTGTAGAAGCGGAACTGGAAGCGGTAGAACGTTCAGGTGTACTGTCTAAGGTAGATTGGAGTGAGTGGGCTACGCCCATTGTTCCCGTTATGAAACGTCCTTCGAGCAACAAGCCAGGAGAACCAGGGAAGGTTCGCATCTGTGGAGATTTCAAAATCACCGTTAATCCGGTGCTTCACACGGTGCAGTATCCGCTTCCGCGGATTGAGGATATTTTTGCTTCGTTGTCTGGCGGGAAACACTTCACCAAGATAGACCTGGCGCAGGCGTACTTGCAGATGGAGGTTGAAGAAGAGTCACGCCAATACCTCACGATCAACACGCATCGAGGTTTGTACCGGTACAATAGGCTGGTTTTTGGAGTGGCATCGGCTCCAGCAATTTGGCAGAGGGCCATGGAGCAGGTATTACAGGGAATTCCAGGCACACAATGTTACCTGGACGATATTCTGATTACAGGTGATGGTGATGAAGAACACCTTGCAAACTTGGAACTGGTGCTCAACAGACTGAAAGAGTATGGACTTAGAGTTAATCGGCAGAAATGTGAGTTCTTCCAGAAGTGGATCTCGTACTGTGGTCATGTCATTGACCGGGAGGGGCTTCATAAGTCTCCTGACAAGATAGAGGCAGTTGTAAAGGCTCCCGCTCCGGATAATGTCTCTCAGTTGAGGTCGTTTCTAGGATTGATTAACTATTACCATAAATTTCTACCAAATCTATCCACGGTACTGCACCCGCTAAACGCTCTTTTACAGAAGGGGGTACCATGGGAATGGAGCGAAAACTGTAAGAAGGCATTTCGCAAAAGCAAAGAATTGATCACCTCAGAGGAAGTGTTGGCTCACTTCAACCCGACACTGCCTATTCGGTTGGCTTGTGATGCTTCTCCATATGGTATTGGGGCAGTACTCTCACACAAGTTGCCAAATGGCACGGAAAGGCCAGTCGCGTTTGCATCCAGATCATTGACCTCCGCTGAGCGCAACTATGCGCAGATTGATAGGGAGGCTCTCAGCCTTGTATGGGGAGTGAAGAAGTTTAATCATTACCTGCAGGGCCAAAAATTCACACTTCTGACAGACCATCAGCCGTTGGTATCCATTTTTAACCCTAAGAAGGGTGTTTCAGTGATGACAGCACAGCGTCTCCAGAGATGGTCCCTTTTCCTAGGGGCACATCAATATCAAATAGAATTCAAAGGTACGAAGCAGCATGGCAATGCTGATGGGCTGTCGCGCCTGCCACTACCTGAAGAAGAAGAAACGACGAAAGTTGACCCTGTTGAGTTATTTCATTCGACCATCATCGAGTGTTTACCAGTCACCAATGCAAGTATTGAAAGAGAAACCAGGAATGACCCGACGCTGTCCAGAGTCTACGAGGTGACAGTGAAAGGATGGCCAACACGTGGTGATCCTCTGGTACTGGCATTCTCGGCAAGGCGAGACCAGCTGTCCGTCTGCCATGGTACTTTGATGTACGGGACAAGAGCGATTATTCCTCCCAAGTTAAGGGAAAGAGTTCTAAAAGAACTGCATGAAGGTCATCTGGGGGGAGTTAAGATGAAAAGTCTTGCTAGGGCTTATGTATGGTGGCCGGGTATTGACCAACAGATAGAGGAGTTGACGAAAAGCTGCGCTGGGTGCCAAAAGGTTCAAAATGCACCTCCGATCGCACCGCTACACCCATGGGAATGGCCTTCAGCCCCATGGCAACGCGTACATATTGACTTTGCTGGTCCATTCATGGACTCCATGTTCCTAATTGCGGTGGACGCACATTCCAAATGGCCAGAAGTGATCAAGATGAATGCCACTACTTCAGAAAAGACAATTGCGGTGTTAAGAACAATATTCGCAAGGAACAGATTGCCAGAACAGATCTGTTCGGACAACGGGCCACAGTTCGTGTCGGAAGAATTCCAAAAATTCTTAAAGAAGAATGGGGTGAAACATTATACCTCTGCCCCATATCATCCGGCGACAAACGGGTTGGCCGAGAGATTTGTCCAAACATTCAAAAAGGCAATAAAGGCCATGAACGATGATCAGATTCCACTACAGCACAAGGTGGACAATTTCCTAATGGCATATCGAAACGCCGCTCATGCAGTGACTAACCAAAGTCCTGCCATGATGCTTTATAACAGGAGGTTGCGGTCCAGGTTGGACTTGTTAAAACCAAATGTGCGGAGGGAAGTGGAAAACAAACAGTTCCGGCATATTAATAACAAGACCACTCGAAGTTTCGACGTAGTACAACCAGTGTTGGCAAGGGGCTATGGAAACGAAAAATGGCAGTCCGGAACAATTCGGGCCAGACAAGGACCTCTGATGCACACAGTAGATATTGGTAACAATGTGATAAGGCGTCATGCGGATCAACTGGTAGAATCGAGAGCAAGGGTCGAACCCATGGTTGCGACAGAGGCAACTGTGGAAGACGTTAATGAACCTGAAGCATCTACCTCGGCAGGGAATGTACCTGATGATGATAACACCCAATGCATGGGAGACCAACTAGAGGAGTCACCTCAGCAACAGGAATCAGAGACCACTGAAAGGCGTTATCCAAACCGAATCAGAAGGCCTCCTGAGAGACTGAACCTTTGAACTGTTTATACCTGAAGTTATATATGTTATTATGTTATGTTAAATGGGGATATGACTGTTAAGCTAAAAAGGGAGGATTGTGGTGTATGTAACCTGTTCCACCTTAAGAGAACTTAAGCCTGTTCCACCTTAAGAGATGTACTACTTTCTCTGGCTGCTGTATACGTAATACCGGTGGTGACCACCGGTATATAAGCACTGTGTAGTAATATTGTATTTAGTAGTAGTCCTGACCTCCAACCAGTAAAGACCTGTTGAACTTTAATCTTGTAGTCTGTGTTAGTAATTACAACTAGAACACACAGACTTAACAGTGTGGATGAGGGTAGTGCAGTGGATGTGGTTTACATGGATTTCAGTAAGACTTTTGATAAAATCCCGCATAGGAAACTGGTCAGGAAGGTAAGAGCCCATGGGATCCAGGGTGCCTTGGCACATTGGATCCAAAACTGGCTTAGTGGCAGAAGGCAGAGGGTGATGGTCAAAGGTTGTTTTTGTGACTGGAAGCCTGTGTCCAGTGGGGTACCGCAGGGATCGGTGCTGGGTCCCTTGCTGTTTGTGGTCTACATTAATGATTTGGATGTGAATGTAAAAGGTATGATCAGTAAGTTCGCAGATGACACGAAAATTGGTGGGGTGGTAAATAGCGAGCAGGGAAGCCTCAGGCTACAGGACGATATAGATGGGTTGGTCAGATGGGCGGAACAGTGGCTAATGGAATTTAACCCTGAAAAGTGTGAGGTGATGCATTTTGGACGGACTAACAAGGCAAGGGAATACACAATGAATGGTAAGACCCTAGGAAAGACAGAGGATCAGAGGGACCTTGGTGTGCATGTATATAGATCCCTGAAGGCAACAGAACAGGTGGATAAGGTGGTTAAAAAGGCATATGGGATACTTGCCTACATTAGCCGAAGCATAGAATATAAGAGCAGGGAAATTATGATGGAGATGTACAAAACGCTGGTAAGGCCACAGCTGGAGTACTGTGTGCAGTTCTGGTCGC
The DNA here is from genome assembly GCF_052327205.1 of Somniosus microcephalus. Classification (NCBI taxonomy): domain Eukaryota; kingdom Metazoa; phylum Chordata; class Chondrichthyes; order Squaliformes; family Somniosidae; genus Somniosus; species Somniosus microcephalus. The sequence goes on from NC_140994.1 coordinate 232,508,595, forward strand.
CACACTATAGGAAGGATGTGATTGCTTTGGAGAGGGTGCAGAGGAGATTTACCAGGATGTTACCTGGGCTGGAGCGCTTCAGCTATGAAGAAAGACTGGACAGGCTGGGGTTGTTTTCCTTGGAGCAGAGAAGGCTGAGGGGGGACCTGATTGAGGTATACAAAATTATGAGGGGCATAGATAGGGTAGATAGAAAGGAACGTTTCCCCTTAGTAGAGGGGTCAATAACCAGGGGGCATAGATTCAAGGTAAGGGGCAGGAGGTTTAGAGGGGATTTGAGGAAAAACTTTTTCACCCAGAGGGTGGTTGGAATCTGGAACTCACTGCCTGAAAGGGTGGTAGAGGCAGGAACCCTCACAACATTCAAGAAGTATTTGGATGAGCACTTGAAATGCCATAGCATACAAGGCTACGGACCAAATGCTGGAAAATTGGATTAGATTAGACAGGGCTTGATGGCCGGCGTGGACGCGATGGGCCGAAGGGCCTCTTTCTGTGTTGTATAACTCTATGACTCTATGGCTCTATGATTACAGAGACAGGAACATTTTCCCCTGAAATTGGCTGCAGCTGTTTTTCCTCTGTTTTCTTTTCTTCCCATGGGTTGACATGTCTACGGGCTGGGTCGGGTGATGCACACGGCGACTTCATTTAATGGATTGGGTGAGCAATGATTGGTCTGATGATCTTTTCCCACCTTTCCTTTCCTGTTTGTTAAGTTAGTATGGTCCTGTGCTGTTATTGTCCAGGAATATTCATGATGTAACTTGCTGTTTTTCTTTAAGCCACTTAGCTTTCTTTCTTCACTTCTGTCCCAGTCCTTCTAGTCATTGATACAGGATTCACAATCTCTATGCTGTAATCTCACACTTGCCAGCTATTTTTGCCTGTTTGAGGATGTCCTTTCCCACCAAAAATGTCCACACGATACTTGCAACGATCCACTGCAAGTTTGGAAGAATAAATATATTGTCACATGTTCTCTTTTGACATTGAGCCTCCCTGCAATAGTTGTACATAAGAACATAAGAACATAAGAACATAAGAAATAGGAGCAGGAGTAGGCCAATCGGCCCCTCGAGCCTGCTCCACCATTCAATAAGATCATGGCTGATCTGATCCTAACCTCAAATCTTCTATCACTCTCCATCCCACCCGAACCCATGTGATCTCCCGGGAGAGGCGAAAAACCAGATAAAAAAAAAACCAATGGCCAATTTGGGAGAAAAAATCTGGGAAATTCCTCTCCGACCCATCTAGGTGATCGAAACTCGTCCAGGAGATCACTCTGTCCCTATATTTTCTACAGTACTTACCTTCTGCAAAGGCGATCTCCACCCCAGCCAGGTACAGCAATAAAACCATCTCCTGAAATCTAACAGAATTAGAACACAAGAAGTAGGAGCAGAACCAGGCTACACGGCCCCTGGGCCCGCTCCACTACCCACAGGGCCACGACCATTCCGAACCTAAACTCATGTCCAATTTCCTGCCCGCTCCCCGTAACCCTTAATTCCCTTTACTTCTAGGAAGCTATCTATTTCTGTTTTAAATTTATTTAATGATGTAGCTTCCACAGCTTTCTGGGGCAGCAAATTCCACAAACCTACCACCCTCTGAGTGAAGAAGTTTCTCCTCATCTCAGTTTTGAAGGAGCAGCCCCTTATTCTAAGATTATGCCCCCTAGTTCTAGTTTCACCCATCATTGGGAACATCTTCACCGCATCCACCCGATCAAGCCCCTTCACAATCTTATATGTTTCAATAAGATCGCCTCTCATTCTTCTGAACTCCAATGAGTAGAGTCCCAATCTACTCAACCTCTCCTCATATGTCCACCCCCTCATCCCCAGGATTAACCGAGTGAACCTTCTTTGTACTGACTCGAGCGCAAGTATGTCTTTTCTTAAGTATGGACACCAAAACTGTATGCAGTATTCCACGTGCGGTCTCACCAATACCTTGTACAACTGCAGCAATACCTCCCTGTTTTTATATTCTATCCCCCTAGCAATAAAAGCCAACATTCCATTGGCCTTCTTGATCACTTGCTGCACCTGCATACTAACTTTTTGAGTTTTGTGCACCAGGACCCCCAGATCCCTTTGTACTACAGTACTTTCCAGTTTCTTGCCATTAAGATATTAACTTGCTCTATGATTTTTCCTGCCAAAGTGCAGAACCTCACACTTTCCAGTATTGTATTCCATCTGCCAAATCTCTGCCCACTTACTTAGCCTGTCTATGTCCCTTTGCAGGTTTTTTATGTCCTCCTCACTCATTACTTTCCCTCCCATCTTTGTATCATCTGCAAACTTTGATATGTTACACTGGGTCGCCTCCTCCAAATCGTTAATATAGATTGCAAAGAGTTGGGGACCCAGCACTGACCCCTGCGGAACACCACTAGTTACTGATTGCCAGTCTGAGAATAAACCATTTATCCCAACTCTCTGCTGTCTGTTAGAGAGCCAATCCTCCACCCTCACCAGAATATTACCCCCAATCCTGTGATTTTTTATCTTGAGCAATAATCTTTTGTGTGGCACCTTGTCAAATGCCTTTTGGAAGTCTAAATACACTACGTCCACTGGTTCCCCTTTATCCACCCTGTATGTTACTTCCTCAAAGAACTCAAGCAAATTTGTCAAACATGACTTCCCCTTCATGAAACCATGCTGAGTTTGTCCTATTAAATTATGTTTATCCAAATGTCCCGTTACTGTCTCCTTAATAATGGACTCAAAAATTTTACCAACCAAAGATGTTAGGCTAACCGGTCTATAGTTTCCAGCCTTCTGCCTACTACCCTTTTTAAATAAGGGTGTTACATTAGCAGTTTTCTAATCTGCCGGGACCTTTGCTGAGTCCAGGGAGTTTTGGAAAATTATTACCAATGCATCCACAATCCCTACCGCCACTTCCCTCAAGACCCTAGGATGTAAGCCATCAGGTCCAGGGGATTTATCCGCCTTGAGTCCCATTATTTTACCAAGTACCACTTCCTTAGTGATTTTTATCATATTTAGCTCCTCCCTCCCTAGAGCCCCTTGTTTGTCCAGTGTTGGGACATTCTTAGTATCCTCTACCGTAAAGACTGATACAAAATATTTGTTCAGCATTTTTGCCATCTCCATGTTTCCCACCATTAATTTCCCGGTCTCATCCTCTAAGGGACCAACATTTACTTTAGCCACCCTTTTTCTTTTTATATAACTATAGAAACTTTTGCTATCTGTTTTTATATTTTTTGCTAATTTACTTTCATAATCTATCTTCCCTTTCTTAATCAATCTTTTAGTTATTTTTTGCTGTCTTTTAAAGACTTCCCAATCTTCTATCCTCCCACTAGATTTGGCTACCTTATATGCCCTTGTTTTTAGTCGGATACTATCCTTAATTACTTTACTTAACCACGGATGGCTATCTTTTCTTTTACACCCTTTTTTCCCTCAGTGGAATATATATTTTTTGGAAGTTGTAAAATAACTCCTTAAATGTACACCACTGATCATGTACCGTCTTACCCTTTAATCTATTTTCCCAGTTCACTCTAATCAATTCTGCTCTCATACCTTCATAGTCTCCTTTATTCAAGCTCAGCACACTTGTTTGAGATCCAATCTTCTCACCCTCTAATTGAATATGGAATTCAACCATGTTATGGTCACTCATTCCAAGGGGATCCTCTACTAGGACATTTTTAATTAATCCTGTCTCATTACACAGGACCAAATCTAGGGTTCCTTGCCCCCTGGTCGGTTTAGTTACATACTGCTCAAGAAACCCATCCCTAATACACTCAATGAACTCATCCTCAAGGCTGCCGTGCCCAATTTGATTTGTCCAGTTGATATGATAGTTAAAATCCCCCATAATTATAGCTGTTCCCTTATTACAAGCCTCAACTATTTCCTGATTAATACTCCGTCCAACAGAGTTGCAACTGTTCGGAGGCCTATAGACTACGCCCACTAGTGTTTTTTTCCCCTTATTATTCCTTATCTCCACCCAAACTGTTTCACTAAACTGTATCCCATAGTTGGATTAATAGATTTTCCAACATTTACTGGTTAAGTGACTTGCTAGCTGCTTGAGATGGATTGTTATTGTAAATATGCTGTGATTAACTGCTAATTTTTCATTGCTGCTAACAAAATTGTATTCTCAGGAGTCGCATGCTTCAAGAATGTCTGTTGCCACTGTTTCATCACCTGTTCATTAATCTGGATCAAAAATCAAGCATTTCAGACCTGGAGTCATTTTAATTTGTTTGCAGCAGATGCACAATTACCCGTAAAATTTGTTGTGGATTTGAGAGCCAAGTTTTACTACTGGAATTTGTGAGCAATTTATTTCATACAGCTACCCATTCCCTTGTGCCAATCGATAATTCTACCCAATTTTATTAAGAGCTGGGCTGGTCTTAAAAATTCCGCCTTTTTTTATAACGTGGAATCTTGAAATTAATCTGCTGCTGCCCACAATATGATTTTTTCTTTTTTTCTTTCCTTTCTCTAATACTGAGTTTAACTTCCAGACCTCATTAATTTTTGATGATTATTAATAAAATAATTTGTCTTACTTTGCACCTCTGTGCTCAGTCTCTGCGGTTTAGGTTGAGCTTTTATTCTACTTCTCCTCATCAGGATGTAATTTTCATATCTCTTCTGTCTTAAAAAAAATTATTTCTCTTCTCTTTTATTAATTTCTAATGCCAGATCCCACTTCATCTTGACATTTGGCCTTTGAAAGATTTGCACAACTATATTTTTTGCCAGCTTTAATTACAATGATTAATTTAACTTCAGGCTGAGTATTAGAACTCAAGCAGACTATCATCCTCCGATTGCTAACCATTGATGAAGGAATGATTTTTCTCTTTGGCAAATTGTCTCCTCTCACCTGAAACCATTGGTGTTGAAAACCCTCCAGGACCTTGTCCAAGTGACCATTCTTCACGTGTGAACCGAGGTGGTGAGTGTTGACAAGCTATCTTACCATGTTTACTACCCTCTGCACCAAGATGTTATATCTTAACTATACATTCACCTTTTCTCATCTAAGCTTGAGTTCATGGTCCACTGTCCTACAGCTTGTGTTAATAGTGATCATTCTGGGATTTGATTTTTCTAATTGCCCTTCCTTTTAAAGGCCATGATAACCCCCTACCCTCATGGCACAATGCCCAGACTATCTATATTACCTGAGGTGGGACCAAAGCAGCACTTTGTACAAGCTACCACTTCCAGGGACTATTGCTCTATTCCTCAAACTATATGTCCTAATGACGTATTTGCCCTTTTAAGCACCAGTGAACATTGTGGTGCAAAATCCTCCTCACCAACATCGGGGGACATGTGCCAAAATTGGGAGAACTGTCCCACAGACTAGTCAAGCAACAGCCTGACATAGTCATAGTCACAGAATCATACCTTTCAGCCAGAACTCCTCCATCACCATCCCTGGATATGTCCTGTCCCACCGGCAGGACAGACCCATCAGGGGGGGTGGCACTTTGGTACGCAGTTGGGAAGGAGTGGTCATGGGAGTCCTCAAGATTGACTCCAGACCCCATGAAGTCTCATGGCTTCAGGTCAAGCATAGGCAAGGAGACCTCCTACCCTCTCTCAGCTGATGAATCAGTACTCCTCCATGTTGAACACAACTTGGAAGTAGCACTGAGAGTAGCAAGGGCACAGAATGTACTCTGGGTGGGGGACTTCAATATCCATCACAAAGATTGTCTGTTTAGGGCCAAGTAGCAATTGAGTTTGTTTTGGGTTTTTGTTGTTTCTGCCCAATATGACAGATATTTTTCCTTTTGCTTAGTGACAATTGTGTTAGGTCGAATTATCTGCGCTACAATGTCACTGTCCTGGGGCTGGTTATTGTTAGTAGTGTTAGTAGTTACTTCACTGAGTCCCAGGACTAGTTGACCACAAACCCTGGTTCAACAACGAGTGTAGAAGAGCATGCCAGGAGCAGCACCAGGTGTACCTAAAAATGAGGTGCCAACCTCGGGAAACTGCAACACAGGACTACATGCATGCTAAAAAGCGGAAGCAGCATGCTATAGACAGGGCTAAGTGAGCCCACAATCAATGGATCAGATCAAAGGTCTGCAGTCCTGCCACATCCAGTTGTGAATGGTGGTGGACCATTAAACAACTAACGGGAGGAAGGGGCTCTAAGATTATCCCCATCCTCGATTTTGGTGGAGCCCAGCATGCGAGTGCAAAAGACAAGGCTGAAGCGTTTGCAACCAACTTCAGCCAGAAGTGCCGAGTGGATGATCCATATCGGCCTACTCCCGAGGTTCCCACCATCACAGAAGCCATTCTTCAGCCAATTCGATTCACTCCACGTGATATAAAGACACAGCTGAGCGCACGGGATACAACAAAGGCTATGGGCCGCGACAACATCCCAGCTATTGTGCTCCAGAACAAGCCGCGCCTCTAGCCAAGCTGTTCCAGTACAGCTACAACACTGGCATCTATCCGACAATGTGGAAACTGCCCAGGTATGTCCTGGCCACAAAAAGCAGGTCAAATCCAACCCGGCCAATTACCGCCCCATCAGTCTACTCTCAATCATCAGCAAAATGATGGAAGGTGTTATCGACAGTGCTATCAAGCGGCACTTACTCACTGATGCCCAGTTTGGGTTCCGCCAAGACCACTCGGATCATGACCTCATTACAGCCTTGGTCGAAACATGGACAAAGGAACTGAATTCCAGAGGTGAGGTGAGAGTGACTGCCCTTGACATCAAGGCAGCATTTGACCAAGTCTGGCATCAAGGAGCCCTAGTAAAACTGAAGTCAATGGGAATCAGGGGAAAAATGCTCCACTGGCTGGAGTCACACCTAACACAAAGGAAGATGGTTGTGGTGGTTGAAGGTCAATCATCACAGCCCCAGGACATCGCTGCAGGAGTTTCTCAGGGCAGTGTCCTCGGCCCAGCCATCTTCAGCTGCTTCATCAATGACCTTCCCTCCAACATAAGGTCAGAAAAGGGGATGATCACTGATGACTGCACAGTGTTCAGCACCATTCGCAACTCCACAGATAATGAAGCAGCCCATGCCCGCATGCAACAAGACCTGGACAACGTTCAGGCTTGGGCTGGGAAGTGGCAAGTAAAATTCGCGCCACAGAAGTGCCAGGCAATGACTATCTCCAACAAGCGAGAGTCTTACCACATCCCCTTGACATTCAACGGCATTACCATCGCTGATTCCCCCACTATCCTGGGGGTCACCACTAACAAGAAACTTAACTGGACCAGCCACATAAATACAGTGGCAACAAGAGCAGGTCAGAGGCTAGGTATTCTGTGGCGAGTGTCTCACCTCCTGACTCCCCAAAGCTGTTCAACCATCTACAAGGCACAAGTAAGGAGTGTGATGGAATACTTTCCATTTGCCTGGATGTGTGCAGCTCCAACAACCCTCAAGAAGCTCGACACCATCTAGGACAAAGCAGCCCATTTGATTGGCACCCCATCCACCACCTTAAACATTCACTCCCTCCACCACTGGCATACTGTGGCTGCAGTGTGTACCATCTACAAGATGCACTGCAGCAACTCACCAAGGCTTCTTCGGCACCACCTCTCAAACCCGCACCCTCTTCCACCTAGAAGGACAAGGGCAGCAGGTGCATGGGAACACCACCATCTCCAAGTTCCCCTCCAAGTCACACACCATCCTGACTTAGAAGTATATCACCGTTACTTCACCATCACTGGATCGAAATCCTGGAACTCCCTACCTAACAGCACTGTGGGAGTACCGTCACCACACGGACTGCAGCAGTTCAAGAAGACGGCTCACCACCACCTTCTCAAGGGTAACTAGGGATGGGCAATAAATGCTGGCACTGCCAGCGACGCCCAGATCCCATAAAAGAATAAAAAAATGTAAAAAATGTGATCCCTTTCCCCACCTTCATTCCTCGTCCGCTGTTTGATCCAATCTTCCAACTTGCCCAAACCTCTCTAAAACTGGTCTGCTTATTCCCCACTATTTATGACCCCTCTCAATTTATTATCATCTCCAAACTTGGAGTGTTGTTATTCTGCCTTCCTGCAAATCATTAAATACATAAAAGACAATAACAGCCTCCGAACTGATCCCTGCAATACCCAAATAGTCACCGCTTCTAAATAAATACTACTCGCTTAACAGCTGTCCTTTGCATCCTGTGACTCTGTGAAGGAATAAGCAATATACCTATTCAGAAAAATACACCATCCTATGAAAGAATTTTGATTTTATTAAAACATGACAAACTGGGCCTGAAAAATCTAAAAGCCTCAACAATGGAAAAGCTGTAAACAGCATAAAGGATATTGAGATAAGATAAGTTGTTGACACTGAATCAATAGCCGTATTGAAGCAGAAGTTTAGAGGTTCCAGAAAGTCTGAAGCCTTGGAAAGAACACAATGGTATACCCAGTTAAAGTGTTTTAAACCAACAATTCGGAAAGAAACATAAAAAAAAGAAACATATGCCTTCGTAAAAATGACATCAAATGAAACACGGAGACATGAACCAGTGTAACAAACAGTTGAGGTAACGAAGAAGATGCATCCAGTTGAGGTGTTTTTAATTTACACATTGTAAAATGATACAAACAGAAGACTTTGGTAAGAATGACATCAAATAGATGCACCAGCCATCACATTGTTTTTATGATGAGCTTCGAACACCTATAGTAGAGCACGAGTCTGCATTGCTACCAGCTGAACTGACTGTAAGAATAGCAGATGTCAACAGAAAAATGACTAGAGATAAATAGCTTACATCAGCAGAAAACTTCAAAGGAAATACCACTAAGAAAGGGTATAAAAATTGGACTTTCAAATGGGAAGACAGATTCGCTTGAAGGGGCAAAGTGATTCTCGGCTTCAGAGGCAAGCTCTGTAAGTTTACATCTCTGTGCATCTCGGGGATCAAAAATCTATTGTATTTGATTTTGGTGGATATCCTGGAATAAGACTAAGAAATGTAAAAATGTAATGAAGCTAAGATTTGAGAATAAGGATCTCTGATTGTAAAAGCATTTTGTATTTGAAACTGTTAATGTCGCGATTGAAACATTTACTGAAAATACATGTCGGTTCTTTAATAAATCTATATATTTTTAGAATTGTCTTACATAGTACTTCTGTATCAAACTCGTGAACTCAATCTCTGTACACTCTTTGGTGAGGAGTTGCAGAATTCTGGGGGGGTTTTCCGGAATGTTACAGTCTAGTTAAATTATTAAAAGTGCTATCTGGAGGACGGCAACATCTTCAGGTCGTTCCTTTCTTTTAGGGAGAGATAGTTTGAACCTTTAGACCCAATTAAGCGTCTTTAGGATTCAGCTACGTCTAACTTTAGTTGAAAGTGAACGTCTGGGGATACACCTGATGCGGGGTAGCCCTAAAGGGGCTAGGACTAGTAATAATCCTTTCAACTCAACCAATTTCATATTGTACCATCTTTAATGCTGTATTTCAAGTCTGTCAGGGTCTGTCTAATACATCCTTCAGGGCAATTTCTATATCCATCAGTTTTGTATCCTGTTGCCCTTTAAATTGCAGCCCTACATGGGGACGGCAGTCCTCATATTATTTTGAAGGATGCAACTGCTGCCAACGAAATGAATTGGTTGCTCATACACAGTTTTAACGCTTCTGCGCAGCTTCTTGTAGTTGGCAGCAGCTTCCGGTTCATTGGCAGCAGTCACTCTGTTTGAATATATGGATACAATGAAATCACTAAGGCTATTTACCATACCTTGGTCATTAGCCAGGATATCTGCTCTGGGACGCTTCACTCTTTCTTTTGTTACCTGTTTTCTCTGAATGAAAACATTGTTTTCCTTAATTCTAATCCGGCCCTTGAGTATTTCATTTAATTGTAGTATAATTGGAGGTATTGATTTAATTTAAATTAATTAAAGGGTAAGTCATGGCTGCAAAGCTCCGCCCCATGGCATGCTCCTCCTGCACTATGTGGGAAATCAGGGACACTTCCTGTGTCCCTGACGACCATGTGTGTGGGAAGTGTATCCAGCTGCAGCTACTGGCAGACCATATTGCGGCACTGGGGCTGTGAATGGATACATACTGGAGCATTTGCGATGCTGAGGACATTGTGGATATCACGTTTAATCAGTTGGTCATACCGCAGGTAAAGGCTGCACAGGCAGGAAGGGAATGGGTGACCACCAGGCAGAGTAGTAGGTGCAGGCAGGTAGTGCAGGGGTTCCCTGTGGCTATCCCCCTCTCAAACAGATATACCACTTTGGATATTGTTGGGGAGGATGGCTTATCGGGGGAAGGCAGCAGCAACCAACTTCCTGGCACCATGGGTGGTTCTGCTGCATGGGACAGGAGGAAAAAGAGTGGGAGAGCTATAGTGATAGGGGATTCTATTGTAAGGGGAATAGATAGGCGTTTCTGCGGCCGCAAACGAGACTCCAGGATGGTACGTTGCCTCCCTGGTGCAAGGGTCAAGGATGTCTTGGAGTGGCTGCAGGGCATTCTGGAGGGGGAGGGTGAACAACCAGTTGTCGTGGTGCATATAGGTACCAACGATATAGGTAAAAACGGGATGAGGTCCTAAAAGCTGAATACAGGGAGTTAGGAGGTAAATTAAAAAATAGGATCTCAAAGGTAGTAATCTCAGGATTGCTACCAGTGCCGCATGCTAGTAGAAATAGAAGGATATTTCAGATGAATACGTGGCTAGAAGAAAGGTGCAAGGGGGAGGGATTCAAATTCCTGGGACATTGGAACCGGTTCCAGGGGAGGTGGGACCAGTACAAACTGGATGGTTTGCACCTGGGCAAGACTGGGACTGATGTCCTAGGGGGAGTGTTTGCTAGTGCTGTTGGGGAGGGTTTAAATTAAAATGGCAGGGGGTTGGGAACCTGTGCAGGGACACAGAGGAAAGGGAAGCAAGGATAGAAGCAAAAGACAGGAAGGAGAAAAGCAAAAGTGGAAGTCAGAGAAATCAAGGGTATAAATCAAACATGGCCGCAGTAAACAATAATTCTAAAAGGTCTAAGAGTGTTAAAAAAACAAGGCTGAAGGCTTTGTGTCTTAATGCGAAGAGCATTCGTAATAAGGTGGATGAATTAGCTGCACAAATAGATGTAAACGGATATGATGTAATTGGGATTACGGAGACATGGCTCCAGGGTGACCAAGGCTGGGATTTCAACATCCAGGGGTATTCAATATTCAGGAAGGACAGGCAAAAAGGAAAAGGAGGTGGGGTAGCATTGCTGGTTAAAGAGGAGATTAACACAATAGTAAGGAAGGATATTAGCTTTGATGATGTGGAATCTGTATGGGTAGAGCTGAGAAATACCAAAGGGCAGAAAACATTAGTGGGAGTTGTATACAGGCCCCCAAACAGTAATGCGGAGGTTGGGGATGGCATTAAATGGGAAATTAGAGAAGCGTGCAATAAGGGCACAGCAGTTATCATGGGTGACTTTAATCTACATATAGATTGGCCTAACCAAATTAGTAACAATACTGTGGAAGAGGAATCCCTAGAGTGTATATGGGGTGATTTCCTGGACCAATATGTCAAGGAACCAACTAGAGATCAGGCCATCTTAGATGGGTATTATGTAATGAGAAAGGATTAATTAGCAATCTTGTTGTGCGACGCCCCTTGGGGAGGAGTGATTATAATAAGATAGAATTCTTCATTAAGATGGAGAGTGAAGTACTTGATTCAGAGACTTGGGTACTGAATTTAAATAAAGGAAACTATGATGGTATGAGGTGTGAGTTGGCTAGGATGGATTGGGGAATGTTACTTAAAGGTTTGATGGTGAATAGGCAATGGCAAACATTTAAATATCGCATGGATGAACTACAGAATTTGTACATCCCTGTTTGGCATAAAAATAAAACAAAAAAGGTGACTCAACATTGGCTAACAAGGGAAATTAAGGATAGCATAAGATCCAAGGAGAGGACATATAAATTGGCCAGAAAAAGCAGCAAACCTGAGGATTGGGAGCAGTTTAGGATCCAACAAAGGAGGGCAAAGGAATTAAGAGGGGGAAAATAGACAATGAGAGTAAGCTTGCAGGGAACATAAAAACTGACTGTAAAAGCTTCTATAGATATGTGAAGAGAAAAAGATTGGTAAAGTCAAGCATAGGTCCCTTGCAGTCAGAATCAGGGGAATTTATAATGGGGAACAAAGAAATGGCTGACCAATTAAATACATACTTTGTTTCTGTCTTCACAAAGGAGGACACAAATAAACTCCCAGAGATGTCGGGGAAGATAGGGTCTAATCAGAGGGAGGAACTGAATGAAATCAGTATTTGTAGGGAAATGGTGTTAGGGAAATTGATGGGATTGAAGGCCGATAAATCCCCAGGGCCTGATAATCTACATCCTAGGGTGCTTAAGGAAGTGGCCCTAGAAATAGTAGATGCATTGCTGGTCATCTTCCAAAATTCGATAGACTTTGGAACAGTTCCCATGGATTGGAGGGTAGTTAATGTAACCCCACTATTTAAAAAAAGGTGGTAGAGAAAAAACATGGAATTATAGACTGGTAAGCCTGACATCGGTAGTGGGGAAAATGCTAGAGTCCATTATAAAAGATGTAATAACAGAGCACTTGGAAAACAGTGACAGAATCGGACAAAGTCAACATGGATTTACAAAAGGCAAATCATGCTTGACTAATCTACTGGAATTTTTTGAGGATGTAACTACTGAATAGATAAGGGAGAACCAGTGGGTGTGGTGTATTTGGACTTTCAGAAGGCTTTCGATAAGGTCCCACATAAGAGACTAGCGTACAAAGTTAAAGCACATGGGATTGGAATAAACGGGTCTTTTTCCGAGCGGCAGGCAGTGACTAGTGGGGTACCGCAGGGATCGGTGCTAGGACCCCAGTTATTCACAATATATATTAATGATCTAGAGGAGGGAACTAGATGTAATATCTCCAAGTTTGCAGACGATGGGTGGGCATGTGTGCTGTGAGGAGGATGCAGAGAAACTCCAGTATGATTTGGACAGGTTGGCCGATTGGGCAGATGCATGGCAGATGCAGTATAATGTGGATAAATGCGAGGTTATCAACTTTGGTGGCAAAAACAGGAAGGCAGATTATTATCTGAACGGCAATAGATTGGGAAAAGGGGAAGTGCAACGAGACCTGGGTGTCCTTGTGCACCAGTCGCTGTGGGTAAGCATGCAGGTGCAGCAGGCGGTTAAGAAGGCAAATGGTATGCTGGCCTTCATAGTGAGAGGATTCAAGTACAGGAGCAAGGATGTCTTACTGCAGGTGTACAGGACCTTGGTGAGACCACACCTTGAGTATTGTGTGCAGTTTTGGTCGTCTTATCTGAGGAAGGATGTTCTTGCCATGGAGGGAGTGCAGCAGAGATTCACCAGACTGATACCTGGGGTGGCATGAATGACATATGAAGAGAGATTGGGTCGATTAGGCTTATATTCGCTAGAGTTTAGAAGAATGAGAGGGGATCTCATTGAAACTTATAAAATTCTAACAGGACTAGACAGACTAGATGCAGGAAGGATATTCCCGATGGCGGGGGAGTCCAGAACCAGGGTTCACAGTCTAAGGATAAGGGGTAAGCCATTTAGGACTGAGATGAGGAGGAATTTCTTCACCCAGAGGGTGGTGAACCTGTGGAATTCTCTACCACAGAAGACAGTTGAGGCCAATTCATTAAACATATTCAAGAAGGAGTTAGATATATTTCGTAAGACAAAGGGGATCAAGGGATATGGGGAGAAAGCAGGGACAGGGTACTGAATTTGGATGACCAGCCATGATCGCATTGAATGGCGGAGCAGGCTCGATGGGCCGAATGGCCTACTCCTGCTCCTATCTTCTATGTTTCTATGGACTGGTTGTGCCAAATGGCCTGTTTCTGTGCTGTATATCCTATGTAATCTCATTATTTCTTCTGACTCTCCTACTCGATTTTTTTTCCACTTTGCTTTTTCCTGAATTTATCCCTTTCTCTAATCATACCTGCAATGATATACTTCATGTAAATCCTATATTACTTCTCTCATTGCTCAAATTGATTTTGTAACAATGCACATGATGGAAAGTTGTTGTAAAAGATATATGTAAAAAGAAAATCTGTACTGACAGAGAAATGTTAACAAAATATTACGTCAAGTATTAAATGTGAAGATAAAAGGGTTATGCAAATTACATTATACATGCAATGAGACGAGATGGAATCCCTTCCAAAAGCACATTCTATGGGCCAAATGACTCAAGTCCCACTGCTCTTATGTTTAAAAGGCAATCTGGCACATAGTTGGAGCATTCAGGATAGTGGTGGTCCCTGATGTCATAAACCTTATATTAGGAACCTATTGTGAAATTGTTTAGGAGGGAGCTCTTGGAAGGCATGCAGTCTGTGGAGCAAAACTCATAGTATGTACCATATTATTTAAATATTCTAATATTTTCACAATACGTCCATGAACAGAGATTGTGCCCAAGTGCAAACTGAGTACATCATAACAATGCAGTAGCCATGTGAATAAGTGTGCTTAGTTACTTCATGCCATCTGCTCCCTTCACGGAGCAAGGAGAAACCGGTTGTCCTCCAGCCTCCAGCCCAAACTGAAGAGCACCACCTTGCCGTAAGTCAAACTTGAATCAATCACTAACACAGATACATACACGTTGGGAGCTGTAGATAGCAGATAGGAGGAATCATAGGGTTTAACACAAAACACTGTTGATGAAAGAGTGGTCGTGGTGGTGACTGAAGTTCAAACTGATGTAGAACAGAGGGCCAACTTGCAGAATCTGAACTCAGTTGTATCTGGATACAGCCATCAATGGCCTGCTTTGAAATGGAGCCTGTACAGTAGCAGGTCTGTATTGAGGAGTTATTTAATTTCTTGCATACAATAGTAGACCCATTGGCGGAAGAGTCGAGAACCAGAGGACACAGATTTAAGGTGATTGGCAAAAGAACCAAAGGCGACATGAGGAAAAACTTTTTTACGCAGCGAGTGGTTAGGATCTGGAGCACACTGCCTGAAAGTGGGGCGGAGGCAGATTCAATCCTGGCTTTCAAAAATGGAATTGGATAAGTACCTGAAGGAAAATAGATTGCAGGACTACGGGGGTGTGGGACTAGCTGAAGTGCTCTTGCAGAGAGCTGGCATGGGCTCGATGGGCCGAATGGCCTCCTTCTGTGCTGTAACCATTTTTCGGGGGGTCAACCGGTGCGTTTGGGAAAATTAATTATTTTTTGACAATCGGTAGGGAACCCGCTGTCAACCCGCCTCTATGCTAGTCTCCCAGATGTCGGGTCTGCCATTGCAGAACATACCTGACACCAAGCAGCAGGGGAGACAATTTAGATCATTACCTGGAGTGTTAAGAGGCAATTAAGTAGTATATTCTGCTTACCTTTTGATTTTTAGAGTTTGCCAATGGCTTCCCCGCTACTCAGGGATCACATCAGGTAAGGAGGTCGGGTGTTGTGTCAGCATGTGATGATTTCTAAACTTGGCAGCTGCAAATGGTCTATAAAAGCTCCCATTTCATAGGTCTTCACTTTGCAAGGTTAGAAGCTGTTGCTTATTGCATTTGGAAGACAGTTTGAGCTTTATGCAGCTTGCAAGTGTTTGGAGCAAACTCTCTATCCAGTGTCACCTCATTGGAACAACCTCTCTCACCATTGACAGATCGCTTCTGTCATCTCATCCTCACCTGCCATCTATTACATCAGCATCGGTGCCCTTGAAACTCTCTCAACCTTGGTCCTCAGAATCCCACCATGATCAACCCCAACACCAGCAGCACCAGGCACACCAGCAGCACCAACAACATCACCAATCTTCTCCGCAATCAACTGATGCTGCACAGGACACAGGGATTGGGACCCGATCACATTGCTGCCCGGGTCGCCAGGGATGGTCTCACCATGGCCAGATTTACTTCACTTGACGCTGTACACCCTGGCTGCCACATGATGCGCCAGCTTGGCACCACCCCACACCAACACCATAAAGCATCCATACAATGACCAAGCCATTACTTTCACACTCTTTAACGCCATCACAGCTCTTTCCAAACATGATCTATAAAACACCTTGAATGCTTTTTCCAGAGCCTACAAACTTCTGGGCCTCACCATGAATATAAAGAAAACCCAGGTGCTCCACCAGCCATCACCTAATCAGCTTGCAACTCCGCCCTCTATAAAAATTGATAATAACACCCTTGAAAATGTCAACACCTTTCCATATCTTGGTAGCCATTTATCCTCCAAAGCTGACATTGATTCTGAAATCCATCACCGCCTGAGTTGTGCAAGTGCAGCCTTTTCTAAACTGAGGAGGAGAGTCTTTGAAAATCATGACCTCCAAGTCCAAACTAAAATTCTTGTATACAAAGCCATCATCCTTCCCACCCTTTTATATGGAGCTGAAACCTGGACTACGTACAGTAGACATCTCAAAGCCTTAGAGCAATACCACCAACACTCTCTACGCAAAATCTTGAGGGTCAGCTGGGAGGACAAGCATACCAACTGGAGTATACTTGAAGAGGCCAATATCTGCAGCATCACTACGCTCATCATGCAGCATCAACTCTGATGGATTGGACATGTCATTCGCATGTCAGACTCACGTCTCTCAAAACAGGTTCTGTACTCCCAGTTGAAGGAAGGGCAGAGGTCTCCTGGTGGTCAAAAGAAGCGTTACAAAGATAACATCAAAGTAATCCTTAAAAAGTTCCATATCGATATTAATAACTGGAAGGAAATCGCATTGGACAGAGACAATTGGAGAAAATGCATCCACAACGGTGCCGCACTACATGAAAAGAATCTCCAGCGTGCCGCTGAGGATAAACGCCAGCGCCGTAAGGAGAGACAACAACTTAAGAAGACCCATACTCCAGTCACTACCAATAGTCTTACATGCCCACACTGTAGTAGAGTCTGTGGATCTGGGATTGGCCTCCACAGCCACCTGAAGACCCACAAGTAGATGACTGATGAAGGACATACCATATTCGAATTCGAGTGGTCGCCGATGGTGACTTTCACACTCATCACCATTACGGGGGATACCTTTATGTCTCAACATTCACTGAAACTCATTAAGCCACTTCCAAAGGTGCACACAAATCTGTCCAAGAACGCAAAGTTTTGAAAATAAAGATTTCAATGTTTGACACCACATTAACAGAAACTTCACATGAATATTGGCTAAAACATACAAGTGCCTACCCTTGTGTGTTTTTAGTTGGTATGATTGGACTAGGATGAGGGTGAGTGTGAAGGGTGGCTAGTGAGATGGGGAAGTTATAATGTAGATAGAGAGGGATGGGTGGAGGTGCAAGGTAAGTTGGTGTGAGTAAAGATGTGCAGGAGTAGGGTAGGGAAGGCAGAGTGATGGGGATGTGATGGGTGGCACAGCAGGATGAGGTTGAGTGTGGCTTTGCAGTAACGTTTTGTGATCTACTGAGATCATTGAAAGGTTTGCGCCACTGCAGCATGGTCATCCTGACGACATCCCTGCTTGTGCCCACCTGTGCAATGTGCAACCAGGCTGCGTTGATCTCCTGGGGAGGTATCTTCCGCCCATGGGAAGGGAAGAGAACCTCCCTATGTGCTGTGGAGGGAGTTATGGGAGGGCCTGGGTGCAGCCGTGCCCCTTTGTGCAGTGCTCGTCAGTGTTTGCAGCACCTCAATGCTGTAGAACACTGACAACACAACTGTCAAAGTAAATTTGTGCATGGTCCCTTTAAGGAAACCGGCTCATGACGCGTCATCAAGTGATGTCATCAGACCCGCTTTCTTCAATTGGCCGACAAATGTGCTGGGCGGGCTTAACAAGCCCAATCAATGTAAAATTCTTTTCACAGAGCGGGATGGAGCCAGCAGCAGGGTCGCACCACACCACCGACCCAGGCCACCCCAGACCCGCCTCGGTAGGCGAAATCGCGGCCTATGATTCTACGGTATTCTGGGTGGTTTGGGGAAGTACTACCATCTCTTACGTGTGATGTTACAGATCGGGTACCTGCACTACAATCTGCCATCGATTGGCTGGCATAACTCATGACATCCGCTATTGGCACAGTGGGAGCATCTCCTATGAATGTTGAGGTTTTGGTAAACAAGTTTCAAAACCAAGACAAGAGTAGCTTCAACTCGCTTAGAAAATGGTTGCAGAAAACCACCAGGGGAGGCATCAGAGAACACACAAACTCCCACAACATGCATGATTCGGAGATACCTCCAGGCAGTGGCATGTGTGGAGTACAACAGCAGCAACTGGTTGGCATTTGTGTCAGTGGCAATTTTATGCCTTCACGTAACACTGCAGAAGTGACAGTAGGTACCACCACTACAATCAATAAACCCTCATTGACTACAGTGAAGGAAATCCCTGTCATTGACATTGTTTCTTCAGAATTTGTCATTGATACAAGGTGCAGACTTTCTGAATCTACATGCCGCTAGCTCGGTGGCTGCATAGCCACTCAAACCTGCTACTCCTTCAACCAGGGGAGCATTTAGCTGTGCATGCAGCTAACCAATAGACAATTTTGTGACACACCAGGGGCAAACACATTAAAGAGATACCCACAAGCACTGCAATACTCAAATTTAATTCACTGTAACATATCTTGCCAGCTGTTATTCATTATGCAAAAAGGACAAATCAGTTGTGTGTAAACTGAAGTGGCAAAATCCTTAAATATATCCCTGTGGGTGCTCTAAGAACACCATGACATCAATGTTCAGGGCAGTGGTTGCCTTCACTACCATAGTGTATGGCAAATGGTTCACTGTGTATCGGGTCTTTGTCAACCAGGTTGCATAACTGACTCAAAGGGCGGAATTTTCCCAGCCCTGGGGAGGCGAATTTGGAGGTGGGGCTGCCGGGAAACTGGCAGAAACTGGGAGCGGGTACCGAACCCGCTCCCAACCCGCCTCCGTGCCATCTTCCCAGGAGGCGAGTCCCCGACTCACGCAGGGACCCGTCTCCTCGAGGCGGGAAGGGGATTACAGCCACTTAACTGCCTGTTAACAGGTAGTTAACAGGCAGTTAAGAGGATTATCCCCAATTTACCAACACAAGTACGGGCTTCCCGACATCAGGAAACCCCGCCAAGGTCAGCGAGGCGAGCAGTGGGTCTGTGGGGGTGAGAGAGGTCGAAAGGTGCGCTGTGGAGGTAAGTGATGGGTGCAAGTGTGGAGAGGTAAGTATGGGAGGTGAGTGAAAAGTGTTAGAAAAAGTTTCCTTACCTTTGTTTCTTCCTGCAGGCTTCAACCCTTGGGGATCCAGAGGCTCCTCATCTCTACAGCAGAGATGACAGAATGGCTGCTGCATTCTCCGATGCAACAGCCATCTGATTTCTGCTCAGGAAAGAGGTTTGGTGAGTCTTGAGTACAAGGACTCACCAAATAACATAGATTGTCAGTGTTTGACACCTTCTCAAAGCTGTCAAACGATGACAATTTATCTGTCAACATTTTTTGACAGATGAAATGTCATACGCTGACATTCTCTGTCGCTGGCTTTCCCTTAATTGGCCTGCTAAGCCCGCAGGGTGGGCTTAACAAGGTCAATCAAGGGAAAATAGCATGGGTTGGCTGGACGTCGTTGGGGGCGGGACTGAAACCTGACAACCAGCAGTCCCGCCCCCAATGCGTCCCCATTGACAAAATCCAGCCCAAAGTCTCCCTAGTTAGCTCAAGCCTCCTCAACTATTGCTCCACTGCCATGCCCAGCTAACTGACAGCTGCAAGTTGTCATCTCCTAAGGCACTTCAAAAACATTGTTCAGTTCTCTGATTAAGATGTTACAGTCCCTCTTCCACAATTTAAAAAAAAAGTCATGTGATGTGCCATCAATAACTCAAAGACAAGGAATTAAAGGATTCAACTGAAGGCTTTTAATCACTAAGAACATTGCATGTCTTTCCACATCGGATTCGTCTGGCAGAAATGACTCATACAGCTCTTGAGACCTTTATATGACAAAAGACAGGGGCGGAGCCAATACACACAATAGGAAAAAAGGGGGCGGTACACACAATACAATGCAGGTAAAACACAGGGGCTGATGAAGGCATATATTTCATCACATCATGCTCATACCTTTTTATCATGCACTGACATGATCCTTTGACGACCATAAGATGCATTTTTTTTAGTGCATGCCCCCAAAATATCTAAAATATTTTGTGGTTTTAATTTATTCCAATGCACATATTGTGTTTATAAAGAAATATTAAATGGCTCTGTACTTTCCTCCAATATCGATTAACTGGTTTTCTCTTGTGGAATCCAAAACTAGAGGCCATAAATATGACATAGTCATTAATAAATCTAATAAGGCATTCAGGAGAAACTTTTTTAACCAGAGAGTGGTTAGAATGTGGAATTCGCTACCACATAGAGTGGTTGAGGGGAATAGCATCAATGCATTTAAGGGGAAGCTAGACAAGTACATGAGGGAGAAAGGAATAGAAGGATATGCTGATAGGGTTAGATTAAATAGGGAGGGAGGAGGATCGTGTGGAGCATAAACAGCAGCATGGACCTGTAAGCCTGAATGGCCTGTTTCTGTGCTGTAATTTCTATGTAATAAACTATGTAAGTTTCACCTCTCCTGGGCAGCCTCTGCCTCCCTCACTGCAACATAGCAGCCAATGGTTGCTATCCAAAGCTCTCCAACAAAAATTTGGCTGTAAAGTGCTTGGAACGTCCAGTGGTCGTCAAAGGCGCTATATAAATGCAAGTTCGTCTTTCTTTACTATTCACTCTTATGGTGACACTTCAAACTTTTCCTCTTCATTATATTTACTAACTCCACGTCTGCTGTGGAATGAAATGCTGTCTTTTCAATTTGACTGTGCAGCTGCTCAAAGAGTTCCTCGTTAATAATCTCAACAAAGCATTAACGAGCAAAAATCAATCTTTTTGATTAATTTTGCCTTAGATGTTCTTCAGTCCATTTTAGGAGGGATAGGAAAGGTCAAAGCAATGCTAAATCCAAATAAGAAAGAACATAAGAACGTAAGAATTAGGAGCAGGAGTCGGCCATACAGCCCTTCGAGCCTGCTCTGCCATTCAATAAGATCATGGCTGGTCTTCGACCTCAACTCCACCTTCCAGCCTGATCCCCATATCCCTTCTTTCCCATAAATCCAATAAGGCATTCAGGAGAAACTTCTTTACCCAGAATATTAGAAATTTTAGCCCACAAGAGTCTCAAGGCCCCAGGACCCTAGAGCCTTAAAGAACTGAGTAAAAAACAAACGTGATGCTGGTTTGGCTACAAAACAACATATCGCGATTGCATTTTAAAAGTAATTAATTGTATGTGAAACAGTTGGTGATATCATGAAAAATGGGATACCAGGGATAGCTAATAAATGTAACCTTGCCAGTTCAATCCACCTCCGAGAATCATAGAATGATACAGCACAGGAGGTGGTCATTTGGCCCATCATGCCTGTGCCAACTCTTTGAAAGAGTAATCGAATTAGTCCCATTCCCTTGCCCTTTTAAAAGTATTTTTTTTTAAAATTTTATTCATTGATGGGATGTGGGCGTCGCTGGCTAGGCCTGCATTTAGTGCCCATCCCTAATTGCCCTTGAGAAGATGGTGGTGAGCCGCCTTCTTGAACCGCTGCAGTCCATATGGTGTAGGTACACCCACAATGCTGTTAGGAAGGGAGTTCCAGGATTTTTGCCCAGCGACAGTGAAGGAACGGCGATACAGGTCCAAGTCAGGATGGGGTGTGGCTTGGAGGGGAACTTGTAGGTGGTGATGTTCCCATGCGTCTGCTGCCCTTGTCCTTCTAAGTGGTAGAGGTCGCGGGTTTGGAAGGTGCTGTTGAAGGAGCTTTGACGAGTTGCTGCAGTGCATCTTGTAGATGGTACACACTGCAGCCACAGTGCGCCAGTGGTGGAGGGAGTGAATGTTGAAGGTGGTGGATGGAGTTCCAATCAAGTGGGCTGCTTTATCCTGAATGGTGTCGAGCTTCTTGAGTGTTGTTGGAGCTGCACTCATCCAGGCAAGTGGAGAGTATTCCATCACACTCCTGACTTATGCCTTGTAGATGGTGGAAAGGCTTTGGGGAGTCAGGAGGTGAGACACTCGCCGCAGAATTCCCAGCCTCTGGCCTGCTCTTGTAGCCACAGTATTTATATGGCTGGTCCAGTTCAGTTTCTGATCAATGGTAACCCCCAGGATGTTGATAGTGGGGGATTCAGCGATGGTAATGCCATTGAATGTCAAGGGGAGATGGTTAGAGTCTCGCTTGTTGGAGATGGTCATTGCCTGGCACTTGTGTGGTGCGAATGTTACTTGCCACTTGTCAGCCCAAGTCTGAATGTTGTCCAGGTCTTGCTGCATATGGACACGGACTGCGTCAGTATCTGACGAGTCTCGAATGGTGCTGAACAGTGTGCAATCATCTGCGAACATCCCCACTTCTGACCTTATAATGGAGGGAAGGTCATTGATGAAACTGCTGAAGATGGTTGGGCCTAGGACACTGCCCTGAGGAACTCCTGCAGTGATGTCATGTGATTGAGATGAATGACCTCCAACAACCACAGCCAACTTCCTTTGTGCTAGGTATGATTCCAACCAATGGAGAGTTTCCCCCTTGATTCCCATTGGCTTCAGTTTTGCTAGGGCTCCTTGATGCCACACTCGATCAAATGCTGCCTTGATGTCAAGGGCAGTCACTCTCACCTCACCTCTTGAGTTCAGCTCTTTTGTCCATGTTTGGACCAAGGCTGTAATGAGGTCAGGAGCTGAGTGGCCCTGGTGGAACCCAAACTGGGCGTCAGTTAGCAGGTTATTGCTGAGTAAGTGCCGCTTGATAGCACTGTCGACGACACCTTCCATCACTTTGCTGATGATTGAGAGTAGACTGATGGGACGGTAATTGGCCGGGTCGGATTTGTCCTGCTTTTTGTAGACAGGACATACTTGGGCAGTTTTCCACATTGCCGGGTAGATGCCAGTGTTGTAACTGTACTGGAACAGCTTGGCTAGGGGCGCAGCTAGTTCTAGAGCACAAGTCTTCAGTACTATTGCCGGAATGTTGTCAGGGCCCATAGCCTTTGCAGTATCCAGTGTCTTCAGCCATTTCTTGACACCACGTGGAGTGAATTGAATGGGCTGAAGACTGGCATCTGTGATGCTGAGGACCTCAGGAGGAGGCCGAGATGGATCATCCACTCAGCACTTCTGGCTGAAGATAGTTGCAAATGCTTCAGCCTTGTCTTTTGCACTCACGTGCTGGGCTCCACCATCATTGAGGATGGGGATATTTTTGGAGCCTCCTCCTCCTGTTAACTGTTTAATTGTCCACCACCACTCACGACTGGATGTGGCAGGACTGCAGAGCTTTGATTTTATCTGATGGTTGTGAGATCGCTTAGCTCTGTCTATCGCATGTTGCTTCCGTTGTTTGGCATGCAAGTAGTCCTGTGTTGTAGCCTCACCAGGTTGACACCTCATTTTTCGTAAAGTGTCAGCTGTGGCTCAGTTGGTAGCACCCTCACCTCTGAATCAGAAGGTTGTGGGTTTAAGTCCCACTCCAGAGACTGGCTCACAAAAATCTAGGCTGACACTCCAGTGCAGTGCTGAGGGAACGCTGCACTATCGGAGGTGCCGTCTTTTGGATGAGACGTTAAACCGAGGCCCAGTCTGCTCTCTCAGGTAGACGTAAAAGATCCCATGACACTATTTCAAAGAAGATCAGGGGAGTTATCTCTGTGTCCTGGCCAATATTTATCTCTCAATCAACATCAGAAAAACAGATTATCTGGTCATTATCATATTGCTGTTTGTGGGAGCTTGCTGAGCACAAAATGGCTGCTGTGTTTCCTAAATTACAGCAGTGACTACACTCCAAAAAGTACTTCATTGGCTGTAAAGCGCTTTGGGACGTCCAGTGGTCGTGAAAGGCGCAATAGAAATGCAAGTCTTTCTTTTCCTATAGCCATACAAATATTTCCCTTCAAGAATTTATCTATTTCACTTTTGAAAGTTATTTATCAATCAGCTTCCATGACCCTTTCAGGCAGTATGTTCCAGATCATAACAACTCACTAAGTAAAAAGATTCTCCTCATTTCGCCTTTGGTTCTTTTGCACAATACCTTAAATCTGTGACATCTGGTTACTGACCCTTCTGCAGAACACATAGAATGATACACAACAGAAGGAGGCCTCCTGAGAACAAATAAAAAAAAGCTAAGGTTTTATTTAAGTACAAATTCTTTCTTCTTCCTAACATTTTTTAGGAGATGAATAAATACAAGATGTATAACATGCAGGAGCTGCAGATCCAATCCCAATTCTTATAAATGGATCTAGGATCAGGGAATTATAGGGCAGTTATTGAGTACGGATAATGGAGAAAAATGATCAAGGGCATTTTACTGGACACTGGACATAAAAGGCAGTAAGCATGGTTTCAGAAAAAAAAATCTGAAAGCCTTCTGGAATTTTTAGAGGTGTTCACTGAATCAGAAGGTAATGGATGTCCATTGAATTCAATGAGCTTGCATCTTAACAAGATATTTCTCAACATCCCACATCAAAGTCTTCCAAGAAAGGAAAATAAATGATATTCAAATTAGCTAACTGTATTGCAAATTGCCTTGGCAACAGAAAGTAAAACAATTCATGGATGCGGCTCTGTCTGGGGAGCAGCAACTGGTGGAGTACTACAGGTAATAGATCCTTTATCACCACTTCAATGCTGAGGATGGGACTTTTAGTAAGACTATTATATTTGAACATGGCTCCTATGTGGGCAGGGAACCAGACAAATTAAGTTAGTGAGTTAAGGAAAAGCAGATAGCATTCAATGTGGAAAAAGTAGTTATACACATCGACATAAGAAGCACATGTACAGAAAAGACGCATCCTATTCTACAAAAATACTTGAATTTATGTTGCACTTATCACATCAAAATATCTTAATGTGCTTCATACAGTGAATTACTTCTGAAGTGCAGTGACTGGCATGTAACACAGCAGCCACACTGCACCAATGTACCACCAACAGATATCGGATAAATAACCAGTTAATATGTTTTTTTTTAGTTAAGGGTGGATAGTTTGACCATGACACTGGGAAAACACCCTCTTCTTTTCCAAATAGTGCCATGGAATCTTAAATATCCTCCTAAAGACATGAAGAAAGGCAGACAGGTCCCTTGATTTAATGTCTTATCCCCCCAAAAAACCAGCAGCTCTGCAATGCAGTAATCCCTCAGTACAACACTGGAGGATCAGCCTAGAGTATGAGATCAAATGCTCAAGCAAAGCTTGGTACTACAACTTTTTGACCTGGAGGTCAGAGTCTGACCAATTCAGCCAAGCTGATACATTTTTCTTCTTTTCTGCCCAGTAACCAAAGTGGAAAAGGAAAGCAATTTGGTGATTATAAGATATTTACTAAACGTGCACAGACAACTGAAGTGTTTTTAACAAGGTTAATCAAACCTAGGAGACATCTCAAGGGCATTTTGATTACACTTTGATTACAAAATTTTTAACCCCTTAAAACTCCTTACTAAGTCTAATTTGGAATAGCGTGCGCAATGCTTTAAATTATATTCATAAGTTAGGGAGAGTTCAGAGAACAGTGCCAAGATTCATTTGAAAACTCTAAATGTTAAGATATGAGTGAGGGGAAGCTGATCAAATTGGGTTTGTTCCCATTGTACGATAGAAGCTTGAGAGGTCTTCAAAATGCTGAAGAGAAGACATGGTAGATTCTTCATTATGAACTGTTGGTGGGTGTGGGGTGGGGGGGACAGTGGGGGGAAATTAGGATTAAAAGTCATTTTAGAAAGTGGCAGAGGATGTGGAATTTTTTTAAATTGGAGATTCAGTTTGGATTCGAAGCTCAATTGAAAAGCTCCGTGAGTAAATCCCTCATTTATTCCTGAAGAAAGATAAAGGGTACAGGGGTGAACCAGAAAATGAAGTTTAGAAACTAGTAGCATGTCTCTGTGGGTCTTATTATCTCTGTCTTTCATACTCAAAGCTAAAAAACTACCAGTCAATTGAGAGAACTGCCTACGAGTTCCATTTACCCTTTTTATCTAATAAGCTGAACTCATGCCAGATCATAGTCAGGCTCATCTCTATGATAGAGATTTCTTTCATTGTTGTTAATTCTCTCCAGCTCAGTTCCATGTGATCATTCCAACACGGGATGCATGAGTGTGGCAGCCACTATTGTAAGATCACACGATCAGGAGAACTGCTCCCGCTGCCGTTACAAGTCTGTGACATAGAATTTAAGCCTCACTCCTATTATAGAGAGAAGCATCAGAAAGAAACAAAACTACGCACTGCCTGTATTCAGGTAAGTTTTCGTACCAGTTATGGAGCTAACACAGAAGGGCCTAGAAATTCAGTGCCCTTAGCACCGATTTTGCGGCGCTAGAGGGCCTAGTGCTGCAATTGGCGCCGGTTCCTAAATTGCCTGGGGCCCTTCCGCGGCGGTAGGCCGGTAGCGCTGCGCCGGCACCGATGACATCATCGGTGTGCGCAGCGTCCCGGTTGCCGTGGTAACCCGGCCCCAAGCCGAAATTCAGTTGCGTCCGCCTCGCCCGTGGCAGGCGCAACTAAGACTCTGGCAACAGAGTCTTCCCCCAGTGTGCGCCGGCGCATAAAGGTGGAGCGGCGGCCGGCCGCGTTCCCGGCGGCCGCCTGCCCGCACCTCCCTTCCCGGACTCCTGCATTCCCCCCCCCGCGGCCCTGATCAGTGTCTCATGCGAGCCCGGCACTTCCCCGAGGTGCCGGGCTCAGATGTCGGGTCAATCCGCCGGACAGTTGTCGGCTGCAGGCAGCTCCTCCTTAACAGGAGGAGGAGGCCTGCAGTTCCCCCGCCTGCCGCACCGCATCGGGTGCCGCAGCGGGGGATTAGCGCCGGGAAACCCAAGTTGACGCCCGTTTTGAGGCGCTAAAGGAGGGTTTTAGCGCCCGCCGCCGTCTGGGCCCGGCGCACCCGAATTTTCGTCGGGCGCTGCTGCATTACCGCTGGCGCAAACTTTCTGGCGCTACAGCCCTGGCAAGACCAGAACCCAATTTCTAGGCCAAGATATTTTAAATCGGCACAATCTCCATGAAAGGTGTTGTTGGCAAACTTTGTTCGCAAGAACAGCATGCAGTGATATGAATCAGGTGGAAGTTGGTCATGAATGGGATGATGACGGAAATAACACACTTCACTTCTCCCTTTCCAAAGGGAAACAGATTTGCCAGACAATTTTTCAGTCATAAGTCCTTAAAGGATTTACTAAAAATAGATAATTTTGTTTTATAATCACATCAAATTAAAAGCTCAAGCAACATTATCCCTTCGCAGTCTGCATCTAACCATATCTAACACAGGTTAGTAATGTAAGCCTAGTTTTTACCTTCCTTCTCTCTGCAAGAAGTCAATGTTATTAGTCATTCTTAATTAGTGGGCACAGTAGAATTATATGCAGCTGTCATGGTTCATAGGGACTGACAATAGTTGTATACATTTTGACCCTCAAGGAGACTGCTCACATATCCATCATAATCATAAGGCTCACTCCTCGACATTTCAAGGATCAGGGAGTTGATTTAATGGTTTATGCCTATAATTTTAGCTGCGGGCTGGTGAATGGTGTGACATGTGGTTTCACTGAAGTTTCTCATCTAAATTATCATTACCCTGGCCTTAGCTGGATTAATAACACTGTCTTTTCCATAGGGTGCTGACGAGTTCCTCCACATTTAAAAGGTTTACATTAAACATCTGTCATGGCCATTTCTTTCATTGCTGCATCTTCAACAGCTCCACTGGTGATCTTTGAATGTGCGTCAGTGAGTGAGAAACAAGAATATATGACAGTGATTTACATTCCACTCTCGGTCTAAGTAGTCATACTAGGAAATGGCTTTTTTTAACCTTCACATGATCAAAGACAATGTGTAGACACAAAATGCAAAAGTTGCCACTCGATTCAAGGTGAAATGTAGATTTTTGTTCCTGATGTCCTGTTCATGTAATGGAAAGCTACATTTTGGAACAAAGTATCACACCATGAAAAAATAAAATCAGTCTTTAATTGTAGTGGATTTGCACAATGTAAACTTCTGCTAATCTTCAGAATTTCTGTCACTATCTCAACACTTTTATTTGACGATGTAGCTGATCATTCATTAGGCTATTGAATGAAATACCACACCTTTGCTAAATCTTTGTGGGGTTTCGGTTCCCTGATGTCCTAGCACAAGGACGATACAGAGGGAACATTGTGTGACTCTTAAGTTGAGGGGAAGAAAATGAACACATTAACAGCAGATTAAAAAAAACTATTTGATCTGCCGCTGTATGAGCCAAAACTGCAGCAAAATAATTTTACTTTCAGCTGAGTCTCACATCTGTGCACAACATCTCCTGGAAGATAAATTAATCTCCTTGGCAACGCAGAATTGGCAACCTCCTATCCACACATTTACTGTATTCATAGAAGCTGTGAGCACCAACAACCTCTCCAGGTTTAATACAGCTGCATTATTTAACCCATCAAAACGAGAATAATAATTTTTAAAAACCGCTATAGAATGTCGCAAACTAATTTATTTTCTCCTCGTCCTCGGCACATATTTTAATACCTGATGAGTGAGGGCCACTTGTCCCATTAAAAGCAATTAGAGTCCGGGCAGCCCACTTAAATATTGATTTGCAAACTGGGATTCGTCTACTTCTTAACCATCTATTTGTAATGTTTCGAGGGGAGGAAGCGTAGAATTCTAATTTAAGCAAATTGTATGAAATGCTTTCTACCAGTATGCAGTTAATGAAAAATGGTTAAAAGACAGGTAGTGGCTATGGTTACAGATTACATAAAAGAAGATCTTCTGCAGAAACTAATTTGAACTGAATTTAGATGAGGTTGATCTGAATTGCATGGGTTTATATCTCTTGCTGGTTGTGTACACCACTGTGAGAGATGCTGAACTTAAGGCGATTGCATGGGCTGAATATTCAATACTCAATGTAGTTGGGAACATTATTATAGACCACTAGGTAAAAGGTCCCAATTCACACACACCTCAGCATCAACTGTTCCGCACTTAGCCGCTGTATTGATTTATTCAACACCTCAATAAACGAAATGTTAAAATTAATTTTCCCCCTCTCCCTGCCAATTTTCTCCTCTCCACTCCTCTCCTCTCTTGATGGTATGTATTCATGCTTGGCATTGGTTCCACAGATTGTAACAGCACTCCAGTAATCTCACTCAAGAGCTGATTTTTCATACCTGGACAATGAGTTTTGGTGGACTATTGGGTCAGGGGACGGTATTACAACTGCTCTTACCCAGAATCCACACTTTTCAGCAGGATTCACTGGGTAGCAATCAGAAACAGGACCCACTGTTGATTTGTTTCCCCTTCCCTAGCCCAGGGACATTTTGGTCAGTTATACGCTGCCAGCTGCAAACCTGGTTAAGATCAGATAACTTAACAAAAACCAGGAATTGAATTTGGAATCATTTGATTGGTTGACTTAGTGCATCAGCTGGGAATGTTACCCATCAGGCCATCTGGGGCAATCTCTAC
Source organism: Somniosus microcephalus (assembly GCF_052327205.1). NCBI lineage: Eukaryota > Metazoa > Chordata > Chondrichthyes > Squaliformes > Somniosidae > Somniosus > Somniosus microcephalus. The sequence goes on from NC_140994.1 coordinate 232,538,259, forward strand.
ATGATTTTGTTCCTCATCTATCCGATTTACATATATTGCTAATTTAGTACTAAATATTTTAAGACAATGACAGCCACAAATGTAGAGCAACTTTATTAACATATTTTACACTGTCGTGAGACAACTGGCTTCAATTATTGAACTGTGTTCAGTCCACATTAACCACTAGGAGGTCAGAGTGGACATGGGGGGAGAAATTCCCCTCGAGACCCCGGTTGGGGCGCTAAATCAGAAAAGCTGAAAAAGTTAGCGGCAGGAACTAACCTCCTCCAGCCTCTCTGAAATTCCCATTTTTTTTGGTCCAAGAGGGAAGTGGAATGCTAAATCAAGCACTCTACTTCCTTCTTGGAGTGCAAGAGGAGATGAAGTTCATGACCTGGGGTGCACCCGGGGCGATGTGCTCAGCAGCACCACGAGTGGACAAGCGTGGCTATGCCGCGTTGCAGGGGCTCTTCCCTGAATTAAAGGGAAGGGCCCCCACACTGCGAACTCTGCAGTTTTTTAAAACTTACCTGGACCATCGGGTAGTGGGGGTGCAGCGCGATCAGCCCGGCACTCAAGCAAAATAAAAAAGTTTCTTAAAAATCTGACTTTTTTTCAGGGAGGCCAGCCACCTCAGCTTTAACTTCCGCCCTGCTCGTGTCCCCTGCAGCAGTCGCTGCCATCGCCCGGCGCTGCTGCAGGGGGCGAAGGGGAATTTTTGTGCCGGGGCGCTACCAGGGCAATGCGCCCAGAGATGATGTCATGATATCCAGGCGCATGAGATCGGGGCAAAACCCAGTAGCGACGCCGCCAGCCTCCCACGGAATTTGCCGGGAGGCACGGTCAGCGCCGCGCCTGGGCAAAAAGGCCTTTGCGCCCCGTTACCGCCCCCAACGGGAGGCGCAAAGGAGAGGAATTTCTCCCCCATGGATTCTACATCAGTCCCTTATAAAACTGCCAGTATGAGCTCAGCAAAGCCAGAAATTACCAAATGCAGCAACCAGAGTAAGTTTAATAACAACAACTTGCATTTATATAGCGCCTTTAACGTAGTAAAACATCCCAAGGCATTTCACAGGGGCATTATCAAACAAAATTTGACACAGAGTCACAAAAGGAGATATGAGGACAGATGACCAAAAGCTTGTCAAAGAGGTAGGTTTTAAGGAGCATCTTAAAGGAAGAGAGCAAGAAAGAGAGGAAGAGAGGTTTATTGAAGGAATTCCAGAACTTAAGGCTTAAGCAGCTGAAGACACGGCCACCAATGGTGGAGCGATTAAAATCAGGGATGCGCAAGAGGCCAGAACTGGAAAAGCGCAGAGATCCCGGAGGTTTGTAGGACTGGAGGAGGATACAGAAATAGAGAGGGCAAAGGCCATGGAGGGATTTCAAAACAAGGATGAGCAGTTTAAAATTGAGCCAATGTAGATCAGCGAGCTCAGGGGTGATAGGTGAAAGGGACTTGGTGTGAGTTAGGATACAGACAGCAGAGTTTTGGACGAGCTCAAGTTTATGGAGGGTGGAAGATGGGAGGCCGGCCAGGAAAGCATTGGAATAGTTAAGTTTAGAGGTAACAAAGCTATGGATGAGGGTTTCAGCAGCAGATGAGCTGAGGCAGGGGCGGAGTCGGGCGATGTTACGGAGTTGGAAGTAGGTGGTCTTGGTGATGGAGTGGATACATGGGCAGAAGCTCATCTCGGGGTCAAGTATGACACCAAGGTTGCGAACAGTCTGGTTCAGCTTCAGATAGTTGCCAGGGAGAGGGATGGTGGCTAGGGAACAGAGTTGTGGCTAAGACACTTTTGCAAGAGAGGAACTCGGCCTGCTGCAGAGCCTGGTTCTTACGCTGCTCTCTTATGTATATTTGGCGGGATACATGAGCAAAGGATAATATTGCAGACCCACAAAGATATGGCTCTGCAAATCCCTTAGTGATTAAAGCCTCTTGTTCCTGCAAAGTAAAGTGGAGGAGCTGGCACCCCATGTTTGCACTCTGATCTCCCATATTATACATAGGAACCCAGCACATATACCGGGAGCCAGTGCCAAGTGAAGAAGGAAAAGAGCAGCTCACAGTGGCTAATCGCCAGGGATAGGAACTATAAAAGCTGGTAAACAGCAGCATCCTTCGGCCTAATTGGGATTCAGTGCTGCCAGTAGATTCACCACTTAATAACCTGTCAAAGCAGCCTCTGGACTGAACCATATTTTGTGAATCAATAATTAGAAATTGAGTACAGTTTGCTGAAAATGTACAAGTTTGATACAACAAGATGCCCTTTTGGATTTATGCTTTTATTTTGGCAGTGTTCTGACTTTGAATTTATGCCAATAGTGGCAGGAATTGATGCAAAAGATCTAGTAAGAAAATATTTGACTGATAATCCAGTCTGCTTCCTGCAATTTCTAGTAGGCAGCTTGACAATGGAGCAATCCTGTGCTTTCTGCAGTGTTTGAGAAACTAAATGAGCGTCATGAGGCAAATTGTGAAACCAGTTATTAGTGAGACTAAACCATAATTGAGCTACTAATATATACAAACCTGTTCACCCAAACTTGACTGATCCCAATGTACACAAGATCTGACGATGAGGGCCTGTCCATCTGTTTGGTGCCATTGAATTCAAAAGTATTTCATTAGCTGTAAAGAGATTTGGCACGCCCTGAGGTCGTGAAAGGAGCTATATCAATGCTTTTAGAAATTTCTTTTATTGTTTCAGAATGGCAACCCTACCATTTTTACCCAATGAATTTGGTGTTTTACCTCAACCACAATTCCCAGCAACCTTTTACTGCTGTTGATCACCTTCCATGTAAAGAACTACTCTTTGGCAGCTATCCTTCAATTCCCATTCACAGCCCTGAATCGGTGGCCATTTGTCCTGCTATCATGGTATATGTGAAAGTGTTGCACTAGATTTCTAGGAGAGCTAGTGGTTCCCCCACAGCCACCAAACCTTCCTTGGTTATAAGCCAATAAGCTCATCTAAATAATTTACGAATGTTAGGCGACCTGTTCTGTGACACCTTCATGTTCATAGGATTCAGCAACCCACCCACGCCAAACACACATATCCCTGAGGGCAAATGTTCTGTTTTGTAGGCCAGATAGTGCGCATTGCAGAGCATCAGGGCCACATTTGAAATGAAGTCTGTGTGCCCATTAATTTGCATATATCTCAAGTTGCTGATACTGATAGATCTTGGTGTTCTTTTATTTATTCATCAATAAATGCAGTGTTTTCCAAGCCGTCAGGCTCACAAAATTTAAATGGGACAAACTAGCAAATAAGAAATATAAGCACATATAGGGCTGAGTTGCTCAGGCTTTGAGGGTCTGATTATCAGGGCTCAGGGTCATGTCACATAGGGGCTGCAGTTTCATCATCCATGCTGTAATGGAAACGAATACCCAACAAACCTTAATAGATATATTCACTGTTGCACTCACCCCTTGTAACACTGAGAGAGTGCCAGCTGTATCCCACCACAAGTCCTTTCAACTTGCTTACAGTGAGCTCCCTGTAACCAAAAGCTTTCTCGGCAAAATCAAACCTGTAGGATTCATTCCGTACCTCTTAATGGCCCCAATTTAGCACAAGATTGACAGAGGCCCACTCTTTCAGGCAGAAAATGGTACATTGCAGGAGAAGGTGGGAAGGGGGAGGGGGAGGGGTTAACTTACCCAGGGGGAGGTAAAAAAATGAACCAAGTGTAAGTGAAGAAGGTGATTTAAATAAATATGGTTGTCGCAGTGATCCCAAGTTTTGGGACATAATTTCTAAAATCCGAGCAATATATTCGATCACTTCATTTGGTGAATTCCCAGCTCACCTCATTCCTAACATGCCTCTATTAGTCGCCACCCTCATCTCTACCATTAAATGTCTTGGTAGTTGCAGCTACACACCTGTTTTTACACGTCCAGCTTCTCCCTTTTCTACACCCCCACCCCCCACACATAACCGCCAATGTCTTATCCTCTCGACAGCTGAAATTGTATTTTCCCACTTAATGAGAAACGCTCCTCTAATGGACAATTGCATTGCACATTAAAGGACTGAACTGCTCAAACCCCAAGGGAGATTCAAGTTTGTAAGTAGTTGAAGAAATGTGATAAAAGTGTGTCAGTCAATCTAAAATCTATCATGGCCTGTGCTTCGTCCGGCCTTTTCCAGCGCTGATGAAATTCTAATTTAAGCTCTCTTGCATAGTCGATAGCTTGTTCCCTTTGTGGTCAATAAAACTCAGACAGTGTATATAAAACACATAAAAATCACTCATTCACGTGAAGAATTAAGCTGTTTTTTTCCTACACTGTTTAGTTTGACTTGCAGACAATTTAATGATGCAAAATTGTGCAGAAATATTACATGGCTATGAAATTACGAAATAAAATAACAGGAGGACATTACTGTAAGTATGTGGTAATAGCAAGAAGGCTGTCAGGCTGTATTAATGGAAGAGGAAAGTACTTATCATCCTTTTGTAAGCCTGAGTATCCATTTCAGCATTTGCATCAAGATGAAAGATAAAGAAAAGCTCTTAAAAGGACTATACACCGGGTAGGGTCTGTACTGTCAACAAATCAGTAACAGCCTTCTCCAAAAATTCTACTGTGCTACTGACATGTTCGTTATGCTGCCTTACAAACTTTCGTTATACATTTTTCATCATACCTTTCATAATAATGGCAGATTTGCAAAGTACTGTAACTTGATAACAGTATTGCATCTTTGTGCCCATCTCTGCATATAAACTCAGTAACATTACCATAGAAACAATGGCGCTTTCTTTCTTTTTTTTTAAAAGTTATCCAAGGAAAAATGGTGTACAACAAAACTAACCCGCGTTTACCAAGGCAGATTAAAAACACGGACAAGATTGTTTTTGAACCATGGATTCAATAGAAATGGATTTCCATCCTTTATGAACTAGGCACCTTATTCTAAGCTGTAGAACAATAAAAGAATAAATCATATATACTGCCTGAATGCTGCAGTCTTCTCATTTAAGATACCCAGCACCATATTGAAAATGGCTATTCACACTAGATAAATTAAATGGCTATGTACCTTGTATGATGGTGATATGGCTTGTCTGCACCAATTACAAGTGGAAGTAAATTGTCATACTTCAGTAAATCCCATCCATCAATCAGCACAATATGAACATTTGAATCACCAAGCAGACAAGTTAAAAAGGAACCAAGCAACTTTCTACAAGAACACTGACTTCAGTCCTGTTGGGACCAGGCAAATGTCATCTGTGGAATGGAACGAGTCAGGGTTGAATAAGTTAGATTGTAACGTTAGATTGATATTGTGACATTTTTGCTCAATTGCCTTCAGGGATTAGTTTTCTCTTTTCAAAAGTCTTACTTGTTATTATTCATCTCTTTCAGTGAAGAATAAGTTGGGGGGCGGGAGTCCACAACAGTTGTGCATGGTCCATTGGACAAAGTTGACTTCATCGACCGAATTGTCTTTTCCCATGAGTAAATTTGTTCAGTTCAATGCTGAATAAAATGCCACCAAAGAAGGACAGCCACTTGGGTGAGTGCAGCTTCAAATTAGTAAACACAAGTATCACAGCTCATTGAGCCTCACCTCTCAGAGCTGCATTGGAAACAGGACGGCAGCACGAATATATCTGATTCCAAATGCTTAGATATGGAAGATTAGGAAAACAAGATCAAATGTAATTTTGCAGTTTCATTCTCCAACTACTGCTCATCTCTATTTGTTTAGCCATGTATGGAAGGGGGAGAAAGTCCCACAGGTCCAAAATCCAAGAACATTGGACCAATACAGCAATTTGAAATGATGGAATTTGCATTTCTGTCAATGGAATGAACTCTATGTTCATGATGCTCATGGGGGGCTTCCAGTGATATGGATTCAATATTAAGTAGCACCTATAAGTTGCCTGGGGAGCTCTCGCCCTGACCTGTATGTTTACAAATACAATTTGCTTCACTTATATGGTCCTGGAATTTCCAGTTACAACCAAAATTCGGCAATCTTTTAAGCCACGTAATTGGTTTGTGGCCAGAGTACAGGTGTATCTGGGCACAAATACAGAGGAAACTTCAGGCTGAGTGTCTATACAGCAAAACAAAATGACCCAAAAATTACATTTTAAATAAAAATGTTCCACTGCCTTCTGAAAAGATTGGTCAGTGTAATATTTGCCATAGCATATATTAACTCAAACGCTTCACTATCCTTTGTTTTCCCCCCCAGTTCCGATGAAGGGCTGTAATGCAACCGTTTCCATACTCTTCACAGATACTAACTGATACACAGGTCCTGTTTTTGTTTCAGAATTTTACCTTTTTAGTGACCCTGCAGACGTAGCAAAGCCTCAAAAATCCTGAACAATCTGTATTAGAAGAACACATTATAACAGCAAAATGTGCCAAATTTATTACCATTTTACTTAATAGAACATTGGCAAACAATCCATCCTCTTTCTAAATCAAAGAACGATTGTCAAAAAACTCATCAGACTAGCTCAGATGGTAGCAAAAAGGAGGTGGAAAAGCATGTTTGTGCAGTTCTTATATCCATCAGAAAGTGCCCAAACCAATGTATTTTTGCACCAATTAAAAATCAAGTGTTGCATTTAATGTTTTATTAAGCAGTGCCTACCTCCCTCTCCCAGTGCACATTTCCTCAGATAAAATACTGTATATATAATTTTTAAAAAGAGTAGGGATCGCTGTTTGTGATTGGACAAATATCCCGCACACTCGCACGAGAACTCCATAACCTGTGAGCGGGCAGGGTTTTGAGCGCTTCTGTCTGATTATTTTGATTTGCCTGTTAGAGAATTGGCCCAAGTTTTTCAAATTGTAAAGGGCACATTGTGATGAATTGTGAGGCAGAATCTGTACTCCAACAGAACAGAACAAGGGGGCATGATTATCAGTTGAGTAAACAACAAGCTAAGTGGAACTACTGCACAATTGGCATTGTTGCCTTAGAAAAGACCATCATCTCACACAGTGAATGTGGATTCAAAAAGAAAATGAGCAGGAACACTGGTTAGCTCTGTAAGTCATAACACCACCTTTTTACTCTTCTTTGTACTTGGGCAGCTGAATGAAAGTTTCTTCTAGCTGATGACTCACAGGGTTTGAAGTGAAACGTGTTCGAGCCAATGTCGACCTAACTGCCGCTTGGCCTAACTCCACAGACTGCCATTGTACACCAACTGAGCAATGTTAATCAGACAAAAATGATACTAATTGGTTGTAGATTGGCATTCATGCCTCTGTTATACCTGAAATACTGTCAGAATATGAATTCTACATGTGCAATCCTCACTGGTGCATTTACAGCATCAGGGCTCATTATATTGTAACATTACACCAGTGCCCACTAGCACCTGCTGAATCTCTGAAGCATGCCATATGCACAATGCTTTGTCTCCTTTGCTTACATAGAAAATGACGATGGAGATTCATAATTAAGCTCACAATTGTCTGTTAGAAGCCTGGCTACATGTTTGTATTCAGTTATCATTGGAACAGTGAAATTCTTTAAAAACCTACTTAAAGCAGTTAATCACTTGCTGGAAAATAGAAAAACATACACACACAAACCTGAAGGTGAACAGCTTTCTGTCGATGTAACTTCTGTTATGAGAAGCAATATACAATATGTTGCAGTCTCATAAAATGGTCAGACTTGAAGCATTTAGTGGCATAAGCCAGCTTTAAAGTACATCAATGGTGGAGAAATGCAGTCTGCCATTTGGCAAAACGCACCTCATAAGACCACCATAAATTTACTCCCTTTGTCAGATACTACTGAGATTGGCAACATGCCCAGTATTGGTGTAACACTTTCAGCATCACCCGGCATTGCCACAGAAATTCCTGTCTGAGGTGGAGTCAAGGCATAATTGTTAAGACAGGGTCGGGGGCAGCTGATCCTGCATTTATCGAGGTTGACTTGGAAGTGCTTGATGCTAACATTGGGGGCAAGTTGTGAAAAGTTCGATTCACTTGAATGAGCACCACATTCACTGAATAGCTGATGTGGGTTCTGAATAAGAAGTTGAACAGGACAAGGTGAATAGCATGAGTTTTTTTTTCACCTCAATCCCACCTTTGCTTATGACTGATAATTTGCTGAAAATTCAGATATTTGGATGCATACAATGGAACAGTGTTCCAGTTAAAAAAGTGATATATAGTCACATGTTTATATCGTGCTGAATGATGGGCAAAGTCACAGCAAGCCATTGTGCGATAAGAAGCGAATTTTAGTTTTCAGCATTGTGTATCCTAGAAGGCCAGGTACTGAATGTCCTCTTTACCTGAACCAAATACCATTAAGGGAAAATCAATGCAAGAAGGAAATAAAGACCGGAATTTTCTCCAAGGAGGCAGGTTGGGGGCGGGGGGAACTCCGAGGTGGGCAGGGAACCCGGCATTCCCACCCACAGCCAGCCAGATTGAGAGGCTGGCTGGCTGTGGGTGGGTAGGCCTGCAGATGTGAGGGGTTGGTCTGGGGGAGGGATTGCAGGGCGTTGAGGGGCGGGGGGCGAGGGGTGAGTTGGGGGGTTGGTCAGCCGTCGGGGATCGGGGGAGGGGCGGTCAGAGGGTCGGGAATCAGCAGTCGGGAATCACAGGGATCAGGGGGTTGGGAATCACGGAGGGGGGGTCGGAGTCGGTGATCGTGGAGGGAGTTGGGGGGGGTCGGCAGTGGATGATCGGGGATCACAGGGGGTGGCTGTCTGGGGTGGTCAGCAGTGGAGGATTGACGGGGATCGGCGGGGGGGATGGTGTTTGGAGGATTGGCGGGGGAGTGATGTTTGGAGGATCGTCGGGGGGTGGGGGGGCAGGGGGTCGACCGGGGGGGGGGGTTTGGGGAGAGGATCGGAGCCAACCACTGGAGGATTGTGGCCAGCCTCAGCATCATCGGTGTGGGTGGGGGGAAGCATCATGGTGGGGGCCGGAGGCCTGGGAAGGTAATCAGAGACCTCATGGGGGGTGGGGGGATCTGCGATCGCGGTGCTTAAGTTAGGTAGGGACCCTGGATCCAGGAGGTAGGTATAAAGCCATGACCTCCTGGATGCAACAGTTTAACTGCCGTGTTTCACAAATTGTGTGAAACCCGTCCACATGCAGTTAAAAACAAAATGGAGGTGTAAAAAGAGGCTTCCAGCCTCATTACAATATTTAAATTGACATTCCGCCCACTGGGTGCAGGTTGGTCTGTCTCTAATCTACATTCACAACCTGGATTCAGAAACAAAATGCAAGCTGGTCAAATTTGCAGAGGATACTAAATTCATGTTAGTGCAGTTGATTCTGATGAAACAGCCAAAATACTACAGAAAGACCTGATTAAAATTACAAATAGGCACAGCAATGGCAGAAGAAATTCAATATAAATAACTGCAAAATTACATAGAATATACAGCACACAAACAGGCCATTCGCTCCAACTAGTCTGTGCTGGTGTTTATACTCCACAAAAATATTACACACTGGAAAAAAATGTGGGAAATACTCAATGAATTGTATTGGACCAGCTAGGGAGAAGCTGGAAGAGATCTATAGACTCAAAATAAACCCGTTGAGAATATTTTTTTTCCAAATCAGTAAAAAGTACTGAGGTAGTTATGCTGAAGCTCTGGTCAAGCTACACTTTGACCATTGAGAGCAGATCTGGTCAGTAAAGCACAAAGAAAACACTCAAGTTGTGAGTAGTGTCGTGAAGAGCCAAAATGCTGACCTCCAAGGCCGCGATTTTCCCTATCTTGGCGGGTCCGTTGCGGGCGACGTTGGTGGCGGGTCACGGCCTCGCTGCTGGCTCCATCTCGGCCTCTGGCATGACTTTCCTCTGATTGGGCTTGTTAAGCCTGTTATGTATTGTGTGTTCTATTGTGTGTTCTCCTCCCACCTGTGGTGGCGCTGTCACAGGAGATAAATGGTTGGGTGTTCTCTTTTAAGTTTTAGCTCTCTTTGTTCGGAACTTGCCAGAACTTCCTTTCCTTCCAATAAAGCACTTCATGTTTGAATCTCTGAGTTCTGAGTCCTAAATTGTGTCCAGGTAGAAAGGTACCGACACAACAAGTGGCAATGAGGAGCGGATGAATCTGTGTACGTTACGGGTGCAGTGAGTAAACAGAAAATTTAATTTGAAACGTGAGATGGCTACTATGTTAGGAAACATCGGTGATTTTGATGAAAATGTGGAGCAATGGAGCGCATATACGGAACGTTTTGACTATTTTGTATTGGCAAATGTGGTGGCAAATGAAAAGGTCGTGCCTACCTTTTTGAGTGTAATCGGGCCGAAGACTTTCAATTTACTTCGCAGCCTCGTGCAGCCAGATAAGCCAGGAACTAAAACATATAAGCAACTAGTGGAAATTCTTGGAGCACATTTTTCACCAAAACCTCTGGTTATTGCTGAGAGATTTAGATTTCACAAACGGAATCAAGAGGAGGGGGAATCAGTGACGATGTTTATTGCTGCTTTAAAAAGGTTGTCGGAACACTGCCAGTTCAAGGAGGTGCTGAATGACACCATTAGAGACAGATTTGTGTGTGGTCTGCAAAATGCAGCCACACTGAAGCGCCTTCTTACTGAGGACAACCTTACTCTTGAAAAGGCCATTGAAGTTAGTGTCTCCATGGAGATGGCGGAAAAGGAGGCTAACAAGTTGAATTCAACAGGGAGAGTTCACAAGGTGTCGTCTGAGCCTAAAGGTGCGCGGAACGGCACATGTTATCGTTGTGGGAAAAAGGGCCATCACGCTAATGACTGCTGGTGTACGGAGCTGGAATGCTGAAATTGTGGCAAAAAGGGTCACATTGAACGCGCCTGTAGAGGTAAAAAAAGAACAGACAGAGCTGGGAAGCATGGAAGCAAAATGTCTGTATTTGGACAAGAGAGGAAAAAGAGTGTTCATTCAGTGCAGTATGATGGAACAAGCAAAACAGAGGGGAGCGACACCTCTGAGTAGGAAGAGGTGCATATACTGATGGTTGCAGGTGGTTCAAATGGCTACTGGGTGTCACCACTGGTGGAGGGACAATCAGTGCGGATGGAGGTGGACGCAGGCGCGGCTGTGTCCCTTGTTTCAGACACTGTCTACAACAAAATGCTAAAGCACCTTACCCTTCAGCCAACAAACATTGTGCTAAAGACGTATACCGGCGAACCTGTGGCCATGAGAGGCATCACTGAGGTGACAGTTAAATTGAACGGACAGACTGCAAAACTGCCACTATATGTGGTAAAGGGAAATTACCCATCGCTACTGGGATGTGCGTAGCTAGAGAAAATCACGCTGGACTGACCTGCAGTCCGCATGATGTCAAAAGGGGAGTCAGGTCTGACTGCAGTGTTAAACAAACATGCAGAACTCTTCAATGGGGAACTTGGGAGCATGAAAAAGATCAGCGTGAGACTGGACATTAAACCTGACAGCAAGCCGAAGTTTCACAAAGCCCGACCTGTACCCTATGCAATTAGGCCAAAAGTTGAGGCTAACTTGGAGGCCTTAGTCGAGAATGGAGTCCTGGAGCCTGTGAGCGTGAGCAAATGGGCCACACCCATTGTTCCTGTCCTGAAAAAGGATGGATCTGTTCGAATCTGCGGGGATTTTAAAGTGACTATTAACCCGGTGCTGTCTGTGGAACAGTACCCTCTTCCCCTCATTGATGATCTTTTTACGGGCCTGGCCAGAGGGCAAAAGTTCAGCAAAATAGACTTATGCCAGGCTTATCTACAAATGCATGTTGATGACAAATCAAAGGAGCTGCTGACAATTGTGACACACAAGGGGCTATACAGGTACTGCCGCCTTCCGTTTGGAATTACGTTGGCCCCTGCTCTATTCCAAAGGGCAATGGATCAGATTTTGAGTGGACTGCCAGGAGTCCAGTGCTACCTGGACGACATCCTTGTCACTGGGACAAATGAGGAGGATCATCTTCTGAACTTGGATGCGACACTACAACGACTGAAAGAGTACGGACTCAGAGTTCGTAAAGACAAATGTGAATTCTTTCAGTCTTCAGTTGAGTACCTGGGGCATGTGATTGACGCTACTGGCCTGCATAAGGCGCCGCCAAAGGTCAAGGCGATCGTGGAGGCCTCGGCACCCCAGAATGTGAGCCAGTTACGTTCATTTCTGGGGCTACTTAACTACTATGGGAAGTTTATTCCAGACTTAGCAACATTGCTGAAGCCATTACATCAGTTGCTATGTCAAGGCAAAACATGGAAATGGACTGAACTGTGCAACGAAGCTTTCGCCCAAGCAAAGAAAGCATTGCTGAATTCGGAGGTCCTGACACACTTCGACCCAAAGCTACCCGTGCAGCTATCATGTGATGCATCACCATATGGTGTGGGAGCAGTCATATCCCACATCATGCCTTCGGGTGAAGAGAAACCTATCGCCTTCGCATCACGCACCTTGAACAAGGCCGAGAGTAACTATGCGCAGATCGAGCGCAAAGCCTTGGGAATCGTTTTTGGAATTCGAAAATTTCATCAGTACCTGTTTGGGAGAAGGTTCACACTCCTGACAGACCACCGTCCATTGACTTCAATCTTCGGGCCCCATACCGGAATTCCGTCTCTCGCTGCAAGCAGGATGCAAAGGTGGGCTTTACTGTTGTCAGGACACACATACGACATCAAATATCGCAAATCAGACTTGCACAGCAACGCAGACGGTCTCTCGAGGCTACCCTTGCCTGTTACTCTCCCAGAGCCTCGTCAGATAGACATCTTCTACTTTAGACAAGTGGAGGGAGCACCTGTCACTGCAGTTCAGGTGCGAAGGTACACCCGCAACGATCCAGTCCTGTCTGAGGTAATGGACGATGTCATTTGAGGGAGAGCGATAGGAGATTCTCCTAGTTTGAAACCTTACGTTTCAAATAGAAATGAGCTCTCTGTCCAGGCAGGTTGTCTTCTTTGGGGACGCCATGTCATCATTCCGCCACCTCTGAGGGAACCTATACTGCAACAACTTCATACAGGCCACAGTGGGATGGTTTGGATGAAGGAAATGGCAAGAAGCTACTTCTGGTGGCCAGGTCTCGATGGTAATATTGAGGAGAAAGCCAAAACATGTTCCCCATGTCAAAGGGTCCGGAATGTTCCACAGCTGGCAACTCTACACCCCTGGGATTGGCCTGCAGAAGTGTGGCAGCGAGTACATGTGGACTTCGCCGGTCCTTGCAAAGGGAAGATGTTTATGGTGGTTGTGGACGCTCGTAGCAAGCGGCCGGAGGTCGCTGTGATGAGGTCTACCACGGCAGAGAAAACAATTGAGAAACTTGGTGAGATGTTCAGCCGTTATGGCTCACCGGAACAACTCGTAAGTGACAATGGTCCACAATTTGTATCACAGGAGTTTGCAACCTTCCTGCATGTGAATGGTGTCCAACACATCAGGTCTACGCCCTATCATCCCTCTACTAATGGCCAGGCAGAAAGGTTTGTGCAAACTTTGAAGCACGCCTTGAAGGCATCGCAAGGTCAGGGCTCAATCCACCAACGTCTGAACAGCTTCCTGTTGTCCTACAGGAACGAGCCGCATGCCACAACCAAAACTTCCCCCGCTTCGCTCATGATGAAGAGGCAGTTGCGGACAAGTTTTGACTTACTCAAACCTCCAAGGGCAGAGCAGGTTGTCCATCGTCAACAACAAGCTCAAGTTGAAAAGAGAGAGAAAAGAGCCAAGGAGAGACAGTTTCATCCGGGAGAGCACGTCCTAGCTCGAAACTACAACACTGGACCGAAATGGGTTCCCGCTACGGTGATCGCGCAGACGGGCCCTGTGTCTTGCACGGTTGAGACTGCTGAGGACGTCGTCTGGAGAAGACACACAGATCAACTGTTGCTAGGAGCAGAGACAGCCACAGAGGCTCCAACGGCTGGTTGGCCTGAACTGTTTCCGAATGATACCGCAAACCAGCATCCTTTGCCACAGTGCTCTTCTCCAACACAGGAAGTCAAAGAGACTGTTCCACCTGTGCAAACTCCTGACTTTCAACTGACACAGGCACCTTCTCCATCCAGGCCTGTGTCAATGCCTACTGCTGTGGAAGCCAGCGATGACCGCCGGTACCCTGTCAGAGAGTGGCGGCCTCCAAGACGCTTGGATCTGTAGGCTTAGTGACTTACCCACAAGACTGGGGCAGAATAAACCCCAGGGTAAAGTCAGGGTTTGAGGCAGTCTACCTCTACCCTAGGTTAGTTGAGTGTATTGAAAGTAACTTACCTATTGAGGAATAATGTGGACCTTCCATTTAAGAGGGAAGGAAATGTTATGTATTGTGTGTTCTATTGTGTGTTCTCCTCCCACCTGTGGTGGCGCTGTCACAGGAGATAAATGGTTGGGTGTTCTCTGTTAAGTTTTAGTTCTCTTTGTTCGGAACTTGCCAGAACTTCCTTTCCTTCCAATAAAGCACTTCATGTTTGAATCTTTGAGTTCTGAGTCCTAAATTGTGTCTAGGTAGAAAGGTACCGACACAACAAAGCCCACCCAGTGAGTTTCCCAGCCAAGTAAAGGAAGCAGGTCTGATGACATCATTTGATGACACATCATCAACCGGTTTCCTTAAAGGGACCATGTGCAATTTTTAAAAAATTCTTTTTTATGGCATCGCTGGCAAGGCCAGCATTTATATTGCACATCCCTAGTTGCCCTTGAGAAGGTGGTGTAGAGCTGCCTTCTTGAACCACTGCAGTCCGTGTGGTGAAGGTGCTCCCACAGTGCTGTTAGGTAGGGAGTTCCAGGATTTTGACCCAGCGACGATAAAGGATCATCAGCCAATCATACCAACTAAAAACACACAAGGTTAGGCACTTGGGTGTTTTAGCCAATGTTCATGTGAAGTTCCTGTTAATGTGCTGTCAAACATTGAAATCTTTATTTTCAACACTTTCCATTCTTGGACAGATTTGTGTGCACCTTTGGAAGTAGCTTAGTGAGTTGTAGTGAATGGTGAGACATAACGGTACCTCCCGCAATGGTGATGAGTGTGAAAGGAATGGCTTGGGCATTGTAGGGATGCTTTATGGTGTTGGTGTGAGTGGTGCCAACTTGGCACATTATGTCGCAGTCAGGGTGCGCAGTTTCAAGTAAAGTAAATCTGGTTATGGTGAGGCCATCCCTGGTGACTCGGGCAGCAATGTGGTCAGGTGCTGATGCCCTCTGCCCTGTGCAGCATCTGGTGATTGTGGAGAAGGTTGGTGTGTTTGTTGGTGCTGCTGGTGTGCCTGGTGATGCTCGTGTTGGGGCAGATCATGGTCAGATTCTGAGGACCAAGGTGAGAGTACAAAGTGCACCGATGCTGATGTAATAGATGGCAGGTGAAGTAAAGATGACAAGCGATCTATCAAAGGTGGGAGAGGTAATGAATGAGGTCAGACTGGATGGAGACTTGAGTAAAGACTTGCAGCATCCTGAATCTGTAGTGGAAATGCAGTTTAGAGAAGCTCGTGGTTAATGGAACATTTCTCAATCAGCTGGGAGCTTTGACTTGACATTTGAAGCTGTCAACTTATCAGCTGATTCAATGGCCGCTGACCTCCTGCCTCAGCTTCACAGACGGGGTCTAGCCACAGCGGGAAACTGGCGGGTGACTTGTCAAATTCAAAAAGCTGTGGAAAAAAAGCATTGTTAAGTGGCTGTAAACAAGCCACTCATGATTTGAATTGGATCCCCTGCCACTGCCTGTCGGGTCTGCTCAGCGCTGGCAGACCCGACATCAGGAAATGCAGGTGTACACGTTTCGACAGCGGGTTCCCGACCCGCTGCCAATCATTTAAAATTTCACAGCTGACCCACCACCCATCCTGTCCACTGAGTACCAGCAAAATCGCAGCCCAAGTGTCAGAGGATTGAGTTAAGAAGAAAGCTTGCAAAACAAAATATTCCATCTTGAAAGGAAGTGAATGAGAAAAGTTTTATAGAGGTCTGTAGGATGCTAGATGGAATAGAACTAGCTAATCCAGAACACAATTTCAAATTAAATCAAAACTGCAGGACAAGTGGAAATATGTATAAATTGGTATAAAATGGTCAAAGGCAAATTCAAGACGAAAGTCAGAAGCACAGCTTCACACAGAGTGATGTTCTAGGAAAGACAGTGGGGCAGAGAAGAACCATAGATTTCTATGAAGGGATGAGCTAGATGTACCAAATGGTATCTCTTATTTATATGCAGTTTGTGATTTTATGACCATTGACCGAAGCCTGGGAGTAGGCCGTCTCCCTGGCCTCTTGTCTGGGGTGTGATGCTTGATGAAAGGCGACCAAGATAGGGGAAAATTGAAGAAAATATAAATGCTTAACAAAAGAATATAAAAAGATCCCAGTTCCTTCACACTACATTTTTCTGCCAACACATTTAGCTAGTCGTAGCATTACATTCTAAAAATACATCTCACTGGTTGTTTTATTACTACTTTGTCAATGATCTCCTAAAGAACAGAATCCACAAGCTCAAACCATACGTGCGTATAGTACTCTACTTTGCCCTTGCTGGTTGTCTCAATGTCAACTCAATCAATCACCTAACTTGTATTCTACAATTTAAAAAAAGCTTTTTTATACAATCGATAGAAGTGAGTTTCTTTGTGCATTGTCTCATGTGTTGAACTGTAGTTACCTCAGGGGGTTTTGAGGCCAGTATTCTCAATAATCACCGGCTGTAAAAAGACCACCTCTTAATACTTTCTGAGTTTAAAACAAATTATGAAATTTCAAGCCAATCAAACATATCTGAAGACAAGAAAATCTTGGAAACAGATAATTGTCTCTCAGTAATTTGTAGATCCTGTGTGACTCCAAACTACCCTAAATACCCTGCATCAATGCCACTGATATATTGATGTCTAAATCTTTTGTGGCAGTATTCATCAGGGTACAGGGAGGCAAACTGCCTTGCCAAGCTTGCGTTTTTACTGATGAAGAAAGCACTAGCCTCCATTTGTTGCCTCCTCATACCCAAAATGGATAGGATAACACGTAGTGAACCATTAGTTGAAAACTCCATCTCAACACTAATGCGTTGCAATAGTGCACTGGCTTCAATTTCATCAACCCGATTTTAATTAGGATGTTTTACACAGCAATAAACAGAATTGATTTAATTCATGCTTTTAAAATCTGAAGTCAGATCTGATGTAATCAGTTGATCTGAACAGATCAATTGCCGAATGTTATGACAGTCAATTCTTGAATGCAGTGATACTTACTTAAACTGTATGCCTGGTTTAAAACTGGTTTCTAGTTCATAGACAACATCTCTATGCCATGATAACAATGAGGCTGCTGGAGCACCACAACCAGTTTCACGCCAATTAAAGTTCTTGATAAACTAAGATGTTACAGAAAGGCAGAGTGGGGCCATCACTGTCCCCTTCAGTGTGTTCCTCATTGTCCCCTTCAGTGTGTTCCTCATTGTCCCCTTCAGTGTGTTCCTCACTGTCCCCTTCAGTGTGTTCCTCACTGTCCCCTTCAGTGTGTTCCTCACTGTCACCTGCAGGGTGTTCCTCACTGTCCCCTTCAGTGTGTTCCTCACTGTCCCCGTCAGTGTGTTCCTCACTGCCATCTTCAGTGTGTTCCTCACTGTCCCCTTCAGGGTGTTCCTCACTGTCCCCTTCAGTGTGTTCCTCACTGTCCCCTTAAGGGTGTTCCTCACTGTCCCCTTAAGGGTGTTCCTCACTGTCCCCTTAAGGGTGCTCTTCACTGTCCCATTAAGGGTGTTTCTCACTGTCCCATTAAGGGTGTTCCTCACTGTCCCCTTCAGTGTGTTCCTCACTGTCCACTTCAGTGTGTTCCTCACTGTCCCTTTCAGGGTGTTCTTCACTGTCCCCTTCAGTGTGATCCTCACTGTCCCCTTCAGTGTGTTCCTCACTCTCCCCTTCAGTGTGTTCCTCACTGTCCCCTTCAGTGTGTTCCTCACTGTCCCCTTCAGTGTGATCCTCACTGTCCCCTTCAGTGTGTTCCTCACTCTCCCCTTCAGTGTGTTCCTCACTGTCCCCTTCAGTGTGTTCCTCACTGTCCTGTTCAGTGTGTTCCTCACTGTCCTCTTCAGTGTGTTCCTCACTGTCCCATTCAGTGTGTTCCTCATTGTCCCCTTCAGCGTGTTCCTCACTGTCCCCTTCAGCGTGTTCCTCACTGTCCCCTTCAGTGTGTTCCTCACTGTCCCATTCAGTGTGTTCCTCACTCTCCCCTTCAGTGTGTTCCTCACTGTCCCCTTCAGTGTGTTCCTCACTGTCCCCTTCAGTGTGTTCCTCACTGTCCCATTCAGTGTGTTCCTCACTGTCCCATTCAGTGTGTTCCTCATTGTCCCCTTCAGTGTGTTCCTCACTGTCCCCTTCAGTGTGTTCCTCACTGTCCCCTTCAGCGTGTTCCTCACTGCCCCCTTCAGTGTGTTCCTCACTGTCCCCTTCAGTGTGTTCCTCACTGTACCCTTCAGCGTGTTCCTCACTCTCCCCTTCAGTGTGTTCCTCACTTTCCCATTCAGCGTTTTCCTCACTCTCCCCTTCAGTGTGTTCCTCACTGTCCCCTTCAGTGTGTTCCTCACTGTCCCCTTCAGTGTGTTCCTCACTGTCCCCTTCAGTGTGTTCCTCACTGTCCCCTTCAGTGTGTTCCTCACTGTCCCCTTCAGCGTGTTCCTCACTCTCCCCTTCAGTGTGTTCCTCACTTTCCCATTCAGCGTTTTCCGCACTCTCCCCTTCAGTGTGTTCCTCACTGTCCCCTTCAGTGTGTTCCTCACTGTCCCATTCAGTGTGTTCCTCACTGTCCCCTTCAGTGTGTTCCTCACTTTCCCATTCAGTGTGTTCCTCACTGTCCCCTTCAGTGTGTTCCTCACTGTCCCGTTCAGTGTGTTGCTCACTGACCCTTCAGTGTGTTCCTCACTCTCCTGTTCAGCGTGTTCCTCACTCTCCCGTTCAACGTGTTTCTCACTGTCCCCTTCAGTGTGTTCCTCACTGTCCCCTTCAGTATGTTCCTCACTGTCCCATTCAGTGTGTTCCTCACTGTCCCGTTCAACATGTTCCTCACTCTCCTGTTCAGCGTGCTCCTCACTGTCCCATTCAACGTGTTCCTCACTGTCCCGTTCAACGTCTTCCTCACTGTCCCCTTCAGTGTGTTCCTCACTGTCCCCTTCAGTGTGTTCCTCACTGTCCCATTCAACGTGTTCCTCACTCTCCTGTTCAGCATGTTCCTCACTGTCCCGTTCAACGTGTTCCTCACTGTCCCCTTCAGTGTGATCCTCACTGTCCCCTTCAGTGTGTTCCTCACTCTCCCCTTCAGTGTGTTCCTCACTGTCCCCTTCAGTGTGTTCCTCACTGTCCTGTTCAGTGTGTTCCTCACTGTCCTCTTCAGTGTGTTCCTCACTGTCCCATTCAGTGTGTTCCTCATTGTCCCCTTCAGCGTGTTCCTCACTGTCCCCTTCAGCGTGTTCCTCACTGTCCCCTTCAGTGTGTTCCTCACTGTCCCATTCAGTGTGTTCCTCACTGTCCCCTTCAGTGTGTTCCTCACTGTCCCCTTCAGTGTGTTCCTCACTGTCCCCTTCAGTGTGTTCCTCACTGTCCCCTTCAGTGTGTTCCTCACTGTCCCATTCAGTGTGTTCCTCACTGTCCCATTCAGTGTGTTCCTCATTGTCCCCTTCAGCGTGTTCCTCACTGTCCCCTTCAGCGTGTTCCTCACTGCCCCCTTCAGTGTGTTCCTCACTGTCCCATTCAGTGTGTTCCTCACTGTCCCATTCAGTGTGTTCCTCACTGTCCCATTCAGTGTGTTCCTCACTGTCCCCTTCAGCGTGTTCCTCACTGTCCCCTTCAGTGTGTTCCTCACTGTCCCCTTCAGTGTGTTCCTCACTTTCCCATTCAGCGTGTTCCTCACTCTCCCCTTCAGTGTGTTCCTCACTTTCCCATTCAGCGTTTTCCTCACTCTCCCCTTCAGTGTGTTCCTCACTGTCCCCTTCAGTGTGTTCCTCACTGTCCCCTTCAGTGTGTTCCTCACTGTCCCATTCAGTGTGTTCCTCACTGTCCCCTTCAGTGTGTTCCTCACTTTCCCATTCAGTGTGTTCCTCACTGTCCCCTTCAGTGTGTTCCTCACTGTCCCGTTCAGTGTGTTGCTCACTGACCCTTCAGTGTGTTCCTCACTCTCCTGTTCAGCGTGTTCCTCACTCTCCCGTTCAACGTGTTTCTCACTGTCCCCTTCAGTGTGTTCCTCACTGTCCCCTTCAGTATGTTCCTCACTGTCCCATTCAGTGTGTTCCTCACTGTCCCGTTCAACATGTTCCTCACTCTCCTGTTCAGCGTGCTCCTCACTGTCCCATTCAACGTGTTCCTCACTGTCCCGTTCAACGTCTTCCTCACTGTCCCCTTCAGTGTGTTCCTCACTGTCCCGTTCAACGGGTTCCTCACTGTTCCATTCAGTGTGTTCCTCACTGTCCCCTTCAGTGTGTTCCTCACTGTCCCGTTCCACGTGTTCCTCACTGTCCCCTTTAGCGTGTTCCTCACTGTCCCGTTCAACGTGTTCCTCACTGTCCCGTTCAACGTGTTCCTCACTGTCCCCTTCAGTGTGTTCCTCACTGTCCCCTTCAGTGTGTTCCTCACTGTCCCATTCAACGTGTTCCTCACTCTCCTGTTCAGCATGTTCCTCACTGTCCCGTTCAACGTGTTCCTCACTGTCCCCTTCAGTGTGATCCTCACTGTCCCCTTCAGTGTGTTCCTCACTCTCCCCTTCAGTGTGTTCCTCACTGTCCCCTTCAGTGTGTTCCTCACTGTCCCCTTCAGTGTGATCCTCACTGTCCCCTTCAGTGTGTTCCTCACTGTCCCCTTCAGTGTGTTCCTCACTGTCCTGTTCAGTGTGTTCCTCACTGTCCCATTCAGCGTGTTCCTCACTGTCCAATTCAGTGTGTTCCTCACTGTCCCATTCAGTGTGTTCCTCACTGTCCCCTTCAGCGTGTTCCTCACTGTCCAATTCAGTGTGTTCCTCACTGTCCCATTCAGTGTGTTCCTCACTGTCCCCTTCAGCGTGTTCCTCACTCTCCTGTTCAGTGTGTTCCTTGCTGTCCCGTTCAGCTTGTTCCTCACTGTCCCCTTCAATGTGTTCCTCACTGTCCTGTTCAACGTGTTCCTCACTCCCCTGTTCAGCGAGATACACTCAAAACCATTTTGAGAAGACCTTTGCAGCATATACAAGAATTTGTTTTCTTTTAATTGGCTACAAGATTTACTTACATAATTAGCAAAAGAAACAGAGCTGAGGAAAAATGGTTTTGCACAGCGAGTCATGGTGATCTATTACTGAAAAGGGTGGTGGCAGCAGATTCAATAATAACTTTGAAAAGTGAATTTGATAAATACTTGAAGGTGAAAAATTTGCAGGGCTATGGGGAAAGTGCATGGGGGTGGGACTATTTTGGATATCTCTCTTAAAGAGCCGGCACAGGCACGATGGGCTGAATGGCCTCCTTCTGCATTGTATCATTTTATGATGCTATGATAATAGAGACTGCAGTTAAAAATAATTCATTAGTTGTCGCTGACTTTAAGGCATTCAGAGGATGTGATAAGGTGCGATAAGACAAATAGAATTTCTATTTATATAACACGCCAAAGCAACAAAGCTATTTAATTATGTGAGAATTTTAACGTTGGAAGATGGTCAGTCAGATAAAGCCTGAAGACAAACATCCAATTGTATAGACTCGCACCATTTGGGGGAACAACCCACAGTCAGTCCCAGTAGAGTTTTGGGCCTAGAAATTCAATTGGGCGCGCCAGCCGTTAGCGCCTTAGGGGGAGTAGATCTCGAGCGCTAGGCGCTTATCGCCCGGGCGCAGCGCGATCTGCGCCTCTTCCCAACTTCAGGACACATTTAGCGCCGGTGCAAAGTCTTAGCGCGCGCCCTGCTGCGCGCGCAGATCATGACGTCATTTAATAGTGCAACGCCCTTTGTGCGCCCCAAACCGGAACTTCACTCGCACCGGCCCATTGTGCGCCGGGCGTCCCGAGCGACTGTGGAGTGGAACGGTACACAGGCCAGCCGGGCCGGGGGGAGCGCTAATTAAAGGGCACTTACCCAGCAGTATAAAGGCCAGCCATTTTGCAGCATTCACTCTTGTGCAACGGTTTTTTGGACAGAGACCAAGGAGGAGAGTTTACTGGTTTGGACCCACACTTGGACAGGTATTTTTGGCTCAGGCCAGAGCTTACCAATTATCTTTGCCTTCATTCAGAGCTCAGTGTTTGCCAGCATATAATGGGGGCTGCATTGGGTGGCAACGCTGAATTTCAGCCTTATGCCAGAAGGGCTTACAGACGCCGTGAGAGAGTGGCAGCCCTGGCTAGACGCAGAGGGGGCAACAGGCGTCGCCAACTGAGGCCTTACCCACCCAGGGTATACCGCCAGCAGACCTCCTATCTGACCATGTCTGCCGCGATGTGTGTTAGGAGGCTGCGATTCCGAAGGGAGGTGGTTGCAGACATCTGCCGGCTGCATCAGAAAGATCTGCAGCCACAGCTGATGCGCAGGACGTCTCTGTCGGTGGCAGTGAAGGTGACGGTGGCTCTCAACTTCTATGCCTCCGGCTCCTTCCAATCCGCTACTGGGGACATCGCTAACATCTCCCAGTTCGCCGTGCATTGCTGCATCCGCCAGGTGACCGAAGCCCTTTTCAGAAGGAGACATCAATTCATCTCCTTCCCCATGACCCTGGACAAGCAGCAGCAGCGTGCAGTGGGATTTGCAAGAATAGCGGGCTTCCCCATGGTGCAGGGCGCCATTGACTGCACGCATGTTGCTTTGCGGGCACCTCTTGAGCATGCCGAGGAGTACCGCAACCGGAAGGGCTACCATTCCCTCAATGTACAGCTGGTGTGTGACCACAGGCAGCGCATCCTAGCTGTCAATGCCCGCTTTCCAGGCAGCAGCCACGATGCCTTTATCCTGCGACAGACAACTGTGGCTGACATGTTCCAGGCACAGCCTCCCCCAAGAGGATGGCTTATCGGGGACAAGGGCTATCCTTTGTGTACCTGGCTTATGACCCCGCTCCGTGCGCCCACGACCCCTGCTGAAGAGACATACAACGAGAGCCATCAAGCGACGAGGAACCTCATAGAACAAACAATCGGCGTGCTCAAGCAATGGTTCCGCTGTCTCGACCGCTCCGGGGGAGCCCTCCAGTATTCGCAGGATCGAGTCTCCCAATTCGTCGTCGTTTGCTGCATGCTGCACAACCTGGCTATCCGCAGGACTCGGGCACTGCCACCTCACGTTGGACCACCACCTCAGGAGGAGGAGCAGGAGGAGCATGAGGACGAGGAGTACCAGCCCAGGAGGGACGCACAAGGTCCAAGGGCCGCCCGTCGTCGGCTTATTGAACGTCACTTCTAGGCCCCCTGTCAGGGAATGGCTTGTGCCAATGATAGAACATGATTGCAGCCGCTCCGCAAGCCCTCAGCCGGTTAAGGCAACAAACACTTCAAAGATCAAACATGGACAATGTGAATAAATAAAATGGTTTATTGTACAAACTCAGGGCCCTTCCCACATGAAAACCAAAAACAGATGAAACCCCCAAAAAACACTCAAACACATTACTCGCTCCCACAACCTGGGGAGGATTAACAAAATAGGGCAACTAAAATGGCTGTCATTCTCGGCCTTCGTCCAAAACAAACATCACATCATCGGCCTTCAAAAAACAAACATCCAATTCTCGGCCTCAAGAACCAGCACAAATGGCCACACATTCGACTATTTGGCCTGCTAGGGCGATGCCTTGGCCATCTTTGGGTGGCCCCTGCCTGCCCTGCTGCTCCACCTCAAAGTAAGGCCATTGGCTGCTGCAAGGCTGGGGGCAGGCTCCTGAGGGGCACATGTCGTGACGGCAGATGCCCTTGGGGGTCGGCCTAGTCGAGGTCTGGCCGTCGAGCGGCCGGCTGTTGATTGCTGCAGCTGTGGCTGGCCAGCATCAGTCGCTGCAGCAGCTCCTGGCAGCTCCACTGGGGGAGTGGCAGTGGCGGCTGGAGGAATGGCGGCAAGCTGGCGGATGGCAGGCACTCGCTGGTCGCCTGAGACACTGGCACTCGCCCGGGCCAGCACTGCAGCATGCGCACCAATCTGCCGAGGGACAGACCGATGTGCTGCTGCAGCACGCCGGGTGCCCTGGCGATGCCTGGCTGACACAGCGAGTGTGGCAGCAGTGAGTGCCCGTGTTGACCTGTTCACTGACCGCAGCAGAGCAGCCAGTGACTGGACGGCACCACTAATCACCTGGCCAGTCGCTGACAGATCTGCCCGGTATTCCGCCCGACTGGTGGCCTCTAAGGGCCCGAACTCGGCCACACCCCGAGAGAGGGAATCGATGGACTCAGGCAACCGTGCCACTGCCGCCATGAGCTCCGTGTGCCGGCGCTCTGAGTCCGTGGACAAGTCTTCGAGGCGTTCCATCTCCTCGGCGAAGAGCATCTCCTGGCTGGAGGCCGGACTCTCCCTCTGGGGAGAAGGCCGCCGAGCTGGCCGACCCTTCCTGCGTTGCTGGAGGCCGCTGGGCCCAGCAATTGGACTCCCCTCCGACGCATCCCCCCTCTGGGGAGAAGGCCGCCGAGCTTCCACCCCCCTCCCGCCTTTCTGCAGCACGCAGGTCCCA
This sequence comes from Somniosus microcephalus, assembly GCF_052327205.1. Taxonomy (NCBI): domain Eukaryota; kingdom Metazoa; phylum Chordata; class Chondrichthyes; order Squaliformes; family Somniosidae; genus Somniosus; species Somniosus microcephalus. The sequence goes on from NC_140994.1 coordinate 232,562,911, forward strand.
GGAGCTCCCCTCCCCTTCGACACTTCCGCCACGCTGCCCTCCAGGGAAGACGTGTCCCCTACATTGGCCTGGGTGGCCGCGGCTGAGGGTTCCCCTGATGGGCCGCCTTCCTCTTGCTCCTCCTCCTGCTCCTCCTCGGAGGTTCTGTCACTGGCAAGTTGAGGGACCTCCTCTTGACCATCTGAAAGCAGGAAGGCACAAGAGTAGCTTTAGAGTGAGGAGAGGGCGTCAGTGCAGGATGCATGAGTGGTGGCATTCAGCGCATTGGTCGGACAGTGGCAAAGGATGTAGATCTGATGCGCAAGTGGGATGAGAGAGGTGCAAAAGGTGATGTCCTTACCATTGCTGCCCAGAACAGGGTCGGCATCTCCACATGCAACGGGCCCAATCACCCGGCCACCCATGAGGCGCTCCACGCGATGTTGCAGGTCGGTGAGTGGCTGGATATGGGGTCGTCCTCCCCCGGTCGCAGTCCGGCTCTTGCGATTATTCGCCAGCTTGGCCTGCAAGAGAAAGGACGGCCTCTAAGTACAGTGTGTCGCCGTGATCTTGTGTGCACTGCCTCCCATGGTGGAATAGCCTGGCCAGTGTGTCGCCATGATCTGGTGTGCAATGCCTCCCATGGTGGAATAGCTTGGCCAGTGTGTTCAGTGCAGAATGTGCAATTGATGCTCATGCCTGTGCCATAGCTGCTGGATGAAGGCTGGCCATTAGAGCTTTCAGGTCCCTTTGCCCATAATGTGAGGTGCACATGCAAGGATGAGGAGGTCATTGGAAAGGGTACTCACCCTGACAATGCGTGTGAGGTCATTTAACTTTTTGCGGCATTGGGCACCGGTCCTGGGGACGTCGCTGTTGGCTGACAGCTTGCTGGCGACATGCCTCCAGGCTCTCCTGTAGACGCGGACCGCTGCCTTCTTGCCATTGTCCGGGTACAAAACATGGCGCCTCTTCTCCACAGCAGCAAGCAGCACACTCAGATCACGCTCTGAGAAGCGCTGCGCACGTTCACGGGCCTTCTCCATGTCTTCAGGCGCTATTTGGGTCCAGCAGCAGTGTTCAGGCCTAGCTGGAGGGCTCCACTATCCAGGGCGTGGCAGCAGACACAGTCGACCCTTCCCCCTTAAGAGCTGGCCGGCGCCAGGGTGTCTGCTGTCAATCACGAGATGGCCGCACCTGCGCTGCGCCCGGCCTCGGCGCTATCGATCACCACCTCCGGCTTAGCGCCCAAAGAGAGGCGTCCAGCAGCAGTTTTAGCGCTTGCCCGAACTAGTAGGGCGAAGCTAATGAATATCGGAGAAGTGACCTAGATTTGGCGGCGGCCGCAAACTTTAGCGGACGCCCCACTTTAGCGCCCCAAAAGTGGCGTCAATGAATTTCTAGGCCTTGGTTTTTAAAGCCTATTTATGGGAACATTTACTTTATTTGCATGATATCTTACACCAAGGATTGCCATGTTATACCTCTACCACCTAGAAGGACAAGGGCAGCAGGCGCATGGGAACACCACCACCTCCAAGTTCCCCTCCAAGTCACACACCATCCTGACTAGGAAGTATTTTGCCGATCCTTCATCGTCGCTGGGTCAAAATCCTGGAACTCCCTCCCTAACAGCACTGTGGGAGTACCTTCACCACACGGACTGCAGCGGTTCAAGAAGGTGGCTCACCACCACCTTCTCAAGGGCAACTAGGGATGGGCAACAAATGCCGGCCTTGCCAGAGACGCCCACATCCCAGGAATGAATTTTTTTTTAAAAATTCCCTCCTATTTCTCCCCTTCCTATCACCCATTTTAACGGCCAGGCCTCATTTTCATATTTGTCTCCTGCGCATAGCTGGCAGGAATGCTGTCCGAGCTGGTGGGCGGGAGCGGGAATTGGGGCGGGAGCAGGATGCTGCCGGGGTGCCAAGGGAACTGTCCTCATCATCAAGTGAGTGCAGGGGGCAGGTGTGATAAACATACACTGGTGTGGGAGAGTGAGAGGGAAGGCAGGGGCAGGGGAGGCTAGGGCTTGAGGAAGCACTCCTGCTCCTCTAGACCCTCGAGGATTCCACCGGAAAATAACTTTCTAAAACATTCCTTGTCCTCTTCTGACTCCCGCCATGGCTTGGCTGTCAGGGTTGGTCACACGCAGGCCTCCCAAGTCAGGAATATAAAATGCCATGAGTCATCGCTGTATTTTTAATGTGTCACAAAATATTTGACTGTTGGCCGAGATGCCCTTTGACTGCGACACTTCACCCTTAGGCAATCTCCACAATCATCTTAACATATTTAATATGCCAGCTGATGTTCAATTTCTAGATGCGAATCAAAGCAATAATTGAATTCAATTATTTCCACTCCCATTTCTGCCTAAATGGTTAGGACATCCTAGCTCGGGATTAATGCTTGCAGGCAGCCAAGCTTCTTGATTCTGTGTATCTTGCCAAAGAATCGATTAATTTATTGCTTCTCCTATGTAGTTAGGTGCAATGACATTTTGATAGATATTGGCTTCACATTCTGCTTAGAGTGTACTTTGTGACTGATATACTTGTAATTGATAACTAGGCAATCAGTTGTCACTGAACTTCCCCAATTTGTTTGCTCATTGATTTATTTCTTTTTTAACATGGCAATCCTTGGTGTAAGGTATCATCATGCAAATAAAGTAAATGTTCCCATAAATAGGCTTTAAAAACCAAAACTCTACTGGGACTTACTGTGGGTTGTTCCCCCAAATGGTGCGGGTCTATCCAATTGGATGTTTGTCTTCAGGCTTCATCTGACTGACCCTCTTCTAACCCTAAAATTCTCACATAATTAAATAGCTTTGTTGTTTTGGCGTGTTATATAAATAGAAATTCTTTTTTTCTTAAAGCACCTTATCACATCCTCTGAATGCCTTAAAGTCAGCGACAACCAATTAATTGTTTTTAACTGCAGTCACTCTTATCATAGAATCATAAAACGAGACAACGCAGAAGGAGGCCATTCGGCCCATCGTGCCTGTACCAGCTCTTTAAAAGAGCGATCCAATTAGTCCCACTCCCCTGCACTTTCCCCATAAAGTCAATTACATTACTTTAAAAGTCTTAGGGGGAAAAATTGGATATCGCCCATTTTTGGGCGCTAATATCGGCTGGGCACAAAGTTTAGCGCCCAGCGCTAATTATCGCCGCCGACCACAAAATTAACCTCAATCGCCCCTGGAGGTGATTTGAGCGCTAAATCAAGCGCTACACACCTCTCTTAAGGTGCTAACACCGGGGAGCGAGGCGCTACCTCAGAACGCTACCGAAGCTCAGGCGATGTCAATTACCATGGAACTCAGACAGACTGGTGCCATCCAGTTCTTAAAGGGGAGGGTCCATTTTGCTGCCCAGCCACACCCTGCTCATTGCAGTGTTGAATCTCAGCCTGCAAGCACCATTGTGCTTAAAGTAGTGATGGATAGGCCCAGGGAGAGAGCTCGGCACTTTAGTGAGCAGGCATTGGTGGCTCTTGTTGGCGCTGTTGAATGGCGACGGGCAGTGCTCTTCCCAGAGACTGGCAGGAGACCATTGCCCCGGTAGTTTCGAAGGGTGTGAAGGAAGGTGGCCCAGCATGTGTCATCAAGGAGCCTGGAGCCAAGGACACATACTCAGTGTTGGAAGACGTTCAATGACCTACCACAGAGGGATTGTGCGTCCATAGTGAAAAGGAGGCGGTTGGGGCCAGGAAACTGGAAACTGGAAATACCCAAATGCCCAACAGTCATCCAACAACTATGGCCATCTCATAAAACTCACAAACACATGGCTGCACACTCACTCACATGCTGTCTTTTTTCTTGCAGGCTAAGCTTTCACATAATCGATGAGAGACCCAGTGGACGGGAGGAGGACAGGCGGACCTACACCCCCTCACAGAATTGGAGGTCAGAGTCCACAGACTGATTGGGAGCCAGGTTGTAGGAGCCGTGGCCGGTGGAGAGGTCGACCCTCCTTCGGGACAGCAATGATATGTTCATCAGCTTTCTCTCCTCTCTCATACCACTTCTCCCTCACAACACCAGCCTTCTACACTTTCAATCGAACTAACTGTCTCAATTCCTTGCTCCCTTCCTGCCCCCTGCCCTCACGCTAAAGCCACTCTTGTGCCTTCCCGCTTTCAGATAGTGAACCACCAGCTGACCAGCCTGCCCCTCAGCCTGTCAGTGACAGCGACGCACCGGAGGAGGAGGAAGAGGAAGCCGGAGCCTCACCGCCTGCGTCTCCCGAGGGTGACACTTCCGACACTGGGGCCACGTGTTCCCTGGAGGGGAGCAGGGAGTTAGGATCTGATCTGGGTGAAGCTGCTGGACCCAGCGGCATGCAGCAATGCCATGGGGAAAGGGAAGCTCGGGGGCCATCACCCCGGAGGGTGAGTATGCGCACACGAGTTCTGCTGCACAGGACTCAGATGAGGACCTCAACATCGTGGCCATGAATACGCAGGCCTTGAGCATGCACACTGGGCTCATGAATGCACTGGCTAGGAGTGTGGAGGAGTCCGCCGCCAGCACAGCTGTCAACTGTGTGCAAACCCTTGAACCCATCCTTGCCTCCTTGCAGAGGATGGTTGAATTGCAGGGAGACCGTGGGGATCCAGAGCCCATGCCACGTGTAATGGGTGAGGTGGCAGGATCCATTGCAGCACAGGCCGACGCAACGCAATGGCTTAGTGCTGCAATTGAGTCATTGGTTGGTGCCATCCAGTCTCAGACTGCTCTCATGCAGTCTCAGATTGATGTCACGCAAGCGCTGACTGTTGTCATCATCGCTGGGCCGCCCACAGCCCACCGGAGATCTCACGGTACCACAGCAGGCCAGCAATCTGTGCTCAAGCAGATTGCTCTGGATGCTGAGGTACTGCCCCATGGGAGTGGCAGTGTGTCGGTCGAGCGCGAAGGTGCTGTTCTCTCTCAGGATGACAGCCATCCTGCTCCCACCACTACTTCTTCATTGCACTTGCCACGGCCTGCAACACAGCCAGCCCAGACTGCTGCCACCCATGCAAAGTGGCTGCAGTCTGCAGCCGGGCCCTCCAGGCCCAGAGCTGGTCCAGGGCTTCCTTCAAAGCCATCTGCAGTCTCTGGATCCAACATTCAGCAGCCTTCCACCAGCCTTGATGCAGCCACTGGGGCCACATTACGGAGGAGCAGTAGGGTGGGAAGGGGGGAAGTGTGCAGGGGATGGAGATCACCCTCAAAGGCTGAAAAGTAGAAATTATTAATGAATGGGGGGAATGTTTGTGAGAAAGTTTGATGTTCATCTTAATATATTTGGTTACTGTTTTGATCCTTATCTCGATGTTGTGAGAACGAGTTTTGTTAGTTGATGAATTGCTGAGTTTGTTTCTAATTGTTTGTCCTGAATAAATAAGACAGAGTTTGTAATATAAAAAAAAATGTTATTGTTAATTTACAACTTTGCTGATTTGACTCATTGGAGGTTTGCCTGGCAATAGGGGCTGCGGGATGCTTGTGATGATGTGCTTCTTCAGCTCAGAAGCCATCTTCTCTGTCAATCATTAGAAGCAGTGTCTTATCAAGCGTTCACGGACGGCCCTTGCAGTGGCAACATTGACCGCCTCCCTCCCACGTTGGTGCTGCTGATCCTCCTCTTCATCCTCCTCCTCCGCCTCCTCCTCCTACTCCTCCTCCTCCTCTTCCTCCTCCTCCTCCTCCTGAGGTGGTGCACCAATCCCTGGTGGCAATGGCTGGTTCCTCATAATTGCAAGGTTGTGAAGCATGCAGCACACAACAATGAAAAGCGAGACTCGCTCGGGAGAGTACTGCAGGGCTCCTCCAGAGTGGTCAAGACACCAGAACCATTGTTTCAAGATGCCAATCATCTGCTCAATGCGATTCCTGGTTGCACCATGGCTATCATTGTAGTGCAGCTCAGCAGAAGTGTTGGGGTTACAGAGCGGTGTAATCAGCCAGGTGCAGAGTGGATAACCCTTGTTCCCGAGGAGCCATCCACTAGGTTGACGCGGTGGTGGGAAGAGGTCTGGGACACCAGTCTGGCACAGGATAAAAGCATTGTGGCTGCTGCCAGGATAGCAGGCATTGACGGCGAGGATGTGCTGTCTGTGATCACAGACCAACTGGACGTTCAGAGAGTGGAAGCCTTTGCGGTTGCGGAACAACTCTGCATTTTCATGAGGTGCCCGCAATGCCACATGCGTGCAGTCAATGGCGCCCTGAACCATGGGGAAACCCACTATCCTAGCAAAGCCACATGCGTGTTCACGCTGTTTGTCCCAGGACACGGGGAAAGAGATGTACTGCCTTCTCCTTTTGTAAAAAGCATTTGTCACTATCGGATGCAGCAATGGACAGCGAACTGGGAGATATTCGCTATGTCCCCAGTTGAAGCCTGGAAGGAGCCGCCGGCATAGAAATTCAGAGCCACATCTCCTTCACTGCCACTGGCAGAGATGTCCTGGTCCTGAGCTGAGGCTACAGATCTGGTTGCAGGAGGCGGCAGTGCTCAGTGACCACCTCCTTGCTGAAGCGTAGCCTTCTGAAACACTGCTCCTTGGACAAATGAATGTAGGAGAATTGGTCCAGGAATACCCTGGGAGGGTAAGGGCTCCTGTGCAGAGGCCTGTTGGCCCTCCTCCCTCTGGCCACATTTGTCACTCTCTCTCTGCGCCTCTGCTGCCTCCAAAGGTGAAACTGGAGGACGATGGCCCGAGTTACTACAGCCCCCATAAAATCTTATAAATGTGCCAAATATGAAGCTCAGATAAATAGGAACCTCAAAATTGGTGCTGAGAACCAAAACTCATTAGGACAGCGTTAACTCTCCAGATGACTCTCTCTCTCTCAACCTGCGTGTACCAAAAGTTTTGCCGACAAGAAAAAGCAGGAAGTGCACGCCTTTAAATAGCGCTCCCCCAGCCCCTTCCCGACTTGAAAACGTTCCACTCTAACTGTCGTTCCTAGCGGCAGGCGCTAAGGCAGGGGGCGCGAATCAATTTCTGGTCTGGGGCGCTACCAGGGCGTTGCACGCTTGCATGATGTCACAATCTGCAGGCGCAGGAGATCGTGGTGGCAGTGTTTAGAGCCACCACAAAATGACAGGTCAATTTCTCGAGCAGCGCTAAAATCGCTGCGCTCAGGCGCTAAGTTCCTAGTGCCCCGTTAGCGCCCCCGGAGGCGCTAACCAACCGAATTTTCCCCCCTTAGAAACTGCTGCCTACAATATTATGTGGGCACATTTTTACAGCAGTGACTCGATAATGTCCGAGTGCTGGGAACTTATGAGGAATGTGTATTAAACTCCTGCTTGTAAAATTGTCTGGAAGTTCATTGTTTCTGCCTGGGGTTGGGGCATTGATGTGGGTGAATATGGAGTTTCCATGAACACTTAATGAAGCCAATGATATCACACAGGTGAAGCAATGAGATCATCCCAACTCAAGCTGGCTCAATAGTTTTATAATTATCTATTTTTAATGGAAACTTTTGGGCCACATCGTCAGATGGCTGGGAACCACCTACTCGAGCACAAATGTTGTCCTTTCTCATTTCTCAAGCGTTCTTCATATTTCTTATATTCTGAAATTCCCATTGGGTTACTGCCCATTACTGCAAAGCAACCCTCTATTATTGGCGTCTCATGGCTACTTTTGAAAATGTTGTACTTACAAGGGGTGTTGTCATCCTTTTTGAGAATATTTGGAATTCATCAACTTCCTGATAAACGCAGGAATAACCCATTCCAAAATGTGCCCCAATACAATTTCTGCACTCCAACTTCAGAAGAGCATCCACCTCCTTACCTCAATGTGACATTTCTATTTAAACTGCATTGGAACACTTAATGTCAAGAAAAAGTCAAGGGAAGGAAAGCTTATTCAGGTCACTCAAGCTCTAGTCCCTCCAGCGCTTACCCAACCAAGCACCCAACATCATGATCGAATACTACAAACTTAGCATTGATGCCAAATTATGAACAGCTTTCCACTGTAAGCTTCTCCCGGAACTATGCTCATATTCTCCTAAATTTATTTTACTTGGGGACACTTAAAGACATTAAGGCCGCGATTTCCCCTACCTCTAAAGGACCGGTGCAGCCGGGGTCGGTGGCGGGTCTCGACCTTGCTGCTGTCTCCAGCCCACTATCCAAAGTGATTTTATGATGATTGGGCTTGTTAAGCCTGCCCAGCATGTTTCCCGGCCAATTGAAGGAAGCGGGTTTGATGACGTCATTTGATGACGCGTCATCAGCCAGTTTCCTTAAAGGGACCATGCGCAAATTTATTTTGACAGTTGTGCTGTCAGTGTTCTACAGCATTGAGGTGCGGCAAACACTGACAAGCACTGCACAGAGGTGCACGGCTGCACCCAAGTTCTCCCATGACTCCCTCCATATGCTTGCACGGAGGTTTTCTTCCCCTCCAATGGGCGGAAAAGACCTCCCCAGGAGATCAACATAGCCTGGTTGCGCATTGCACAAGAGGACACAAACAGGGGTGTGGTCAGGAGGACTAGGCTGCAGTGCTGCAAGCTTTTGAATGATCTCAGTAGATCATGAAATGTTACTGCAAAGCCACACTCAACCTCATCCTGCTGTGCCACTCATCACGTCCACATCACGCTGCCTTCCATACCCTACTCCTGCACATCCTTACTCACACCAACTTACCTTGCACCTCCACCCATCCCTCTCTATCTACATTATCACTTCCCCAGCTCACACTCACCCTCATCCTAGTCCAATCATACCAACTAACAACACACAAGGGTCGGGTGCTTATGTCCTGTGTCCTGTGCAATATCAGTTGATTGTGGAAAAGGTTGGTGTTGTTGTTGGTACTGCTGGTGTGCTTGGTGCTGCTGGTGTTGGGGCTGATTGTGGTGGGATTCTGAGGACCAAGGGGAATAGTTTCAAGGGCACCGATGCTGATGTAATAGATGGCAGGTGAACTTGAGATGACAGAAGCGATCTGTCAATGGTGAGAGAGGTTGTTCCAATGAGGTGACACTGGATAGAGAATTTACTCCAAACACTTGCAACCTGCATAAAGCTGAATCTGTCTTCCAAATGCAGTAAGCAACACCTTCTGAGCTTGGAAAGTGAAAAGCTGTGAGATGGGAGCTTTTATAGCACATTTGCAGCTGTCAAGTAAAGAGGTCATTTCATGGTGACACAGCTCCTGACTTGCTTACCTGACGTGATCCCCGAGCAGCATGGAACCCATGGACAACCTCATAAAATGTTACGGTGAGCTCAAAATTCTCTTTAACAGGCTGTTAACAAGATCTTAATGACTTAAATTGCCTCGCCCGCCGTTTGGTGTTGGGTCTGTTCAGCGCTGACAGACACAACATCTGGGAATCTAGTATGGTGGCGGGTTGACAGCGGGCTCCTGGCCCACTGTCAGAAATGTTTTATTTCCTCACCCGACCCATTACCAAACGTGCCCGCTGACCCCCTGAAAAATTCCCCCCTAAGTGTGAGGAAACTTTGGGGGCAACTTTAACCTAACTCTCCCATCGGGAAACCCACGAGATAGGGTGGAGCGGCAGTTTTACACATTGTCCAATATTACTCTCCATTGACTTGAATGGAGAGTAAACTCGGGTGGGGTGTAAAACCAGGGATGCGCCCGGTCTCATCAGTTTCCCAACGGGTGCGTTAAGTTAAAATTACCCCCGATTCAGTTCCATCAGGCGGAGTTGGATTCAACACCTGGTGAAAAGGCAGCGTGCTAAATGTAATGTGGCAACCAAGCCCTGACGGCTAATGTCCTGCTTACTAAAATTCAGTCCTTGAATGCTAACTCCCTCTGTTTCTGCAAGAGGTCATGCGTTGAACAGGTAAAGTGAGGTGCATGACTGAAACTTGACCTGTACAAACCTATCAAGTCAAATTATTTTTGTGTTAAAAATATAACCTGCCATGGAACTTTCTTTATCTGTCATTGAGTCCCATTGGATAATGGAAATTGGCAGGTAAATTCGAATCTTATATGCATGGTGCAGGAACACCCGAGGCACAGGGATTAAGACAAGCATAGTACAAACAACAAAAGAAGATGCAATAACAATAAGGTGCAAGGTTTTGTTCTGCAAAATCTCTGGTGCAAGATCAGCAAATAATAAATATAGAAAGAAGAAAGAACCTGTATTTATAAATTACCTTGCCCGTCCTCAGAGCATATCGAAGTGCTTCACAGCCAATAGTTAATTCTTTGAACCTTAGTCACTGTTGTTCAGGAGGCAAACGCAGCAGCCAGTTTGTGCACAGCAAGGTCCTACAAATAGAAAATGAGGTAAATGACCAGTTCAGCTCTGTTTTGGTGTTGTTGATTGAGGGATAAATGTTGGCCAGGACACTGGGAGAAGTCCTCTGTTCTTCCTTGAATAGTGCCATGGGATTTTTTACAGTGAACTGAACCAGCAGACTTGGATTAACATCTCATCTGAAAGACAGTATCTCTGACACGGTAGCATGGCACTGGAGTGGCAGCTTATATTGTGTGCTCAGGTCCTGGAGTGGGGCTTGAACTCAGAGGTCAGATTGCTATCAACTGAGCCAAGCTGACACTTTATTTATATAGGTTTGCAATCGGCCTCAGTTTTTTCTTTATCTCACTCCTAATATTTTCCCAATGTTGACAGCTCTGGCTGCGACACCAGTGCAAAAGGCTGTGTAGGACAATTGGCGGTTTCAAGACTGAGATAGATTTTTGTTCGGTGAGGGTATCAAGGGATATGGTGCAAAAGCCGCTAAATGGAGTTGTGATGCAGATCAACCATTATCTAATTGAATGGGGAACAGGCCCGAGGAGCTGAATGGCCTACTCTTCACAGAAATCACAGAAATCACAGAAACCCCACAATGCAGATAGAGGCCATTTCGGCCCATCGAGCCTGCACCGACACATATCCCACCCGATTCCCCGTAACCCCTACACCAACATGTAACCCCACGTATTTAATCCCCTAACACTAAGGGTCAATTTATCATGGCCAATCAACCTAACCCGCACATCTTTGGACTGTGGGAGGAAACCGGAGCACCCGGAGGAAACCCACGCAAACACGGGGAGAATGTGCAAACTCCACACAGACAGTCACCCGAGGCCGGATTCGAACCCGGGTCTCTGGCGCTGTGAGGCAACAGTGCTAACCACTATGCCACCGTGCTGCCTCTTGTTCCTAATGTTTCTAGTAACAAAGAAGTCCATTTACAACACGGGAGGTGGTTGAAGATGGACATCCAGGATTCCACATCATCAACTATTACAACATTAATAACTGCTCTATTACTTGTCAGAATTTTTCAAATGTGGCACTAGTAATTTAGATTTGAGATTTCTCTGGGTCAGATAACAAGCTCTAAAGGAAAGAGAGTTTCAGACAGTTCAATACTGCAAGATAATTTTTTTGTCAGTTAAATGACTAAGGCTGAGAATTTGTTTCCCCATCCAATTTTATGACTATAATTTAAATCACAAATAATACATCCTTCCTCTGGTGATTAGGAAAAGCAAACTGCTGAACAGTCGGGGCGGATGCTGACCGTATTAAACTAATCAAGCCAATGCAATGTCTAAAGATGTAAATACGTTAACTGACAGCATAATTAATCCTACGTACATAATCAATGAAGGATACTGATGTGTCATGGAAAACCGAAGATGCTCAAGGCAGGCTCACTTTTCCACATGTCACAGTGAAGAAGATTTTAGTCAATGCGGCCTCCCTAAGGAGACGCAACAATACAATGAAATCCCATGTAGACAGCCTCAGTTGTAAATTAATATTGGTAAAGAATGCTACTACAGTCTCTAACACATCTATCAGGTATACTAACTGCATTCAATGGATTTCATTCTCTTGGCCTCCACACTTCACTTTCCATGCCTGGCAACAGATTATTGATGGAGATGTAGTTATATGACTGAGGCGGATTGTGTGGACAAGGACTATCCACAATCAGCCTGAGGCTGCAGAACTTGATTTCAGTCAGTAATTTTTGCCTGATGCATCTGTTAGTCTATTGGTTTTATTTAGTTTCATTTTGTAATTTATTCTTTAAGCTTGGGACTCTAATTTGTTGATTGATTTGCTCACAGAGGCAGCTCAAATTTATAATTTGCTTTCCCGGTGAAAACAATGGGATATTCAAATGTCATTTGAATGTCATCTTGTACCTGGGACGAGGCAGATCTTATACCTTGCAACGATTTTTGTTGTTAACTCATGAAAGAAAATGCATTATCTGAGAGCATGTCAGGGTACAAGCAATAGACAATGTTGTAGGAGATGCAAAGAGTGAATAACATTTGGAATGTTCTTCCAAGTAGAGCAAGGGAGGCTGAAAAGCTAGAGTGACCGAAGAGACAGTTGGTTGCTGTGTTAGGGGACTGTACATTTTTCTATATAGATGAGCAAAGATAGACCAAATGGGTTAGTATTGGAGGGCACCAACAGGCACACAGGGTCTCCATTAGGCTGTGGATGCTCAGTCTTTGAGTATATTGAAGATTGAGATCGATAGATTTTTGAACACTAAGGGAATCAAGGAATATGGAGATAGTGCGGGATAGTGGAGTTGAGATAGAAGATCAGCCATGATCCTATTGAATGGCGGAGCAAGTTCGAGGGGCGTATGGCCTACTCCTGCTCCTATTTCTTATCTGTTTATGTTCTTAATTCAGCAGAGTGAAAAAACTGAACCTGCATCCCACCCATCCACTCATTGTTGCTATACTTACATTCCAGTCCATTTACCAAATGGAAGTAGATACTCCATCCCCCACTCCAGACTAAAATGGCTGGTAGTTACATAAATTATATACAGCTGCTACATTTTATTGTATCTGTAAAAAAATTAAATGATGAAATTTGCATGTGTATTGCCTCAATCTACAGGTAGCGACATTTAATTCTGAACATCCATCCCACATTTCAATGATAGAGTTATAAATAATGATTTTGGTGTCACGTCCAATGAAACATTTCCAATAACAGGTGATGGAGTTCCTATTTATCCAGTCAGTTAGGAATTGAAGTGCTTGGCAACAGCTGTTGTCTGATAGATGATGCTTCTCTCAAATCTCCATACAACTATTTATATTGTTGAGGATAGTTAAACTTTCCTTTACTTTCTCCAAAGCTTCAGATATGCCATTGCACACACTATTCTTACTCCCTCAATTCTTGCTGTGCTATAAAAAAAATCAAGTTTCGCTGTATCATGTCCTACTCTAACTCATTCTTTCCCAGCTCCACAAATGAAACCAGCCTAAATATAAACAAAACAGGAAAGGAGAGCATAGGAAAGAATAAAGTAAGAGAGGACATTGATGGCCAGGGAATAAATAGAGTTATAGAACAGGAGTGTAAAAAGATGGTTAACAATAAAGTGAGAGGAACTGCTATTAAAATGAGTTAAACTGTCTGTACAGCAATGCATACAATGTCCATAATAAAACAGGGGAACTGGAGGCAGTAATACATTGTGAGGAACCAGACATAGTAGGGATTACTGAGACATGGCTACAGAAAAATTAGGAATTAAACATTGCAGGGTATAACATATTTAGAAAAGATAGAGAGGGAAAAAAAGGAGGTGGAGTAGCTGTATTTATTAGGGATAACATAATGGCAGTAGAAAAAAGTGATGCAGCTATCAGCAAGATAAAAATAGAATCCATGTGGATAGAGATAAAAAGATAATAAAGGATCAATCACGCTCATAGGTGTAGTCTACAGACCATCTAATAGTGGCAGGGAGGTGGAGGAAGAAAAATGCAGACAAATTAGTGAAATGAGTAAAAACATAAAATAATAATCATGGGGGATTTCAACTACCCCGATATTAATTGGCCAGAAGAGGTACATAAGAACATAAGAGCATAAGAAATAGGAGCAGGAGTAGGCCATTTGGCCCTTCGAGCCTGCTCCGCCATTCAATGAGATCATGGCTGATCTTCTGCCTCAACTCCATTCACCAGCCCTATCACCATAGTCAGAAATCTGTCGACTTCTGTTTTGAATATACCCAGTGACTGGGCCTCCACAGCCCTCTGGGGTAGAGAATTCCAAAGATTCACCACCCTCTGTGTGAAGAATTTTCTTCTCATCTCAGTCCTGAATGGCCTACCCTTTATCCTGAGGCTTAGGCCCCTGGTTCTAGACTCCCCAGCCAAGGGAAATATTCTCCCAGCATCCACCCTATCAAGCCCTGTAATATTTTTGTATGCTTCAATGAGATCCCCTCTTAATCGTCTGAATTCAAGAGCATATAGGTCTAGTTTACTCAATCTCTTCTCATATGACAGTCCCGCCATCCCAGGAATCAATCTCGTGAACCTTTGTTGCACTCCCTCTATGGCAAGTATATCCTTCCTTAGGTAAGGAGACCAAAATTGTACACAGTACTCCAGGTGTGGTCTCACCAAGGCCCTATATAATGGAGTAAGACTTCTTTACTCCTGTACTCAAATCCTCTTGTAATGAAGGTCAGCATACCATTTGCCTTCCTAATGGCTTGCTGCACCTGCACATTCACTTTCAGTGACTCATATACAAGGACACCCAGGTCCCTTTGAGCATCTGCATTCCCCAATCTTTCACCATTTAGGAAATACTCTGCCTTTCTGTTTTTTCTACCAAAGTGGATAACTTCACATTTATCCACATTATATTCCAGCTGCCATGTTCTCGCCCACTCACTGAGCCTGTTGAGATCCCGTTGAAGTCTCTTCACATCCTCTTCACAACTGACACTGCCACCTAGCTTTGTATCGTCAGCAAATTTGGAAATGTTACATTTAGTCCCCTCATCCAAATCATTGATATAGATTGTGAATAGCTGGGGCCCAAGCACCGATCCTTTCGGTACCCCACTAGTCACAGCCTGCCACCCTGAAAAAGACTTGTTTATCCCTACTCTTTGTTTTCTGTCTGTTAACCAATTCTCAATCCATGCTAGTACATTACTCCCAATTCCATGTGCCCTAATTTTGTTCACCAATCTCTTGTGCGGGACCTTATCAACGGCCTTCTGAAATCCAAATATACCACATCTACCAGGTCCCCTTTGTCTACTCCACTAGTTACATCCTCAAAGAACTCCAATAGGTTTGTTAAACAAGATTTCCTTTTCATAAATCCATGTTGACTCTACCCAAACTTACGATTAGTTTTCTAAGTGCCCAGTTATTGCATCCTTTATAATAGATTCCAGCATTTTCCCAACTACTGATGAGAGGCTAACAGGTCTGTAGTTCCCCGTTTTCTCTCTCCCTCCTTTCTTAAATAGTGGGGTTACATTTGCTATCCTCCAATCTGTAGGAACCATTTCAGAATCTATAGAATTTTGGAAGATGACAACCAATGCGTCCACTATCTCAATGACCACCTCTTTCAAAACCCTAGGATGTAGGTCATCCGGTCCTTGAGATTTATTGACTTTTAGTCCCATTAATTTTGCTAGTACTGTTTTTTTACTAATAATAATCTTTTTAAGTTCCTCATTCTCGCCACACCCTTGGTTTTCTCGTATTTCTGGGAGATTTTTTGTGTCCTCCTCCGTGAAGATAGAAACAAAGTATTTATTTAATTTCTCTGCCATTTCCTCATTCCCCATTATAAATTCTCCTGTCTCTGACTGTAAAGGACCTACATTTACCTTCGCCAGTCTTTTCTTTTTCACATACCTATAGAAGCTTTTACAATCCATTTTATATTTTTCGCTAGTTTATGCTCATATTCCATTTTCCCTTTCTTTATCAATTCCTTGGTCCCCCTTTGCTGATTTCTAAAAAGATCCCAATCCTCAGGCTGACCACTTTTTCTGGCAACTTTATAAGCTTCCTCCTTTGACTTAATACTAGCTTTAATTTCTTTTGTTAGCCATGGTTGGATCACTTTTCCTTTTGGGTTTTTATGCCTAGAGGAATATATGTTTGTTGCAAATTATGCATTATTTCCTTGAATGTTAGCCATTGTATGTCCACCTTCATACCTGTTAGTGTAGTCTCCCAATCTACCATGGCCAACTTGTCCCTCATACCCTTGTAGTTTCCTCTGTTTAGATTGAAACCTTAGTTTCAGATTGGATTACATCACTCTCAAACTTAATGTAAAATTCAATCATATTATGGTCACTTGTCCCTAAAGGCCCCTTTACCACAAGATTATTGATTAGCCCTTTCTCATTACACAGTACCAGATCCAGAATAGCCTGTTCCCTGCTTGGTTCCTCCACATACTGATCCAGGAAACCATCTCGCATGCATTCCAAGAATTCGTCCTCCACACCATTCGTGGTAATTTGATTTGCCCAGTTAATATGTAGATTAAAGTCCCCCATGATTACCGTATTGCTCTTGTTACATGCACTTCCAATTTCTTGATTGATACTGTGCCCTACATTACCACTACAGTTTGGTGGCCTATACACAACTCCCACCAATGTTTTCCACCCTTTGCTGTTTCTTAGCTCCACCCAAACTGATTCCAGTTCTACATCACGATCTGCCGAGCCAAGATCTTTTATCTCTACCGTTCCAATCTCATCCCTTTTAACAGCGCTACGCCACCTCCTTTTCCTTTTTGTCTGTCCTTCCTAAATGTTGAGTACCCTGGAACATTCAGTTCCCAGCTTTGGTTACCCTGCAACCATGTCTCTGTAATGGCAATTACATCATACCCATTTACTTCTATTAGTGTCATTAATTCATCCACCCTGTTGAGAATGCTATGTGCATTTAGATATAGTGCCTTCAATTTTGCCTGTTTAATATTTTTCTGCACTTTGACCCTCTTTACTGTTGGCCTTTGTTTCTGCTCCCTACTAATTTTGCTGACTACTTTTCTAACTTCCAGCTTTGTTTCTCTCCATTCTGGGCCCACACTTAGGTTCCCAGCCCCCTGACAAACTAGTTTAAATCCTTCCCAACAGTACTAGCAAACCCCTCTGCAAGGATATTGGTCCCGGCTCTGCCGAGCTGTAATCCATCCAGCTTGTACAGGTCCCACCTTCCCCAGAATCGGTCCCAATGCCTGAGGAATTTAAATTCCTCCCTCCTACACCATCTCTCCAGCCATGCATTCATCTGGTCTATTCTCCTATTTCTGCTCTTGCTAGCACGTGGCACTGGGAGTAATCCTGAGATTACTACCTCTGAGGTCCTGCTTTTTAATTTATTTCCTAGCTCCCTATATTCTGCTTGCAGGACCTCATCCCTCTTTCTACCTATGTCGTTGGTACCGATATGGACCATGACCTCTGTCTGTTCACCCTCCCACTTCAGAATGTCCTGCAGGTAGGTAAAGGGGATAAGCGAGTGGAGTTCATGCAATGTGTACAGGACTCCTTTCTAACCCAATATATAAGAAGCCCAACAAGGGAGGATTTGCTATTGGATCTAGTAATGGGGAATGAACCAGAGCAGATAAAAGAAGTAAAATTAGGGGAACATCTAGGCAATATTACCAACATATAATACGATTTAAGATAATAATTGAGAAGGACATAAGTATGACGAAGACCAGGGTAATAGATTGGAGAAAAGCCGATTTTGCCGGGTTGAGAATAGAACTTGGGAAAATAAAATGGACAACAATATTGGCAAACAATGATGCAGAACAGCTGTGGGAAATATTTAAAACGGTGTTCAACAGAGTCCAGGAAAAATATAAACACGAATGAGACACCATGGATGAATAAAGACATAAGGGAAAAATTGAGGGTAAGGAAAGAGGCATACACTAAATACATGGAGAGCAGGGGAGGTAATGACAAGTGAGAATACAAAAAGATTAGGAGCGAAGTCAAAAAAGCATTTAGAAAGGCAAAAAGGAACTATGAAATTAAATTATCAAGGAACATAAAACAAAATAGTAAAATATATTACAGGCACATAAATAAAAAAAGGAAAGTTGGGATGTGAATAGGGCCACTAAGGGATGGACAGGATAATATCACAGGCAGCAATAGCAAGATGGCAGAAATATTAAATAATTACTTTGCTTCAGTATTTACCAAGGAGACAGAACAGGTGGACATGACATCGGATGATGAGATTAGAAATGTGATAACTTCATTTAAAATAAAAAGAGGAGAAATATTAAATAAACTGATCAAACCAAAAGAGGATAAAACCCCTGGTCCGGATGGATTACATCCGCGCATTTTAAAAGAATCTAGGGACAAGATAGCATAGAAACATAGAAACATAGAAGATAGGAGCAGGAGTAGGCCATTCGGCCCTTCAAGCCTGCTCCGCCATTCAATGAGATCATGGCTGATCATCCAAATTCAGTACCCTGTCCCTGCCTTCTCCCCATATCCCTTGATCCCTGTAGCCTTAAGAAATATATCCAACTCTTTTTTAAATATATTTAATGAACTGGCCTCCACCACCCTCTGTAGCAGAGAATTCTACAGGTTCACCACTCTCTGGGTGAAGAAATTCCTCCTCATTTCAGTCCTAAATGGCTTACCCCTTATCCTTAGACTATGACCCCTGGTTCTGGACTCCCCGACCACCGGAAACATCCTTCCTGCATCTAGTCTGTCCAGGCTTGACAAAATTTTATAGGTTTCAATGAGATCCCCTCTCAATCTTCTAAACTCCAGTGAGTATAAGCCCAATCGACACAATCTCTCCTCATACGTCATTCCTGCCATCCCAGGTATCAGCCTGGTCAATCTTCGCTGCACTCCTTCCATGGCAATAACGTCCTTCCATAGATAAGGCGACAAAACTGCACACAATACTCAAGGTGCGGTCTCACCAAGGCCCTGTACAACTGCAGCAAGACATCCTTGTTCCTGTACTCGAACCCTCTTGCTACGAAGGCCAACATACCATTTGCCTTCTTAACCGCCTGCTGCACCTGCATGCTTACCTTCAGCGACTGGTGCACAAGAACACCCAGGTCTCTTTGCACTTCCCCTTCTCCCAATCTATTGCCATTCAAATAATAATCTGCCTTCCTGTTTTTGCCACCAAAGTGGATAACCTCACATTTATCCACATTATAGTGCATTTGCCATGTTTCTGCCCAATCACCCAACCTGTCCAAATCGTACTGGAGTTTCACGACATCCTCCTCACAGCATACCCTCCCACCCAGCTTTGTGTCGTCTGCAAATTTGGAGATATTAAATCCAATTCCCTCGTCCAGATCATTAATGTATATTGTGAACAGCTGGGGTCCTAGGACCAATCCTTGCGGTACCCCACTAGTCACTGCCTGCCACTCGGAAAATGACCTATTTATTCCAACTCTCTGCTTTCTATCCACCAACCAGTTCTCTATCCAAGTCAATACCTTGCCCCCAATCCCATGTGCCTTAATTTTGCACGCTAATCTCTTATGCGGGACCTTACTGCAGAGGCATTACTACACATATTTAGTAATTTGTTAGAACAAGGTGCAGTGTTAGAGGACTGGCAGATAGCTAATATAATGCCTATATTTAAAAAGGGAGATAGAACATTTCCAGGGAACTATAGACCAATCAGCTTAACATCAGTGGTAGGTAAAATAATGGAATCCCTACTAAAGGACAAAATAGAAGAACATCTAGAAACCAAAAATATAATGGCCCAAAATTTGTGATTGGAGGATGGATAACTAGCTGGCTTCAAGACAGAAAGCAGAGATTAGGGATAAAAGGTAGCTATTCAGAGTGGCAGAAAGTGGGAAGTGGTGTTCCACAAGGATCTGTGCTGGGACCACTTTTAGTCAGAATTTATATTAACGATTTAGACTTTGGAATCAAAACCACAATTTATAAATTTGCAGATGCCTCCGACCTGTTAAAAATCTACGAATGTACCTGGTGACCCGGGAGGTATGGAGGCTTGCGATCCTGGACCTCTCCAGGTCCACGCGGGCAGTGGCGCATGTATCCCAGGAGCGCATGCGGTTCACAAGTGCCCCTGGGATCATGTGGGCCGGACCAACCAATAAAAGAAGGGAATCCCCATTCATACTTATGGGAATTGCATACTTACGGAACTCTCATAAGTATGAATGGGGATCACTTAAAAAATACACGAACACATGAAATAATTTTTTTTTAATTACATATTTAAAATTAATTAAAATGCCATTTAATTAAATAATTTAAATTTTAAAAAATGTATATGTTTTAATGGGGCTAAAATAAACTTACCTTATTGGATGGGTTTTTAACATATAAATGCATGATAATATTTTATTTTTCTATTTTTTTAAACTCTCATGCTGGTAAAAGCAGGCCTTACAGCATTCAGCGGGCGGAAGTTGGGCAAATAGCGCAACTCTCCACTCACAGAGGCCCATCTCCCGGGGATACGGAGGATCTGTCAAGAAGATTCTTAACAGATTGCAAGTTCCGGGTTTTAGCACAAGTACTTCGCAGGCCTAAACCCATAACTTACGCGGCCCCTACTGGCACGTAAACACCTCGTACGCACCTGTAGGGGTCGCAAAATATGGCCCAATAATGAATAGTCAGCATGGATTTCAAAAGGGAAAGTCTTGCTTGACCAACCTCATTGTATTTTTTGAAGTGGTAAAAGAGAGAGTAGACAAGGGTAATGTAGTAGATGTAATTTACCAAATTTTCAAAAGGCCTTCAATAAGGTACAACATAATAGACTATTGAGTAAGGTCAGAGCATGTGGAATCAGGGGACAAGTAGAAGAATGGAGAACTAGCTGGCTTCAAGACAGAAAGCAGAGATTAAGGATAAAAGGTAGCTATTCAGAGTGGCAGAAAGTGGGAAGTGGTGTTCCACAAGGATCTGTGCTGGGACCACTTTAAGTCAGAATTTATATTAACGATTTAGACTTTGGAATCAAAAACACAATTTATAAATTTGCAGATGACACCAAATTAGGGGGGGTAGTCAATATTGAGGACTACAATAAATTATAAGATGACATTAATAAACTTGAAGAATGGGCATATAATTGGCAAATGAAATTCAACACAGAAAATGTGAGGTATTACATTTTGGTAAGAAAAATAGGGAGGTCATTTATCACTTGGAAAATACAAATCTAAGTGGTGTAAAGGAGCAAAGGAAGTACAAATACACAAATCACTGAAAGTAGTGATATAGGTTAACAAGGTCATAAAAAAAAGCAAACCAAGCACTAGGGCTTATTTCCAGAGGGATTGAATTGAAAAGTAGTGAAGTTATGCTAAACTTGTATCGAACCTTGGTTAGACCACATTTGGAGTAGTGTGTACAATTCCGGTCACCATATTATAAAAAGGATATAGAGGCACTGGAGAGAGTGCAGTGAAGATTTACAAGGATGATACCAGAAATGCGAGGGAATACCTATCAGGAAAGGATGAGCAGGTTGGGTTTCTTTTCTCTTGACAAAAGAAGGCTGAGGGGTGACCTAATTGAGGTCTTCAAAATTATGAAAGGTTTTGATACAGTAGATACAGAATGATTCCACTTGTGGGGAAGAGCAAAACTAGAGGCCATCAATATAAGATAGTCTCCAAGAAATCAAATAGGGAATTCAGAAGAAACTTACATAGAAACATAGAAGATGGGAGCAGGAGTAGGCCATTCGGCCCCTCGAGCCTGCTCTGCCATTCAATGCGACCATGGCTGATCATCCAAGTTCAGTACGCGGTCCCTGTTTTCTCCCCATACCCCTTGATCCCTTTAGCCTTAAGAAATATATCCAACTCCTTCTTGAATATATTTAATGTATTGGCCTCTACTGCCTTCTTTGGTAGAGAATTCCACAGGCTCACCACTCTCTGGGTGAAGAAATTCCTCCTCATTTCTGTCCTAAAAGGCCTACCCCTTATCCTTAGACTGTGACCCCTGGTTCTGGACTCCCCGACCATCGGGAACATCCTCCCTGCATCTAGTCTGTCCAGTCCTGCCAGAATTTTATAAGTTTCAATGAGATCCCCTCTCATTCTTCTAAACTCCAGCGAGTACAAGCCCAATCGTCCCAATCTCTCCTCATATGTCATTCCAGCCATCCCAGGTATCAGCCTGGTGAATCTTCGCTGAACTCCTTCCATGGCAAGAACATCCTTCCTCAGATAAGGCGACCAAAACTGCACACAATACTCAAGATGTGGTCTCACCAAGGCCCTGTACAACTGCAGCAAGACATCCTTGTTCCTGTACTCAAACCCTCTCGCTACGAAGGCCAACATACCATTTGCCTTCTTAACCGCCTGCTGCACCTGCATGCTTACCTTCAGCGACTGGTGCACAAGGACACCCAGGTCTCGTTGCACTTCCCCTTCTCCCAATCTGTTGCCACTCAGTTATTAATCTGCCTTCCTGTTTTTGCCACCAAAGTGGATAACCTCACATTTACCCACATTGTATAGCATCTGCCATGCTTATGCCCAATCACCCAACCTGTCCAAATCATCCTGTAGTTTCTCGGCATCCTCCTCACAGCACACACGCCCACCCAGCTTTGTGTCATCTGCAAATTTGGAGATATTACATCTAGTTCCCTTGTCTAGATCATTAATATATATTGTGAAAACTTCTTTACCCAGAGAATGGTGAGAATGTGGAACTCGCTACCACAGGAAGTGGTTGAAGTGAATAGTAAAGATGCATTTAAGAGGAGGCTGGACAAGCATATGAGGGAGAAGGGAATAGAGGGTTATGCTGATTGATTTAGATGAGGAAAGACGGGAGGAGGCTCGAGTGGAGCATGGACTGGTTGGGCCGAATGGCCTGTTTCTGTGCTGTATATCCTATGTAATCCTGTATAACTTGTGGAAATCCTTATGTCCCTTAATGTTTCCTGCTGCCTAAGATCTTTTAAAAGCCAAACTTGGCATTTCTTGACCACTACCTATTGTTTTACAACATCATTTCCCCATGTATTTTCAATATTGGTGGCATCCTGCACTACGGGCCTTTACCCAAGACCTAGGTTTCGCAATATGACTGAAAAAGCACACTTTGTGCCACCATATAAAGCAGTAGTACTCACTAACTTTTGTTCTAAGTATTACAGTTCCAAGCGGTGACTCATGAATACAGTTCTCATAAATCCTCAGGGATGCTCATTTCATCCTATGCTCAGAGATCCCAAAGGTCAATATTGGACGAAGGCTAGGTGTTATAAATCTCATCATCATCAAGAAACTAGTCATGAAATAACGCTGGACGGCCAGCTGGCGGCGCCGTCCAAGGAGTATAAATACTCGGGCGTGGGCCCAGCTTGCTCAGGGACATTTTGTAAGACAGGAACTAGTGAAGTACAACTAGACCTCCATGTTCTGAAACAAGTTGATTAAAGCCTTGCTTTATATTCAAACCAAGTGTGTAGTGAGTTTTATTACGTCACTAGGTTTGTGATTTTTAGTTGCGAGTCAGCTGCATACTCAAAATTCAACTTGTGCCATAAACGTGGCCCAAAATGGCAAGTTGCATCATCACATAATTTGTAAAGGACAGACTGCCTGACACACTGACAATCCTCAGTCATTAATACAATAACCAAGTCACATCTTATAGCGACAAGAAAAGCTGCATTCAGGAACTTTCCCCCAATAGAGGTCAACTCGCAGATGTGGTATCACAGCAGGAACGATTGTCATTGGTTTATTGCAAAATAAATGCCGCTGGTTTGTTCTTGTGTCAAAGAAGCTAAGTTTTTAAAAGTTAAAATAAATTCCTACAGCTTGCTGTGCTAACATTAACAGTTCAAACCTGAAAACAACAGATGATCTTGTCATAAAAACAGAAAAGGCTGGACATACTCAGGAGGCCAGGCAGCATCTGTGGAGAGAGAAACAGAGTTAACGGGCTGGATTTTCATTGACCAGCCGGGGTGGAGGCGGGACTACAACTTTCAGGGTTGTAGTCCCACCTCCATCGAGTTCTAGCCAACCCACGCGATTTTGACTTGATTGACCTTGTTGAGCCCGCCCAGCGGGCTCAGCAGGCCAATTAAGGGCCACCCGGCAACAAGTGACATCACAGATTGATATTTCATCTGTCAAGACCTTTTGACAAGTGAAATATCAGCGTTTCACAGCTGTTTGAAGCTGTCAAACACTGACAATCTATATTCTAAGTTAATTCCTTCCTCTCAGGATGATTTAGAGTTCTCCCCGGAACAGAAAGCTGAATGCTGCAATTTTTGACAGCTCGCAGCCATTCTGCTTTCTGTGAGATGAGGAACTCCCGAGACCTGAAGGAAGGAAGGGTGTAAAGGTAAGTAAAGGTATGTAAAACTTCTTTAAACACTTTACACACACCAAACACACTTACCTTTGCACTCATCACTCACCTGAACACCGGACATCTCGACCCCTCCAAGCCCTTCATCCCGACGGTCCGCCTCCTCTAACTTGGTGTGGTTTGGAGCCATCGGGAATCCCACACTTCAACATTAAAAATAGGGATTAGGCTTAAAAACTGCCTATTAACTACCTGTTAACAGGCAGTTAATTGGCACTAATCCCCTTCCCTCCTCGGGGAGGCGGGTCCCAGTGCAGGGCGGGTACCCGCCTCCTTTGAAACTGGTAGGGAGGCGGGTTGGGGGCGGGATGGGGTCGGGAACCCCGATTTCGGGATTTTAACCCCCCACACGCCTCCAATCCTGCCGCCACGGCCCAATGAAATCCTGCCCAACGTTTCAGGTCATTGGCCTTGTGAAAGATGAACTTCTCAACTCTTTTTGACCATGAGTATAAGTGGATACTTGCCTTTCTCAACTTCACCATGATGCAAACAGGTAGTGAAAACATGGCTCCCACTTGCATCGCTGTCAAACAGAAATAATACTGTTTCTTCAGCACAGCATAAGTGTCAGCTGTGGCTCAGTGGATAGCACACTCACCTCTGAGTCAGAAGGTTGTGGGACTTGAGCACATGAAGCTAGGCTGACACTCCAGTACAGTGCTGAGGGAGTGCTGCACTGTCAGAGGTGCCATCTTTCAGATGAGATGTTAAACCGAAGCCCCGTCTGCTCTCTCAGGTGGATGTAAAAGGTCCCATGGCACTATTTCAAAGAAGAGCAGGGGTGTTATCCCTGGAGTCCTGGCCAATATTTATCCCTCAATTAACATCACTAAAATTAGATTAT
The DNA here is from genome assembly GCF_052327205.1 of Somniosus microcephalus. Classification (NCBI taxonomy): domain Eukaryota; kingdom Metazoa; phylum Chordata; class Chondrichthyes; order Squaliformes; family Somniosidae; genus Somniosus; species Somniosus microcephalus. The sequence continues at coordinate 232,587,994 of NC_140994.1, forward strand.
CTGGTCATTATCACATTGCTATTTGTAGGAGTTTGCTGTGCGCAAATTGGCTGCCGTGTTTCCCACATTACAACAGTGATGACACTCCAAAAGTACTTCATTGGCTGTAAAGCGCTTTGAGTCATCCGGTGGTCGTGAAAGGTGCTATTGAAATGCAAGTCTTTCTTTCATAAAAACATGGCAGCACCAAAGTTTCCTCACTTTATTATTTTTATAAATCCTCTATTGTTTTACTTTACACTTTCTTTTCATCTCCCTGCTTATCCTTTTACTAAGCCATTTTATTTCTCAGTCCGTGTTCTCCGTTTTCTGTTTCACTGCTTTTTCCTTTTCCATTTTTGTCTTCACAGCTCACTTGGCACTGTGGATTATTGCAGCTACTGTGGTTGTTTCTCATTTCCTGTTGCTGGAGATCAAGAGGGGAGGGAAAAAAGCATGCTGTAGAGGTGGGTTCTACACAAAATCCTCAGCTATATCCCCTGAAAGTTGCATAGACTGTAGTTTTAGAGAATAAAAATTCAAGTCTGGGATTTACCAGCACAGTGGAGCCAGAAGATGGTGGTCCTCAAGGTGAAGGCAGGAGACACAGAAAATACAGGTGAGGTCGTAGATATATTGAAGCAAGTCTAGGACTTCAGGCTGTCAATCCAGCACTAAAAACAACCCAAATTCCTGATGCCATTTATATAAGAGGCAGGAGAAATAGGAGTAGGTCACACGGCCCAAGTGACCTTGTTCCGCCATTCACTGGAATCAAGACTGAGCTTCTACGTCAACTCCACTTTCTCGCCCGATCCCCATATCTCATGATTCCCTTCGTGCCCAAGAACCTATTGATCTTAGTCTTAGTTGAGCATCACAACCCTCTGAGTGTAGAAATTTCTGCTCATCTCAGTCCTAATTGGCCGACCCCTTATCCTGAGACTATGACCTCTTAGTACTAGACTCTCCAGCAAAGGGAATCAGCCTCTTAACATTTTTTAATCTATCTGACTCACTCCTTTAATTGCAACTAACCTGATGTTTGCGTGGGTTTTCTCCGGGTGCTCCGGTTTCCTCCCACAGTCCAAAGATGTGCGGGTTAGGTTGATTGGCTATGATAAATTGACCCTTAGTGTTAGTGGGGTTACGGGGATAGGGTGGGATATGTGTTGGTGTAGGGGTTACGGTGATCGGGTGGGATATGTGTCGGTGCAGGCTCGATGGGCCGAAATGGCCTCTATCTGTACTGTGGGGTTTCTGTGATTCTGTGATATTGCTTCACAGGTTACAAAATTCTGTAAATGTTAAGGAACCAGGCAGCACCACCACTTTAACCAATGCTGGGGCAGGAACCACTAGACTAGATCGCAGTCAGTCTCAGGGCTACAACATGTTTTTCTTTATTCGTTCATGTGATGTGGGTGTCACTGACAAGGCCAGCATTTATTGCCCATCCCTAATTGCCCTTGGGAAGGTGGTGGTGAGCAGCCTTCTTGAACCGCTGCAGTTCATGTAGTGATGGTACTCCCACAGTGCTGTTAGGGAGGGGGTTCCAGGATTCTGACCCAGCGACGATGAAGGAACAGCGATATACTTCCAAGTCAGGATGGTGTGTAACTTGGAGCGGAACTTGCACGTGATGGTGTTCCCATGCGCCTGCTGCCCTTGTCATTCTAGTGGTAGAAGTTGCGGGTTTGGGAGTTGCTGCTGAAGAAGCCTTGGTGAGTTGCTGCAGTGCATCTTGTAGATGGTACACACTGCAGCCACGGTACGCTGGTGGTGGAGGGAGTGAATGTTTAAGGTGATGGATGAGGTGCCAATCAAGCGGCCTGCTTTGTCCTGGATGGTGTCGAGGTTCTTGAGTGTTGTTGGAGCTGCACTCATCCAGGCAAGTGGAGGGTATTCCATCACACTCCTTACTTGTGCCTTGTAGATGGTGGAAAGGCTTTGGGCAGTCAGAAGCTGAGACACTCACTGCAAAATATCCAGCCTCTGATCTGCTCTTATAGCTACAGTATTTATGTGGCTGGTCCAGTTAACTTTCTGGTCAATGGTTACAACCAGGATGTTGATGGTGGAGGATTCGGCGATGGTAATGCCGTTGAATGTCAAGGGGCGATAGTTAGATCCTTGCTTGTTGGAGATAGTCATTGCCTGGCACTTGTGTGGCGCGAATGTTACTTGCCACTTACCAGCCCAAGTCTGAATGTCGTCCAGGTCTTGGTGTATGCGGGCATGGACTGCTTCATTATCTGAGGAGTTGCGAATGGATCTGAACACTGTGCAATCATCAACGAACATCCCCACCTCTGACCTTATGATGGAGGGAAGGTCATTGATGAGGCAGCTGAAGATGGTTGGGCCTGGGACACTGCCCCTCATGTGGCTGAGATGATGGACCTCCAGCAACCACAACCATCTTCCTTTGTGCTAGGTATGACTCCAGGCAGTGGAGAGTTTCCCCTTGATTACCATTGACTTTAATTTTACTAGGGCTCCTTGATGCCACACTCAGTCAAACGCTGCCTTGATGTCAAGGGCAGTCACTCTCACCTCACCTCTGAAATTCAGCACTTTTTTCCATGTTTGGACCAAAGCTGTAATGAGGTCTGGAGTCGAGTCATCCTGGCAGAACCCAAATTGAGCATTGGTGAGAAGGTTTTTGATGAGTAAGTGCCACTTGATAACACTGTCGATGACACCTTCCATTACTTTGCTGATGATTGAGAGTAGACTGATGGGTTGGTAATTGGCCGGATTGGATTTGTCCTACTCTTTGTAGACAGGACATACCAGGGCAGTTTTCCACATTGTCGGGTAGATGTCAGTGTTGTAGCTGTACTGGAACAGCTTAGCTAGAGGCGTGGCTAGTTCTGGAGCACAAGTCTTCAGCGTGATGGGTGTGATGTTGTCAGGGCCCATAGGCTTTACTGTATCCAGTGCGCTCAGCCGTTTCTTGATATCACGTGGAGTGGATTGAATTGGCTGAAGACTGGCTTCTATGATGGTGGGGACCTCAGGAGAAGGCCAATATGGATCATCCACATGGCACTTCTGGCTGAAGATGGTTGCGAATGCTTCAGCTTTGTCTTTTGCACTCGCATGCTGGACTCCACCATCATTGACGATGGAAATATTCATGGAACCTTCTCCTCCAGTTAGTTGTTTAATTGTCCACCACCATTCACAACTAGATTTGGCAGGGCTGCACAGCTTTGATCTGATTCCTTGGTTGTGGGATCGCTTAGCTCTGTCTGTAGCATGCTGCTTCCACTGTTTAGCATGCATGTAGTTCTGTGTTGCAGCTTCCCCAGGTTGGAACCTCACTTTTAGGTACACCTGGTGCTGCTCCTGGCATGCTCTTCTGCACTCCTCATTGAACCAGGGTTGGTCCCCTGGCTTGATGATAATGGTAGAGTGAGGGATATGCCAGGCCATGAGGTTACAGATTGCGGTGGAATACAATTCTGCTGCTGCTGATGGCCCTCATGGGTGCCCAGTTTTGAGCTGCTAGATCTGTTCTGAATCTATGCTATTTAGCATGGTGGTAGTGCCACACAACACGATGGAGGGTGTCCTCAGTGTGAAGACGGGACTTTGTCTCCACAAGGACTGTACGGTGGTCACTGCTACCAATGTTGTCATGGACAGATGCATCTGGGACAGGTAGATTCGTGAGGACAAGGCCAAGTCTGTTTTTCCCTCGAGTTTGTTCACTCACCACCTGACGCAGGCCCAGTCTGGCAGCTATGTCCGTCAGGACCTGCTAACTTGGTCAGTAGTGGTGCTACTGAGCCACTCTTGGTGGTGGACATTAATGTCCCCTACCCAGAGTAAATTCTGTGCCCTTGCTACCCTCAGTGCTTCTTCGAAGTGGTGTCAACATGGAGGAGCACTGATTCATCAGCTGAGGGTGGTAATCAGCAGGAGGTTTCCTTGCCCGTGCTTGACCTGATGGCATAAGACTTCATGGGGTCCAGAGTCAATGTTGAGGACTCCCAGGGTCACTCCCTCCTGACTGTATACCACTGTGTCGCCACCTCTGGTAGGTCTATCCTTCCGATGGGACAGGACATACCCAGGGATGGTGATGGAGGAGTCTGGGATATTGGCTGAAAGGTATGATTCTGTAAATATGACTATGTCAGGCCGTTGCTTGACTAATCTGTGGGACAGCTCTTCCAATTTTGGCACAAGTCGCCAGATATTAGTGCGTAGGACTTTGCAGGGTTGACTGGGCTGGGTGTGCCATTTTCATGTCTGAAGTCGGTGCCTAGGTCAATATTGGGTGGTCTGCTTATTGCTTTTCGTAGTGGTTTGTTACAACTGCCATTTCAGAGGGCAGTTAAGAGTCAACCTCATTGCTGTGGGTCTGGTGTCACATATAGGCCAGACTAGGTAAGGACGGCAGATTTCCTTCCTTAAAGGACATTAGTGAACCAGATGGGTTTTTACAACAATCCGATAGTTTCATGGTCACCATTACTGATACTAGCTTTTTATTCCAGATTTATTTAATTAACTGAATTGAAATTCCCCAGCTGCCATGGTGCAATTTGAACTCACGTCTCCAGATCATTAGTCCAGGCCTCTGGATTACCTGAAACATTAACTCTGTTTCTCTCTCTACAGATGCTGCCTGACCTGCTGAGTTTTTCCTGCATTTTCCGTTATTATCTCTGGATTACTGGTCCAGTAACATCCCCACTATGTTGCCGTTCCCAGGCTTGCAAGCACTACATTTTGCCCAAGGGCCTGATAATGAGTAACCCTGTGGTGTATGTAACCTGTTCCACCTTAAGAGAACTTAAGCCTGTTCCACCTTAAGAGATGTACTACTTTCTCTGGCTGCTGTATACGTAATACCGGTGGTGACCACCGGTATATAAGTACTGTGTAGTGATATTGTATTTTAGTATAGTCCTGACCTCCAACCAGTAAAGACCTGTTGAACTTTATTCTTGTAGTCTGTGTCAGTAATTAATCTTAATACAACTGGAACACACAGACTTAACAGTGGCGACGAGTCCGATTCTTACCCTGCGGCAGTTTATATCCACGGCGGCTTCGTCCACAGAACGGGCGTCGAAGAGAGGCATCCACCCTCATCACCCTGCTGGAAGACACGTCGCGCGGCAGGCATCGAGAACCCGGAGTGCAGAAGACATCCTGAACTCGAAGCCTCCATCAGCGGCAGTCAGCTATCTTCTTTCTACCTCGGCTGTGGGTAAGCCGGTCAGCGACGCGAGCAGAAAGACGGCCGCGTTGGCTGTACAGATGGGGGGAGGAAGACGGAGGAATAAGGGCGGTGAGATCGATCGCGACCGGAGATAAGGGCCGGGCCGCATTCGGGCCGAAAGGCGCAGCGCGGGGACATCGATCGCGGCTGGTGATAAGGGCCGGGCCGCTTTCGGGCCAAAAAGGCGCAGCGTCTGTGGCGACTGAAGGCGCGACAGCCGCGGTGAAGGCGAACGCAGCCAGTGCTAATAACCGGGCTGCAAGAAGGGTGGCGAGGCGCGACATCGGGGAAGCGCGAATGCCCGAGGGAGCCGCGGTGAAGCGGAGACAGCGTCGGGGGAGTTACTAACCGCTGGGAAAGGGGAGCAGCAGCGGCACGCCAAACGCCATTGCAACCAGTGGGTGAAGACCGCCAAGCGCGGGAAAACCGCCATTTTGTGGGCGGAGGACGAAGACAAGAGCAGGAAGCCGCCATCTTGGGATAAAATAAATTGCAACGATGCCTAAACATGGGAACATTGATACCTTTGATGGCGACATCGAAGATTGGGCCATGTATGTAGAACGCATACAAAATTATTGTAAAGCAAATAAAATCCCAGATGCAGAGAAAGCACTAACTTTATTGAACTTAATGGGTGCAAAGACATACGGGCAATTGAAACACCTTTTATCACCAGATGAACCGGCGGATAAGACGTTCGAGGAGATTGTTACTGTCCTGAAAAATCATCTAAACCCCACGCCGCTGATGCTAGTGGAACGATTTAAATTTTACAGCAGAAGGCAGCTGAAGGATGAAAGCAATGCTGAATATTTAATGGAATTGCATAAGCTAGCAAAGGACTGTCAGTTTGGAACGGGACTGACAGACGCGCTAAGGGATAAATTTGTGTGTGGATTATTAAAAGAAGATACACAAAAGTGACTGCTCGAGGAGAATGAGCTGACGCTTGAGAAAGCGGTCACTATGGCAGCAGCACACGAAGCCGCAGCAAGAGACATGGCAGTAATGCAGCTACGGTCACTGGAACACAGTACAAATAAATTGGGTTTGAGTACTGTAAAATGTTATCGTTGTGGAAAGACAACACACGATCAGAACCAGTGTTGGTTTAAAAACCAAGAATGCAGAACGTGTGGCAGGCTTGGCCACATAGCTAAAGTATGCCGGTCAGGAAAGAAGACCAGCAACAAAAAGTCACCGCAAGGAAAATACATAAAGGTGCACAAGGTGACAAAGACCAGTTCGAATGAACAGAAGTCAGATTCAGACGCTAGCAGTAATGAACTGGGTAGCTTAAGAGTACACAACGTTGGTAAGGATGCAGATCTCCAGACAATTTGGGTCACTCTTCAGATAGCAGGAGTCCAAGTAAAGATGGAATTGGACACTGGATCGGCATTGACGGTCATGAATAAGAAAGATTACAAAAGGTTATTCCAACATATTCCCCTACGGGATATGGAGATTATATTGAAAACATACACGGGGCAAAGAGTGTACCCCATCGGAAAGATAGAGGTAAAAGTGGTCCACAAGGGCGAAGAAAGCCAAGTAATGGACTTATATGTGCTACCTGAAGGAGGTCCACCACTACTGGGATGGGAGTGGATTAGAAAAATGAATATGGACTGGCACTCCTTAAAAGCACTAACGGTAGATTCCGGGGAAACAGATGTCAAACCTAAACGATTGTCCAAAATATTGGATGATGCTAAAGAGGTGTTCCAGCAAGGACTGGGAACACTGAAAGGAATTACGGCAAACATCAAGATTGATGAACATGCACAACCAAAATTTTTCAAAGCCAGACCGGTACCCTATGCAATACGACCTACTGTAGAAGCGGAACTGGAAGCGCTAGAACGTTCAGGTGTACTGTCTAAGGTAGATTGGAGTGAGTGGGCTACGCCCATTGTTCCCGTTATGAAACGTCCTTCGAGCAACAAGCCAGGAGAACCAGGGAAGGTTCGCATCTGTGGAGATTTCAAGATCACCGATAATCCGGTGCTTCACACGGTGCAGTATCCGCTTCCGCGGATTGAGGATATTTTTGCTTCATTGTCTGGCGGGAAACACTTCACCAAGATAGACCTGGCGCAGGCGTACTTGCAGATGGAGGTTGAAGAAGAGTCACGTCAGTACCTCACGATCAACACGCATAGAGGTTTGTACCGGTATAATAGGCTGGTTTTTGGAGTGGCATCGGCTCCGGCAATTTGGCAGAGGGCCATGGAGCAGGTATTACAGGGAATTCCAGGCACACAATGTTACCTGGACGATATTCTGATTGCAGGTGATGGTGATGAAGAACACCTCACAAACTTGGAACTGGTGCTCAACAGACTGAAAGAGTATGGACTTAGAGTTAATCGGCAGAAATGTGAGTTCTTTCAGAAGCGGATCTCGTACTGTGGTCATGTCATTGACCGGGAGGGGCTTCATAAGTCTCCTGACAAGATAGAGGCAGTTGTAAAGGCTCCCGCTCCGGATAATGTCTCTCAGTTGAGGTCGTTTCTGGGATTGATTAACTATTACCATAAGTTTCTACCAAATCTATCCACGGTGCTGCACCCGCTGAACGCTCTTTTACAGAAGGGGGTACCATGGGAATGGAGCGAAAACTGTAAGAAGGCATTTCGCAAAAGCAAAGAATTGATCACCTCAGAGGAAGTGTTGGCTCACTTCAACCCGACACTGCCTATTCGGTTGGCTTGTGATGCTTCTCCATATGGTATTGGGGCAGTACTCTCACACAAGTTGCCAAATGGCACGGAAAGGCCAGTCGCGTTTGCATCCAGATCATTGACCTCCGCTGAGCGCAACTATGCGCAGATCGATAGGGAGGCTCTCAGCCTTGTATGGGGAGTGAAGAAGTTTAATCATTACCTGCAGGGCCAAAAATTCACACTTCTGACAGACCATCAGCCGTTGGTATCCATTTTTAACCCTCAGAAGGGTGTTTCGGTGATGACAGCACAGCGACTCCAGAGATGGTCCCTTTTCCTAGGGGCACATCAATATCAAATAGAATTCAAAGGTACAAAGCAGCATGGCAATGCTGATGGGCTGTCGTGCCTGCCACTACCTGAAGAAGAAGAGACGACGAAAGTTGACCCTGTTGAGTTATTTCATTCGACCATCATCGAGTGTTTACCAGTCACCAATGCAAGTATTGAAAGAGAAACCAGGAACGACCCGACACTGTCCCGAGTTTACGAGGTGACACTGAAGGGATGGCCAACACATGGTGATCCTCTGTTACCGGCATTCTCGGCAAGGCGAGACCAGCTGTCCGTCTGCCATGGTACTTTGACGTACGGGACAAGAGTGATTATTCCTCCCAAGTTACGGGAAAGAGTTCTAAAGGAACTGCATGAAGGTCACCTGGGGGGAGTTAAGATGAAAAGTCTTGCAAGGGCTTATGTATGGTGGCCGGGCATTGACCAACAGATAGAGGAGTTGACAAAAAGCTGCGCTGGGTGCCAAAAAGTGCAAAATGCACCTCCGATCGCACCGCTACACCCATGGGAATGGCCTTCAGCCCCATGGCAACACGTACATATTGACTTTGCTGGTCCATTCATGGACTCCATGTTCCTAATTGCGGTGGACGCACATTCCAAATGGCCAGAAGTGATCAAGATGAATACCACTACTTCAGAAAAGACAATTGCGGTGTTAAGAACAATATTCGCAAGGAACGGATTGCCAGAACAGATATGTTCGGACAACGGACCACAGTTCGTGTCGGAAGAATTCCAAAAATTCTTAAAGAAGAATGGGGTGAAACATTATACCTCTGCCCCATATCATCCGGCGACAAACGGGTTGGACGAGAGATTTGTCCAAACATTCAAAAAGGCAATAAAGGCCATGAACGATGATCAGATTCCGTTACAACACAAGGTGGACAATTTCCTAATGGCATATCGAAACGCCGCTCATGCAGTGACTAACCAAAGCCCTGCCATGATGTTTTATAACAGGAGGTTGCGGTCCAGGTTGGACTTGTTAAAACCAAATGTGCGGAGGGAAGTGGAAAACAAACAGTTCCGGCATATTAATAACAAGTCCACTCGAAGTTTCGACGTAGGACAACCAGTGTTGGCAAGGGGCTATGGAAACGAAAAATGGCAGTCCGGAACAATTCGGGCCAGACAAGGACCTCTGATGTACACAGTAGATATTGGTAACAATGTGATAAGGCGTCATGCGGATCAACTGGTAGAATCAAGAGCAAGGGTCGAACCCATGGTTGCGACAGAGACAACTGTGGAAGACGTTAATGAACCTGAAGCATCTACCTCGGCAGGGACTGTACCTGATGATGACGTCCAATACATAGGAAACCAACAAGAAGAGTCACCTCAGCAACAAGAATCAGAGACCACTGAAAGGCGTTATCCAAACCGAATCAGAAGGCCTCCTGAGAGACTGAACCTTTGAACTGTTTATACCTGAAGTTATATATGTATATATGTTATTATGTTATGTTAAATGGGGATATGACTGTTAAGCTAAAAAGGGAGGATTGTGGTGTATGTAACCTGTTCCACCTTAAGAGAACTTAAGCCTGTTCCACCTTAAGAGATGTACTACTTTCTCTGGCTGCTGTATACGTAATACCGGTGGTGACCACCGGTATATAAGTACTGTGTAGTGATATTGTATTTTAGTATAGTCCTGACCTCCAACTAGTAAAGACCTGTTGAACTTTATTCTTGTAGTCTGTGTCAGTAATTAATCTTAATACAACTGGAACACACAAACCCGGATCGCAGCTTCCAGTTGTCAGCCCTCTACAACCATACACTCTGTTCCTGTTTATTCAGCAGGGTAAGGGTTCTATACTTTGTAACTTTATGTGGAGTTGCTCTTTATTCAACAGAGTGAGGGATAAAGCACTAAGTCAATGTGTTTGCTGTGCTAGCTTTACAGAATCAGTCTAAATCTCAGACTTCCTTACGGCCCTGACACATTAAATTGTAACAGATGTGGCTCTGAAAGCCTTTCAGGGACTAGAGCTATAAATATCTTGCAGTCTATCATACAGTGAATCATCTCTTGGTATTTCCCCTGGAAAATAGCCTTTACAAATTGTGGCAAATTAATATTAGTTATCTCAGAGTCTCTACTTTAACTTAAGTCCCCTCTTCGCTGCCGCTTTTCCCAAATACTAGCTCTGGGGACTGTGCCTAGGACACTGGGAATGTAATTCTGCACCCAGGCAGCAAAAGTGCAAATTACCTCTGATTTTCCTTCCTTCACCTTGGGGAAGTACTTCTCCCACACAGCTCAACTGAAATCAAAGGTCACTGCACAAATGAGCATCTGTCCTACAACTCTGCAGTACATCATATTGGTACTAATGCAGTATGCAATAGGCCCATCACTAATATAATCTGAGCAAATATTCCAGTTTGCTTTATCTAGAACAAAAGGCTGAGAGTTTCTCATTGCTTCAGTATCACAATGAAGAGCAGAGGATTGAAAAGATTTCAAAATTCTCGATCAATGAATGGGGTAAATCCAGATTAATGGTTAGATCTATAGGGCTCGGAAATGCTGCAAGAAGCAGTGTGGTCTAAACCTCCAGCATTCTTTGATTCATAGAAATTTACAGCACAGAAGGATGCCATTTGGCCCATCGTGTACATGCCGGTTCACAAAGTGCTTTCCAGACTAACCCCACTTGCCAGCTCTTGGTCCGTACGCCCCATAGGTTACGGCACTTCAAGTGCACATCCAAGTTCTTTTTGAATGTGGTGAGAGTTTCTGCCTCTACCACCCTTTCAGGCAGTGAGTTCCAGACCCCCATCACCCTCTGGGTGAAAGATTTCCCCTCAAATCCCTTCTAAACCTCCTACCTTTTACTTTAAATCTATGCCTCTTGGTTGCTGACCCCGCTGCCAAGGGAAGCAGTTCCTTCCTATCCACTCTATCTAGGCCCCTCATAATTATATACACCTCAATTAGGTCTCCCCTCAGCCTCCTCTGTTCCAAAGAAAACAACCACAGCCTATCCAATCTTTCCTCATAGCTAAAATTCTCCAATCCAGGCAACTTCCTCGTAAATCCCCTCTGTACCCTCTCTAGCGCACTCACATCTTTCCTGTAATGTGGTGGCCAGAGCTGCACGCAGTACTCTAGCTAAGGCCCAACTAGTGTTTTATAGAGTTCAAGCATAACCTCCCTGCTTTTATAAAGGCAAGTATCACGTATGCCTTCTTAACCACCTTATCTACCTGTCCTGCTGCCTTCAGGGATCTGTGGACATGCACTCCAAGGTCCCTCTGTTTCTCTGCACTTATCAGTGTCCTACCATTTGTTGTGTATTCCCTTGCCTTGTTAGCCCTCCCCAAATGCATTACCTCACGCTTGTCTGGATTGAATTCCATTGCCACTGTTCTGACCAGTCCATTGATATCTTCCTGCAGTCTGCGGCTTTCTTCTTCATTATCCACCGCACGGCCAATTTTTGTATCATCTGCAAACTTCTTAATCATATCCCCTACATTCATGTCTAAATCATTGATATATATCACAAAAAGCAAGGGACCTTGCTTGAGGGGGCAAGTGGATACCTTGCACTGTAAATGGCTGCTTGTTGGTAACTGAGAGCAGTCCTGGGATACCTCAGTCCGAGGAAACCTCTCTCCTCCTTATGAGAAAGTTATAAGGCTTCTTATGCAAGGAGCCTCACGTGCCCCCTTACCCACTAGCCAAGATTAAAAGCTCACGACACGGGAACTACAGCCACATAACACACATTTGTGGTCCAGTGCCATATCAACAGATTGCACCAGTTGAGCCCATGGCACATCACATTGTGGGTCAACTACTTGAGGATATTCAGTAGAATGAATATTAGGCAGATTCAGTGTAATAGATCTCTCATCTGGAAATTTCGTGCTTTACAGATTTGCAAGCAAAATCCGAGTGTGACTCTATTGTCATCTTGCATAAATAAATTTCCTTTTCCTGTCATGTGATGCATAGACAGTTCAAATCAGCACCGTCAACATCCTTGAGCAGAAGCAATGAGATTGCAGGGCACGGATACAGAGCTGATGTTTGTCATGGATAATCAAGATATAGAGAAGCTGACAATGCAATGCAATCCAAGGCGCCGTAGTGCTGCTGTTCTTGGGTGTCAGAGTCCTGTATAATCAGTTAAGGAGTTTTGAAGTCTATTCTGTTCCCAGTGCGGGCCAGACGTGACCCAGAAGCAACAACAGAAAATGCTGGTAAAACTCAGCAGGCCAGACAACGTCCGTGGAGAGAAATTAGAGTTGATGTTTCGGGTTGAAACCCTTTTTCAAAACTGGAAAGGAAATGAAATAGATCGAAGGCAAGGCTGCGATAGAACAAAAGAAGTAAAGGGACATTAAGAGGTATTCAAAACCAGACGAGATGGTAATAGGACAGTGGAGACAAAAGATGGCTCAGATTAGGTGTGAAGTGTACTGGCAGGATGAGAGACAGCTGCCATGTGGGTGAGAGAAAAAAAAGGAAAGAGGGGGGAAGGGAAGACCCAAAACAAAGGGGTGGAAAAAAAATGTAAGTAAAAATGTAAAGGGGGCTGAGGTTATGATCTGAAATTGTTGAACACGATATTGAGTCCGGTAGGCTGCAACGTGCCTAATCGGAAGATGAGGTGCTGTTCCTCAAGCTTACGCTGAGCTTCCATGGAACAATGCAAGAGGCCAAGGACGGTGAGGTCCGAATGGGAATGGAGCAGTGAATTAAAATGACAGGCGACCGGAAGCTCGGGGTCACCCTTACGGACTGAACGGAGGTGTTCCGCAAAGCGTTCACCCAATCTGCGTTTGGTCTCCCCAATGTAGAGGAGACCACAACGTGAGCAGCGAATACAGTATACAAGATTGCAAGAAGTACAAGTAAATCGCTGTTTCACCTGGAAGGGGTGTTTGGGGCCCTGGACAGTGGGAAGGGGGGAGGTATAGGGGCAGGTGTTACATCTCCTGCGCTTGCACGGGAAGGTGCCAGGCGAAGGGGAAGGGCTGTTGGGGGTGATAGAGGAGTGGACCAGGGTGTCTCGGAGGGAGCGGTCCCTACAGAATGCTGAAAGGGGAGGGGAGCGGAAGATGCGTTTGGTGGTGGGATCACTTTGTAGGTAGCGGAAATGGCAGAGGATGATCCGTTGAATGTGGAGGCTGGTGAGGTGAAAGGTGAGGACAAGGGGAACCCTATCGTGGTTCCGGGAGGGAGGGGCAGGGGTGAGGGCAGAAGTGCAGGAGATAGAATGGACACGGTCGAGGGCCGTGTCAACCACGGTAGAGGGGAATCCTCGGTTGAGGAAAAAGGAAGACATGTCGGAAGCACTGGTGTGGAAGGTGGCATCGTCGGAGCAGATACGGCAGAGACGGAGAAACTGGGAGAATGGAATAGAGTCCTTACAGGAGGCGGGGTGGGAGGAAGTGTAGTCCAGGTAGCTGTGGGAGTCAGTGGGCTTGTAGTAAATATTGGTCGATAACCTATCCCCAGAGATGGAGACGGAGAAGTCGAGGAAGGGAAGAGTCAGAGATGGACCATGTGCAGGTGAGGGAAGGGTGGAAATTGGAGGCAAAGTGAATGAAATTGTCTAATTCGGGGCGAGAGCAGGAAACGGCACCGATAGTCATCAATGTATCGGAAAAAGAGCTGAGGGAGGGGACCTGAGTAGGACTGGAACAAAGAGTGTTCCACATATCCCATGAAAAGGCAGGCATAGCTAGGACCCATGCGGGTACCCATAGCAACACCCTTGATTTGGAGGAAACGAGTGGAGTTAAAGTAGAAGTTGTTCAATGTGAGAACAAGTTCAGCCAGGTGGAGGAGGGTGGTGGTGGATGGGGACTGGTCGGGCCTCTGTTCAAGGAAGAAGCGGAGCGCCCTCAGGCCATCCTGGTGGGGGATGGAGGTGTAGAGGAATTGTACGTCCATGGTGAAAAGGAAGCGGTTGGGGCCAGGAAACTGGAAAATGTTAAAGTGGCGGAGGGCGTAAGAAGCAGTTGGATCCTGCATGCATGTTGTACACAAGCCTCATGAAAGGTTCGATTTCACAGCTAATGAGGGGTCCTCGCTACAGTACAATCCTCGTGCCTGTACTGCGCCCAATAGGCTAAATGGCCGCAAAAAGCAGATGCTGCAAGGGAGGTGTGTTCCCTTCAGTTGGGTCCTCGCTGTAAGAAGGGGTGTTGCTTTTGCTGCATTTCTTAGCAACTCACTCTTTCTGTGCTTGATTGATCTTTTTGGACAAAGCAAGTTAGGGAAACTTCCTGACACCTTCCTGACAGCTTCATAACGCTGTTCTGCATCTTTTCAATGGACCTATTTTTACAGCTGAATCAATTAGTGTGATGATTTGCACTGAGCTTTGGACGTCCCTATTTGCAGGTTTTGGAGCAAAATGATCACAGCAGATATGCTTGACAGGTGTCTTTACACCTTGGACTATCCATTAAGACCTGTCTCTTTTGATTTATCTTCAGACACCTGCATAAACAGATCAAAATTCCCAAAAGATGCCATAACAGAACACAATGCACTCCTGCAACCCGATTTGCGAGCCAGTTCCAGGACAGGGCTGGTTGTTCTGGTTACAGCTGCATTGATTTTTTTTTATGCCGCAGACCCCTTCCAAGCAACTGCAGCAGATCTCAATCACCTCTCCTAACTCTCAGTGCACACTGGCAGCATGTGAGTCACTGAGGCATTGACAGTGGTTTCATCAACTTAACTTAACTTTAGAAAGCAACCAGCAGCAGGAAAGAGTCCCCCATTTCCTTCTTATTTCTACCATGTGGCAGGATTCCACAGAGGGCAGGTCATAGTTGTCGGCACTCACCTGTGCCCTTAACCCAGCTGCATTTATCAATGGAAAGGGCGAATACTTCTTAAATTTGTAGCTCATCCGTGACCATAAGAACAGAATATTGCATGTTGATGCCCATTATCTGGGCATGATTCTCATGATTCCATCATCATATGGCGCTCAACAGTGCCAACATGTCAAGAAGACGACGGGGATGGTAGGGTGATTAAGGAGATGCACTGCAGCATGTGACCAATTACACAATTTTAATGTATAAAGTTCTTAGAGGGCTTGACCGGGTAAATGCTGAAAGGTTGTTTCCCATGGGTGCAAAGTCTAGAACTAGGGGTCAAAGTCTCAGGTAAATCTTTGGATGCTCAGTCGTTGAACATATTCAAGACAGAGATCAATAGATTTTTGGACACTAAGGGAACCGAGAGATATCGGGATCGGGCGAGAAAGTGGAGTTGAGGTAGATCAGCCATGATCTTATTCAATGGCGGAGCAGGCTCGAGGGGCCGTATGGTCTACTCCTGCTCCTATTTCTTGTGCTCTTATGTTTATCACTCAAAGAAGACATAGAATAATTGTTAGCAATAACTGTAAGAAAAGAATTGGTTGTGAAAACTGTAGCAAAACTCAGTCACTGGGTCCTAATGGCATGCACCATCTACTGAAAGACTTCATAGAAGAAATTGCAGAGGCTCTGGCTGCAATTTTGCTACCCTCCTTTGATATACAAATTGAGCCATAGGACTGGAGGGTTACTAATCTAACACCACCGTTCAGGAAGGGAAAGAAGGATCATTCGGACAACTGTACCAGTCAATCCAACAGCAGTTGTGGCTAAACTCTAAACAGCACGGTGGCATAGTGGTTAGCATTGTTGCCTCACAGCGCCAGGGACCCGGGTTCGAATCCGGCCTCGGGTGACTGTCTGTGTGGAGTTTGCACATTCTCCCCGTGTTTGCATGGGTTTCCTCCGGGTGCTCCGGTTTCCTCCCACAGTCCAAAGATGTGCGGATTAGGTTGATTGGCTATGATAAATTGACCCTTAGTGTTAGGGGGATTAAATACGTGGGGTTATGGGGATAGGGTGGGATATGTGTTGGTGTAGGGGTTACAGGGATCGGGTGGGATATGTGTCGGTGCAGGCTCGATGGGCCGAAATGGCCTCTATCTGCACTGTGGGGTTTCTGTGATTCTGTGAATCCAGGCATTTAGAGATGCACAGGATAATCAATGACAGCTAGCAATGGTTTGCTAAAGCCAAGTCATGTTTGACAAATTTAAGTTTTTTGAAGTTGTCAATTGAATAGTTAAAGGGGATGTAGTGTAAATGGATTTCTGGATGGTGTTCGATAATGTGTCAGATCTATGGTACCAGACGAAATGCAACAGGAAGTTGGTTGAAGTCAATAGAAAGTACAATTGGGCAGGATATGAAACGGGCGACCGATCTCATTCTGTCAGTTTCCCGCTGGGTGGATTAGTTTAAAATTAGGCCACACTGCCTAAAAGCAAAGGCATCAACACAGCAGATAAGGAGAGCAGCAGGACAGCAGAAGGAGGGTCTGTTATATTAGAGAGCAACATGGCAGCAATCACTTCAAGAATCTTGGATAGCATCAGGCCACACCAGACACCAACTGTGCTCATGTGCTCCCCCAAACAGCTTATGATCTGCCTCCAGGTGCTGCCCAATTATGTATAAGTCACCATGCAGGAAGAGGTCACATTATCCAATGACGTGAATGGGCTGCGAACCACTGTCAGGGTCATGAGGTTTCTCTGGCTGCAGACATCGCAGTGGATTTCTTCTCACTGGTGGAGGAGCTGCAGAACATTCCGCCCTCTGCCAGTGCCCTTTGTTTTACATAGAAACATAGAAGATAGGAGCAGGAGTAGGACATTCAGCCCCTCGAGCCTGTTCCGCCACTTAACGAGATCATGGTTGATCATCCAAATTCAGTACCCTGTCCCTGCTTACTCAACATATCCCTTGATCCTTTTAGACTTAAGAAATATATCTAACTCCTTCTTGAATATATTTAATAAGTTGACCTCAACTGCCTTCTGTGGTAGAGAATTCCACAGGTTCACCACTCTCTGGGTGAAGAAATTCCTCCTCATCTCAGTCCTAAATGGCTTACCCCTTATCCTTAGACTGTGACCCCTGGTTCTGGACTCCCCGACCATCGGGAACATCCTTCCTGAATCTAGTCTGTCTAGTCCAGTTAGAATGTTATAATTTTCAATGAGATCCCCTCTCATTCTTCTAAACTCTAGCAAATATAAGCCTAATCGACTCAAACTCTCTTCATACATCATTCCTGCCATCCCAGGTATCAGGCTGGTGAATCTTCGCTGCACTCCCTCCATGGCAAGAATATCCTTGCTCAGATAAGGCGACCAAAACTGCACACAATACTCAAGGTGTGGTCTCACCAAGGCCCTGTACAACTGCAGCAAGACATCCTTGCTCCTGTACACGTATCCGCTCGCTATGAAGGTCAACATACCATTTGCCTTCTTAACCGCCTGCTGCATCTGCATGCTTACCTTTAGCAACTGGTGCACAAGGACACCCAGGTCTCTTTGCACTTCCCCTTTTCCCAATCTATTGCCATTCAGATAATAATCTGTTTTCCTGTTTTTGCCACCAAAGTGGATTACCTCACACTTATCTACATTATACTGCATCTGCTCAATCACCCAACCTGTCCAAATCATACTGGAGTTTCTCTGCATCCTCCTCACAGCACACACGCCCACCCAACTTTGTGTCGTCTGCAAACTTGGAGGTAATACATCTAGTTCCCTCGTCTAGATCATTAATATATATTGTGAATAGCTGGGGTCCTAGCACTGATCCCTGTGGTACCCCACTAGTCACTGCCTGCCGCTCGGAAAAATACACATTTATTCCAAATCTTTGCTTCCTGTCTGCCAACCAGTTCTCTATCCAAGTCAGTACCTTACCCCCAATCCCATGTGCTTTAACTTTGCACACCAATCCCTTATGCGGGACCTTATCGAAAGTTTTCTGAAAGTCCAAATACACCACATCCACTGGTTCTCCCTTATCTATTCTACCAGTTACATCCTCAAAAATTTCCAGTAGATTAGTCAAGCATGATTTACCTTTCGTAAATCCATGTTGACTTTGTCCGATCCTGTCACTGTTTTCCAAGTGCTCTGCTATTACATCTTTTATAATGGTCTCTAGCATTTTCCCCACTACTGATGTCAGGCTTACCGGTCTATAATTCCCCATTTTCTCTCTACCACCTTTTTTAAATAGTGGGGTTACATTAGCTACCCTCCAGTCCATGGGGACTGTTCCAGAGTCCATAGAATTCTGGAAGATGACCAGCAATGCATCTACTACTTCTAGGGCCACTTCCTTAAGTACCCTAGGATGTAGATTATCAGGCCCTGGGGATTTATCGACCTTCAATCCCGTCAATTTCCCTAATACCATTTCCCTACAAATACTGATTTAATTCAATTCCTCCCTGTCATTAGACCCTATGTCCCCTGACATCTCTGGGAGTTTATTTGTGTCTTCCTTTATGAAGACAGAATCAAAGTATGTATTTAATTGGTCAGCCATTTCTTTGTTCCCCATTATAAATTCCCCTGATTCTGACTGCAAGGGACCTACGCTTGACTTCACCAATCTTTTTCTCTTCGCATATCTATAGAAGCTTTTACAGTCAGTTTTTATGTTCCCTGAAAGCTTACTCTCATATTCTATTTTCCCCCTCTTAATTAATCCCTTTGTCCTCCTTTGCTGAATCCTAAACTGCTCCCAATCCTCAGGTTTACTGCTTTTTCTGGGCAATTTATGTCCTCTCCTTGAATCTTATGCTATCCCTAATTTCCCTTGTTAGCCACCATTGAGTTATCTTTTCTGTTTTATTTTTATGCCAAACAGGGATGAACAAATTCTGTAGTTCATCCATGCAATCTTTAAATGTTTGCCATTGCCTATCCACCGTCAACCCTTTAAGTAACGTTCCCCAATCCATCCTAGCCAAGTCGCGCCTCATACCATCATAGTTTCCTTTATTTAAATTCAGGACCCTAGTCTCTGAGTCAACTACTTCACTCTCCATCTTAATGAAGAATTCTATCATATTATGATCGCTCCTCCCCAAGGGGCCTCGCACAACAACATTGCTAATTAATCCTTTCTCATTACATAATACCCAGCCTAAGATGGCCTGATCTCTAGTTGCTTCCTCGACATATTGGTCCAGGAAACCATCCCGTATACACTCTAGGAATTCCTCCTCCACAGTATTGTTACTAATTAGATTAGCCCAATCTATATGTAGATTAAAGTCACCCATGATAACTGCTGTACCCTTATTGCATGAGTCTCTAATTTCCCTTTTAATGCCATCCCCAACCTCAGCATTACTGTTTGAGGGTCTGTGTACAACTCCCACTAACATTTTCTGCCACTTGGTATTTCTCAGCTCTACCCATACAGATTCCACATCATCAGAGCTAATATCCTTCCTTACTATTGTGTTAATCTCCTCTTTAACCAGCAATGCTACCCCACCTCCTTTTCCTTTTGACTGTCCTTCCTGAATATTGAATACCCCTGGATGTTGAATTCCCAGCCTTGGTCACCCTGGAGCCATGCCTCCATAATTCCAATTACATCATATCCGCTTACATCTATTTGCACAGCTAATTCATCCACCTTATTACAAATGCTCCTCGCATTATGACACAAAGCCTTCAGGCTTGTTTTTTTAACACTCTTAGTCCTTTTAGAATTATTATTTACTGTAGCCCTGTTTGATTTGCACTCTTGATTTCTCTGCCTTCCACTTTTGCTTTTCTCCTTCCTGTCTTTTGCTTCTATCCTTGCTTCCCTTTCCTCTGTCTCCCTGCACAGGTTCCCAACCCCCTGCCATTTTAGTTTAAACCCTCTCCGACAGCACTAGCAAACACTCCTCCTAGGACATCGGTCCCGCCCAGGTGTAAACCGTCCAGTTTGTACTGGTCCCACCTCCCCCAGAACCGGTTCCAATGTCCCAGGAATTTGAATCCCTCCCCTTTGCACCTTTCCTCTAGCCACGTATTCATCTGAAATATCCTTCTATTTCTACTCTGACTAGCACATGGCACTGGTAGCAATCTTGAGATTACTACCTTTGAGGTCCTATTTTTTAATTTAGCTCCTAACTCCCTATATTCAGCTTTTAGGACCTCATCCCAATTTTTACCTATATCGTTGGTACCTATATGCACCACGACAACTGGTTGTTCACCCTCCCACTCCAGAATGCCCGCTCAATGGTATCGGAGTTGATCCCAGTGGCTGTAGGAGTTACTGAAGCATATGAAATCGACAGATCAAATGCAGCAAGTAACAATGCAAGTTATCCTGCTGTGGAAGAAGGGGAGAAGGAAGGGAAGGAGGAGAAGAAAATGGGGGGGCGGGAGGGGAGGGAAATGGGTGAGATGGGGAGGGGAAGGGGTGAGATGGGATGGGTTGGGGGCAACTCCGACTCTGTTGGCTGCACAATAAAGGATTGTGGTGAGGGTTTAGCAGTCCCACATTATGTACAGCATATCATCTGACTCACCATGAGCAACTTCAGAGGAGATCTCATAGTTTAATATTACATCAGTCAAGTAGGATAATGTCTAAAACAAATGCAAAATAACGCAGATGCTGGAAATCTGAAATAAAAACAGAAAATGCTGGAAATACTCAACCGGTCAGGCAGCATCTGTGGAGAGAGAAACAGACGATGAAAGGTCATCAACCTGAAGCGTTAACTCTGTTTCTCTCTCCACAGATGCTGCCTGTCCTGCATTTTCTGTTTCTAAGTAGGGTAATGTCACAGCTGTAGTCATGGTCTTGATCTATCATATAAAAGCTTCATGTATCGCTCTACATGTGGCCATACCAAATAAAGAACCATGCTTCTTCTCAACATTGGTAAAGATCTTGCATTTCATTGTCACACCAGACTTGCCAAAGTTCTAACTGGCCACAGAATCTGTTAGCTATAATGTCCTGGGCATAGGTAGAGCTGTTTAGGATCTGTGATTGCAGATTGGCACCAAACTCTTCCTTTCCTTTCCTCTTCCCCATATCCATTAAGAACACCATAAATTGAAAGAGCTAACAAGCCATGTGCTTTTACAGCATGAAAGCCATTTTTGTTTTAAAAGTAAACAGTCTGAGGCACATTATTATGAAAGATTTTGTGCCATGGTCGTTTTACTACCTCATTTTATGACCAGAAATCAGTTTTATTTGACAACCTATCTTCCTTAGCTGATAAATACAGTGCAATGCCACCAATTTTGAAGCCCTTACTGTTCAAAATTGGCTCAGTGAAAGAGCCATTATGCCTTCCAATTGGAAGTGTACACCAAGCAGCATTTAAGTTAAGTTGTAGATGTCAGTATGTGGAGGTTGTGAGGTTATTAGTTTGTTTTTCCTATTTTTATGTTTTGGGCATAGAGGTAAACAACAAAGCAAAGACGAGACAGTTGAAGGGTATGACAAACTCAGTGAAAATACTTCTGCCAGGGCCTCAAGATATCAGAGACTGCAGCCATGACACTTCCTCTCCAAATTCAACCTAATATTATCCCTTGACATTAACAGGGCTCCTTCGTGTACACAACTTCATCAGATTCTTAGAAGTAATGGTGGAGAAATGGCAGAATAGATCTTGGGGAAGAAATTCAGTATCGTCATGTTTGGGACGCTTATTTATTAAAAGTTGAAATAATTAGCGCCGGGCGCTAATGCTTTTCAACATTAAAAAAATTCGGTTTTGTGATCCAGGAAGGAAGTGGAATGTTAAATCAAGCGCTCCACTTCCTTCCTGGAGCACAGCAGGCAGCAGGTGGGGCGGTGGGTGTGCAGCGCTGCACAATGGGCCGTGCAGCGCTGCCACGTTGGAAGGCTTCTTCCCTCCTTTAAAGGGAAGGGCCATCGCTGCAGGCTCTGCAAGTGCAAGGGCAAAACTTTCCTGGTCCCAGACGGTACCCGCGATCCGGCCCGATCAGCCCGATGCACTGCAGCAGAGTGCCGGGCTGATTAATCGCTGGCAAAGAAAAATGAAAAAAAAGATAAAGAGCATTTCAGAATGTTTTCACTTACCTCGGCCACCTCGCCTTTAAGTATCGCCCCGAAGCACCCGGCCTCCCAATGAACGCTTCCTGCAGCTGCCGGTGTTTTCGCCCGGTGATGCTGCAGGGGGAGGAACCAAAGTTCGGGTCCGGGGCGCTGCCAGGGCGATGCGCACGGCGATGATGTCACGATCTCCGGGCGAAGGAGATCGGGGCGCAATGCCATACTGCACCACAAGCCTCCCGCCGAATATAGCGGGAGTCGAGCTTCCTGCCACGCCCGGTCGGTAAGTCCTTAGCGCCCCATTATCACTTCCCGGAAGCGAAAACGGGGGGGCATTAAGGTGGCCAATTTCTAGCCCTTGAAGCTTGAGTCTTACAGCTCCACAAGGCTACAATTTGACTCATGACTTGCCTCCCATACAATAGGCTTTGGCCTACATAAACTTGGGACTCGACAGATCCATGCGCAGACTCCTGGGCCTAAATACAAGCATGACGTTCAATTTAGGGTTGCCAATTTTAAACTTGGTTTGTGATAAAACTACAGATTTATTTAGTTATTTTACTGCAGTGGGTGAGTAACAGATATATAAGCAATACCACAGAAAATGCCAAGTATATTTTATAATATAGTACCTGGAATAAGTGATAGGATGGTGGCCTTATTTGATTTTATTGCATTATTGAAATTTGCCAATCAGATTTCTGACTTATCCATTGTTCTTCTGTCTATAAAACCAGATCTGCAAGATCATCTTACAAGGTCATTACACAACCTCAGGCTCCACAATGCCTTTTTTTGCTCTTTTTGCTTGTGTGGTTGATAGATCAGGACCCTGACAATCATTTATCTTCTTTTCTGCATCAAACCCATCTCTCTTTGCTCCTTGCTGAGCCAAGAATTAATGCAATTCCCTTGTAACTGCCTCAACTGAGCCAGTAACTGTTGCACTCGGTATCTGTCTGTTCCATGTCAACTACAGCCCTGTAATTGCTCCCTGGTATGCACAATTCTCTACCGAAGTCATCTGAAACCTCAGTTACATTACAGCCCATAAGTCACTCCCATGTGACCATTATTCCACATATAATCGGTCGGTTAACCCTCAGTTACCTTTCTGCCTGTAACTCACTCTCAGGCAGGCTTTATGTTCTGTACTACATACTTGTAAACAAAACAAGGCTTTTATTGACTTAGAAGGTAACACACAGAGGAGAATGTATCTTCCATCCAGAGGTCTGCCGTACTGGATGTGCTGCAGGCTGGGCCAGCTTACATAGGAGCCAGGTATGGGCGGAGCCCTACACACAGTACAATACAATGGAAATGAAACTGAAGCCAACCACAGTCACAGGCAGAGAAATACTGATGAGTGATGAATGGAATATTTCATCACATTCACCCCTTCTATAGATTTAGTCTGTTCGGGGGTTTGATAGTCCTCTGCGACCAACGTGGCTGTTGTGGTGCCACGGGTGTCGGCTGGGTGTCCCCGGTGGCCTCCTGGGTCTCTGCCGGGGGTGCCGCCAGGGTTGTTGAAGGGGTAGTTGGTGGGGGTACCGTTGGTCGATGTTCTTCCGGGGGTGATGAAAGAGTAGTGGGTGGGTAAGAGTTGCTGTGGTCGTTGTTGCTGCTGTTGTTGTGGTTGTTGTCGTTACCAGCTGGGGCGACGTCTTTTATGGACACGGTGTCCTCCCTTCCGTCGGCGTGCCGGACATACGCGTATTGGGGGTTGGCGTGGAGTAGGTGCACTGACTCCATGAGAGGGTCCGTCTTGTGGCCCCTCACATGCCTTCGCACGAATACCGGACCTGGGGTGGAGAGCCATGACGGCATGGATACGCCTGAGGTGGATTTCCGGGGAAAGACAAACATTCGCTCATGAGGCGTGGCATTAGTGGCAGTACACAATAGCGACCGTATCGAATGGAGCACATCTGGGAGGACTTCCTGCCAGCGGGAGATAGGGAGGCCTTTGGTCCTTAGAGCTAGAGTGACTGCTTTCCATACTGTCCCGTTCTCTCGCTCCACTTGACCGTTACCCCGGGGGTTGTAGCTGGTGGTACGGCTCGTGGCGATCCCCCTGGACAGCATGTACTGGCGTAGCTCTTCACTCATGAAGGACGCCCCCCTATCCGTATGGATGTAGCTCGGCATACCGAACAGGCAGTTGAGGCATTTAATGACCGTGGCGCTGGTCATGTCTGGGCAGGGGTAGGCGAATGGGAAACGAGAGTATTCGTCCACAATGTTCAGGAAGTAAACATTGCGGTCGACGGACGGGAGGGGGCCCTTGAAATCTAAGCTGAGCCGCTCAAAGGGTCGTGTAGCTTTGATTAGGTGGGCTCTATCTGGGCGGTAGGGCCGAGGCTTGCACTCAGCGCAAGTGCGACAGTTCCTGGTCAGGGACCGAACTTCCTCAATCGAGTAGGGTAAGTTGCGGGACTTTATGAAGTGGAACAGCCGCGTGACCCCTGGGTGGCAGAGGTCATTGTGGAGGGTCTGTAGCCGATCCCCGGTGGCGCTGGCACACATCCCTCGTGAGAGGGCGTCGGGGGATTCGTTAAGGGCCCCTGGCCGGTAAATAATGTCATAATCGAAGGTGGAGAGCTCGATCCGCCACCTAAGAATCTTATCATTTTTAATCTTCCCCCTCTGTTTATTATTGAACATAAACGCTACCGACCGCTGGTCGGTAAGTAGGGTGAAGCGTTTGCCGGCTAGGTAGTGGCGCCAGTGGCGCACTGCCTCCACGATGGCTTGGGCCTCCTTTTCTACGGAGGAGTGTCTGATCTCGGGCCCTTGGAGGGTCCTCAAGAAGAAAGCTACGGGCCGCCCCGCCTGGTTGAGGGTGGCCGCCAAGGCAAAGTCAGACGCATCACTTTCCACTTGAAAGGGAGTGTTCTCGTCCACTGCCTGTAGCATGGCCCGCTCAATATCCTGCTTAATGCTTTTGAAGGCGGCATGGGCCTCAGCAGAGAGCGGAAAAGAGGATGCTTTCAAGAGGGGGCGGGCTTTGTTGGAGTAGTTGGGGACCCATTGGGAATAATAAGAAAATAACCCCAGGCACCTTTTCAGGGCTTTGGGAGTGTTGGGCAGGGGCAGCTCCCGTAGGGGGCACAATCGGTCGGGGTCTGGTCCGATTTCCCCATTCTCCACCACGCTGCCTAGTATGCAGAGGCGCGTGGTGTTGTAAACGCACTTGTCCTCGTTGTAGGTGAGGTTGAGTTTTTGTGCGGTTTTCAGGAACCTCTCGAGGTTCGAGTCGTGATCCTGCTGGTTGTGACCGCAGATGGTGACGTTGTCGAGGTAGGGGAAGGTTGCCTGCAAGTGGTGGTCATCGACCATGCGGTCCATCTCCCTCTGGAAGACCGAGACCCCATTCGTCACCCCAAAGGGGACTCTGAGGAATTGGTAGAGGCGTCCGTTCGCCTTGAAGGCGGTGTACGGGCGGTCCTCTGGTCTGGTAGGGAGCTGGTGGTACGCTGACTTGAGGTCGATGGTGGAGAACACCCGGTATTGGGCGATTTGGTTCACCATTTCTGATATGCGGGGTAGCGGGTAGGCGTCTAGTTGGGTGTACCTGTTGATCGTTTGGCTATAGTCGATCACCATCCGTTTCTTCTCGCTACCCCTTACCACCACCACTTGGGCGCGCCACGGGCTATTGCTGCGTTCAATAATGCGCTCTTTTAGGAGCCTGTCTACCTCGGTCGCGATAAACCGCCTGTCCTCCCAGCTGTACCTCCTGCTTTTGGTCGCTATTGGCCGGCAGTTAGGGGTAAGGTTCGCGAATAGCGAAGGCGGCTTTACCTTCAGGGTAGCCAGACCGCACACTGTGAGGGGCGGCTGGGACCCACCGTACTTGAGCATGATGCTTTGGTGGTAGCACTGGAAATCCAGGCCCAAGATCACGCTCGCACATAGATTCTTCATGATTAATACTTTAAAATTATCGTATACAGTTCCGTTAACGGACAATTGTACCGTGCAGTAACCCATAATGGTCGATGTCTGGGTTTTATCAGCCATAGAGATGGTACCCCGAGTAGGGACCACCTTTAGGGAGAGTTGTTGTACCAGTTCAGGGTGGATAAAACTCTCCGTGCTTCCACTGTCAATTAAACATTTAACCCTGCACCCGTTTACCTCGATGTCCACCATTGATTTGGATAGCGGGTGCGGCCTGGTCTGGTCCACTGTGACCGATGCCACTGTAGGGCCCTGATCGAGACAAGATGGCGTCCACGCTGTCTGCTCACAAGATGGCGGACCCCACGAGGTCGGGCAAGATGGCGTCCAAGATGGCCGTTCCCACGGCGCACACGCGGCGGTGGCGGGTTTTCCGGCGGGGTTCCCTCTGCACACCTTCCCGAAGTGCCCCTTCTTACCGCACTTAAAGCAGGTGGTGCTTTTCGCCGGGCACAGGTTTCTGGTGTGCTTCGGCTGCCCGCAGAAGTAGCAGTTGGGTCCCCGATGCGTCGCGGCTGTCGTAGGGCTTCTGGGGGGAGAGCGGGGCCCCGACGGTGTCGGGCTGCCAGGCGGGGAAGATGCCTTCCAAGATGGCGGCGCCCTTGGTGCACACGTGGCAGCGTGGACGGCGCGGGCTGAAGAGTAGGCATCCGAGTTTCTCTGGGCCACATCCAGGGATCGTGCTGTGTCCGCAGCCTGTTTCAGGTCCAATCCCGTTTTTTCCAGCAGTCTCTGCCGGATGTAAGTGGAGCTGAGGCCTGTGATAAAAGCATCGCGAACAAGCTCGTCAGTGTACACTGCGGCTTTTACATCTTGGCACTTGCAGTCTTTGCCAAGCGTTTTCAGGGTGCCTAGGAACTCCTCCAGCGATTCCCCAGGTCGCTGTGCGCGAGTAGCGAGCAGATGCCTAGCATACACCTCATTCGTAGGCTGCTGGTAATGCGCCTTTAAGATGTCGCAGGCGGCCGGGTACGTGTCGGCGTCTTGGATGAGGGGGTAAACCCGGTGGCTTACCCAATTCCGCAGAATTCCGAGTTTCATACTCGCAGCGTCCGTAGCGTCTTTGACGGCTGCGGAATTGTCCAGGAAGAATTCCATACACATAAAGCGTGCCGATGCGTCCGAAGCATGCTGGTCCAAATCCAAATGTTTGGTTTCAAGAGTTGATCCATTGTGTTGAAAATTAAGTCAATAAAATTGATGTGCCTCAATAAATCCGAGACTCGATGTTAGCGAAACAAAACAAGGCTTTTATTGACTTAGAAGGTAACACACAGAGGAGAATGTATCTTCCATCCAGAGGTCTGCCGTACTGGATGATGTAAGAAAAAGGAGACTTACCATCAAGTAACTTTAAAGTAAGCTTTAAGTAACTTATAAACACACTATATACAAGAGAGGTCTTTACCATGCCTCTGGTAGAAGCCTCTTACAATACTGAACAGACCAGTATTTATACCAGTCCAACAGGAAGTGACATATGACAGGAAGTGAGGTATGTACACAGTTCATAGTTCACAGTTCATAGTTCACAGGAAGTGATGACATAACTTCCCGGAAGTTAGCATTTTTATCACATTCTTCCCTCCTGCAGGATTAGGAGGCTGTGGTCTACCTTTTGGTCCGCAGCCGCCGAACAAGGAAGAGTCGCACCCATTTGGATTCCCGTCGTAGAGGGTCGCTGGTCCGCTTACATGCGGTTGGCCATTGGTCAGAGTCTGTGTGGCCTGGATTGCCCTGTGAAGGGTCGGGGAGATCATGGCTTCGAGTACGAGCCCCAATAGGTTCAAAGTCGGACTGCCTCTGTTCAGAGGGAGGTGCAGAGCTGGTCTGTGGCGGATCAGTACTTTCATGCGCGGTACTGGGAGGGTCGCAACCTTGAGCACGGGGTTCTACCGGCACCAAGCTAGTTGGTGTCCGATCAGGATCCTGGAGAGGGGTACCCGATAGGTCCCAAGAGTTTCCTGGTGAAATGCCATCACCCGATGTCCCACTAGGTCCTGGTGGGCAGGGAGCCAGATCCCGTAATGATACGGTAGATTCTCGGCCGTCGGAATATCGTATGTTTGCATAGGTGGGGTTGGCATCGGTTAGTTCAACCTCGTCTACGAGAGGGTCATTTTTAGACGTCCGAACGTATCTTCGGAGTAATACAGGTCCAGGAGTAGTTAGCCATGACGGGAGTGATGTCCCATGAGATGAGCGACGCTGGAATCCAAAGAACCGCTCATGAGGTGTAGTATTTGTGGCTGTAGAAAGCAGGGACCGTATAGAGTGCAATGCATCCGGAAGCACTGTTTCCCATTGCTGGTCTGGTAGGCCCCGAGATCTTAAAGCGAGACGTACGGAATTCCAGATGATACCGTTATACCTCTCTACCTGCCCATTTCCGATGGGATGGTATGGTGTTGTTTTGCTTGTAGCAATTCCCCGTTCTGAGAGGTAGTCCTTGAGTTCCCTTGACATAAAGGATGGACCCCGATCTGAGTGAATATAAGCCGGCATGCCACAGAGAGAAAATACCTGCTCAAGGCAGCAGATTACTGTGGACGCCAGCATATTGGAGCAGGGGAAGGCAAACGGAAAACGTGAATATTCGTCGATCATGGTGAGCAAATATGTGTTCCGAGTTGAAGAGGGCACTGGGCCCTTAAAATCGATGCTAAGTCGTTGCATCGGTTGGGTTGCATGTATGAGTATACCAGCTGAGGGGCGGAAGAACTGAGGTTTTAATTCCGCACAAAGCCGACATTCTGAGCATATTTTCTTTACATTTCCAGTGGAAAAAGGGAGATTCCGTGATCGTACGAAATGTAGCATGCGTGTAACGCCAGGATGACACAAACCATTGTGGACATCCATGAGAGTGGAGGATGACATAGTGGAGCAGAATGCCCGTGTGAGGGTGTCCGGGGCCACATTCTCCTTGCCAGGCCGATAGAGAATGGTATAACCAAAAGAGGCCAGTTCCATCCTCCAAAGTTGTATTTTATTATTCTTAATTTTGGTTCGTTTTCGATTATCGAGCATGAAGGCGACTGATCGTTGGTCCGTGATCAATGTAAAGTGCTGGCGAGCTAGAAAATGGTTCCACTTCCGTACTGCCTCTATGATGGCTGTGGCTTCTTTCTCAACCGGAGGATAATGTAGCTCGGCACCTTGTAAGGTCCTGGACATAAATGCTACAGGACGACCTTCCTGATTCAGAGTAGCCGAGATCGCCACCTCCGAGGCATCACATTCAACCACGAAAGGGAGATTCTCATCGATGGAGTGAAGAGCCGCTTTCTCCAACTGTTTTTTGAGAAGGTTAAAGGCTGCAACAGCCGCTGTTCCCAGTGGAAATGATCTAGCATGCAGCAAGGGTTGGATTTTGTCCGAAAAATGAGGAATCCATTTAGCGTAGTATGCAAACAGACCGAGAGCCCGACGTAAAGAAGCCGGATTCTTAGGTGACGGGAGCTCTTGGAGCGGGCGAAGTCTTTCTGGGTCTGGCTTAATGATACCATTGCCTACGCAGTAGCCAAGGATGTTGATGGTCGGTTGCGACTCAACAGATTTGGATTCATTCAGGGTCAAATTACGGCGATGGAGGGCATCCCGAAATTTTTGGAGGTTGGAGTCGTGTTCCTGTTGATCGTGACCTGCAATGGTAATGTTATCAAGATAGGGAAAAGTGTCCCTTAGGTTTTCCTGCTTAACCAGGCCATCCATTGCCCGTTGAAAGACAGCCACTCCATTAGTAACCCCGAATGGGAGGCGACGAAATTGGTACAGCCGTCCATTAGCCTCAAAGGCTGTGTACTGCTTATCTGAGACCTTCAAGGGTAACTGATGATAGGCACTTTTTAAATCGTAAGTTGAGAACACTTTGTATTCGGCCAGTTTATTAACCATATCATCAATGCGTGGCAATGGGTAGGCGTCCAAGTCGGTATATTGATTGATGGTTTGCGAATAATCGATGCATAGTCGCTGTTTGTGAGGTTTTAGAGGGTTCTTGACAATGACGACTTGAGCCCGCCAGGGCGACGAACATGGTTCAATGATATCCTCTGCTAGAAGTCGAGAGATTTCAGCCGCAATAAAAGATTGGTCTTCCTGATTAAAGCGCCGCGATTTCGTTATTATCGGTTGGCATTGAGGCGGAATACTGGCAAATAATGAGGGATCATCAAGTGAAGCTGCTGATAATGCACAAAATGGTAATTTAGACGGTATATTAGAAATAGTAAGTCCGGGTTTGGATCCACCAAACTCAATGGTGAGTTTCTTATGCTGTTTTTGGAAGTCCAGTCCTAAGAGGAGATCACTACATAAGTCTTTGAGCACCGAAAGTCGGGTGGAGGGATACATACGACCATGAAGTGTCATATCAACAACACAAAAGCCGGAGATTCTGGTATTAAGTGATGACTGGGCCATCGCAATTGCCTGGTCCGATGGGAAGACATGTAGTTTCAATTTCGCAACAATCTGTTCCTTAATGAAACTATCAGTACTTCCTGAGTCAATTAAGGCATCTAAGGTATGCCCTTTAATTGAAATTTTTGTGGCTGCCTGAGACAGGTTCTGTGGGCAAGCAGCTGTAATTGGTGTCGTTGCACAGAGAGTGGCTAAAACTCTCGGTGTGCTTCTTCGGGAGAGAGCTCGAGAGGAAGCTTGATAGGTCCTAGCTGGAGCATCTTGATAGGCCCTAATTGGGGCAGTTCGGTAGGTCTTAGCTGGATTGGCCCTCATAGAGGCCCTTGATAGGCAAACTTTAGCAAAGTGTCCTTTTTTCCCGCAATAACTGCAGATTGCATTGCGAGCAGGGCAGGTTTTCCTAGGGTGAAAAGCATCTCCACAAAAGAAGCATTCCTTCCTAGATTGCCAAGAGGCTGCTAAAGTGGGGTCGTCCTCCTCTTCTTCATCAGAATTATCAGAATTAGATTCCCCCATGATAGGGTTCACCTGAGACCGCTTGAATTGTCTGGTTGCAGCTACAGCAGCAGATCGAGATCTGGGCAGCTGATAGAGGTCTGCATTTCTCTTTGCCAAATCCAGTGAACAAGCTAGGTCAAAAGCTTTTTGTAGCTCAAGTGTTTTACTTTCTAGTAGACGCTGGCGTATAAATGGAGAGGCAATCCCGCAGATGAAAGCATCACGAATCATTTCTTGGCGGTACAGCTCAGCTGAGGCTGCCTGAAAGTTACAATCTACGCTGAGCCTGCGAAGTTCTTGCAGGAATTCGTCAATTGATTCCCCTGGCCCTTGTCGGGCTGTGGCCAGTAGATGTCTAGCATAGACCTCATTTGGGGTCTTCGCATACAGTTTCTTAAGTGCCCGAATCACCTCTTCGTAATTATCCCAGTCATCAACATATTCGAACACTTTTGGGGTCACATAATTGACAAGTATCTTCAATTTAGCAGGAGCATCCACTTTACATTCATCCAGAAAATTCTCAAAAGTACGATACCAATGCTTCCATACCCTGCCAGCTGCTGGTGTATTCGGGTCCAAGTCCAGACGAATAGGTCTAAGGATTTTCTCCATGATGGGTGGTTCCCTGGATCCTTAACTTCCGAGTTTGTCTGAAGGTCTAGTATTTGTCAGTGTAAATATTAAGTTACTTAAATTGATGTAAGAAAAAGGAGACTTACCATCAAGTAACTTTAAAGTAAGCTTTAAGTAACTTATAAACACACTATATACAAGAGAGGTCTTTACCATGCCTCTGGTAGAAGCCTCTTACAATACTGAACAGACCAGTATTTATACCAGTCCAACAGGAAGTGACATATGACAGGAAGTGAGGTATGTACACAGTTCATAGTTCACAGTTCATAGTTCACAGGAAGTGATGACATAACTTCCCGGAAGTTAGCATTTTTATCGCACTGGATATGCTGCAGGCTGGGCCAGCTTACATAGGAGCCAGGTATGGGCGGAGCCCTACACACAGTACAATACAATGGAAATGAAACTGAAACCAACCACAGTCACAGGCAGAGAAATACTGATGAGTGATGAATGGAATATTTCATCACACAGTGCATCCATTATTTTTCTCTCTAGTATTGTTTGACTTGCATTTTCTTCTTTGCACTGTCGAAAACATTTTTTACCTCCTCACTTCCCGATTTAAAAGGACTCAATTCTTAACCTGTCACAGCAGTATAAACCTTGGAAGTTACTAATTGCCACAGTGTCCTGCAAGTCAAAACTTATTACACTAAAGTATTAGGGGGAGAAATTGGGTGAGTAGCGCCACTTGTTAGCGCCTAAAGAGGCAGGCAGTGGCTGTAGCGCCACTGGCTGTGCCTCCCGCGATATTGAGTTGGGGCGATAATGGTGGCATTAGCCTTTTGCGCTGCACCGCCACCGATGACATCGGTGTGCGCAGGGCCCCATTCGCACCCCGTTCACGATATTTGGTTGCGAACACCGCAGTTGCGCCGTTCGCTACCCGAGCCCGGTTCACAGGGCCTTACTGTGCCGGCAGCGGCGCAAGTTAAGGTGGAGGTGCGGGGCGGCCGCCTTTTTTGGCGGCCGCCTGCCAGCACCTCCGTCCCCGGCCTCCTGACCGCCCCCCCCCCCCGCGGCATTGCCGGCTGTTTCCCGAGAGCCCGGCACTTCTCGTTGGTGCCGGGCTCGTTTGCCGGCACTCGCGATCGATGATCCGCTATTGCAGGCCCCTCCCCCTTAACAATGGGAGGAAGGCCTGCAGTACCGCAGCGTGCCGTGCCGCAGCGTGTGGCGCTGCGGCATGTTGCACTGCGATATTCAGTTTCAGCGCCCTAAGAGGGACGCGAAGCGCCTCGAGCCTCGCCCTGTCTCCCTCTAGGGGCAATGAAACTGAATATCGGACGATCGCTGAAGACTCTAACGCTGCGCTAAATCCTGCGCTCAGGCGAACTTGGCGCCAGTTTGCCACCTCAACACAATTTCTAGGCCTTAGACTCATAGGACTGGATTTTGCCAGGCCCGAGGAGGCGGGAATGGAGGCGTGTGGGGTGTTAAAATTGCAAAAAGTAGCGGGCGGGCCCGACCCTGCCTCCATCCCGCCTCCAAGCAATTTTCCCAAATGCGTGGTTTCTGATCCCGTCTCTGTCCCGCCTCCAAGAGGCGGGATAGGCCATTAAGGCCCTTAACAACCACTAAATTGCCTCTATAATCCCATTTTGAGAGGCGTTTCCAATTTTAACACGTTTCCCACGTGATTCACGTCTCCTCTGAAACATGACGGTGAAAGCTGGCGGGAGCACAATTGGATTGCTGACTATCAGCTGCAGCTCCACCATTAAATAGGAGATTTGATCAGTCATCATTTGCAGGTGGCAGGACTTTATTGTCTCAGGTCTGGGGGAACTTTTAGCAGGCATAACCATAGCTGTGGAAGTTTGGAGCCTGACACCCATCTCCAGTGTGACCTCCTGGGAAACCCCTCTCACCACCTTGACTGAGCGCTTCCTGAACTGAGGCATCTACCAGAAGCATGGGAACCATTTATTTCCTTTCCTCCTGGACATCAGATGAGGACGAAGACCAGCCGCAGCAGCAGCAGAACCATGAACAACAGCAGCACCAACAGGAGCGCCAAGCTGCTCCTCACCCACCTGAAGCTGCACAGGCCAGAAGGTGCCAGCCCATGGAAGCCTGTCGGTGCAGGAGATACCCCCCAAACAGGGTCTACAGACAGAGGATCAGCTACCTCAACATGAGTGAGCAGCAGTGCCAAAGGCGGCTCTGACTTTCGCGAGAGGTAGTGGGTGACATCTGCGCAATAGTGCAGCAAGACCTGGAGCCCAGAGGAGCAGGTGGGCACCCCTTACCAGTGGTTGTCAAAGTCAACTTTGTTGCTTCAGGCTCATTCCAGGGATCAGCAGCAGACATCAGCGGCATCTCCCAGGCGGCCGCACACACTTGCATCACGCAGGTAACCGATGCCCTCTTTGCCATCGCGCACAATCACATCCATTTCTCCAAGGATCAAGCAAGTGTCACGGCGCGTGCGGTTGGATTAGCTCATCTGGCAGGCTTTCCAAAGGTTCAGGGCATCGTTGACTGCACACATGTGGCCCTTAAGGCACCCCATCGTAATCCAGGTATTTTTGTCAACCGCAAGGGCTTCCACTCCCTCAACATGCAGCTGGTGTGTGACCACAAGAAGGAAATTTTACATGTTTGTGCCATGTACCCTGGCAGTTGCCATGACTCCTTCATACTGCGCCAGTCTACAGTGCCTCCGCTCTTCTGTCCGCCAGACCAACCTAATGGATGGCTACTTGGAGACAAGGGCTATCCCCTGAAGACGTGACTAATGACACCATTGAGGAGCCCATCCAATGAAGCTGAGGAGAGCTACAACTCCAGCCACATTTCCACCAGATCCATAATCGAGCAAACCATCGGCATGCTGAAGATGCGCTTCAGATGCCTGGATAGATCAGGTGGAGTCCTGCAGTACTCAGCAGCCAGGGTCTCCAGAATCATCGTGGTTTGCTGTGCACTTCACAACATGGCACAGCGTCGTGGCTTGCAGATTCCTGAGGACCAAGTGGCTCCTCACATAGCCTCCTCAGATGAGGAGGAGGAGGAGGAGAGCAAAAACAAACATCGTGCAGAGGCCCATCAACCAGCGGCAGCAGTACGCGAGAACACTGCTGCCCGGGATACAAGGAACGCACTCATCTTGGCCAGATTTGCTTAGCCTAACCAATCAAACACTTTTGCCTCACAGCTTCTTACCAGAGCATCGACAATGCCCAAGAACCAGAGGATTCCTAGCACTCTGACCACCATACTGACAATTGCAACTAATCCTAAGCCCTCAATGTGGAAGTCCCATTTGCGAAATGACACACGCCACAACTGCAACAGAATTTTTACTTACAATAACCAACTGATGGCATTTTAAAAATAAACACATTTCACCCAAGTGACTACCCTTGTGACTATTTGTGCTGTATCTTTCTCTTACACGTGCTCCTATGTGGTGCTTCCCCTGTGGCTTCAGCAGATGTGGAGGCCCCTTGCTCACTTTCTTGCTGTTCCTGTCTCAACACCTTTGGCGGGCACCCTCTGGGGTTGCGAACTTGTGAGGGCTCGTCAACAGTCTGCTGCTCCTGCGGCTGTGCAGGGGTTGAGACACCAATCTCAGTTGGGTGGGGACTCTGGTGGGGCTCTGACCGAGGACTTGGCAGTGGCATGGAAGTGTGAGCACTTGGAGAGGAGCCCCCACTTCCTTGTTCTCTGCCACCAACATCCCTCTCATGGGTCAGGTCCACCTCAGCGCTTGCAAGTGGCTTGAGAGCACCTTGCTGCACATCAGGGGGACCATGGGGACCCGTATCTGCACTGGCAGTCCTACTCAGAAGGGCTTCCATGAAAGTCTGGTTTCTCTGTTCAATAGCTGACCATCGCTCCTCCAGAGATGTCAGTCTATTCTGAACACTCACCATGTTTTCTACACTCTGGCGACTTAGCTTCTCCATGGCCGTATCCATCCTCTCGTCTACTATAGCCATCCTTTCCAGGGAGATTGCTGTCCTTTCCGTGGTGCTGCATTCATGCGCCAATGACTCCACAAAGGCTCTGCTCATGTTCGCGATGGACTCCTCCATTCGCTCCACACTCGCAGCGACCCTGGAGACAAAACCTGCCAGAGACTCCTGCATCTGTGCCTGGAGTTCCAGCACTGCTGTTCTTCTGGATGGACCCAGAGGCAGAGGGTCAACATGCAGCTGAGCCGAGCTGGGAGAGTCCTGCGCCCTCTGACGAGGACTCTCCACTGCTGTCCCTGTCTCCACAATCTGCTGATGCTCACTTGTGAGCTGTGATACACCAGGTGACAACACTACTCTATGTCCCGAAGGTCCCACCGAGGTGTGAGTGTCTGCGCTAGTGCTGGGTGCGCTGAATTCTGCTGATGCTGCGCCCTCAGAGGTTGCAGCTTCCTCTGAGGAGTCTGGAGGCTCAGGCTGTTCCTCCTGGATAGTGGGGATGGGTGCTTGCGATGGTCCTGTGAGGGAGTAAAGGAAAGAGTCAGAGATGTGAGGCCAAGGTTACATGCACATTGCATATTGCAGATGATCATAAGTCCATCTGTTAGAGCTTCAGAATCATTATCAGCGACTCATGCAATGTCACTAAGAGAGATGAAAAACTATTCTGTCACCAGCTTTCTCTGATGCACCCATCTGTCCGTCCCCCACTTGCGCATCGTCCTCAAGTTCCACGATCTCCAGGACAGCCTCCTCCCAAGGAGTGAGCTGGGCTACTGAGGGTGGCCCTCCTCCTGTTCTCGCTCTTTCCCTCTTATTGTAAGCTCTCTTTTCCTGCAATGAGGGAGACAAGTGCAGTTTGAGTGAGAATGAAGGAGTGAGTGTACAGAATCCATAGCATAGATGGTTAGAAGGAGACAAAGATAGAGTGAGTTGGCAAGACTAAGGGCCCTCCCTGTGTTTTGTAAGTTGTTTTCATAGCATCACAGTGATAGGGAGTGTGAGGTCTGCATAGTCGAATAGTTAGGTGAATGTGACCATAGAGAGAGAGGGAATGGGTAAGGGTGCAGGGATGTCAGTGTCAAATGGGATGTGGAGGAAGAGGTTGCTAAAGCTGAATGCTGGTGAGGAGAGGCCATGGGGATCAGATTGAGGGTGATGGGAAAGCTATACTCACTTTTTCAGTGCGCAGAAGGTCATGAAACCTCTTCCTGCACTGAAGCCAGGTTCTGAGGATCATCAACAACGAATTGACCTCCTGGGCCACCTGGATCCACACAGCCTTCGTCTGCTGGGGAGGCGTCTTCCTCCCTGAAGAAGGGAAGAGCACCTCTTTACTAGCTCTTGCTCCCTGCACCAAAGCTTGCAGGGTGATGTCATCAAATCTGGGAGCAGACTTAGGCCTCCCGCTACTCACTCTGCCTCCAGGTCCCTCTCACTGCAAAGGCAAAAAGGTTGGCAGTCTGCAGAAGAAGCAAGGTTTCTTGCAGACCTTAAATGGAGCAGCAATGATGATGTCATCAGAGGCGAGTTTCAGACTGAAAAAACTAATTGGGCCATGGGTTCCCACACGCTGGAAATCAATTGCCCAATTATGTGAAAATCGCATCAATCTCCCACATCGATTTGGAATCGGGTGGATAACCCGAAACGTGAATGACACGACCCCAGCCCGCCCCAATGACAAAATCCAGCCCATACTGCCCAATATATTTTATCGTTCTAACTCTTCAAGCTGGGTAGAATGCCCTAGTCAATTATGTAAAAAGATGTAATTGTGTGGTATTCATGCTTAGACACATGATTTTATTCTTAAAAGAAAGCCCTACTACCTGAAAACAGGAAGCCCCATTCTATCCGCTTTAACAGTGGGCAGATCAACAAAGCAGCTTGAAAGAAAGAAAGTCTTGCATTTATATAGCACCTTTCACGACCACCGGACATCTCAAAGCGCTTTACAGCCAATGAAGTACTTTTGGAGTGTAGTCACTGTTGTAATGTGAGAAACGTGGTAGCCAATTTGTGCACAGCAAGGTCCCGCAAAGAGCAATGTGATAATGACCAAAGAATCTGATTTTGTTACGCTGATTAAGGGCTAAATATTAGCCAGTACACTGGGGATAACTCCCCTGCTGTTCTTAGAAATAGTCCACCCGAGATAGTAGACGGGGCCTCGCTTTCACGTCTCGTCCAAAAGACAACACCTCTGACAGTGCAGCACTCCCTCAACACTGCATTGGAGTGTCAGCCTAGATTTATGTGCGCAAGTCCCTGGAGTGGGACTTAAACCTTCTGACTCAGAGGCGAGTGTGCTACTGACTGAGCCACAGCTGACAATACTGAAGTTAAAGCTGAAATTACTGTGGATATCTTCTGGAAGTTCCACAGTAAAATCACACTTTAACAAAAATAAAAACTATTGCATTATGAACCTGGTTGTCTTTTAATTCTTTCCCAATCAAATTCACAGCACTGCCATATTAATAGATGACTTGACGAGGAGGACTACAGCTCATGAATTCCTCCCTTCCCTTCCCCTCCCCACAAGAATACCGGATAGTTGGATCAGACTCCCAACAAAATAGCTGGATGCTGTGCAGATTAACTTCTTCAAAAAGAACTAAGTATGTATCTTTCTTGGAACGGGATTGAAGATTATTATAATGATACATTTAGACTGAGATGACTAAAGACTCCATGGGACACAATGTGCTGCGAGGCTGGGGATTTTCTCTGTGGAAGGCAGCAGGTCAGGGTTGAATAGTCCACATGCACAGATGGATAGGCTTTAATTTCACTTGATTACCTTTGGGGATCCGGGACTATTTATGCAGAATTTTCCCACAGTAGATGAAGCAGGCGGGGTAGGTTTTATGATGGAATAACTTGTACAGAATCTATAGAAAAAATAAGATTTTTGCAGAAGAAATAAGGTTTTTTTGCATTTAGTGGTCCTTTCTTGTTTCATATTTAAGCTCTTATCAGATTTTACATGCTTATGAGAGGCCCACTAAGTGGTATGCTAGACGGAGACCTACAGTGATTATGGATGACTCTCCACAATTGCTCCCCAATTGTCAGAAAGCAGCTGACCTCAGCTTAATAATTGTCTGCCATGACAGCACATCTGAGGAATCAAGAAGCCTCCATCTGGGGAATCACAGGCATTCATCATTGTGTGGCTACATCATATTGGAGCATCAACATACAGTGAAACCTGGATAAAGGGACAGCCCCAAAAAACAGACACTTATTGAGAGACCAAATAACTTACATGGTAAAATATACAAGAGGCACTCTGAAACCACGAACACTCGCAAATTACGAACTACGGACAGCCTCCAATGCACCAAGCCCTTTTACAACTTAAAACACGGCCACAGCCTGTTGCAAAGCTGCCATATCTGGAACTTTTACTGAGTCGGGATCAACAGTGCTTCCCCTTGCAGCTTGCTTCCTTTCTGCACCCAAAATCTCGTGAGATCAGTGAATGTAGGTCAGCGCGAGGTGGCAGCGGGTTTTGTGAAAGAAAGGGCTTTAGTGGAATCGGAAGCTCATTACCCTGCATCCATAGCAGATGGGAAACCACTCTATCTCTGGGATTGAATATTTGCACGGCTCTAGCCCAGGGATGCTGGGTAAAGGACTCCCCATTCTACTGTATAGTTTTACAGTACATACAACGACCATTGTGAAAATAAGGACAGCTGCAAAAAAAAGTCAGCTGATGCCAATCCGTTCGGTGTCCGTAATTTACAGGTTTCACTATACTGCCTCCTTTCCCTGTATCAACTTTGCACACCGCAAATCTCCAATACTGCCCTATCCCAGACAGCAGGCATTACCATGGAGGATGCCAAGTCAACGATGACAGCAGGCTGTGGATCATTCTCTGATTCTGTGATAAGAACATGCAGAGGATCTTTGAACATTTAAATGGCAGACAGCTATCATCCTGCAGGAAGAAAGCTTTATTTCAGACTCTTTCAACTCTTCAGACATGAAGACCATTTTTAAAGTTTCAATCTTTACCGTTATTGAAAAATGCTGGGATTAAAAAGAAATATTGGCAAAACACTTATCAGTTGCAGAAAATGCAGTCCCCTCAAATTAATTCTTTGAGTTGATCGTAGACATGATTTGTTTAACTTCAAACTTCCACCAAAAGCTTCATTACAGACCAAGAATAGCTAGTACCAGCTCCTTCCCATAAATCATCATTCATACAACAGAGGTCATTTACAACTCAGGGGTCTGATACATCTCCTACTTGAACTTTTGTGAAGCCACGGAATGGGGTCAGCTCCAGAGCATGTAACTAATTTACTCAGGTTTGTAGCCAGCGCCAGCAAGTATAAGTCAAAGTGAGCTGGCTACACACCTGAGTAAGTTAGTTGCATGCTCTGGAGCTGACTCCATTCCACGGCCTCACTTTTAAAAGAGCATGGTGGGTGGTCAGTACATACTTAATGCTGATAGTAAAGAATGCCACTTTACTGTATTTTCATTGCCTCAAAAAGACCATAAAGTTAAATGCTAATTTATTCCACTCATGGTATTTAAAAACCAAGGGAGAGGTGCTGTAAAATTTACCGTACGTGAAACCTATTTTTTTCCCTAAAACTCCAAAATGCAATGGAAATGTTTGGCTGGAGTCCATAAACATTTATTTAGGAAAACAAATTAAACTAACTTAACACTTAACTCTGATTTTCTTTTTCTAGGTTTTTTTTTTAAAAGGTAAAATTACAATGCTGATAGCTTCATTGGCATAACTGGCTTGAGTGATAGTACAATGTACAAGGGAGATGGATCACCACACCAGCATATAGATGAGATCATCTCCTGTGGCAATGCATGTGGAGAGATCAAGAACAAGCGTGGTCCTCAGGTGAAGTGATGTTAGAGGGTGAGGAATAATTAGACCAGGGCACACAGATATAATTCAGTCCCCATTTTAATGCCATTCATTCCTTCCTTGTTTTTATATATTCCATTATCAATTCCTATGTCTACATTTATGGTAGAAAGTGTCTATTTAAACTTGTCACCGAGGCTGGAGCTTTCAACTTCGGTGGCGGTGTAAAAGAGATGGTATTAGATCGGCTGCCCTTTATCCAATTTACCCGTTGCCCCCTTTTCGTTGTTGTAAAGGAAAATTAGGCTGGGTGAATAATGGACAACCGAACCGATATCACCCGTTTTACACTCCCAACAAAGTCGAAAGTTCTAGCGACAATAATTACACCTTCCCACCAGGGGAGAAGCTGAATAGCCTCTACGAGATGGAAAATGTCATTTAAGAAAATAAATTATTCATTTTTGTGGGATGTGGGCGTCGCTGGCAAGGCCAGCATTTATTGCCCATCCCTAGTTGCCTTTGAGAAGGTGGTGGTGAGTCACCTTCTTGAACCGCTGCAGTCCGTGTGGTGAAGGTACTCTCACAGTGCTGTTAGGGAGGGAGTTCCAGGATTTTGACCCAGCGACGATGAAGGATCGGCGATATACTTCCAAGTCAGGATGATGTGTGACTTGGAGGGGAACTTGGAGGTGCTGATGTTCCCATGCGCCTGCTGCCCTTGTCCTTCTAGGTGGTAGAGGTCGTGGGTTTGGGAGGGGCTGCCGAAGAAGCCTTGATGAGTTGCTGCAGTGCATCTTGTAGATGGTACATACTGCAGCCACGGTACGCCGGTGGTGGAGGGAGTGAATGTTTAAGATGGTGGATGGGGTGCCAATCAAACGGGCTGCTTTGTCCTGGATGGTGTCGAGCTTCTTGAGTGTTGTTGCAGCTGCACTCATCCAGGCAAGTGGAGAGTATTCCATCACACTCCTTACTTGTGCCTTGTAGATGGTTTACATGGGCAGGTTCCATTACAAATGTGGCCATAGGAATTCATAATGGAAAACGTTGACAGAAAGTCCGTACAGACTTAGGATTTACATATAATATATATATATACACACACACACACACAATGAAAGGTGGAGCACTGCTGCATTAGGTGAGTCATTTCCACTTACGATAAATTGAACTCCTTAAGACACACCTTAAGACAATAACTCTTCTAAAACAATTGAGGACAATATTTTTAATGACAAGCAGGTTATTTGACCCCATTTGAGTATCACTTATCAGTAAAGTGAAGAAAAATTCAACATCTGAAATCTATTTCCTCCTATGAACTATTATTTCAATTGTAAATTCCTCTGAAGTGAACCTTTTTTCTGCAGATTATATCGTAATCTGTTTCTTCGGTAATCTTTTCTGGAAGCTATACAATATCTTTGTATTCATCCCCTCCCCCAGAAAATGTCCTGTCTTTTTCTCTCCTTGCTCTTGACGCCACTAAATCACAGCTCCACAGGGCAGCTGCCCACTAGTTTCTTACCAAATTGGCCATTTATTTTGTATAGAACCGCAGCGAGTTCCGTCAGCATATTCAACCTTGGGGCAGCGCTGCAATTGATTCTGTCTTCCAGTTCCCCAAGTATTTTTTTTGCAAAAGTTCTGATGGAACTAAGCAAGTTAGCTCAGCATTTGGCTCTGGCTTCATGCACTATTAGGCTAGATAAAAGGAACAGACATCACTGGAAATTCAAAATAAACACAGAAAATACTGGCAATAATCAGAAGGCCTACCATCATCAGAAAATAGAAAAGATACTTTAATATTTCTGGCCAAGCCCATGTATCAGAACTGCTATCAGGTTATCCCCTCAGAAGTAAAGAGCCATTGTCAGCTTCCCTAACTGATTAGCTCATTAAGGCAATGAGTAGCTGAACCACATAAAACAGGAAGGTCCATGGCTTGGGGGGAAATGTTTGTGTCAGGAGATGGCACTGAAATGCCGTTGACAGCTGTAACGACAGCTGATGCCGGTTCCAGCACCACACACCATATCAGTGGTTTCGGTAGCGCTGCTGGTAAAGCCTAGCACCAGGGAGCTTGCCATCATGGAGAGCGTGACGTCAGTGAGCGTGCAACGCTCACTGGACACCCAATCTCCAACATTGGATTTAGCCACTTACCTTAATGGCAGCGCAGAACAATGACAGGGAGAGCTAGTGTCTACAAGCAGGAAGCAGGCTGCAGCAGTGTTATTTAAAGGTACCATCCCCAATCAGCTGCACCTGACAGAGTGCTGCAGTTTCAGTGCCTGTTTGCTACTTCCTGCAACTGAAACAGTTCTCTTTAGTTATTTCAAGATTTTTTGGTGACAAGGAGTGTTCATTCAAGTGCAGAAGGTACTCATTATTTGTTAAAGGCTTCTGCTCACAACACTTCCTCATAGTTATGGGGGCTGCGGGATTGCAGCATTACCTCAGGAGGACAACGAGGACAAGGACGAGGAGGAGGAGGACAAGAAGG
This sequence comes from Somniosus microcephalus, assembly GCF_052327205.1. Classification (NCBI taxonomy): domain Eukaryota; kingdom Metazoa; phylum Chordata; class Chondrichthyes; order Squaliformes; family Somniosidae; genus Somniosus; species Somniosus microcephalus. Next base: position 232,630,991 of record NC_140994.1, read on the forward strand.
AACAAGAGAGAGGGTGGAGGCAGAAAGACAATCGGCCTTCTGGACAGGCAGACCGTGACCGGCTCATCAGACTCTGATACACATGAATGAAACCCCAGGTCCCTGTAGCTCACCACATCCCCATCATACAATCCCTGTCTCACGGTATATCACAGCGTCCTCCTGAGCGCAAAGATGAAATGAGAGAGACCACAAAATATTGCAAACACCTTTAATAAATTTATCTATAATCATATCACACATATCACATGAATTCTAATAACTAATGACCCTTGTGCCTGACATAGTTGAATAGCTTCCATTGTGTGCAAGGTGTGAGATGTGGGTATGAGTGTTGCTAGGTACAGATTGGTGGTGGGTGAGTGCTGGGGGTGCGGTACATTGAGCAATGTTAAGATTGTGGTCCAGATGGTAGTATGTAGCATTTGTTGAAGCCTTCACTCACCCTGACCACCCGTGTGAGCTTGTTATACTTCCTCCTGCACTGGGTGTGGGGCCTGGGAACCACAGTGTTGCCCATGACGTGGTGTGCCACCTCCCTCCACTTGGTCCGGCCAACTTGTGGCGAGGGCCTCCTGCCAGTTGGTACAGGACCGCCCGCCTTCTCTCCACTGCTAAAACCAATGCCTCCAAAGCTTCCTCGGAAACCCCCCGGGCTCTCTCCCTGGGGCAGCGATCTGCCATCAGCATTTGCAAATAAGTGCTGCTTCTCTTTTTCCTTCTTCTTATGGTTGTTGAGGCAGCTGTACACCCAACAATGCTAAGAATGAGGTGCTACAGCATCAATGTACCTCCCCTTTAAGCAGTGAACAAAGCCTGTGGCTATTATTACTTGCGTTTAGACTATTGGTCCATCTTTTCAGTGTAATGCCAATGAGCTTGGGTTTTTAGTCTAGAATTATGGCTCCAATAATTTTAATGAGGAGCGAGGATGAATTTTGCATGCAGGCTAGACAATTTTCACCTGGCGCTAATTCACTATTTTTAGTCTAAACTTTGCCCATTCCTTGGCTATAATGAATTTCTAGCCCAAGATTTCTAGCTAAGCTGGCTGATCACAGGCACAATAGAGAGTACTAAAATTTGCCTGTTCTCTCCTAGATTGGGGAGGGGGACGTTGCTGCTGATTGCTATCCAGTAACCCCTGCTGAAAGTGTGTGTGCATGATAGATGATGACCAAATCAGACTCCATGGTAAAATACATTTACGGTCGGGACTCGGGACTGACATTAAGAATGGCCAGAAAGTGCCTGACATCTCAGGAACTAAACCACAGGAAGCAGTTAATGTCTTCAGAGGAGGGAGTTATGTGGGAGAAAGATAACAAAAAAATGGCTGAAGGACGGTGAGGAGAAATAAAGCCGGCCCCAAATTTTCGTGTTCTGGGGTGTAATTGGAGTTGGGGGGAGGGATTAATTAAGTGGAAGAAGCCTGGTGGGAGTAGACAAATTGGTCAAGACCCAGCAATGCCAGATGAATGCCAGAGTAACAACAAAGCCAAATTTCTGTTAGGGTCTGGGATGAGCGGAGGTTCCACCCGCCCAATGAAGAAGTCACAAGAAGCCTGGGTTGGTGGAATGGCTACCACCACTGGCCTGCCAACAGCTCCTACTCCCTTTGCACCCAGCCACCTGGACACCAGAAAGGAACTGGCGCAAAGGTCCTCGGAGAGGTGCAAGTGGGGCGCGCAGAGGTCTCCAGGCCAGGTTTGATCCCAGGATTAATCCTTAACAATTGTGCCATCGTTCTTTTCATAAAAAGAGGGGCTGATCCACCTGTAGAGCAGCAAAATCCGGTAAGAGGGCCTGCGGAAACCCACAGCAGCCACAAGGCACCACAACTTCCTCCCCACTGCTCTGGCAGGTGCCCAAGGTGTGCACATACCAGCACGGGCACCATTAAGAAATATTTAAAATAGCAGATGCCACCCTCACTCCAGACACTCTGGCAGAGGGTCTGAGAATTTTCAGCCTTGCAGTGTCATCTGCTTGAGCAGTGTTTTAGTGAAGTTCAGGGGCTAGAATGGGCACCACCAATGTTCTCTTTACGCTACCTGGCCGCGCAGCTCTCTGCAGCTCCCATGCAGCTGGTGAGCCAGCTTTTAAATAGGAAAAAATGTGCGTGTGCGATATTTTGAATGGGCCGCGCAGCCCCTTAAGGGGGCACCACACCCAAAAACAAATTAAAGGGAACAAAGGGCACCAGTGAAAATGTTGTCAGTGTATGTTTCCAGTGCAGTAGGAAATTCACTTCCAGCAGCATTAAATTCTCTAAAAGAGGCTTTTTTTAATAGGAGGTGAAATTGGTGTTTGGCAGGAGCTCAAAATGGGTGATAACAAATTGGCAGCTCAAATTACACCCTGCCTGATTTTCTTTTCCACTGACTTCAATGCAAAGGAAAAATCAGACAGGGTGTAAAGTGGGGTTCTGATTCACTATCACTCGTTTTCCTGTGGACAGATTTTAAAATTTCCCAGGCCATGTTTCATTAGTGATGCAATGACATTGTCACACCAGTGATGCAAACATGCTCTATCTTTCTCTGCATATTTCATTGCCTTATAGTGTAATATAAGTTTAAAATATCTGTGTGTCTGGTAGTAGATATAAGGTTGTATGAAAATGCCAAACAAAATAGCTGAACATGTGATCATGTGATTTTCCAGTGCAGATCAGTCCCTCCAAAGCAATTATACCTCAACCTCTTCAAACTGCAGAATGCGTGCAGATGAAGTTACTTCGCCAATTTAGTAAAAGCTTCAAGGCGAGTACAAAACAAAAAATTGAGTCAGAGTTTCAACAGTAGAAATTCAAGCCTCATGCTTGCCAATCTGATATAATCCATGCAAAGAGATACTGAGCAAGGACTGTTGAGAAAGGACATCCACAGGGCACAAGTGTTTTTTGATGCCAAAATAACTATGGATGCCAAAATAACTCGATTGATAAGAATTATAATTTTGTCACATAACTGGAATGGCACCCCCCCTCCCCCATTCCTGATACTTACATGCTTATCCTATATTTTACTTAATGTGGTTGCCATTTTCCTACATTCGCAGGGAGAATTAGGCAAAGGCACCTATTCAGTATACAGACTGATTTAAGAGTATTACATTGCAGCACAAGATTACGACTCATAGATTGAAAGAGAAAAAAAAGTTCATACAGTTTTATATTTCTCACTGGTGTGCAAGATGCAATATCTTATTTATGACTTGCTATTCTGAAAGGCCATTGTCAGCCTTGAAAAGTTGTTGAGTGAGCCTTCTACCAATTGTTTAAGATGTGGAAAATGACACCGCAACAGAAAAGTCAATATCTTGCATTTATTAAAGGTTTCTGTAATTGCTTCTCCTCCTCCACCAGATATTGCTGAGGTCTGGTTTGAATGTCACTTGTTGGGAATTGAGAGCTGAATCTGCCTTCTGTAATGGGAACAAGAACAGATTCCTGCTAAGTCTGACACAGAGAATAAGAGATCTGGCAGGTCAGTATCCTGCCAATCCTTCTCTTGATTTGGCAGAGATAAGGAAACATTGCATTCATTTTGTCAGTGCACTTTATCACCACTGTCCTGATGTCACTGGGATTATCCCACCATAGTGTGTCTGCAGTCCTTACCAAACATTTTTACGTTGAAAATTCATTGTAGACAAAAAACATTCCTCCCTTAAGTGTTACCTGAGTTGTACGAACACTGAATGCACATTGCTTTAACTTGATCAATAAGAAATGTTCACAGTGTCAGAACTTCAAAAAAATACTATCTGCTGTGCTGAGGAAAGAACCTGATAAATTAAAGGGCACCGCCATTATGTCAAGAATGGAAAATAGCCCCTTCATTTTTTTAATCATATGTCTGCAACTCAATAATTTTATTTTGTGATCCAGTTAGAATTATAGAATCTTACAACACAGAAGGAGGCCATTCGGCCAGTCGTGTCTATGCCGGCACTTTGGAAGAGCTGTCCAATTTAGTATCGTCAGCTAGCTTTTTCCCCATAACTCTGCCAATTTGTCCTCTTCAGGTACATATCCAATTGCCTTTTGAAAGTCCTACAGAATCTGCTTCCACCACTCTTTCAGGTAGTGCATTCCAGATCTTAACAACGCTCTGCGTGTAAAAAGTTATACTCTATTCCCCTCTAGTTTTTTTGCCAATTATTTTAAATCTATGACCTGTGGTTACTGCCCCACTTACCAGAGGAAGCAATTTCTCCCTATTTACTCCATCAAAACCCCTCAATCATTTTGAAGACCTCTATTAGGTCTCCCCTAAACCTTCTCTTCTCCAAGGAGAACAATCTCAGCTTCTCCAATCTCTCCACATAGCTGAACTCCCTCATCCCTGGTATCATCTTGGTAAACCACCTCTGTACCATCTCCAAGGCCTTGACATCCTTCCTAAATTGTGGTGTCCAAAATTGTACACAATACTCCAGCTGAGGCCTAACCAATAATTTGTAATTTGCATGACTTCCGTGTTTTAAAAATTTAATGACCCCATTTAGAAAGCCAAGTATCCCCTAAGCTGTCTTAACTGCCTGATCAACTTGCCCTACCACCTTCAAAGATTTGTGAATATGCACCCCCAGCTCCCTCTGCTCTTGCACAACCCTCAGTAGTACCATTTAGATTATATGGCCTCTCCATGTCATTCCTCCCAAGTGCATTACTTCAAACTTATTTGTATTAAATTGCATCTGCCAGGCATCTTCTCATTTCATCAGTCTGCCTATGTACTCCTGAAGTCTGCTACTATGTTCCTCATTATTTACTACATTGGCAAGATTTGTATCATCCGCAAACTTCGGAATTATACTCCCTATAGACAAGTACAGGTCATTTATATATAAAACAAGAAAACCAATGGTCCTAATACTGACCCCTGGGGGACCCAACTGCATACTTCTCTCCAGTCAGAAAAACATTTGTTCACCACTACTCTCTGAGTCAGAAGGTTGTGGGTTCAAGTCCCACTCCAGAGACTTGAGCACAAAATATCTAGGCTGACACTCCAGTGCAGTACTGAGGAGGTGCTGCACTGTCAGAGGTGCCGTCTTTCAGATGAGACGTTAAAACCGAGGCTCCAACTGCTCTCTCAGGTGGACATAAAAGATCCCATGGCACTATTTCGAAGAAGAGCAGGGGAGTTATCCTTGGTGCCCTGGCCAATATTTATCCCTCAATTAACATCACTAACACAGATTATCTAATCATTATCACATTGTTGTTTGTGGGAGCTTGCTGTGCGCAAATCGGCTGCTGAGTTTCCTACATTACAACAATGACTACACGCCAAGAAGTACTTCATTAGCTGTAAAGCAATTTGAGACATCCGGTGGTCATGAAGGACGCTATATAAATGCAAGTCTTTCTTTCTTTAGCCAACTACGTACCCAAGTTACCATCGTCCCTTTAATCCCATGTACTTCTATTTTCTGAATATGTCTGTTATGTGGTACTTTACCAAATGCCCTTTGAAAGTCCATATATACAACAGCTACTGCATTACCTTCATCAACCTCCTCTGTTGCTTCATCAAAGAACTCAATCAAGTTACTCAGACACAATTTGCCTTCGTTTTTCACATCATCAGCAACAGTTGAATAAATCTCATCCAACAATTCTGCAATGGATGACAATAGTGCTTTAAAAATGTTATCAATAACATATTACATTTTGGACTCTTAGGGGAAAGAGGTATAATTGTATGAATTTTTCAAACTAAAGTAAGAATTGAATGGCTACAATGCTTTACTCTTAATATTTATTCAGTTTCCTTTGATATTTACTGTTAAAATTCAGTTTCACTGGGCTCCTGTCCAACCCCTTTGTAATTTAGTTGTTCAGGCTGTCCCTTTGAAGTTTATAATTTATTTATTCTCAACAGGAATTCATGTTGCAATTTTAATAAATTGTGTCAAACACCAACATTTCCTTTGTGCAACACCATTATTTCCACATTAACCTTCAAAATGAATAATGCCTTTGCTAAAGTGAATCAATTCAGAATGATACTCGTTTCACAAAGATTCGGATGCTAATCGAGCAAGGGGAGGGGTGGGAGGTGATACAAATGACCTGTAAAATAAAATCAGTTGTAAAATGTATTCCTACAACAGACATGGAAGTACTTGAAGAAAGCAAAGGGACAATGCCCAGTGTGGTTCAGCTCAATATACCATTGTTTGGAAATAGATTCCCCTCCCTCACCTAGTTATTTCTTTCTCCCATCGTTTCAGGTTGCAGCTTTTCCTTCCCCCACCCCACATGAAATCCAATATTCTCCAATCAAGCAGGTTGAGGACTTAGATATCTGACTTCGATATTGACATTTGATTTGCTTTGCTACTACCATATGAAAGAAGAAAAATGATCAGGTCGGTAAGAGTAGCTAGAGTTATCCTTTCACTCATTCTGTTGAAATGCCTTGCTGAAGAAACTTTTCTCTCAAGCCTCCAGCCCCCACCATAGCCTAGTTGAGATTGGGAACTTCGAAGGCTGGAATCACAGATCCATATCTCTATGTCATTTAAAAGATTTTTTTGTTGCATGTAAATATAACAAAGGAAACTTCAGCTCGAGTTTCCAATGACTTGTGTAGCTTAATGATGAAAGGTCCCATTAGCTCTCGGCAGATCACTTTCCAGGATAATGGTTCTACCATGGTGGATAGCAAGTGGTCTGGTCTTCTCGGATTCCTTAACACCAAGTTGCACTGCTTGCCACCTCAGAGTGTGGTTCTTGTGCAGGCTTCTACACTGCAAGAAGAAATTCATGTACTCAGGTGTTTGCATGTCATATGTGAGTGACCATCTTTGACAACGGAGGGCAAACTATTAACAAATTCAACTGCATTTAGCAAAAAAAGAAGTTTCATACTGAATGCTTAAGTGTCAATTGGCTCAGTTACCTGCACTCTGGTCTTGGAGTCAATATGAGTTCAAGTCCCACTTCAGAATTTGAGGGCATAATCTGGACCAACATTTATATTGTTGAAAGTGCCATCCTTCATAGGCGGTCAAATGAAGGCGCCATCAACCTATTTGGTCAGTCAGACGTTAAAGACCCAATGGCATTATTCAAGGAAGAGCAGGGAATTTTCCAGCATTTTTCTGTCAACAATTGCAACCAAAAACAGATTAACGAATTGCTGTTTATGGGACCCTGCCGTGTGAAAAGTGGCTGCCATGTTTGCCCACATAAGAACATTGATGACACGCCAAATTCATTGTTTCTGTAAAACCCTTTGAGGTGTTTCAGTGATGTGATAAAACAGCAAATAAATGAAAAGTCTGTTGTCATTAATGACATCCCAGGTATGTTAGATTCTGAGCACTGAGTTGAATATTCAGTCAATAGCAAACAAACGAAACATAATTTTTTTCACACATTTATTTTTTTTGTTATTTGAATATTCATTTTTTTTACAACAGCATCCATAATGTACAGGAAAACAAGGAGTGAGAGTCATAGGAGGATCTAGGAGATTGCTTTCTGCAGTGCAATGGTCATGAAACAGTGGTTGAATTCCAGCAAGCCTGTCGACTGCATCATTAATATTTCAAATTTAAGTGAAAACCTATTCAAGACGGAGAATGCTGGTGTGAAAAATGAAGATATACTTAGGTCAAAAATAAATATTGAAGCAAACAAATGTTTGGTAAAGGAGCAATCAAACCTATCCATAAAATACAGGATGAATCTAACTCAATCAGTTACCATTCTATCAGCCTCCTCCTAATCATTACTAAAGTGTTGGAGGAAGTCATCAATAATGCCATTAAGTGACATTCTGTAACCAAGTAGTTTGCTCTCAGGCCACAGATATTCAGTTTACATTCTGCCAGAACCACTCTGCTCCAGATCTCATCACAGTCTTGATCAAAGTATGGATGCAAGAGCTGAAAGCCAGAGGATAGGTGAGAGTGGCTGATTTGACGTCAAACCAGCATTTGAGCAAGCATGGCATCAAGGAACCCTAGCAAAACTGAGGTCAAAGGGAAATCCCTCTAGTGGCTGCAGTCATGAGATAAAAAGGAACATGATTGCGGTTTTCAGAGTCCAAATCTTCACAACCTCTGAGAAGCTGCAGGAGTCCCTCTGGGATGGGTCCTTGACCTAACCGTCTTCAGCTGCTTCATCAATGACTGTCTCCTTCATAAGATCAGGTATAGGACTATTTGCTTCTGATTCTAATGTTCATCTCCATTCACAACTCCTCTGACCATGAAGCAGCCCATGTCAGCTTATAGCAGGACTTGGGACAACTTTCAGGCTTCGGCTGACAATTGATATTCACACCACACAAAAGCCAGGCAATGGCTATCTTAAATAAGAGAAAAGCCCAACCGCCTCTCTTGGACCGTCAATGGTACCACCATTGCTGAGTCCTCCACCATCATCTTAGTGGCTACCACTGACCAGAAGCTTAACTGGTCCAGCCATATCAAAACCATGGATACATGAGCAGGGCAGAGGCTGTGATGTGTGGCTCACCTCCTGAGCCCATAACCCCTCTTCACCATCTACAAGGATCAGGTCATGAGTGTAATGAAATATTTACCATCCATCCAGATGGGTGTAGCCTCAACAATGCTCAAGAAGCTCAACACCATCCAGGGTAGGGCAGTTTGCTTGATGGGTGACCCTGCAGCTCAAGTCAACATCCACTTTTTTCCACAATAACAACAGAAAATGCTGGAAAAACTCAGCAGGCCAGGCAACATCCACGGAGAGAGAAATAGAGTCAACGTTTCAGGTTGAAACCCTTCGTCAGGACTGAAAAAGCACAGGAAATGAAGCAGATTAAAAGGCCAGTTTGGGGGCTGGGAAATGGGGATGAGAGAACAAAAGAGAAGTGAAGAGACATTAAGAGGTATTCAAAATGAGACGAGATGGTGAGAGGACTAGTGGAGACAAAAGACGGCTCTAGATTAGGTGTGAAATGCGCTGGCAGAATGAGAGACAGCTGCCATGTGGGAGAGTAAAAAAGGGTGAAGGGCCAAAACAAAGGTGTGGATAAAAAATATATGCAAAAATGTAATAGGGGCCAAAGTTATTATCTGAAATTGTTGAACTCGATATTGAGTCCGGAAGTGCTTAATCGGAAGATGAGGTGCTGTTCCTCGAGCTTACGCTGGGTTTTCGTGGAACAATGCAAGAGCCCGAGTACGGTGAGGTCTGAGTGGGAATGGGGCGGTGAATTAAAATGACAGGCGACCAGAAGCTCGGGGTTGCCCTTATGGACTTTTTCCATTGCTGGTGCACTGTGGCTACAGTATATAAAATCTACATGGTGCACTGCAGCAATTTGTCAAGGTTACTTCAACAGGATGTCCTGGCCCCACCAAGAAGGATGTGAGCAGAAATGTTGCGGAAGGACCATGACCTTCAAGTCACACACCACATATATTGCCATTCTTACATTGTCACTGGGTGAATATCCTGGAATTTCCTACCTAAAGCCATCATGTGAGCAGAGATTTGAGATGGCCCGCCACCATCTTATTAATGCAAGTGTCGATGGGCAATAAATGTAGCCTTGCTAGTGTTGCCCACATCCCAAGAACAAATAAAAAAACTCAAGAAGTTTGACTCCACACTAAAGGAGTTTTGCAGCTAAATACTTTTTTAGTATTCATCTAGAAGGATAACAATAACGTAATCTAACGCTCTCATTGTTAGTCTTGTTACATCGAGTGTAGTGTTCTTATATAGGGCCCACAGTGCCAAATTTCCATGTGTCAAATTACATCAGATTTGCACCAGTAAGACAGAACTTGCAATCTCCGAAACTCTGCAGAGCTGGCCCCTCCATAATTGGTGGGGTCAGCCTATTAAATATCAGTTGGCAGTTCTTTAGTACAAAGCCCATATAAACTGAAAGTACTATGTATGGGGTTTTTGAAAAATTAATTGCAGCCTTTAAAATGCTAAGAATAAAAGAGCGGTCATGAGGTGGACCTTCAAATCCTCCTCAAAGAGATTGCACAAAGAACCAAGACATTGCTGGGCCTCCACAAGAGGAAGCCATAAAAAACGTCTCATGCTGTGTGGAAAGAGATGGCATTGGCACTTAGCACCATCTCTCTCATCACCAAAACTGCAGAGCATTGCCACATAAAGTTCAATGACCTGACGAGGGCAGGAAACATACCAACCATGGTCCCTTTTCTTCCTTGGGCACCAGCACACACTTCAATTTCTAAAGCTAAGAGTTGCGTAACCAACCCTTCACACTGTACTCCGGTTAAAGATGGGGGTGGGCACTGACTCAGGATCTTACAGCACTGTCACCGTATCTCCTAACAGCAATTGTGGGGAACCTTAGGTCTCCTTTCTCCACTTGAACAGGATGATACTACTAGGTATCTTACATCAACTATCAGCTGGGTGACAGCACTCAATTGCTTGTCTTGACAGAATTCATTCAACCTTGTTGCAGGAGAAAGTTAGCGTGCAATGCCTGCGAGGGAGGGCATCCGCAGCATTCATCCCCTACAAGTGTAGGCCATGGAACTGCTGGGGAAGCACTCTGCTCTCTCCTTAGGAGATGGTGACACAGTGCAAGCATCAGGTAAATGAGTACACACCTACACAGTCCACCTACACAGTTCTCGTGGCATTCCTGTGAAGCTGCACATCTCCTTAATCCCAAGGGAGATACGCTCATCCATTTGCACCCTCCTTTGCTGAAGATCCATCACAGCAATAGGGCCAGGGAGGAGCAGAAGATAAAGAAGATCAGGATGAAGAGCAAGGAAATTATCCTCATGGACTATGGTGAGGACAATTCGAGGAGGAAGGTGATGAGAAGCATGATGATGAGGATTTGAAGATCAAGCCAACCCATGAGTGCCTGGATTTAGATCTGCCTCCATCTCACCCCCATGTCACTTGATTTCTCTGTTCTACACAGCACCTCAGATACTTTCGCCTGGGGGAAATGAAAAAGTGAGGATATGACCCTCGGTTATTCACAGAGCACAAGGGGGCCAAAGGAATGGGTGAGGATGTGGTACCTTCGCGATGGGAGCTGAGGCGAAGGCTGCCCATAGCTTTGGGATTGTGGCACCTAGAATTCATTGGTATTTGATTGAAAAGAAGCCATTTCAATATGTGTCAATCAAGCTCACAGGAACTTGCTGGGAGGAAGAGCCCAATCATGATTGTGAGCTCAGGCGCATCGTTTTTTGGGGCGGAAAACTCGGAAGCTGCTTCGACCTCAATTTGCTGGCCAGGAGAGAAAAAATGCCCCATTAGCGGCCTCAGCTGGACCAAACATGGCCTGGAATTTCAGCATCCAGATGTTCTTATGTCACCTTGCATCACAAAATCTCAAGTGATAACTCAAAAATCTTCAAACTGGTTTAAATAATGCAGTTGAGTAATTGCAGAGTAATAACTTATTGCGTCTCAGAAACTCCAAATGCAGCCTCTAACACATTTTCCATTTGTACTATTATAGATCCTAATTGTAATTATTTGGGGGGGTTCAGCCCTCTCTAAAATTGTGTATAATACTATAGATGCTCACCAGTCCCTCATGTCTCCTCAAAAATTTACTACGAACAACTTTTAATTGAATGCAAGACATGGGCACATCAGATAATGGTTTAATCAATATCGTTGATCCTCCCTTCTTGCAAGCTTTCAAAACAGAATTTGTGTTGATTATACTTTTTACAGTCTTAGTGGCCTTTCCAATTACTGCTCCAGCTCTTGCTAATACAAATGCTGATAGTAATTGCATTTTCAGTCACTTTTGATTGATTGCAACCTAAAGTTACAAAAACCAAAATAATTATGCCAAAGCCATTGAAAGGTGCAATCCAATAAGAACTGACAAAAATTCTGCTGATACATAAAGAACCCGTGTTACAGGAATTTTATCTGGCATGGAGCACAGCTTTTTGTGTTCTTCATCTCTATTTTCCTTCCCTGCTCCGGGGGCTGGCGATTTGTGGATGGTCTGGGGAAATACACGTTGCATTCCATTAAAATAGTTCTGTGGCGGTGTGTCGCTGCTCACTTCGTACTAAAGTTCCCACCCTAGTATACCATGCAATTTGATGTTTCAACTTGGCAGCCCTTAACAACTGGAATCTCCATCAGCTCTAGCAATAACTGCCAGCTATCCTTACCTTGCTTAGTCCATCAGCTGAAGCAGTTTCCAGGATGTGGCCATTGCCATAAGTCAACAGTTCTGCCTTGCTAAAATTGAGAGTTGAGTGTGGTATAGGGACCAATGACACGGGGCTTCTTAAGCTCTGTAAAGGTGCAACTTCTACAGCATCAGAAACATTACTCCAGCGTAAACATCTTGTTTGTTCCCCAAGTCCCAAATGAAGTGGGAAAGGAAAAAACACACAATCCTATACAAAGCAATAGGCATTTCTACAGCTATTCACATCTGGAGGTCTATGCTACATTCTATTCCATATTGTGCTAACCATGTTTTTCCCCTCCCTTGCTCACTCTAGGAATATATTTTGTCTTGCTGAAGGCCTGACTGAGATAAGGAACTTGTTGGATGGTAGTGTGGTAAGTAACTGGATGTGAACGAACCCTCTTCCTCCCACATCATAAGGCAGTACATTGTTTCTCCGTGCACTTTGCCACCAGGTTGCTTTCCTGTAATCTTAACACTGCATTGTAAAGTGAGCACAAGGCGCATTCAGTATAACACCACAGTAAGCTGTCTGTTGAAAATAAAGGGTAAACATTTCAGCAATGCATTTGATGCAAAAAGCCTCAGTTCGACCAATATCCAAACATTCAGCGAATCCAATTGTTACCTTCTATACTGGATGATAGTGCAAATTAAGTATTTATTTATGTCCAACACTTAAGTGTATGAAAGAGTGCGTCTAATTTGAAGGAAAGTAACAATTAAAATTTAAAAAGTTCGTTGGAAACTAAATGATATGACTGCCAAAGCCGTAATACAAAGTAAAGCCCAAACAGGGGAGCTCCTTTCCTCTTGGGGCCCCTGAAAGCTAATTAAAGGGAAAATTACAACCATCACACACAGAAAAACTCAATTGAAATACTGTAATTGGGTAGAAGATTGAGGCAGCTGCTGAATAAGTGCAAATAAGCACAGATACAACTGTGAGAGAGAGAGGTGGGAGGAAAATTAGTGCCTGTGTGGGAGATACGGGAGAATCCCAAACTTAGTGCCCAAAGACCATCACATCTCCAAGAACAGGCAGTCAACTGCATGTTATGTGTTAGTCAATTCCTATTAAGAGCATATTCGATTTGTCAAATCAAAGCGCACACTAAAAAATTTGATTAGTCAACTCGTATTGACAGATAAATAAAAATAGAAATTACTGGAAGTGCACAGTAGGTAAAGTCAGCATTTGAAAAAGAAAGATTGGTTAATGTTTCAGGTGGAAGCTATATCAGAACTGGCCTGGTCAGGCTGAAGAAACTCCTTTTAGGACTGACTTTAAGAAAGGGAGAAGAGAACAGGAGGAGGACATGAGTTCAGACACCTCAACAAAGAGACAAAAGATTTAACAGCTTAGAATTGATGTTAAAACGTTGAAAAGAGATGTAAAGTGATGTATAGGTTGCCTCAATCAGTCATTTGAAATGAGAGGTCATTTGTCCCATTTAACACTTGGCTGGCACACTGCAATAACTCACAAGAAAAGCTTCCGCTCAAGAAAGCTTTAGCCCAAGATACATGAGAAATGTTATTTGGTCTTTGTCCTGCAAACCTTCCAGAGATATTGTTCAAAAAAGAGGACAAGGATAAACTTGGCAATTGCAGGGCAGTCAATTTAATGTCGGTGGTGGGGAAACTTTTAGAAACAATGGGCCAGAAATTCGGGTCCCCACGGGTGAGTACGCGCTGTGCACTCACGCGTAGGGCCAAGGGAAGTGCCGGTTTCATGCATGCACTGCGCATGCGCTGAAAACCGGAACTTCCTTTCCCTTGAAGGAAGGGATTCACAGGTCAAACACGTGCGCCAAAGAGGCAGCACGTAGACCTGGAACTTCTGATTTTTTTACAGGTTTCTCCGTGCGGGTAAGTCTCCAGCAGCTGCGCCTAAAAAAAGCAGTCGAAAGGCCTGCTTTTAACAAGGTAAGAGGATAAGTAAGTAAAATTAAAACATTTTTTCCACAGGTTTATCATTTTAAAACACTTTAAAGAAATGTAAGTTTATTTTTAGCCCCGTTAAAAAATTTAATTAATTTTTTCAAAAATTTAAATTTTTGTTTAAAATGGTTAATTTATGTATTTTATAGTTATTTTTAAAATGTGATTTTTTAAAAATGTATTTGAAGTTTTACTTAGGTTTTGGGGCCGATCTCTATTCATAGATTTGACAGGTCATCCTGTCAAATCTATGAATAGAGAGTCCCTGCTCCGATTGGCTCTCCATGGCCCACGTGATCCCACGGGATGCTGCGAACTAACTTCGCTGCTGGGATATGCAAGCACTGCGCGCCGGCAGCTGGAGAAGGCCCAGGATCGGAATCCCATGCAGCCCCATAGCACAACGGCAGGCACGCTATGCAAGTGCAGGTCGGGGGCTTGCACCCGCGGGAAGCCTCCGACCCGAATTTCTGGCCCAAATAATCCGGGAGAAAATGAACAGCCACTTGGACAAGCATGGACTAATAAAGGAGAGCCAGCACGGATTTGTTCAGGGCAAATCGTGATTAACTAACTTGATTGAGTTTTTTGATGAGGTAACAAAGAGGGTGGATGAGGGCAATAGAAACATAGGCCTAGAAATTCAGTATAGCCACTTTTGGGGCGGTAAAGTCGGGCGGGCGCTAAAGTTTGCGCCCGGCGCAAAGTCGATGGCACTTCGCCGATATTCAGTAGCTTTGCCCTAAGAGGTTGCTTGAGCGCTAAAACTGGCGTTGCTCGCCTATCTTTAGGCGCTAAGCCGGCGGTGCAGAGGGATAGCGCCGAGGCCGGGCGCAGCGCAGGTGCGGTCATTTCTTGATTGACAGCAGACACCGTGGCGCCGGCCAGCTCTTAAAGGGGGAAGGGTCGACTTGCTCTGCTGCAACGGCCTGCACACTGCAGCCTTCCAGCTAGGCCTGAACACTGCTGGTGATCAGAAGGAGCCATGGCAACGGTACAGAAGGCCCGTGAGCGTGCCCTGCGCTTCTCAGCCCATGACTTGAAGGTGATGGTGAGGGCCTTGGAGAAGAGACAGCACATCTTGTTCCCGGACACTGGCAGGAAGCCTCCAACCAGCGTCTATAGGAAAGCCTGGAGGGAGGTCGCCCGCTGGGTGTCGGCCACCGGCGATGCCCCCAGGGACAATGTCCAATGCCGGAAAAGTTTAATGACCTGACCAGGATTGTCAGGGTGAGTACCCTTTCCAGTCTCCTCCTCATCCTTGCATGTACACCTGACATGATGGGCAAAGGGACCTGAAAGCCCTAATGGCCAGCCCTCAGCCAGCAGCTATGGGACAGTCATGAACATCAATTGCACATTCTGCACTTTACACCATGGGAGGCAGTGCACACCACATCAGGGCTACACACTGGCCAAGCTATTCCACCATGGGAGGCAGCGCACACCACATCAGGGCTACACACTGGCCAAGCTATTCCACCATGGGAGGCAGCGCACACCACATCAGGGCTACACACTGGCCAAGCTATTCCACCATGGGAGGCAGCGCACACCACATCAGGGCTACACACTGGCCAAGCTATTCCACCATGGGAGGCAGTGCACACCACATCAGGGCTACACACCGTACTTACAGGCCGTCCTTTCTCTTGCAGGCAAAACTTGCCAACAACCGAAGGCACCAGGAGCAGACCGGGGGAGGCCGCCCCCAGATCCAGGAGCTCACTCCCCTGGAGGAGCGCGTGAGTCGCCTCATGGGACCCCGGGTGATTGGGCTTGTCGCCTGTGGAGATGCCGACCCTCTTCTGGGCCACAATGGTATGGACATCACCTTTTGGACCTCTCTCATCGCACTTGCGCATCCAATCTACCTCCTTTGCCATTGTCCGACCAATGCGCTGAATGCCACCAGTCATGCCTCCCTCGCTGACGCCCTCTCCTCACTCTAAAGCTACTCTTGTGCCTTCCTGCTTTCAGCTGGTGACGAGGAGCTCCCTGAAGCTGCCAGTGACAGCCCCTCCGAGGAGGAGGAGGAGGAGGAGGAACAGGAAGGCGGACCATCAGGGCAGCAGTCAGGTGCGGCTGCAGATGCCGAAGTAGTGGACACGTCTTCCCTGGAGGAGAGCCTGGAGGAAGTGTCGGAGGGGAGTGGAGCTGCTGGGACCAGTGGCGTCCAGCAACCCAGGAGGGCTGCGGTTGGTCCGCGGCCTTCCCCCCAGAGGGGGGAAGGATCGGAGGGGAGTGCAGTTGCTGGGCCCAGTCGCCGCCGGCAACGTGGCAAGGGTCGGCCAGCTCTGCCCCCTGCTCCCCAGCGGGAGAGTCCGGACTCCAGTCCGGCCACCTTCAACTCAGAGGAGGTGCGCCACCTCGATCAAATGGCCCAGGATTCGGATCGCCGGCACACCGAGCTGATGGGGGTAGTGGCACGGATGCCTGAGGCCATCGAGTCCCTGGCTAGTAGTGTGCGCGAGTTCGGGGCCTCACATGCCGCGAGTGGCCGGCTGATCAGTGATGCCGTCCAGACGGTGGCTGCTCTGTTGCGGTCGCAGACCAGGGCAACAGGGGCACTGACTGCTGCCACACGCGTTGCGTCAGCCAGGCATCGCCTGGACACCCGCCGCGCTGCAGCAGCACAGCGGGCTGCCCTTCGGCAGATTGGTGCGCATGCTGCAGTGCGGGCCCGTGCGAGTGCCAGAGTGGCACATCACCAGCCAGGGCTGACCATCCGCCAGATTGCACACATTCCTCCAGCCGTCACCGCCACTCCCCCAGTGGCGCCTCAACGGCAAGCGGCTGCGAATGATGTTGGCCAGGCACAGCTGCGCCAATCACCAGCCGGACCCTCGAGGGGCAAACCCCGTCTAGGCCGCCCCCCAAGGGCACCTGCCGGAAGGACATCTAACCCTCAGGAGCCTTTCCCCAGCCTCGCAGCAGCCACTGGGCAGAGCTTGCGGAGGAGCAGCAGGCCGGGCAGGGGCCCCAAAAGGCTCGGCAAGGTCTCGCCCTCGCGGCCCAAGAAGTAGACGGTGTGGCCAAGTGTTATTTTATATGGCGATGCCTATGTTTCTTTTGGCCATGGTTGTTTTGTTTCTGGGGATGTTTTTTGGGTTAAGGCCGAGGATGAAGGCCATTTTTGAACAAATGTTCAGTTATTCCTCCCCAGGTTGTGGGAGTGAGTCATTTGATGTACTGTTTTTTGGGGCCGTTTAATGTTTCTGGGTTTCATGTGTGAAGGGGTTTCATTGGTCTAAAATAAAGATTTCTCTTTATTCAGAGAGTGTCCATGTTTGTTGCTGTAAGTGTTTGTTGCCTTCGCCGGCTGAGGGCTTGCGGAGCGGCTGCGTTCATGTTCCTTCATGGCCACAAGGCATTCCCTGACAGGGGGCTTAGAAGTGACGTTCAATAAGCCGCCGACGGACGGCCCTTGGACCTTCTCGCTCCCTCCTGGGATGGTACTCCTCCTCCTCCTGCTCCTCCTCCTCATGCTCCTCCTGCTCCTCCTCCTGAGGTGGTGGTCCAACGTGAGGTGGCAGTGCCTGAGTCCTGCGGAGAGCCAGGTTGTGCAGCATGCAGCAAACAACGACGAATTGGGACACTCGGTCCGGGGAATACTGCAGAGATCCGCCGGAACGATCCAGGCAGCGGAACCGCTGCTTGAGGACGCCAATTGTTTGTTCGATTATGTTCCTGCTCGCTTGATGACTCTTGTTGTATGCCTCTTCAGCAGAGGTCCTGGGCGCGCGGAGCGGGGTCATGAGCCAGGTACACAAAGGATAGCCTTTGCCCCCGAGAAGCCATCCTCTTGGGGGAGGCTGTGCCTCGAACATGTCACGCACAGTTGTCTGCCGCAGGATAAAGGCATCGTGGCTGCTGCCTGGAAAGCGGGCATTGACAGCTAGGATGCGCTGCTTGTGGTCACACACCAGCTGCACATTGAGGGAATGGTAGCCCTCCCGGTTGCGGTAATCCTCGACATGCTCCACAGGTGCCCGCAAAGCCACATGCGTACAGTCAATGGCGCCCTGCACCAAGGGGAAGGCTGCGAATCTTGCAAATCCCAGTGCACGCTGATGCTGCCTCTCCAGGGCCATGGGGAAGGAGATGAATTGGCGTCTCCTTCTGAAAAGGGCATCGGTCACCTGGTGGATGCAGCAATGCACGGCGAACTGGGATATGTTAGCTATGTCCCCAGCAGCGGATTGGAAGGAGCCGGTGGCATAGAAGTTCAAGGCCACCGTCACCTTCGCCTCCACCGACAGAGACGTCCTGCTCCTGAGCTTTGGACGCAGATCTCTGCGAAGCAGATGGCAGATCTCTGCAACCACCTCCTTTCGGAATCTCAGCCTTTTTACACATCTCGCGCCACTCATGTTGAGGTAGGTGCGCTGCTGGCGGTATGCCCTGACTGGGTAAGGCCTATGTTGCCGACGCCTGTTGCCCCCTCTGCATCTAGCCAGGGCTGCCCCTCTCACACCGCGTCCGCGAGCCCTACGGACATGACGCTGAAACTCAGCGTTGGCACCCCATGCAGCCCCCATAATATGCTGCCAAACAGTCAAATATACAAGAGGCCACTTGCAACGCTCTGGCCTGAAGCCAAAAATACCTGAGCTAGTGTGGGCCCAAACCAGAAAGCTGTCTTCCTTGGTCTCTCTCCAGAAATCCGTTGCACAAGAGTGTTTGCTGCAAAATGGCTGCCCTTTATAGTGCAGGGTAAGTGCCCTTTAATTTACGCTCCCCGGGTCCCGCGTCGGCTCTGTTGCGTTCCACTAAACAAGCGTGCGGGCCGCCAGCCGCACAATGGGGCGGTCCCACTGAAGTTCTGGATCGGGGCGCGCAAAGGGCGTTGCACGAGGATATGACATCATTTTCTGCGCGCGCAGCTGAGCGCGCGCTAAACTTTGCGCCGGCGCTAAATGTGTACTTAATTTGGGGCGAGGCGCAGATCGCGCTGCGCCCGGACGCTACACGCATAGCGCCCGAAATTCACTTCTCTTAAGGCGCTAACGGCTGGCGCAACCAACTGAATTTCTAGGCCATAGACATAGAAGATAGGAGCAGGAGTAGGCCATTCGGCCCCTCGAGCCTGCTCCGCCATTCAATGCGATCATGGCTGATCATCCAAATTCAGTACCCTGTCCCTGCTTTCTCCCCATATCCCTTGATCCCTTGAGCCTTAAGAAATATTTCCAACTCCTTCTTGAATATATTTAATGAATTGGCCTCTACTGCCTTCTGTGGTAGAGAATTCCACAGGTTCACCACTCTCTGGGTGAAGAAATTCCTCCTCATCTCTGTCCTAAATGGCTTACACCTTATCCTTAGACTGTGACCCCTGGTTCTAGACTCCCTGACCATTGGGAACATCCTTCCTGCATCTAGTCTGTCTAGTCCTGTTAGAATTTTATAAGTTTCAATGAGATCCCCTCTCATTCTTCTAAATTCCAGTGAGTACAAGCCCAATCAACCCAATCTCTCCTCATAAGTCATTCCTGCCATCCCAGGTATCAGCCTGGTGAATCTTTGCTGCACTCCTTCCATGGCAAGAACATCCTTCCTCAGATAAGGCGACCAAAACTGCACACAATACTCAAGATGTGGTCTCACCAAGGCCATGTACAACTGCAGCAAGACATCCTTGTTCCTGTACTCAAACCCTCTCGCTACGAAGGCCAACAAATCATTTGCCTTCTTAACCGCCTGCTGCACCTGCATGCTTACCTTCAGCGACTGGTGCACAAGGACGCCCAGGTCTCGTTGCACTTCCCCTTCTCCCAATCTATTGCCATTCAGATAATAATCTGCCTTCTTGTTTTTGACACCAAAGTGGATAACCTCGCATTTATCCACGTTATATTGCATCTGCCATGCTTCTGCCCAATCACCCAACCTGTCCAAATCATACTGGAGTTTCTCGGCATCCTCCTCACAGCACACACGCCCACCCAGCTTTGTGTCGTCTGCAAACTTGGAGATATTACATCTAGTTCCCTCGTCCAGATCATTAATATATATTGTGAATTGCTGGGGTCCAAGGACCGATCCCTATGGTACCCCACTAGTCACTGCCTGCCATTCGGAAAAAGAGTAGTTTATTCCAACTCTTTGCTTTCTGTCTGCCAACAAGTTCTCTATCCAAGTCAGTACCTTGCCCCCAATCCCATGTGCCTTAACTTTACACGCTAATCTCTTATGCGGGACCTTATCGAAAGCCTTTTCAAAGTCCAAATACACCACATCCACTGGTTCTCCCTTATCTATTTTACCAGTTACATCCTCAAAAAATTTCAGTAGATTAGTCAAGCACGATTTCCCTTTTGTAAATCCATGTTGACTTTGTCCGATCCGGTCACTGTTTTCCAAGTGCTCTGCTATTACATCTTTTATAATGGACTCTAGCATTTTCCCCACTACCGATGTCAGTTCTGTAATTCCCTGTTTTCTCTCTACCACCTTTTTTGAATAGTGGGGTAACATTAGCTACCCGCCAATTCATGGGTACTGTTCCAGAGTCTATCGAATTTTGGAAGATGACCAGCAATGCTTCTACTATTTCTAGGGCCACTTCCTTAAGTACCCTAGGATGTAGATTATCAGGCCCTGGGGATTTATCGGCCTTCAATCCCGTCAATTTCTCTAACACCATTTCCTTACAAATACTGATTTCTATCAGTTCCTCCCTCTCAGTAGACCCTATGTTCCCCAACATCTCTGGGAGGTTATTTGTGTCCTACTTTGTGAAGACAGAACCAAGGTATGTATTTAATTGGTCAGCCATTTCTTTGTTCCCCATTATAAGTTCCCCTGATTCTGACTGCAAGGGACCTACGCTTGACTTCACCAATCTTTTTCTTTTCACATATCTATAAAAGCTTTTACAGTCAGTTTTTATGTTCCCTGAAAGCTTACTCTCATACTCTATTTCCCCTCTTAATTAATCCCTTTGTGCTCCTTTGTTGAATCCTAAACTGCTCCGAACCCTCAGGTTTACTGCATTTTCTGGCCAATTTATATGTCCTCTCCTTGGATCTTATGCTATCTCTAATTTCCCTTGTTAGCCACGGTTGAGTCACCTTTTTTGTTTTATTTTTATGCCAAAATGGGATGAACAAATTCTGTAGTTCATCCATGCGATCTTTGAATGTTTGCCATTGCCTATCCACCGTCAACCCTTTGAGTGACATTCCCCAATCAATCCTACCCAACTCGTGCCTCATACCATCGAAGTTTCCTTTATTTAAATTCAGTACCCGAGTCTCGAGTCAACGACTTCACTCTCCATCTTAATGAAGAATTCTAACATATTGTGATCGCTCCGACCCAAGGGGTCTCGCACAACAAGATTGCTAATTAATCCTTTCTCATTACATAATACCCAGTCTAAGATGGCCTGATCTCTAGTTGGTTCCTCGACATATTGGTCCAGGAAACCATCCCGTATACACTCCAGGAATGCAGTATACAATGCAGTTGAATTTGTGTTGACTTTCAAAAGGCAC
Source organism: Somniosus microcephalus (assembly GCF_052327205.1). Lineage (NCBI taxonomy): Eukaryota > Metazoa > Chordata > Chondrichthyes > Squaliformes > Somniosidae > Somniosus > Somniosus microcephalus. The sequence continues at coordinate 232,652,616 of NC_140994.1, forward strand.
TTGATAAAGTACCACATATTAGGCTTGTTAGAAAATTGAAGCCCATGGGTTAAAAGGGGCAGTAGCAGCTTGGATACAAAATTGGCTAAGGGTTTGAAAACAGAGAGTTGTGATGAATGGCTGCTTTTCGGACTGGAGGAAGGCATACAGTGGAGTTCCCCAAGGTTCAGTACTAGGATCACTGCTGTTTTTGATATGCATTAATGACTTGGACTTGGGGGTACAGGGCACAATTTCAAAATGTGCAGAGGACTCGAAACTTGGAAGTGTAGTAAACAGTGAGGAAGATAGTAATAGACTTCAGGAGGACATAGAGAGGCTGTTGGAATGGGCAGACACATGGCAGATGAAATTCAACACAGAAAAGTGTGAGGTAATACATTTGGGTCGGAAGAATGAGGAGAGACAATACATGCTAAATGGTGCAATTTTAAAGGGAATGCAAGAAGAGAGAGACCTGGAGGTGTTTGTGCACAAATCTTTGAAGGTGGCAGGACAGGTTAACAAAGCAGTTAATAAAGCATATGGGAATCTGGGCTTTTTAAATAGAGGCGTAGAGTACAAAATCCAGGAAGTTATGCTGAACCTATATGAAACATTAGTTCGGCCACAGCTGGAGAATTGTGTCCAATTCTGGGCACCACACTTTAGGAAGGACATGAAGACTTTGGAGAGGGTACAGAAGAAATTTACTGGAATGGTTCCGGGGATGAGGGATTATAATTATGTGGGTAGACTGAAGAAGCTGGGGTTGTTCTCCTAAGAGCAGAGAAGGCTAAGAGGAGATTTAGGAGAGGTGCTTAAAATCATGAAGGGTTTAGATAGAGTAAATAAAGATAAACTGTTGCCAATGGCTGAAGAGTCGATAATGAGGGGGCACAGTTTTAAGGTGATTGGCTCAAGAACCAGAGGCGACATGAGGAAAAGGTATTTACGCAATGAGTTGTTAGGATTTGGAATGCACTGCCTGATAGGGTGCTGGATACAGATTCAATAGTAGCCTTTGTTATGTCTTCTAGCGCTCGTAGTGCTTTGTAAAGACGACTCTGGACTCGGTAGTTTGTAATTATAACTACTGTTTTATTTGTGTTGTAATGGCTGCCTGCCGCATGGTGCGGGGTGATATTTTCAAGTCCTGTGCGGCGCCTGCGCACTACTTTCCCAGCAACGTAGTGCTGCGACACTTAATTTGAGTGTTAGTACACTTGTACAATGTAATCCCAACATAACTATGTAACATCCCTCTTTCCCAACAAAACTAATTACATCAATTTTCTATTTTACAATGTTTCCAGTTGAATAACTTTAACAAAATACAGAACATGAGCTTTCTTTGCTCAATTTATATACAGATATTTGTCCATGTTGTTTTACTGCTCTGTGCAAATTATAATTGTCTTTATAATTATTCGCGATACCGCTCAGGTGGTTGTATGTTACTCCTCCATCTTGTGGACTTGGCTGTAACTATTCCTTTCTGCAGTGTTTTGGTGTGTTCTTTTCTCGTTGCCGGTGCTGTCGTGTTTGGCTCTGGAGAGTGCATGTTTGCAGTTGTTGTATTTGAGGTGTTTGTTTCTGGCTTTATATTGTTTTCCGTGTCTGGTACCCTAACTGCTGTTAATGTTGTCCGCTGTTTGACAGCTTCAAGTGAGGGTCTGATATGGATCCTGTTTCGCCTGTATTGGTTTCCAGATTCTGTCTCTACCAAGTAAGATCTTGGAGTATCAGCTTTTCCAATAACCTTGGCTGGACTCCATGTTCTCAACAACGGATCTTGTATATGCACTGATTGCCCATTTAGCAGCTCCGGTAGTGGTTTTGCATGCTTGTTATAGTGTGTGCTCCCCATAGCTTGTGTTTCCATCAGCTTCTGCTGAACGTCCTCTTGGTCCTGGGGAGGATATACCTTTGCTGGTAGAGTTGTTTTGTATTTTCTACCGTTTAGTAGTTCTGCTAGTGATTTCGAGTCTGCTCTCAAAGGTGTCGATCTGATTGCCAAAAGGGCGAGGTCTTGGTCTTCTCCCATCTCCTTGCTTTTAATGAGAGCTCTTTTGACTGTTTAGTTCTGTCTTTCAATAAATCCGTGTCCCCTTGGGTAATGTGGGGATGAGGTAATTATTTTAAATCCGTATTTTCCAGCCAGTGCTCTGAATTCGCTGGAGGTGAATTGTGTCCCATTGTCGCAGATGACCTTCTCTGGGATGCCCTGTTCTGCGAATAAGTTTTTCGCAATTTTTGTGATTGTTGTGGCTCTCATGTCGTTTATCCTTCTGACAAAAGGAAATTTTGAGTGGTAGTCTGCTACTATGATGTACCACTCCTGGTTGCACAGGAACAGATCTGTTCCGACCGTGTGCCATGGTTTCGGGGGTACTTCCATTTGAATCATCTCCTCCTTCTGCTGTGTGTTTCGGTATTTCTGGCATATGCAGCATGTGGAGACCATTTGTTCTATGCTTTTGTACCTGCCTATCCAGTACACAGCTGATCTGGCTCTTAGTTTACATTTCTCCATCCCCATATGGCCTTGGTGTATTAAGCGGAGAAGTTCCGTTTGCATCGTTTTTGGTATTATGATTCTTGAGCCAGCAAGGAGAACACCGTCCTCCACCGAGATGTCGTCTCTGATTGTCCAGTACTGTCGGATTTGGTTTTGGACCTGCTGGATCTTCTCCGGCCACCCCTGTATTACCTGTTGCATGAGTAGGAGCAACTCCTCTTCTTTACCAGTCTCCTCTTGAATTTGGCTAAGCTTCGTGGGAGTAACATTTACGAGGTGGTGTATTTTTACTGTCTGGCCCTTCATCTCATGTTTTTCGTGTGGTGACAATCGAGACAATGCATCTGTCAGTGCCATTTCTTTCCCTGGCCGGTATTTTAATTCGAAGTCGTAACTTTGGAGTCTTAACAGTAACCTTTGCAGTCTTGCTGGGGCCTTGCTTAGGTTTCTCTTGTAAATTTGTTCGAGTGGACGATGGTCACTATCTACCTCAAATTTTCTTCCGTATAAGTAGGTGTGGAACTTTTCGCATCCGTATACTACTGCCAATAGCTCTCTTTCGATGTTTGCGTATCTTGTCTCTGCTGATGTCAATGCCTTCGATGCGAAAGCTATTGGTTTTCCTTCCTGCACGAGGGCTGCCCCTAGCCCCCTGGTAGAGGCATCTACCTGTAGGGTGACAGGTTTTTTTCTATGGTAATAAGACAGGCTGGTTTCTTTACATAATAATTCCTTTAGGTGTTTGAAGTTCCTCTCATGGGATTCTGACCATTGGTATTCGGTGTCTTCTTTTAGTAATTCTCTTAGGTTCGCTGTGTAGTCTGACATGTTCGGGATGAAAGAGCTCATATACTGGACCAAGCCGAGGTAGCTTCTCAGCTCCTTCTTGTCGTTTGGAGGTTTCATCTCTGCTATCGCCTCGACCTTTTTGGGATTAGGCTTGACACCCTCCGGTGTGTAGATCATGCCAAAACATTTGCATTTCCTACTTTTAACGATGCACTTCTCAGCGTTCAGCTTGATGCCAGCCGTTCTGGTGCGCTCCATGGCCTCGTGCAAGTGCACGTCATGGTCTCTTTCATTTGTTCCGTAAATTTGGATGTCATCAACAATTCCAATGGCTCCTTCACAGCCTTTGAATGTTTCATCGATCTTTTGTTGGAAGATGTCTTGGCTGACTTTCAACCCGAATGGCAGCCACAGGAATTTATAACGCCCCAATGGTGTGTTAAAAGTCGTCAGGTTAGTTGATTCTTAGTCCAGTTTTACGTTCCAGTAGCCGTTTCTGGCATCCAGTTTGGAGAAGACTTTGGCTCCTGCCAGTGCTGGTGTGATTTCTTCTAAGGTTGGTGTGGGGTAGTGGTCCCGCTTTACTGCCTGGTTTAAGTCTTTGGGGTCCAGACAGATTCTGAGCCGCCGGTTCGGCTTTTCCCGTACCACAATCGAGTTTACCCAGTCTGTGGGTTCAGTGACCTTTGCGATTATTTCTTTCTCTTCCATTTCTTTTAGCTCGGTGTATAATTTTTCTTTTAGCTCGATGGGTATTTTTCTTGGAGCGTGGATGACGGGTTTTACCTCTGGATCTATTGTTATATGGTACTGAACTCCCCGAAGCATCCTACAGTGTCATCAAAACATTCTGGATACATGCCCATCAAATGTTTCGTGTCCATGATTTGTGGACGATTCTCCAGTGGGGTGTTGCTGTCGACTTTCAGTGATGTTTTTGTTAGTTCGTGGTTTACCGAGATTAACCCCAACTTCTCGCAGCTGTTTAATCCCAGGATCGCCGGTCCCTCGGAGTCGGTCACATAGAACATGCAGTTGATGTTTCTGCTTTTGTGTGTTCCTTTTATATAGGTTGTTCCGTGTTGTCTGATCTCGCTCCCCCCATACGCTGTCAGCGTGACGTTGTTTGCTTTTAAACATCCTCTTTTCGGGTATCTATCTTCGCCCAAGTTTTCGGGGAAGATCCTCTGGTATAGCCTCAGTGGAAGGACGTTGCTCTGAGCTCCTGTGTCCAACTTTACTTTTAGATTGATGGTTGTGGGCTGTCCTTCGATCCTCTTTTTAATCTGGATGATAGTGTGCCATTCTTTCTTTGGGGTGCTTTCCGCTCTGGACGTTTCGTGTAAGAGAACCTTTATGGTTTCAATGTTCAGAGCTTTGTCGTACCCGCAGTCTTCGTCATCTTGCTCACCCATGGTATGGATTTTGTTTTTTATTTTGTTGGTTCTGCTGCCCACCTCTGCTTTTGGTGTGTAGCCCCTCTCTTTTAGCTCTGCACATCTTTTGCCAGTGGTTTGCTTTACCACAAGTGTTGCAGCTTGTTCCATACGCTGGGCATTTTCTTCTGTCTGTGTAGTCGTGTTTTCTTCTGCAGTTTCTACACATATTCTTCCCGCTGTCATATACTTGTTTTTGTGAGCTATGCTTTTCGCGCACTGCATTTACTCTGTGATCCGGTTCGGGAGTTGTCTGCACGTCAGCCGTATGAGTATTCAGCATTTTCATCTGTTGTTTTGTGGCTTCGTGAGCCCTCGCTGCATCTATGGCTTCTGATATTCCGAGCTTTTCTTTTCCTATTAGTTCTTTTTGCACTTCTGTATGTGCTGATCCCCATATTAATTGGTCTACCAGCCTTTCTTCTAGTTCCGTAAACTTGCATTTGCTGGCTTCGTTTTTAAATCTCGTCAGGAAATTATCAGCCGTTTCACCAGGTACCTATCTTAAGCTTTGGAATTTATACCTGTGTATGCGGTGATTTGATTTAGGCTCGAGATGGTTACTGAACTTTTCATAAATCTCCGTAGGGTTCGTTTTATCCTCTTTGGATAAACTCCAGCTGTTATAGTGATCTAAGCCTTTTTCTCCCACCCACAGTAGAATGTAGCTGACTTTTTCCTCGTCGGAGGAGCCTTTCAGGAAACTTTTAAATGTAAGCTCACATTTTTGCTTAAATTTCCGGAAAGCTTCCACGATATCGTCGGCTTCCCAGTTCATGATGGGGAGCATATTTGTGGTCAGTGCATTGGACACCGCCATTTTAGCTGCCCGTACGATTCACAGTTACAACACTGCAGAGTTTACTTTTAAATTTCTTTCTTCAATCTGATATTGTTTTTATTTGCGTAAGTTTTACTCACTTATACCGCTGCCACCATGTTATGTCTTCTAGCGCTCATAGTGCTTTGTAAAGACGACTCTGGACTCGGTAGTTTGTAATTATAACTACTGTTTTATTTGTGTTGTAATGGCTGCCTGCCGCATGGTGCGGGGTGATATTTTCAAGTCCTGTGCGGCGCCTGCGCACTACTTTCCCAGCATCGTAGTGCTGCTACACTTGATTTGAGTGTTAGTACACTTGTACAATGTAGTCCCAACATAACTATGTGTGGTAAACCACTTTTATCGTTCACTATCGTTACACTATAGTTATCACTGTTATATCATTACTCTATGGTTATCACTGTTCACACTGTTGTATCACTATACGAGGTCGCCTCTTGTCACGCTGTTATACCTGGGCTGACCACTGCTGACTCCGCCCATGGCTCCACCTACCTGCCCAGGTATAAAGGTGGTCGACTGGCTGGCATTCCTCCTTGTTGGATCCGATCACCCACGAGGGTGGGCTCTGTTATTTAGCCAATAAAAACCTATAGTTACTATCTTAACTCGTCGCTTTTCATTGGATGAATTGATAGGTATATCAATTTTATTGGCTAAATTTTAAAATGTCGTTACTTGAGCAGCCAAACGACCAGCCAAACGACCAGCCAGACGCCCAGCTACAACAGCCACAGCAGCCGGCCTGGCTGCGAGCCCTCCGACCACCGTACCTGGATCTAAACCCACAGGCAGCAAACTCAGCCCTCGACTTCGAACACTGGCTGAGCTGTTTCGAATCCTACCTGGGAGAATCCGGCGTGCCTCAGAGATCCAAGCTAAGAGTTCTGACCGCCCAAGTGAGCCCTAAAGTATTCGCACTCATCCGGGACCTTACTACATACGAGGCCGCCATCAACCTGCTGAAACAACAGTACCAGAGCCTGGTAAATTCCATGTATGCCAGACATCTCCTAAGATCCCGCCCGCAACAGCCAGGAGAGTCTGTAGATGAATTTTTACGGGCGCTACAAACACTCGGCAGGGACTGTGACTTTAAAGCGGTAACGGCGGCAGAAAATACTGAAGATAATATCCGCGATGCCTTCGTGAAAGGCCTGCGGTCCGACTACTCACGGCAAAGACTGCTTGAAGCAAAGGACCTCGACCTGAACACAGCTGCAGCCCTCGCTCGCTCCCTAGAAGTGGCCCATCGGGACCTCGAGGCGTACTCCAGGTACTGTAATTCGCGACCCTGGGACTCGGGACTGACCCCGACCGCAATACCCCTCGCAGCGCCGCCCCTGGGACCTACCTCAGCGTCGGCGTCCCGGACCCGATCGGGACCGCCACCCCCGGTACCGGCTGCGACATCGGAGCCCCGCGATTGGGCCGCCGGCTGCTTCTTCTGCGGCCAGGCGAAACACCCGAGGGCGCGCTGCCCAGCGAGAAACGCGACGTGCTCAAGCTGCCTGAAGAAAGGCCACTTTGCTAAGGCCTGCAGAGGGAGATCAACAGAGGCCAGCAGTGCCTCATGTGAGTTGTGGGGGCGGCCATCTTCCATCAAGGCCACAGATGCCAGCATCCCCACGTGAGAGTCATGGGGGCGGCCATCTTTGATCCAGGCAACCGACACCAGCAGTGCCTCATGTGAGTTGTGGGGGCAGCCATCTTCTCCGCCATTTTGTCCAACCTCGTGGGCGCCGCCATTTTACCCACCACATTCGACCGCCACCTTGCCTCCAGACCCGACCACCGCCTCACCCGCAGACTACAGCAGCTCGCTCAGCCATACACTAGCCTCCATCACACTGGACCAAGCCCGCCCGCATCACCTGTCCAAGTCCATGATGGACATCAAAGTAAATGGCCGCGCCATGACCTGCCTGTTCGACAACGGAAGCACGGAGAGTTTCATCCACCCAGACACAGTGAGCCACTACTCCCTCACTGTCCGGCCAACGCGCAACCGGATCTCGATGGCATCGAGGTCCCACGCCACAGACATCAGCGGCTACTGTGTTGTGACCCTGTCGGTTAAGGGCACGGAGTATAAAAATTTTAAACTCCTCGTCCTGCCCCAGCTCTGCGCTGCCATCCTACTAGGGCTGGACTTCCAATCCCACCTCCAAAGTGTCACTCTAGCATACGGTGGACCCCTCCCCCCACTCACAGTCGACAACCAGCAGCTTTTAAACCGCCTACCGCGTAACACCTGCGGCCTATCCACCCTCAAGGTCCCGCCACCTTCCCTGTTCGCTAACCTCACTCCCGACTGCAAACCCGTCGCTACCAAGAGCAGGCGGTACAGCGCCGGGGACAGAGCTTTCATTAGCTCTGAGGAGCAGCGTCTCCTGAAGGAGGGCATCATCGAGGGGAGCACCAGCCCCTGGCGTGCCCAGGTCGTAGTCGTTAAGACCGGCAATAAAAACCGCCTGGTCATCGACTACAGCCAAACCATAAACCGGTACACCCAGCTGGACGCATACCCCCTTCCCCGCATATGTGATATGGTCAATCAGATTGCATAATACCGAGTATTCTCTACCATCGACCTTAAGTCGGCCTACCACCAACTCCCTATCCGCCCTGAGGACCGCCAGTATACCGCCTTCGAGGCGAATGGCCGCCTCTACCACTTCCTTAGGGTTCCCTTCGGCGTCACCAACGGGGTTTCGGTCTTCCAAAGGGAGATGGACCGGATGGTTGACCAGAACGGGCTGCATGCCACGTTCCCTTATCTAGATAACGTCACCATCTGCGGCCGCGACCGGCAGGACCATGATGTTAATCTGGAAAGATTCCTCCGTACGGGCCCAACGGCTGAACCTCACCTACAATAAGGAGAAATGTGTGTTTAACACCTCGCGCCTTGCCATCCTCGGCTGCGTAGTAGAGAACGGAGTCATCGGCCCCGATCCCGAAAGAATGCGCCCCCTCATGGAGTTACCCCTCCCCCACTGTCCAAAGGCACTGAAGAGAACCCTGGGGCTCTTCGCCTACTATGCCCAATGGGTGCCCAATTATGCGGACAAAGCCAGACCCCTCATGAAGTCCACATCCTTCCCCCTTACGGAGGAAGTGTGCGCAGCCTTCTCCCTCATTAAGGGAGACATTGCTAAGGCCACAATGCACGTGGTGGATGAGTCCATCCCTTTCCAAGTGGAGAGCGATGCATCCGACTTCGCCCTAGCCGCTACCCTTAACCAGGAGGGGAGACCGGTGGCCTTCTTCTCAAGGACCCTACAGGGCCCTGAGATCCGACACTCGTCGGTCGAGAAGGAGGCCCAGGCGATCGTGGAAGCTGTACGGCGCTGGAGGCATTACCTGGCAGGCAAACGATTTACCCTCCTCACCGACCAGCGTTCGGTCGCTTTTATGTTTAATAACAAGCTGAGGGGCAAAATCAAGAACGACAAGATTTTGAGGTGGAGAATCGAGCTCTCCACCTACGATTATGATATCCTGTACCGGCCAGGTAAGCTGAACGAACCCCCTGATGCTCTATCACGAATTACATGCGCCAACACGCAAATTGATAGACTTCAGACCCTCCACAACGACCTCTGCCACCCCGGGGTCACCAGACTTTACCACTTCATTAAGGCCCGCAACCTGCCCTACTCCATCGAGGAGGTCAGGACCATGACCAGGAACTGCCAGACCTGTGCCGAGTGCAAACCGCATTTCTTTAGGCCGGACAGAGCAAGCCTGATCAAGGCCACCCGCCCCTTTGAGCGCTTGAGCATCGATTTTAAGGGGCCCCTCCCGTCCTCTGACCGTAATGTGTACTTCCTCAACATTGTTGATGAGTACTCCTGTTTCCCCTTTGCCTTCCCCTGCCCAGACATGACCAGTACCACGGTCATTAAATGCCTGAACGACCTCTTCGCCTTGTTCGGGTTCCCAAACTATATACATAGCGACTGGGGCTCCTCCTTCATGAGCGAGGAACTCCGTCAGTTCCTATTAGCGAGAGGTATTGCTGCAAGCAGGACCACCAGCTACAACCCCCGAGGGAACGGCCAGGTGGAAAGAGAGAACGCGACTGTATGGAAGGCCGTCCTCTTAGCCTTAAAGTCTAAGGGCCTCCCAACCTCCCGCTGGCAGGAAGTCCTCCCGGCAGCGCTGCATTCCATCCGGTCACTACTTTGCACTGCCATTAACGCCACCCCCCATGAACGAATGTTTGTTTTCCCCAGGAAGTCGACTACGGGAACCACGCTACCAACCTGGCTGACCTCTCCGGGGCCCGTCTTGCTGCGAAAGCACGTGAGGGTCCATAAAACGGACCCCCTGGTCGAGAGGGTGAACCTCCTGCACGCCAACCCCTCGTACGTCTATGTGGCATACCCAGACGGGCGGGAGGACACAGTCTCCTTACGAGACCTCGCACCCTCGGGCATTCCAGAGACACCACCTTTACCCCCCCCCAATTCCAGCCCAGGTAGACGGCATGCTGGAACCCCACGAGCCTTCGCCGACCACGCAGACACCAGCATTAACACTGGATAATGCAACACCGCCGCTGCGACGATCAGAAAGGCTTACGAGGCCTCCGGACAGACTGACATACCAGAACTGGTAGTACACTTCACCCCGCCGGACTCAAATCTAAACAAGGGGTGAATGTGGTAAACCACTTTTATCATTCACTATCGTTACACTATAGTTATCACTGTTATATCGTTACTCTATGGTTATCACTGTTCACACTGTTGTATCACTATACGAGGTCGCCTCTTGTCACGCTGTTATACCTGGGCTGACCACTGCTGACTCCGCCCATGGCTCCACCTACCTGCCCAGGTATAAAGGTGGTCGACTGGCTGGCATTCCTCCTTGTTGGATCCGATCACCCACGAGGGTGGGCTCTGTTATTTAGCCAATAAAAACCTATAGTTACTATCTTAACTCGTCGCTTTTCATTGGATGAATTGATAGGTATATCACTATGTAACAGCCTTCAAAAAGGGAATTGGATAAATACATGGAGGAGAAAAAAGTGCAGGGATGTGGGGAAAGAGCGGGGGAGGTGGACTAACTGGATTGCTCTTCAAAAGAGCTGGCGCAGACTCGATAAGCCGAATGTCCTCCTCATTTGCTGAACTGGTCTGTGATCTGCTCTGTTTGGCCTCAGGAGGGCAAAATTATCGTACTGATAATTTTAGCAAAAAAGTCAGGAGCACCAATATGAAATCTGCTGAAGTTATCAGCAGAAAACAAATTCACCCCCAGAATGCTTTCCTTGATCAGACTGTATTATTACTGAGATCAGAGTGTATGCTCACGGATATCCAATACCTCCACAGCACTCTTTCACTTATGTGCTAGCAACAGAGGTTTCCCAATCCTTGGGCAAACATTATAATCATTCCTCCTGTCATGAATAGTTCCAAGTGTAGTACTGTAAAGTCAATGATGTAAATCTGTAATGGGCTGAAATCTAAGAGCCTTGCCATGTAGATGCATAATGAAAGAGCTGCTTCCAGCAGTCACACCGGTTAATCCACTGTTAAACATCTTGTCTGATCGACGTTTGGCATTTTTTCTACAGTGAGCATATCCATCGAAGGCATCCAGTTGCTAATAGGTATTCAATCCCATTCACTTCCACTATATAAAGTTTTAATGTAATAGTCAGCCTTTCACATTCCTTCTCACTATATCATTTTCCAGTTACCACAAAGCTTCCAGTACACTCCCATTGTAAAGAATTCCAAAAGACCAAACCTCTTCCCACAAACTCACATCATATAGAATTGGAATGAGTCAAATCCCTGCCTGCTCATTCTCATTATATAGAGTTCCATTGGCCCAAACCTCTAACTATTCAATTCAATTTTACAGGATTCAATTGGACCCAATCACTTTGCATTATTTTTCATCAAGTTATATTTCATGATCCAAGTATAACACTTGGACAAAATCCAATTTTTCTGCTCAGACAAATATAATAATTCAATCTGCTACTTAGGTTTACATACAGACCACAACACATTTATAGATGTGTAAAACATTTTGTGTTTGGTGTTTCCATCAGAAAGAGTTGTTGATCTGGCTGTAGGATAAATATTTTCAAGTTTAGATTCCCAGAAATCATGACCATGCCAACATTTCTTGACAACATAGTTGAGAATTTATTAGGAATTGACAGAAATCATTAAATGCAAAACTACTTCAAATAATAAATTTAAGATCGCCAAACTAGAGGTGTAGATCTTTACAGGGTTATCATCCATGTTTTGATACTGTACCAATCCAAAAAATTACTACAAGTAATTCGAAATGGAGATTCTTTGTTTATACAGCTATCATAGTTTTCAGAGAAACACAGGTGAGCATCACATTTGTTCATTTTGAGTGTAATTTTATTATTATTTATGTCAGCCTTGGCTCAATTGATAGAACCCTTGCCTGAGTCATGGATTCAAGCCCCATCCAAAGACTTGAGCACATAATCGAAGCTAGCACTTCAGTGCAGTACTGAGAGAGTGCTGTACTGTCAGAGGTGCTGTCTTTCAGATGAGACGTTAAACCAAGGCCTCATCTGCCCTCTCAGGTGGATGTAAAAGATCCCACGGCACTATTCAAAGAAGAGCAAGGGAGTTCTCCCGCTGTCCTGGCAAACATTTAGGGGGGAAAATTCAGTTGTTTGCGCCTCTGTTAGCGTCACTCGTGAAATTAACTAGACATTTTGCAGCGGCGCTAAACACTACCACCACGATCTCCTGCGCCGGCAGATCGTGATGTCAGTCGACTGCGCAACACCCCGGTAGCGCCCGGGACCAGATATTGAGTGGCTTCCCCAGCCTTAACACCTGTCGCTAGCAACGACAGGTTAAGGGGAGCATTTTGCAGTCAGAAAGGGACTGGGGGAGCACTATTTAAAGGTGACCGCTTCCTGCCTTTTTTTGTTGGTGACATTTTTGCACCACACATTCTGAGAGAGAGCAAGAGAGACTTCTGGAGAGATTCAACGCTGTGTGAAGAGGTTTTGGGTACTGAGCAGTACTTTGCTGGTTCATTTTGATTTGCCCTTCCCTGCTTTGCCAGCGCTCTGAGGTAGCGCCTCGCTGCTCGGCCTTTGCGCCTTAAGACAGGTGTGAAGCGCCTGATTTAGCGCTCCAATCACCTCCAGGGGCGATAAAAGCCAAGTTTGCCATCGGAGGCGATAATTAGCACCAGGCGCTAAACTTTGCGCACGGCCGATAATGGCGCCCCAAGTGGAGCGCTACTGAATTTTTCCCCCTTAATCTTCAACAAGCACCTAAAAACAGATGATCCGGACATTTATTTAATTGCTGTTTGTGGGACCTTGCAGTGTGCAAATTGGCTGCCGTGTTTCCTACATTAAAACAGTGACTGCGCTTCAAAAAGTACTACATTGGACATCCTGAGGTCATGAAAGATGCAAGATAACTCAAGTGCTTTCTTTCTTTACATAAGAACATAACATAAGATGTAGGAGCAGGAGTAGGTCATTTGGCCCCTCGAGCCTGTTCCGCCATTCAATAAGATCATGGCTGATCTGATCTTGGCTTCAACTCGACTTCCCTGCCCGCTCCCCATAACCCTCGACTCCCTTATCGTTCAAAAATCTGTCGATCTCCACCTTAAATATATTCAATGACCCAGCCTCCACAGCTCTCTGGGGAGGAGAATTTCAAAGATTCACGACCCTCTGAGAGAAGAAATTCCTCCTCATTTCCGATTTAAAAGGGTGCCCCCTTATTCTGAAATTATGTCCCCTAGTTCTAGATTCCCCCACAAGGGGAAACATCCTCTCTGCATCTACCCTGTCAAGCCCCTTCAATTTCTTTAATTTTATTTTTAACTTCCTACCCAATGTAGCCACTTTTAGTCAGATTGTCCTTTCTTGTTACATGAGAAGATATCATATTGCATTGCACAATAACTCACACCTTCCTTTTATACAATGCTAAGCCCCACATCATAACTAAAATAGGTCTTAGTAGCCGCAGTAATGGGAGTAAATTCTGATGAGCAACAAAAATCACAATAAAACATCAAACAATGCAAAGCCCTTATGCCCAACATAAAGGAAAATGCTTGCTTGCCAACATTATTTGAAGAATTTTTGTGTACTTTAATTACTAGTTTTTTTTTTAAAGATTTTTTTTTAAATGGAATGACTTAAAATTCACAATGAGTTGAATGGTTATTCTTGCCTAATGAACTGGCACGCCTGTGGCAATGACACGCTCTCATCAGTGGGTCAGTTGGTAGATTCACTGCCCTGTGTGTAACTCAGCCATACAAATTGGCTCTGAGTCAACTGATATAAACCACAGCAGTGACAGGGGTTGTACAAAATTCTGTGAAACGGAAAGCAAAAGTTAGTTCAGCCAGTGGAGTGGAGAGTGACAATTGTGATTCCACTTTTCAAGAAAGGAGACAGGGATAAACCAAGGAATTATGGGCCAGTTAATCTTACTTCAGTTGTTGGTAAACTACTATCTATCTTTTGGAATGACATTAAAAATCACTTGGAGAAATTAGCTAATCAGAGACAATCAACACGAATTTCTGAAAGGCAGTTCATGCTTAACCAAGTTTAGAGAATTCTTTGAAGAAATGACAGGATAGATAAAGGATATTCAGTACATGCAGTGTATATGGATTTTCAAAAAACATTTCAATTCATGAGATGCATTTTAAGAAACTAAGACAATGGTACACGGAATTAAGACCATAGGTTAGAGAAATGGCTGAACGCCAAAAAGAAAAGGATTGAGGTAAAAGGAAGTTTCTGAGATGCAAAATATGGCAAGTGGCATTTCTCATGGGGGTCTGTGTTGGGGCTATCTTATTTAACCATCTTTCAGATGCAAGTTAAACCGAGGCCCCATCTGGCCTCAGGTGGACGTAAAGGATCCCATGTCACTATTTAAAGAACAGCAGGGCAGATCTCCTGGTGTCCTGGCCATGCTGAGAGAAAACAGGGAACTACAGGCCATTTAGCTTGATATCAGTCACCAGGAACATTCTGGAATCCATTAATAAGGAAGTGGTAAAAGGGCACTTAGAAAATCATAATATGATTAGGCAGAGTCATTTTATGAAAGGGAAATTATGTTTAACAAATTTATTAGAATTTTTTGAGGATGTAACTAGCAGGGTAGATAAAGGGGAGCCAGTGGATGTAATATATTTGGATTTCCAAAAGGCATTTGATAAGTTGCCACATGAAAGGTTGCTACACAAGATAAGGGCTCGTGGGGTTGGGAGTAATATATTAGCATGGGTAGAGGATTGATTAACGGACAGAAAACAGAGAGTAGGGATATACGGGTCATTTTCCAGTTGGCAGACTGTAACTAGTGGGGTGCCGCAAGGATCAGTGCTTGGACCTCGGCTATTTACAAACTATATCAATGACTTAGATGAAGAGACCAAGTTTAATGTATGCAAGTTTGTTGATGATACAAAGCTAGGTGGGACAGTAAGAAGACACAATGGCCTAGAAATTGGGTTGGGGCGCCAAAGTGGCGCAAAAGTCGGCTGAGCACAGGATTTAGCGCAGCGATCGGTGTGATACCGATCGCCAGAAATTCAGTTTCAGTGCCGCTCGAGGGAGACGGGGCGAGGCTCGAGGCGCTCCGCGTCCCTCTTAGGGCGCTGAAACTGATTATCGCAGCGCACCGTGCCGCAGCGCCACACGCTGCGGCACGGCACGCTGTGGTACTGCAGGCCTTCCTCCCACTGTTAAGGGGGAGGTGCCTGCAACAGCGCGATCCCCGATCGCGAGTGCCGGCAAATGAGCCCGGCACCAAGGAGAAGTGCCGGGCTCTCGGGAAACAGCCGGCAATGATGCGGGGGGGGGGGTTAGGAGGCCGGGGACGGAGGTGCTGGCAGGCGGCCGCCGAAAAAGCGGCCGCCCCGCACCTCCACCTTAACTTACGCCGCTGCCGGCACAGTAAGGCCCCGTGAACCGGGCGCGGGTAGCGAGCGGCGCAACTGCGGTGTTCACTACCAAATATCGCGAACGGGGCACGAATGGGGCGCTGCGCACACCGATGACGTCATTGGTGGCGGCGCAGCGCAAATGCCTAACGCCACCATTAGCGCCCCTACTGAATATCGCCGGAGACGCAGCCAGTGGCGCTACAGCCACTGACTGCCTCTTTAGGCGCTAACAGGTGGCGCTACTCACCCAATTTCTCCCCCAATGAGCCTGCAAAGAGATATAGACAGGTTAAGTGAGTGAGCAATAAAGTGGCAGATGGAATATAATGTGGAGAAATGTGAGGTTATTCACTTTGATAGGAAGAATTGAAAAACAGAATCTTATTTTTAAATGGTGAGAATCTATTAAATGTTGATGTTCAGAGAGATTTAGGTGTCCTTGTACAGGAAACAGAGAGTTAGCATACAGGTACAAGAAGTACTTAGGAAGGCAAATAGCATGTTCGCCTTTATTGCAAGGGGATTGGAGTGCAAGAGTAAGCAAGTCTTGCTACAATTGTACAGGGCTTTGGTGAGACCACACCTGGAGTACTGTGCACAGTTTTGGTCTTCTTATCTGAGGAAGGCTATGCTTGCCTTAGAGACGGTGCAACAAAGGTTCACTAGATTGATTTCTGGGATGAGAGGGCTGTCCTATGAGGAGACATTGAGTAGATTGGGCCTATACTCTCTGGAATGAGGAATGAGAGGTGATCTCATTGAAACATACAAGATTCTGAGGGGGATAAGCAGGGTAGATGCTGTTTCCCCTAGCTGGAGAGTCTAGAACTAGGGGAGATAGTCTCAAGATAAGGTATCGACCATTTAAGACTGAGTTGAGGAGGAATTTCTTCGCTGAGGGTTGTGAATCTTTGGAATTCTCCACCCCAAAGGGCAGTGGATGTTGAATAATTGAGTATTTTCAAGGCTGAGATAGATAGATTTTTGGATTCTAGGGGAATCATGGGATATGAGGATTGGGCAGGAAAGTCAACAATCAGCCATGATCTTATTGAATGATGGAGCAGGCTTGAGGGACCATACGGCCTACTCCTGCTCATATTTCTTATGTTCTTATTATCACTTAACCAACACCTAAAACCAGATAATCTGGTGATTTATCTCATTACTGTTTGTGGGACCCTGCTGTGTGCAAAGTGGCATCCATCTCTCCCTACATTACAACAGTGACTATGCTTCAAAAGTTCTTAATTGGCTGTAAAGTGCTTTGGGATGTCTTGAGGTAGTGAAAGGTGCTGTTTAAATGTGCAAGTTCTTTCTCATTCTTTATTATACACATAAATGATCTGGACTTTGTAATGGTGGCAATTATATTGAAATTTGCTGATGACACCAAATTGGGGGTTGTGACAAATTTTGAAAGATTGTAGCAAGACACAGATAGGCTAAAGGTATCTGTAGATAATGGGCAGATGTAGCTCAAGATAGAAAAATGCAAAGAAAGACATTTGGAAGTAAGATTAGGGAAAGCAAAAAAGAATAGGGAAAAGAAACAAACCTCAAATGCTAAGATTTTAAATGGAGGAGAGGAACAGAGTGAGGTTGGTGTGCAGATAACGCACATAATTATAAAATGGAACCACAAATAGGCAAGGCCATATAAAGGCAAATAGAATTCTTGGCCGAGAGCGATCCCTGCATCTGAACGGGTAAGCCCAAGGCGCCCCTGATATTGGGGCTCGGGCGATGTTTAAATGAGGTTGGCGAGCTGCAGACACCTGCTGGGCGTTCCCAGCTAGCTCTCTGGCAAAGAGGCTTTGAATTTTGGGTCGCCACATTGCGACTAAAGGGATGGGACAAGAATTGACCGGCAGTGGCCTGCGGTCTTAGTGTGGAGCTGAAAAGAGCACTCTTGCACTTCCTTGCTCCACATTCATGTAAGTATTCAACAACTCACATTTTTGATGGCGGCCTCCAGTGCTTCTTTTAAGTACCGCCAATTGAACCACATGGCCTGGTGCCGGCTGCATTCAGGACAACCTAATTTTGTACCGGGGGCCTCAGACAGGTGTTAGGCCTCTTATTTGCATATGCCTGTTTCAAGTACAGGCCATGGATGCCTATTTTTTGGCCTATACTAATATGGAGGGTGGTGCACTTCTTTCGCGTAGTGAGCGCGCACTTCCTGCCCACCTTATTGGACACAGAATGGGCACAGCGGCATTGAACTTGGTTTTCTATCTAGAAGCAGGAAAAACAAACACAAGGACGTAATGTTGAGTTTGTACAAGACCTTAGTACAGTCTTGGGCCTCCCGGTACAGTAAGGGTATAAAAGTAATGGCATAGATGACACATATTTCTGATTTTTGTGCCACCCTACAAAACACATTATGAGTGCAGCACAAATACTTGGCCTAGAGTTTCCTCCTTGGGCACAACCCAGAAGTTAGACCCGAAAATGTGGCCAACGTTGCTCCCATTTTGCCGATGTCAAGTTACTCCCAAATACTCTCCCAATTTCACTAGAAAATGGCCAAACTTAAAATGCATGTAAATCAGCGTAAACAATCAGGGCCCAAAGAAAGCTCTCAACGCACACCGTACATTTCCTCTTTAAGTATGAAAATTAACTTTCAACTCATTTAACCATCATTCATGCACATCAGGCACAGCATGTTTAAGAACCTGCAATCAGAGAAGCTGTTCAATTTTTAATGTGACTTATACTTATGCCATAAAAATGCATTAGAAGAAACAGAAAATACAGAGCCAATCTCAGTGAGGATAAATGAATAAAAACGCTCACAAAACAGCAATAATACACCAAAAGAATTAGGCCTAGAAATTCAGTCGCGCCACTTCTGGGGCGCTAAAGTCGGGCGGGTTAGCGCCCGCCGGAAAGTGTAGGCCACTTCGCCGAAATTCAGTAGATTTGGCCAAGGAATTTGGGCGAGCGCTGAAACTGGCGTTGCACTCCTATCTTTAGGCGCTAAGCCGGCAGTGCGGACTGATAACGCCGAGGCCGGGCACAGCGCAGGTGCGGTCATGTTTTGATTGACAGCAGACACCCTGACGCCGGCCAGCTCTTAAAGGGGGAAGGGTCGACTTTGTCTGCTGCCACGCCCTGGATAGTGGAGCCCTGCAGCTAGGCCTGAACACTGCTGGTGGACCCAAATAGCGCCTGAAGCCATGCAGAAGGCCCGTGAACGAGCGCAGCGCTTCTCAGAGCATGCTTTGAGGGTGCTGCTTAAGGCTTTTGAAAAGAGAAGAGAGATCTTGTGCCCGGACAGTGGCAAGAAGGCTCCCAGGAGGCAGTACAGGAGAGCCTGGAGGGAAATCGCCCACAGGGTGTCATCCACCAGCGATGTCCCCAGGAGTGCGGACCAATGCCGCAAGAAGTACAACGACCTCACTCGGATGGTCAGGGTGAGTACCCTTTCCAGTGTCCTCCTCATCCTTGCATGTGCACCTCACATTATGGGCAAAGGGACCTCAAAGGCCTAATGGCCATCCCTCCTCCCGCAGCTATGGCACTGGCATGATCATCAATAGCACTTTCTGCACTTTACACACTGGCCAAGCTATTCGACCATGGGAGGCAGTGCACACAACAACAGGGCACCACACTGGCCATGCTATTCGACCATGGGAGGCAGTGCACACAACAACAGGGCACCACACTGGCCATGCTAATCGACCATAGGAGGCAGTGCAGACAACAACAGGGCAACACACTGTACTTAGAGGCCGTCCTTTCTCTTGCAGGCCAAGCTGGCCAAGAATATGAAGAGCCGGAATGTCACCGGGGGAGGCCGTGGCCAGTTCCAGGAGCTCAGTGACCTGGAGGAGCGCGTGGCTCGACTCATGCGTGGCCGGGTGGTTGGCCCCGTTGCTATTGGAGATGCCGACCCTGTGCTGGGCCCCAATGGTAAGGACATGACCGTTTGGACCTCTCTCGTTCCCCTTGCGCTTCAGATCTACATCCTTTGCCACTGTCCGACCAATGCGCATAATGCCACCACTCATGCCTCCCTCGCTGACGCCCTGTCCTCACTCTAAAGCTACTCTTGTGCCTTCCTGCTTTCAGCTGGTGAGGAGGAGGTCCATGAAGCTGAGAGTGCCAGTCCCTTGGAAGAGGAGGACGACGAGGACCAAGAGGAAGGCGGCACATCGGGGGAACCCTCATCCGCGCCAGGGGATGGCAATGGAGGGGACACGTCTTGCCTGGAGGAGAGCCAGGGGGAAGTGTTGCAGGGGGGTGCAGCTCCTGGGCCCAGTGGCGTCCAGGCAGGCGGGAAGGGTCGGGCAGCACGGTGGGAAGGGCAGTTGCTGGGCCCAGTGGCGTCCAGGCACGCGGGAAGGGTCGGGCAGCTCGGTAGCCTTCTCCCCAGATGGAGAGTCCGCCCTCCAGTCCGGAGACGGTCCTTGCCCAGGAGGTGCGCCTCCTTGATGAAATGTCCGCGGCCTCCGAGCGGCGCCACAACGAGTTCATGGGGGTTGTGGGACAGTTGCCTCAGGCCATTGAGTCCCTGGCTCATAGTGTGGCCGCTTTTGGGGACTCACAGGCCAGGGGTGTCAAGCAACTCGTGGCAGCACAGGCCAGGGGTGTCGACCAACTCGCGGCAGCACAGGACGCGAGTCGCGAGTTCATGAGTGGTGCCGTGCAGACACTGGCTGATCTGATGCGGGCACAGAACAGGGCAGTTCGGGCACTCACTTCTGCCACGCTCGCTGTGTCACGGAAGCATCGACAGGGCACCTGCCGCCCTGCTGCAGCACAGCGGTCTGGCCTCCACCAGATTGCTGCGCTTGCTGCAGTGCCAGCCCGGCCGAGTGCCAATGTCTCTGGCGACCAGCGAGTGCCTGGCATCAGCCAGCTTGCCCCCATTGCTGCAGCCGCCACTGCCACTCCCCCAGCCAAGGTGCGACGAGCTGCTGCAGACACTGATGCTGCCCAGCCACAGCTGCAGCAGTCAGCAGCCGGACCCTCCAGGGCCGGACCTCGTCTAGGCCGACCCCCAAGGGCATCTGCCGTTACGCATTGCGGCCCTCAGGAGCCTTTCCCCAGCCTTCCAACACCCACAGGGCCCAGGTTGAGGCGGAGCAACAGGTCGGGCAGGGGCCGGAGAAGCCTGCACAAGGACTCGCCCTCTCGGCACACCAAGTAGAGGGTGTCGGCAACTGTTTTTTTTATATGGGGGTGTTTGTGTTCTGGAGGGGGGGGGCTTATTTTGGAAAGGCCGAAGATGAAGGCCAATTGGATTGACAAGTTTTGTTATTCCTCCCCAGGTTGTGAGAGTGAGATATGTTTTTCACTGTTTTTTGGGGGTCTTGTCTGTTTTTCTGTTTCATGTGGGAAGGGCCCTGAGTTTGTTTAATAAAGCTTTTTATTTATTCAGCTTGTCCAGGTGTCATGTTTCAAGTGGTTGTTGCGTTAACCGGCTGAGGGCTTGCGGAGCGGCTGCATTCAGGTGCGTTCATTGCCACAAGCCATTCCCTGACAGGGGGCCTAGAAGTGTCGTTCAATAAGCCGCCGGCGGACGGCCCTTGGACCTTGTGGTTCCCTTCTGGGCTGGTACTCCCCCTCCTCCTCCTCCTCCTCCTCATGGTCCTCCTGCTCGTCCTCCTGAGGTGGTGGCCCAACGTGAGGTGGCAGTGCCTGAGTCCTGCGGGTAGCCAGGTTGTGCAGCATGCAGCAAACGACGACAAACTGGGAGACTCTATCCGGCGAATACTGTAGAGATCCGCCGGATCGATCCAGGCAGCGGAACCGTTGCTTCAGGACGCCAATCGTTTGCTCTATGATGTTCCTTGTGGCTTGATGGCTTTCGTTGTATGCCTCCTCCGCAGGGGTCCTGGGCGTGCGGAGCGGGGTCATGAGCCATGTGCACAAAGGGTAGCCCTTGTCCCCAATAAGCCATCCCCTTGGTGGAGGCTGTGCCTCGAACATGTCAGCCACAGTAGTCTGGCACAGGATAAATGCATCGTGGCTGCTTCCTGGAAAGCGGGCATTGACAGCTAGGATGCGCTGCCTGTGGTCACACACCAGCTGTACATTGAGGGAATGGTAGCCCTTCCGGTTGCGGTAATCCTCGGCATTGTCGATAGGTGCCCGCATAGCCACATGCGTGCAGTCAATGGCGCCCTGCACCATGGGGAAGTCGGCGATCCTGGCAAATCCGACTGCACGTTGCTCCTGCCTCTCTAGGGACATGGGGAAGGAGATGAATTGGTGTCTCCTTGCGAAAAGGGCATCGGTGACCTGCCGGATGCAGCGATGCACGGCGAACTGGGAGATGTTCGCTATGTCCCCAGCAGCGGCTTGGAAGGAGCCGCTTGCATAAAAGTTCAGAGCCACCGTGACCTTCACTTCCACCGACAGAGACGTCCTGCACATCAGCTGTGGACGCAGATCTCTGTGAAGCAGCTGGCAGATCTCTGCAACCACCTCCCTTCTGAAGCGCAGCCTCTTAACACAATGCGCGGCAGTCATGGTGAGATAGGACACCTGCTGCCGGTATTCCCTGAGTGGGTAAGGCCTACGTTGTCGACGCCTGATGGCCCCTCTGCGTCTAGGCATGGCTGCCCCTCTCACACAGCGTCTGCGAGCCCTTCGCACATAATGCTGGAACTGAGGGTTGGAACCCCATGCAGCCCCCATAATAAACTTGCAAACAGTGAAATCACAAAGAGTCAAATTTCCAAGCTCTGGCCAGAAGCCAAAAATACCTCTCCTATGTTGTCCCAAATCAGTAAGGTCTGTTCCTTGGTCTCTGTCCAGAAATCCAAAGCACTAAAGTCATTGCAGCAAAATGGCTGGCCTTTATAGTTCAGTGTAAGTGCCCTTTAATTAGCGCTCCCCGAGGCCCGCAGGGCCTCTGCTGCGTTCCACTTCACAGTTCTTAACAGCGCTGCGCCCACATTGGGCGGGCGCCACTGAATTTCCGGTTTGGGGCGCACAAACAGCGTTGCACGACGAAATGACGTCATAAGCTGCGCGCGCAGCTGAGCGGGCGCAAACACTTTGCGCCGGCGCTAAATGTCAACTGAAGTTGGGCGTTGGCGCAGACCGGCCTGCGCCCGGGCGCTAAGTGCCTAGCGCTGGAAATCTACCCCTCTTATGCCGTTAATGGCTGGCGAACGCAACTGAATTTCTAGGCCTTACTTTCTTTTCTGCTGCGCCTGAAAATCTGGCTGCAAAGCAAAGAGACCTCTGAACAAGTTCGATTGGAAGATACTAGCATTTGAAAGTTATGGACATGTCCACGTTTCTGGTCGGAGGTTCGTTCCGGCGCAGGGCTTGACAGACTGGCGTTAAAGGTTGAGGAGACTTGGGCGGATAGTAGTTATGGGCAAAACTTACTTACGCCCAAATTTCTGCCATTCCTTTAAACCACGTAATTGGTTTGTGCCCGGATTATGCGTCTCTCTGAGCGTAAATGCGGAGTAAACGCCAGGCCCTTATATACAGCTGACCCTTTCTCCTGCTTTCAAAATTCCCGTTCTACCTGGACCCCTCCCTCTGGCCTCTTACCCTCTCTAGATCTTTTTATTGCTAACAGCTGACATGACATCGGCCATCTCAATTTCTCTGCTCCCCTCTCTCACTCCAACCTACCTCCCTCTGAACTTGCAGCACTCCGTTCTCTCCAATCCAACCCTAACATTATCATTAAACCTGCTGATAAGGGTGGTGCTGTTGTTGTTTGGCGAGCCGACCTCTACCGTGCGGAAGCTGAACGCCAATTCTGCGACTCTTCCTCCTACCTCCGCCTGGACCATGACCCCACTAGCAAACATCAAGCCATTGTTTCCAAGACTGTCACTGACCTCATCTCCTCTGGAGATCTCCCCGATCTTCCCTCCATGGCCGCCAACCTCATAGTCTCCCAACCCCGCACAGCCCGCTTCTACCTCCTTCCCAAGATCCACAAACAGGACTGCCCTGGTAGACCCATCGTTTCAGCCCATTCTTGCCCCACGGAACTTATCTCTTCCTAGCTCGACTCTATTTTTTCTCCCCTTGTCCAGTCTCTTCCCACGTACATTCGCGACTTTTCCGACGCCCTCCGTCACTTTAACAGTTTCCAGTTTCCTGGTCCCAACCGTCTCCTTTTCAATATGGATGTCCAATCCCTCTACACCTCCATCCCCCACCAGGACAGCCTGAGGGTGCTCCGCTTCTTCCTTGAACAGAGGCCCAACCAGTCCTCATCCACCACCACCCTCCTCCGCCTGGCTGAACTTGTTCTCACATTGAACAACTTCTCCTCTGATTCCACTCACTTCCTCCAAATTAAAGGTGTTGCTATGGGAACCCACATGGGCCCTAGCTATGCCTGGCTTTTCATGGGATATGTGGAACATTCTATGTTCCAGTCCTACTCAGGTCCCCTCCCTCACCTCTTTTTCCGATACATCCATGACTGTATCAGTGCTGTCTCCTACTCTTGCCCTGAACTTGATAAGTTCATTCACTTTACTTCCAAGTTCCACCCTTCCCTCACCTTCACATGGTCCATCTCCGACTCTTCTCTTCCCTTCCTTGACTTATCCGTCTCCATTTCTGGCGATCGGCTTTCGACAAACATCCACTACAAGCCCACTGACTCCCACAGCTACCTAGACTACACTTCCTCCCACCCCGCTTCCTGTAAGGACTCTATTCCATTCTCCCAGTTTCTCTGTCTCCGCCGCGTCTGTTCTGACGATGCCACCTTCCATACCAGTGCTTCCGAAATGTCTTCCTTTTTCCTCAACCGAGGATTCCCTACTACTGTAGTTGACACGGCCCTTGACCGTATCCATTCCATTTCCCACACTTCTGCTCTCACCCCTTCCCCTCCCTCCCAGAACCATGATAGGGTTCCCATTGTCCTCACCTTTCACCCCACCAGCCTCCACATTCAATGGATCATCCTCCACCATTTCCGTCACCTCCAACGTGATCCCACCACCAAACGCATCTTCCCCTCACCTCCACTTTCAGAATTCCAAAGGGACCGCTCCCTCCGCGACACCCTGGTCCACTCCTCAATCACCCCTAACAACCCTTCCCCTTCGCCTGGCAGCTTCCCGTGCAAGCGTAGGAGATGCAACACATGCCCTTTCACCTCCTCCCTTCCCACTGTCCAGGGCCCCAAACACCCCTTCCAGGTGAAACAGCGATTTACTTGTACTTCTTGCAATTTAGTGTACTGTATTCGCTGCTCACGATGCGGTCTCTTCTACATTGGGGAGATCAAACGCAGATTGGGCGACCACTTTGCGGAAGACCTCCGTTCAGTCCGTAAGGGTGACCCTGAGCTTCCGGTCGCCTGTCACTTTAATTCACCGCTTGACTCCCACTCTGATCTCTCTGTCCTCGGCCTGTTACATTGTTCCAATGAAGCTCAATGTAAGCTCGAGGAACAGCACCTCATCTTTCGATTAGGCACTTTAAAGCCTTCTGGCCTCAACATTGAGTTGAACAATTTCCAACTATAACCCCTGCCCCCATTTTTAATGCTTATGATTTTGCCATTCCCATTTGCAACATTTTGGCCTAGAAATTTGGTGGGCTGCGCCACCGGTTAGCGCCCAAAGAGGGCACTTAGTGGCTTTAGCACCACTGGCCACGCCCCCCGTGAAATTTAGCGGGGCGCTAATGGCGGCGTTAGCCTGTAGCGCTGCGCCACCACCGATGACGTCATCGGTGGGCGCAGCGCCCCACTACCACCCCGATCGCAATATTGGGTCGTGCCACCCGCTCTAACGCCGGTTGCAATCTGCGACCGGTTCAGGGGGGCCGACCTGCGGCGGTAGTGGCGCTAATTAAAAGGGAGGTGTGGGGCGACCATTTTTTTTGCTGGCTGCCTGCCAGCACCTCCTCGGTGCTGGGCTCTTTTGCCGGCACTCACGATCTCTGATTGCGCTGGTGCAGGCCCCTCCCCTTTAAGAAGGGGAGGAAGGCCTGCAGTACCGCAGCGTGCCGTGCCGCAGCGTGTGGCGCTGTGGCATGTTGCGCTGCAATATTCAGTTTCAGCGCCCCAAGAGGGACGCGGGGCATCTCGAGCAGTGCCCCGCTTCCGTTTGGGGCGCTGAAACTGAATATCGCGTTGGCGCAATCGGCTACTTCTGGGGCGGATCTTCCGGCGCCCAGGCGAGCTTGGCGCCCCAAACGGGGCGCTTCCGAATTTCTCGGCCTTTATCTTTCCTGCCTCTTGCAAAAGCACAGTATGTTCCTTCAACCCCTCCTGTCTCTGCACCTGCTTAATATCTGTTACATCTCCAGCTTTTTCCAGTTCTAATGAAGGGTCCCAAACCTGAAACGTTGGGCTGGATTTTCATTGAGGAGTCGGGTAGGAGGCGGGCCTACAACTTTTGGGGTTGTAGTCCCGCCTCCATCGAGTTCTAGCCAACCCACGCGATTTTCACTTGATTGACCTTGTTGAGCCCGCCCAGCGGGCTCAGCAGGCCAATTAAGAGCCACCCGGCAACAGGTGATGTCACAGATTGACATTTCATCTGTCAAGACCTTTTGACAGATGAAATATAAGCGTTTCACAGCTGTTTGAAGCTGTCAAACACTGACAATCTGTACTCCAGATTAATTCCTTCCTCTCAGGCTGATTTAGAGATCGCCCCGGAACAGAAAGCTGAATGCTGCAACTTTTGACAGCTCGCAGCCATTCTGCTTTCTGTGCCGGTGAGATGAGGGACTCCCGAGACCTGAAGGAAGGAAGGCTGTAAATGTAAGTAAAGGTATGTAAAACTTCTTTAATCACTTTACACACACCAAACGCACTTACCTTTCCACTCATGCACCCATCACTCACCTGAACACCGGACATCTCGACCCCTCCAAGCCCTTCCACCCAACGGTCCGCCTTCTCTAACTTGGCGTGGTTTGGAGCCATCGGGAATCCCACACTTCAACATTAAAAGTAGGGATTAGGCTAAAAACTGCTTGTTAACTACTTGTTAACAGGCAGTTAATTGGCACTAATCCCCTTCCCGCCTCGGGGAGGGGGGTCCCAGTGCGGGTCTGGTACCTGCCTCCTTTGAAACTGGCATGGAGGCGGGATGCTTTTGTGCCCCCCGATTTTGAGATTTTAACCCCCCACATGCCTCCAATCCCGCCTCCATGGCCCAATGAAAATCCTGCCCGTTAACTCTATTTCTCTCTCCACGGATGCTGCCTGGCCTGCTGAGTTTTTCCAGCGTTTTCTGTTGTTATTTCAGATTTCTAGCATCCGCAGTATTTTGCTATTGTATTAGAGTTGGGACATGCAGATCGTTATAAACAATTACAGTTAACAGTGTGCATTGCAGTATGTCGTCACTGCTTTTTCCTTTAGATATTACAATGTGCCTAATTAATTCAGTTGGAGGTGTAAATGTTCTGACACGTCAGGTAATAAACTATCAAAACATAACTATCATTTCAGATTCAAGGAGCACGATATGGCACTTAGTACTACTAGTTTTTGCTTAACAGATGTTTAGCTGACAGGAATTCAGCAATTAACTTTTGTGATTTCTGTTCAAAGTGCATATATGTTCACCAGTGGAGTGGTGAGGAGAGGCCCTTAATTGGCACTTCAACCCTTCAACAGGATTCAGCATTCCACTGCTATAATCATCGTAAGTTAAGGGTGAAATACATGTTGTTCATAAGTTTAAGATCCAAAGCTACATTTTGCTGGTGACAAGACCAGAGGGTAGATCTTGACTTTGCGCAATAGTGTAAAACAGGTGATAATGAGTCAGAAGCCTGTTTTATATCTCTCCTGATTTTTATTTCAATTATCTTCAATAGAAATGAAAATAGAGAGAGATGTAAAGTGGGCTGCTGACTCACTACCTACCATCGGTTTTACACTGTCACACAAAGTCAAGATCTACCACAAGGTGTGTCCAAGAAGGAAGTTTTATCAGTTTTTAAAATCCTTTTACCTGCCCCCAATAGAATTGCATTGAACGGCAGCACCATTTATTATAGAAACATAGAAACATAGAGATAGGAACAGGAGTAGGCCATTTGGCCCTTCGAGCCTGCTCCGCCATTCAATGAGATCATGGCTGATCTTCGTCTGAGATCATAGCTGATCTTACCAGTTCAGTACCCCGTCCCCGCCTTTTCTCCGTAACCCTTAATCCCCTTAGCCTTCAGAAATATATCCAATTCTCTCTTGAAAATATTTATTGAATTAGCCTTCACAGCCCTCTGTGGCAGGGAATTCCACAGGCTCACCACTCTTTGAGTGAAGAAATTCTTCCTCATCTCTGTTTTAAATGATTTGCCCGCTATTTTTAGACTGTGGCCCCTGGTTCTGTGCTCCCCGGCCATTGGAAACATTCTCTCTGAATTCAGCCTGTCCAGGCCTGCCATAATTTTATATGTTTCGATGAGATCCCCTCTCAATCTTCTAAACTCCAGTGAGTACAAGCCCAAACTATTTAATCTCTCTTCGTAGGTCATTCCCGCCATTCCAGGTATCAGCCTGGTGAATCGCCGTTGCACTCTTTCCATGGCAAGAACATCCTTCCGCAGATGGGGCGACCAAAACTGTACACAATACTCCAGATGCGGTCTCACCAGCACCTTGTACAGCTGTAGTAAGGTATCCCTATTCCTATACTCGAACCCCCTTGATATGAAGGCCAACATACCATTTGCCTTCTTAATCGCCTGTTGCACCTGCATGCTCTCCTTCAGTGACTGGTGCACAAGAACACCCAGGTCCCTCTGCACTTCCCCATCTCCCAATCTATTGCCATTTAGAGAATAATCTACCCTCCTGTTTTTACCCCCAAAGTGGATAACCTCGCATTTATCCACATTATAGTGCATCTGCCACGTATCCGCCCATTCCCCCAACCTGTCCAAATCGCACTGTAGCCTCCTGACATCCTCATCAGAGCCCACCCCTCCTCCTAGTTTAGTGTCGTCAGCGAATTTGGAAATATTGCATCCAATTCCCTGATCCAGATCATTTATATATATTGTGAACAGCTGGGGTCCCAGGACAGATCCTTGCGGCACCCCGCTGGTCACTGCCTGCCACTCCGAAAATGAGCCGTTTATTCCAACTCTCTGTTTTCTATCCGCCAGCCAGTTCTCTATCCACGTTAATACTTTGCCCCCAATCCCATGAGCCTTAATTTTGCATGATAATCTTTTGTGTGGAACCTTATCGAAGGCTTTCTGGAAGTCAAGGTACACCACATCCACTGGCTCTCCCCCATCTATTTTACCAGTTACTTCCTCAAAAAATTCCAGCAGATTAGTCAAACACGATTTACCCTTTGTAAATCCATGTTGACTCTGTCCGATCCTTTCCCCATTTGTCAAGTGCTCCGCTATTTTATCCTTAATAATGGACTCTAGCATTTTGCCCACAACCGATGTAAGGCTTACTGGTCTATAATTCCCTGCTTTCTCTCTACCCCCCTTTTTAAATATTGGGGTAACATTAGCTACCCTCCAATCCACGGGTACTGTTCCCGAGTCAATGGAGTTCCGGAAGATGATCCTTAGAGCATCTGCTATCTCCAGGGCCACCTCCTTAAGTACCCTAGGATGTAGTTTATCAGGCCCCGGGGATTTGTCGGCCTTCAGTCCCCTCAACTTACCCAACACCATATCCCTAGAGATACTAATTTCTGTCAGCTCCTCCCTCTCATTAGTCCCTATGTTTGCCGATATTCCTGGGAGGTTATTTGTGTCCTCCTTTGTGAATACAGAACCAAAGTATGAGTTTAATTGGTCTGCCATTTCCTTATTCTCCATTATATATTCTCCCGAATCGGACTGCAAGGGACCGACTTGGGATTTTACCAGTCTTTTCCTCCTGATATACCGATAAAAGCTTTTGCAGTCTGTCTTTATGTTTGCTGCAAGTTTACTTTCGTATTCTATTTTCCCCTTCCTGATTAATCCCTTTGTCCTCTTTTGCTGTATCCTGTACTGCCCCCAATCTTCCGGTCTGGTGCTTTTTTTTGCCAGTTGATATGCCCTTTTTTTTGATTTTATGCTGTCCCTAATTTCCCTCGTTATCCACGGTTGAGTCACCTTTTTAGGTTTATTTTTATGCCAAACCGGTATAAACATGTTCTGGAATTCTTCCATTCTATCTTTGAATGCTTGCCATTGTCTATCCACTGTCAATCCCCCCAGAAACACCACCCAATCAATCTTACCCAATTCCCGTCTCATACCCTCGTAATTCCCTTTATTTAAGTTCTGGACCTTAGTCGCTGATTCAATTTCCTCACTCTCCATCTCGACTGAGAGCTCGATCATATTATGATCGCTCTGACCCAAGGGGCCTCGTACAAGAAGATTGCTGATAAGTCCCTTCTCATTGCACAATACCCAGTCTAAAATGGCCTGATCTCGAGTCGGCTCCTCGACATATTGGTCCAGATAACCGTCCCGAAAACATTCCAGGAATTCCTCCTCCTCAGAATTTTTACTAATTTGGGTAGTCCAATCAATATGTAAATTAAAGTCACCCATGATGACAGCTGTGCTCTTATCGCACGCTTCTCTAATTTCCCTTTTTATGCCTTCCCTCACCTCCATATTACTATTTGGAGGCCTATATATCACACCCACTAACGTTTTCCTCCCCTTGCTATTTCTCATTTCTACCCATACAGATTCCGTTTCATCCGAGTTAATATCCTTCCTTTCCATTGCATTAATCCCCTCCTTTACCAGCAATGCTACCCCACCTCCCCTACCTTTTTGCCGATCCTTCCTAAATATTGTATATCCCTGGATGTTAAGTTCCCAGCCTTGCCCACCCTGCAGCCACGTTTCTGTAATCCCAATCAAATCATACTTGTTTACCTCTATTTCCACAACTAATTCATCCACCTTGTTCCTAATGCTTCTAGCATTAAGATACAAAGCCTTCAGGCTTGCTTTTTTCACACTCTCATTATGAATTAGTTTGGCCCTTTGTGTTTCTCTCCTTTGCTTATTGCTTCTCACCTTTCTACCATCTATTTCTGACTTCATATGACTTCCCTCTTTTCCACTACCTAGGTTCCCATCCCCCTGCCAAATTAGTTTAAATCCTCCCGAACCGCCCTAGAAAATATTACCCCGAGGACATCGGCTCCCTCACAGTTCAGGTGTAGACCGTCCCCTTGGTACAGGTCACTCCTCCCCAAGAACTGGTTCCAATGCCTCAAGAATTTAAATCCCTCTCCCTTGCACCACTGCTCAAGCCACGTATTTAGCTTATCTATCTTACTCTCTTTAAACTTATTAGCTCGTGGCACTGGTAGCAATCCAGAGATTACTACCTTTGAGGTCCTACTTTTCAATTTAGCTCCTAACTCCCTAAATTCAGCTTGTAGGACCTCCTCCCTCTTTTTACCTACATCGTTGGTACCTACATGTACCACGACAACTGGCTGATCCCCCTCCCCCTTCAGAATGCTCTGCACCCGCTCCGAGACATCCTTGACCCTTGCACCAGGGAGGCAACATACCATCTTGGAGTCTCGGTCTCGGCCACAGAAACTCCTATCTATCCCCCTTACAATTGAATCCCCTATCACTATAGCCCTATCCCTCTTTTTCCCGCCCTTCTGTGCAGCAGAGCCAGTCTCACTCTCTCTCAGTCTCGGTCTCACTCTCTCTCAGTCTCGGTCTCACTCTCTCTCAGTCTCGGTTTCACTTTCTCTCAGTCTCGGTCTCACTCTCTCTCAGTAACGGTCTCACTCTCGCTCAGTCTCGGTCTCACTCTCTCTCAGTCTCGTTCTCACTCGCTCTCAGTCTCGGTCTCACTCTCTCAGTCTCGGTCTCACTCTCTCTCAGTCTCGGTCACAATCTCTCAGTCTCTGGTTTATTGATTATGCTTTCAATCTGCGACGTCATTCATAACACTGATTGGATCAATCGGATTGTATGATGGCTTAATTTTGTTCTTTCGTTCCCTTCCACTTCAAATTCTTTCTGGCCCCTCCAAAACACCCCCACCTTACGTGTACCATCCCCCACTGAGAGACCAGGCAGTCAGCAATGCTGCTCAGCTTCCCACAGTCCAACTTCCTTTCTGTCCTTGTGAGAAGATGCCATGCCTCTTGTCTGCTATTGCCCCTACCCTCCACTTCAAAGAGACTGGGAAAAGATGAGGAACTCATCCATATTCAAAATCATAGGTGTCAACTTCTCCATGGAACAGTGAGGAGCGTCAGACGGCAATTCCGCTTGATCATGACCGATGCATTTTGGCTTCAAATCATTTTCCATTAACAATTCATTAGAATTTTTCATTTTACACACACACCTCAAATTCTAAATGATGCAGAGATAGCTACAATCTATTTCAGCGGATAATCATATATCATAACAATTAGAATTCATAATGATAAATGTAATAGCTTATAAATTAATGAAGACAGCTTGGCATGCATGCAGTCAATTCTCAATAGCAATAAGCAAATGTTAAAAAATATTTTTATATTGGCTGGGTAACCAGGCAGAGTGGAATTTAGAAAATGGCATGTCCCCGGTGTGAAAATCAACAGAAATATTCTCTCATTTTATTTACAGCCCAAAATTTGGAAATACTGTGGGCCAGTTAGTTAAACGTGCACAAACAAGTCTAGGTTTTGCCCGCAAAGTGGCTGGAAGTGCGAGCTGATAATGACACAGCGAGCGCAACAGGGTATCTGGGACCTTGGTGAACAACGGGACAAACAATGCATCTCCTTTAGCAATGAGATGTAAGGATTGAGAGATAAACAGAGGAAGGAGGGTGAATTAGAGTGGGTGCATTCAATGTCAAATCAGATGAAACAAAAACAGGGAAAGAAAGATTGGATTAAGAGTGAGAGTAAAAAGAGACAAATAGGAAAAGTAAGGGAAAAAAATTAAATTGACATTTTTAAAATCTAAAACAATTCACAGCCTGAAGGAATGAGACTCCACACTTAATTGTTTACTTACGGAGCAAGTGAGGTTAATTGGCAGTCATTAACAATTATCACATTATTAAAAGGGTACTTATGCTGTTAATTCCGAGGCAGGGAGGTTAAGGGCGAGATGTCGTTTTCACAAAGGTAATGGCAAATCGGCCAGCAACTTGTGGCGATTCACAATTCATGGAGGATCTCTTCCTTGCCACAAGTTGCTGGCTGATTTGCATGTTAATAACGGTGAGCATCGTTCTGACGCCGTCATTTTTTTCAGCAAAGTCTGGCCCAACAAGAACTAAAAGTTTGAAATGCTGAGTCCTGCGACTGAGATGAGGTAATGATTTAATTAACTCGCAAACGGGTGTTTTGAAAAATAAACAGGATGAGGTGAAAACTGATAGATAATGACCCAGATGTTGTTGCCAAAATAATGGCGAGTTTCACGGCGTCGCTGTTATTAATGTGTAAACGTCCAGCAACTTGTGGCGAGGAAGAGGCACCCCGTGAATTGTGGGAGAAAAGACAAAACAATGAGGGAATAAAAATAAAATAAAATAAAAACAGAAAGCTTGTAAATCTGGTTGGTCAAAACTCAGAACCAGGATAAATCCCTGGGCACAATATACTTTCCCCACCCTTGGCCTGAACTGTATAAGTCCACACCCAAAACAAACCTGCCTCCCTTTCCCCAGAGGTTGTTGGACATGTAAGATGAGTAATTTCTGCCCACAGTATGCAACAGCGTTCAATTGTTCAGAATAGCAATGACAGAAATGAGGAGCCTGGGAGTGATTAGTAGGGGAAGGAGCAGGGAGCTGCACTGTTTTATTTAAATCTCTGAATGTGGACACTGCCTGAGAAACACCATTCATGTAACATCCAGATGGTCAGCATGTATGATAATGACAAGAGTTGGCAGGGTAAATATGGAATGAATCCTCCCTCTAGTAGGGGAATGCAAAACAAGGGAACATAAACTAAAAATGAGAACTAAGCCAGTTAAAAACAAGGCCAGGAAACATTCTTCACCAAGAGGTTCGTGAGAATATGGACCCAGAAAACCGTAGATGAGAATCAGTTGAGGCATTTAAGAGGAAAGCAAGGGTATAAATGGATATGCGGAATGGGATATAAAAGGTAGAGCTATCGTAAATAACAAAATAGTGGAGAAGGCTTGGCCATCAGGATGGTCATCTCCTGTTCTAATATGTTGGAAGGTGATGCGCTATCAATAACTCAAAAGACTGAGATTAAGCGAGTAATTAACAGGCTTTTATTAACAAGAGAATGAAGGTGTGCCTCGAGTGGTCGACCGGTCCAGAATACAAAGGGGCTGGGGAGCAGTCACCTTTATACCTGGATTCATGGGGGGAGTCAGCCGAGGCATGTACACAGTGGAATACAAACAGTGGTTTACCACAGAAGGTTCTCGCCATTAATTAAATGGTTAAACAAGAATAATCTTGTGATGCTTGGCTTGCTTATGACTCCTATTCCATATGCCATGGCTTAAAGCTGCATAAGTAGCATAGCTGACGAGTACCATTGCAATATGTTGACCTGTTACCCATACTAACTGGTACAGGTAGCATGTTTTATTCAATAGGGGACCAGTTTACTTTGCAATTAAAGCCGTTAGCATTAATCACTTAGCATAACTGGTATCTGTGTTAAATATTGCATCTACAGTTTCATAGAGACAGTGGGCTAGACTTTACTGCAAAAATAACGCCGTCCGAATGACGCACGCTGTTATTAATGCACAAATTGGCCAGCAACGTGTAGCGAGGAAGAGATACCCCGTGAATTGCGAATCACCACGTTGCTGGCCGATTTGCACTGCTCTGCCCTTTGCTTTGTGAAAACGGCATCACAAGATCAACAATAATGTGCATTTATATAGTGCTTTAACATACTAAAACGTCCCACGATGCTCACAGGACTGGAGCATTAGCAAAGAAAAGTTGACACTAAGCCACATAAGGAGATATTAGGACAGATGAGCAAAAGTTTGGCCAAATAGGTAGATTTTAAGGAGTGTCTTAAAGGAGGAGAGAGAGGCAGAGAGGTTTAGGGAGCGAACTCCAGAGCTTAGGATCCAGGCAACTGAAAGCACAGCCACCAATGGTGGAGCAATTAGATGAGGTGCACAAGAAGCCTGAATTGAAGGAGATCTCAGAGGTTTGTAGGGCTGGAGGAGGTTAGAGATGGGGAGAGATGAAGCCATGGAAAGATTTGAAAACAAGGATGAGAATTTTAAAATTGAGGTGTTGTCGGATCAGGAGCCAATGTAGGTCAGTGAGCACAGGGGTGATGGGAGAACAGGACTGCCACGAGTTTAGGAGGAGCTCAAGTTTATGGTGGAAGATGGGAGGTGTAGTGTATGTACTTTGCAGAAGGAACTATATTCTGCAGCCCCTGTATACTGCAGTACCAGTAGTGACCACCCCTGTATATAAGCCTGTGTAGTAACTTTGCATAGTAGTTCCAGTTTGTCTCCACTCAGTAAAGACCTGTTATAACCAACTCCTGCAGTCCGTGTCTCAATTACACACGAACATAATACTGGCGACGAGCAGATCCGAACTTAACTACAGTCTGCACCACCTCATGGGGATCCATCCCTGAAGCGAAGTTGTCAGAGGTCGAGGCCAGAAGGAAAAAAAATAAATTAAATAAAATAAAACAATCAGAAGAAACGGGCGTCGACCGTGGGGAACTGCCTCTGATTCATCGGAGTGAAAGATTTGCAGGAGAGGCTGTCGAGAGCGGGGCTTGGTTATCCTGTCGATGGTGTTCCAGCTAATCGGGCTGGTGGCAGGTAGTACACTGATCCTTCCTGGGCTGCGGCGGGCTAGAGCTCGACCGGGTGGCTTTTCAACGGGGCCGAGCAGCGTTGTCGGGAAGAGGAGAGAGAGAGAGGGTGGAGCACACAGGGCGCGGCCGGTGCTACGAAGCCGGGCAGCGTACAGACCCGAGAAGAGGGAGGAAAGTGTCCCACAGGGTTGCTCCGACGACGGGGAAATAAAAGAAATTAGAAGCGCAGAAAGCTGCGAGGAGCTGCAGTTTGCCACAGGAGCCGCGGAGAGCGGTGTTAGCAGCAGCACGGGGGGAAGTGCGCAAAGACCATAGGGCGTTGCCATCAAGGCATAAAACGCCAGCAACAGCGCTAGCAGCAGCGGAGAAGACGGAAGTCGCGGGAGGTGCCATTTTGTTAAATCGGGGAAGAAGGCAAAGCGCGGTAGGCACCATCTTAGATTTCCAAGATGCCGAAGACTGGCAATATTACTGCCTTCGATAATGCAATAGAAGACTGGACCACGTATGTGGAAAGAGTCGAAGTATATTGCGAGGCAAACGAAGTAGCCGATGAGAAAAAGGCATCGGTACTACTAAACTTAATGGGCGCAAGAACGTACGGCCTATTGCGGAACCTGATTACTCCAGCCAAACCGATGGCGAAGAGTTTTAACGAAATTGTTGATATCCTACAGGAACACCTAAATCCTACACCGCTGCTGATAGCAGAAAGATTTAAATTCCACAGGAGAAATCAGCATAAAGATGAGAGCAATGCTGATTACCTTACGGAACTACGCAAGCTATCAAAGCACTGCCAGTTCGGAGCAGGACTGGCAGATACCCTAAGGGACAAATTTGTCTGTGGACTCCTGAGTGAAGGAACCCAGAAGAGGTTACTCTCAGAGAAAGAGCTGACGCTAGATAAGGCTTTCAGCGTGGCAGTATCGTACGAAGCAGCAGCAAGGGGAGCTGCGGAAATACAGCAAAAGCCACAGGAATACGGCACCCCCGAAATGACACGGGGATTTGAAAAATGTTATCGCTGCGGCAGAACAACCCATGACCAGAAGGACTGCTGGTCCAAGGACAAAATATGCAGGCAATGTGGAAAGATGGGACACATTGCACGAGTTTGCAGGTCTGGGAAGAAGACTAACGACAACAAAAAGGCTACTAAGGAACAGCAAAGGAAAGTACAAAAGATGACGGACAGTAGTTCCGAAGACCAGATGAGCGATAGTGAATCCGGGAACAAGAGACTAAGCTGTCTCAAACTTCACAACGTAATCGCAAAAGAGGATCACCGAACCATTTGGGTCACCCTCACGATAGCATGGTCCCAAATCAAAATGGGATCAGCCCTGACCGTCATGAATCGACGAGACTATGAGCGGCTATTCTCACACATACCCTTGAAAGAGACATCCATTGTCTTGAAGATGTATACGGGGCAAAAAGTATACCTCAGAGGGAAAATAAGGGTGCCCGTCGAATACAACGGCAAGGAAATACAGAAATTGTATCTGTACATACTGCAAGATGGTGGACCACCGTTATTGGGATGTGAATGGATCAGAAAGATAAGCTTAGACTGGCACTCCATTCAGGCACTGATGGTGTCTGGTAAAAAGGATGACGACGTCACACCTGGACGATTGTCAAAAATCTTAGCTAACGCCAAAGAGGTATTTCAACAAGAACTGGGAACTCTTAAAGGCGTAACCGTCTCGATAAAAATAGAAGAGAATGCAATTCCCAAGTTTTTCAAAGCAAGACCGGTACCATATGCAATTCGCCCAGCCGTCGAGGCAGAGCTGGAGAATCTGGAGAATGCAGGCGTGTTATCTAAGGTAGACTGGAGCGAGTGGGCGACACCCATCGTTCCTGTCATGAAGAAAACGCTAAACAATAAGTCTGAGGAGCCAAGGAAGGTTCGCATCTGTGGGGACTTCAAGGTGATGGTGAACCCAGTCCTTCACACAGTACAGTATCCTCTCCCGAGGATAGAAGATATTTTCGCCTCACTATCTGGAGGGAAGCGTTTTACAAAAATTGACCTAGCACAAGCATATTTGCAGATGGAGGTTGAAGAATCCTCGAGGAAGTATCTCATGATAAACACTCACAAAAGGTCTTTACCAGTATAATCGACTGGTATTCGGAGTAGCATCAGCTCCGGCGATATGGCAAAGAGTGAAGGAACAAGTCCTGCAAGGGATTCCGGGGACTCAGTGTTACTTGGACAACATCCTAGTGACAGATGAAGATGACAGTGAACACCTTGCCAACCTAGAGCAGCTGCTCACTAGACTAAGAGAACATGGGCTACGAGCCAATCGCCCCAAGTGCGAGTTTTTTAAGAAACAGATATCGTATCGTGGCCACGTGATTGATGAAGAGGGGTTACATAAGTCCCCTGACAAAATTGAAGCGGTAGTTAAGGCTCCAGCGCCTGAAAATGTGTCGCAACTGAGGTCATTCCTCGGATTGGTGAATTATTACCATAAGTTTTTGCCGAATTTGTCCACAATTCTGCACCCACTGAACGCCCTACTACAAACTGGAGTAGCATGGAAATGGAGCGATGAATGTAAGCGGGCCTTTCAGAAGAGTAAAGACCTAATCACTTCAAGAGAAGTATTGGCTCACTACAACCCATCACTACCGATAAGACTGGCGTGTGATGCGTCTCCCTACGGCATTGGAGCGGTACTGTCACATAAATTCCTTGATGGTTCAGAGAGGCCGATAGCTTTTGCGTCACGCTCGTTAACTTCTGCCGAGCGTAACTACACCCAGATTGACAGAGAGGCCCTCAGCCTGGTGTGGGGGGTGAAGAAGTTCAATCATTACCTGCACGGTCAGAAATTTACTCTACTAACTGATCATCAACCTCTTGTCTCCATTTTCAACCCTCAGAAGGGCGTCCCGATAATGACAGCACAACGGCTACAGAGGTGGTCCCTTTTCCTAGGGGCACACCAATATGACATCGAGTACAAAGGAACTAAACAGCATGGGAATGCTGATGGATTGTCGCGCCTACCGTTGCCAACGGTGGAAGAAGCACCTGCAGTGGATCCAGTGGAGATATTCCACTCGACCATAGTCGAATGTCTACCTGTGACGAATGCAAACATAGAAAAGGAAACACAAAATGACCCGACACTCTCCTGGGTTTATGATTTAACGGTGAAGGGATGGCCAGCACATGGCGAACCACTGTTGCCAGCATTCTCGCCGAGAAGAGAACAGCTGTCAGTGTGCAGAGGAACCTTGATGTGTGGATCCAGAGTAGTAATTCCACCCAAATTGAAGGATAGAGTGCTCAATGAGCTTCATGAGGGTCATTTGGGAGGGGTAATAATGAAGAACTTAGCCAGAGCGTTTGTGTGGTGGCCGGGAATCGATAGAGAAATCGAAGAGATGACCAAGAGCTGTACAGGATGCCAGAAGGTCCAAAACGCCCCACCACAAGCCCCTCTACATCCATGGGAGTGGCCCTCATCTCCATGGCAAAGGGTGCACATTGATTTTGCTGGTCCATTTATGGACTCGATGTTTTTAATTGCGGTGGATGCACATTCAAAGTGGCCAGAGGTAATAAAAATGTCCTCAACCACCACAGAAAAAACTATCACAGTCTTACGAACCATATT
The DNA here is from genome assembly GCF_052327205.1 of Somniosus microcephalus. NCBI lineage: Eukaryota > Metazoa > Chordata > Chondrichthyes > Squaliformes > Somniosidae > Somniosus > Somniosus microcephalus. The sequence continues at coordinate 232,691,537 of NC_140994.1, forward strand.
CACCAGAAATGGGCTGCCTGAACAGATTTGCTCCGACAATGGACCACAGTTTGTGTCTGAAGAGTTCTGGAGGTTCTTAAAGAACAATGGTGTTAAGCATTACACATCCGCCCCATATCATCCAGCCACCAATGGATTGGCTGAGAGGTTCGTTCAAACATTCAAGAAGGCTATCAAGGCAATGTGTAATGAAGAAATACCCCTACAACACAAGGTGGATAACTTCTTGTTTGCCTACCGGAATGCGACACGTGGTTACCAACCAAACTCCAGCCATGATGTTCTTCAATCGAAGACTACGATGCCGCTTGGATTTGGTTAAGCCAAACATCAGAAGAGACGTGGAGAACAGGCAGTTTCAGAATATGAATGAAAGGCCGACCAGGAGTTTTAAGATAGGTCAACCAGTTTTGGCCCGGGACTACCGCACAGAGAAATGGCAGCCAGGAACGATCTGTACACGGCAAGGACCTCTAATGTATACCGTGGACGTTGGAGAGAGCATTGTAAGACACCATGCTGACCAGATTCTAGAGTCACTGGAAAACATCAATTCCACACCACGATCCGATACACCTGGTGATGAAACCGAAATACCAATTGCATCTACCTCAGAATCGGGAATATTGGAAGCAGATGAACCCAACAACGACGTTGATTCCGTATCAACTCTGCCAGAAGAACCTGATACCCCAAAGAGGCGTTATCCAGACAGAATCAGGAAACCTCCTCAAAGACTGAACTTATAATTGCTTACCTTCAGCTAATGTATATGACAACTGTAATTGTAAATATGTTATTTAATTATTAATCGAATGTTATGTACTGTTTAGCTAAAAGGGGAGGAATTGTAGTGTATGTACTTTGCAGAAGAAACTATATACTGCAGTACCAGTACTGACCACCCCTGTATATAAGCCTGTGTAGTAACTTTGCATAGTTAGTTCCAGTTTGTCTCCACTCAGTAAAGACCTGTTCTAACCAACTCCAGCAGTCCGTGTCTCAATTACACACGGACATAATAGGAGGTCGGCCAGGACAATGTTGGAAGAGTCAAGTCTGGAGGCAACAAGGGCATGGATGAGGGTTTCAGCAGCAGATGCCTTAAGGCAGAGGCGGAGTCGGGCGATGTTATGGAGATGGAAGTAGGCGGTCTTGGTGATGGAGCGGATATGTGGTTGGTAGCTCTTCTCGGGGTTAAATATGACACCAAGTTTGTGAATGGTCTGATTTAGCCTCAGACAGTGGCCAGGGAGATGGATGGAGTCGGTGGCTAGGGAACGGAGTTTGTGTCAGGGAGCGAAGACAATGGCTTTGGTCTTCCCAATATTTAAAATTTCTTGCCCTTAACTGCCCCATTATTTTCAGTTTGATGTTGCTGCATTTGCACATTAATTGCTTATTAAACGTGAGTGACAGTGGGAATTTGCTGCAGAGTGGTGAGGAGGTGCTAAGTAATTTAAACCATGGGGAAAAAGTAAATAAGTAAATACATAAATATCTAAAGAGATAAAATTAAAAGTAACTAATTAGAGGATATTGCATCAAATAAAAGTCTGATATACATAAATAATAAATAGGAGTAAGGGGATACTAAACTAAATATGTTCTACATTCTAAAATAAACAACTAAAAACCTGTACAAAATGGACCGGTTGCTCCTCAACAGAGCTGGGACCAATGTCCTCGCAGGATGGTTAACGAGAGCTGTGAGGGATGGTTTAAACTAATTTGGCTGGGGAGGGGCACCAGGATGAAGCATTAGAGAGGAGATAAAAGGTGCACAGAGGGACACAGCAAAGTGTATAAATGCAGTGGTCAAAGGGGATTCGATAGTCAGGGAGATAGACCAGTGTTTCTGCAACCGCTGACGTGAGTCGCCTCCCTCGTGCTTGGGTAAAGGACAAACAACAAAAAGGGAGAGACAAACAGCAATAAAATAAAGAGTAGTTCAGAAATAGGAGGGATCAAACAGGGGGAAATGTGAGGCAGACTAAGATGAGTTTAGAGTGCATGTGTGTAAATGCATGGAGCCTGGTAGATTAGCTTGGTGAACTTCAGGCACAAGTAGCCACATGGGATTATGATATAGTGGCAATAACGAGAATAGGCTCAAACAAGGGGAGAAATGGGCACTTAATATTACTGGCTACATGGTATTCAGGAAAGATAGGGAAGGAAAGAAAGGAGGGGCGGCAGTATTGATCAAAGATACTATTACAGCACTAGAAAGAGATGATGTACTTGTGAAAAAGAAAAAGAAAGACTTGCATTTATATAGCACCATTCACGACCACTGGACGTCTCAAAGCGCTTTACAGCCAATGAAGTACTTTTGAAGTGTAGTCACTGTTGTAATATGGAAAATGCATTTGGAGGGAGGATTCAGAAACAGAATCTATTTGTGTAAAGTCTCTGGGTTGTGCAGTTAATAAATACACAGACTTCAGAAGTAACAAACAAAACAGGTCTTTACTATTCGAAGGTCCGGGCGAATCTGCCCAATAACTCCTGGCACAACACTTATATACTGGTGTGGTCACTATCGGTATTACAGTATACAGAAGCCAAACAAATAGTGCCACACCTAAAGTAGTTCCCTTAAAGGTGAACGGTTACATTCAATAGTTCCCTTAAAGATAGACGGGTACATACACTACAATCCTCCCTTTTTAGCTTATTACTTAGAGTCCCCGTTAAACATACATATCTTCAACTTCCTATAAAACAAATTACAGATATAATCTCGGTGGAGTCAATGTCATATAAAACAATTTACAAATATAATCTCGGTGGAAACAGTTCACAGGTTCAGTCTCTGCGGAAACAGTTCATAGATTCAGTCTCTGATCTTGACTCGTTCCGAACAACATTTCTTTGGTGTAGCCGGATTACCTGGCTAGCGTGACTCCTCCATAGCCTTTTTCTTGACGTAACAGCTTGAACCTTCGTCCTGTTGAACCAGCAGTGCTGACTTTTACAACCAACTGGCTGTCTTGACATTTTCCAGTTTTTCAACTAATTTAGCTCCTTTCGTAATGTCCCGCCTGGAATGGTAGAAGTGCTAATATTTTAGACAGTTATTATCTTCTGCTTCTTCTTTTGCTTTTCTGCCTTTTTGAAACTCTCAGAGCTCCTTTCTCAGCTGCCAGCTGTAGCGCCACCAACTCTCTATGTTCCTTAGACCTTAAGTGCTTCCTCCGGATTTCAGCACTTTGAGAGTTCTCATCACAAGCTGGGCAGACCACATCCTCGTAATATTCAGTGTCACTCAACAGGTCATGGTAATATTCGGGTTCGTCCTGAGTTAGGCCAGCGAGAGAGACTTCTTCTTCCTCCTCACCCGTCTGGACGTTAGCTGATGGTGGTTCCTTCCCTAAACATCTTTCTTGAAAAGCCTTCTTCATGCATTCATATTCATCCCGCTCTTCCTGGGTTATCTGCCATTCCTTCACGACGGACCTCATTTGTGAGTTCAATACCTTCCTTTCCATCGGTAATTGCGTTATCAGGCTATTTAACCCTTCAACTGAAGTAACGGTTTCCACATTCTTCTGTTCACCTTGACGTGATTCAACGTACTTTTGGCATCCTTGTAAAATTTGTGTTGCCACCTCAGCTATCTCCGTGACTTTTGAGAGCTCCGAACTCGTTCCCCCTGAAGATTGAAGCTCGTGTTCAGATTGTTCCCCTTGCAGAGTCTTGTCCTTCAGCATATGAAGGAGTTGGCTGACCGTTAACTCTTCCCTGGGAACACGGTGGATCAGAGTCTTCTCCATTTCCTCCACCTCTTTCTCCAATACTTCCACCTTACGTTCCTCTTGAACTTTGGCTTTCAGCGCTCGGAAAAGTTGCGCCCTGATGCTCTCTAGTTCATGTTCAGGGACCATTCTTACAGTGTCCTGTTCTTCCACTGAAAGGATTCCCAGTTGAATCTGTTCTTCAAGTTGTTGAACCTCGGTCATTGCCGCCTCATATTTGTCTTGGGTGTCCTTCAATGTTTTTATAAGTTCTTGGACATCCTGTCTTTCATGCTCTGCCATGATTTTCACCTCTAATTTCTCATCTATGGATGGATCTCCTACCGATGAGTCTGTCTTGGCCTTGAGCTCATCAAGAATTTCCTGCAGCCTTTGGACTTCTTGCTCATGTTCAACCTTTAGTTGTTCATATGCTTCGACTGAAACTAGCTTTTCGGAGGCTGCCGAGTTAACCCCCTCCAGAATTGTAGCCTGGGCCTGTTCATACTGTTCTTTCAACTTCTCACACTCTGCTTGTAAGGAGTCGTAGAGAAGAACTGGAATAAAATCCTGGCTCCCTGAAGATTCCTCTTCCTTTGGTTCATTCTGTAAATATTCTAGTTCCTGAACAGCATCAGGGGAATGTGATTGATATTTGACCACGATGGCTCTATGGTCACTCTCTGCTTGAGCTAGCTGTCTCTGTAGTCTTTCCAGGTTCTCCCATTCGGTGTCCCAGAACCTTTCCATATTTTTCATCTCTTGTACGAGACGGTCACTCAACTGTTCTAATTGTTGTCGTACTTTGACATAAGTTTGCGTCCGAGCTCGGTGTTCTTCCGTCATGGATGAATCCTTTGCTTGAACAGGCTCAGAATTCTCTGTCAACCTGGAGTTCTGCTCTGCAGCTTTATTCTTCTTGGTACCATAAGTCCTTCTGCATGTCTTCGTTTTCTTTCCCATCGTCGGCAAGTCCCTTTTAGCCTTGTCTTCCATATTCGACTTGGTCTTATCATCATCCATTTCAGAATCTGAGCTAATAGCTTGCACCGAGTCCTCCCTCATTATGGCTTTTAGGTAATGCCATTCCATGTCTATTTTCTTAATCCACTCCCGTCCTAGAAGTGGTGGTCCTCCCTCAGGTAATACGTACAAGTTCATTCTTGGGTGTTCTTTACCCCTATCTCTCACCTTGACTCTTATTTTCCCCACGGGGTATACGTTATGCCCTGTGTATGTCTGTAATACGAACTTGGTATTTCTTAAAGGTATGTGAGAGAATAGCCGGTGGTAGTCCCTTCGGTTGATGACTGATAGAGCTGATCCAGTGTCCAGCTCCATTCTTACTTGGACTCCAGCTATTTTTAGTATGACCCAGATGGCCTGTAGATCCGTTTCTTTACCCACATTGTGGATTCTCAGCCTACCCAGCTCCTGGTTGTTTGGGTCTGAGTCTGAATTCTGTTCGTCTGAACTCTTCTCAGCCACCTTGTGTACCTTGTTGTACTTTTCTTGTGGTGGCTTCCTTTGATTATTGGTCTTTTTCCCGGACCAGCATACCTTCGCGATGTGACCCAGTTTGCCACATTTCCTACACTCTTGGTTCTTAAACCAGCATTGATTCTGGTCATGCGTGGTCTTCCCACAACGGTAGCATTTTGTTGTGCTTGATGTAATTTGGTCCACCCCAAGTGCCGCCGCCATTAGTTGCATTTCCGCCGTTCCTTTCGCTGCGGCTTCGTGCGATGCAGCTATAAGGACAGCCCTGTCCAGTGTGAGGTCGTTCTCTTCCAGTAGTCGCTTCTGCGTCCCTTCTTTGGACAATCCGCATACGAACTTGTCCCGCAGCGCTTCTGTCAGATTCCCTCCGAACTGGCAGCATTTCGCTAGCCTACGCAGTTCGACCAAGTATTCCGCATTGCTTTCGTCTTTCTTCTGCGTTCTTGCGTAGAATTTGAATCGTTCAGCCAGCATCAGCGGTGTGGGGTTCAAATGGTCCTTCAGCACAGCCACAATCTCTTCGAAGGTCTGATCCGCTGGTTTATTTGGTGCTATTAGATGCTTCAAGAGCCCGTATGTTTTTGCCCCCATCGAGTTTAGCAATGTTATCGCCTTGTCGTCTTCCTCTATTTTGTTGGCTTCGCAATAGATCTCTATGCGTTCCACGTACGTGGCCCAGTCTTCTATTTCCGAATTAAAGTCGTTAATATTCCCTCGCTTAGGCATTTTTCTTCCCTTGGGAGCAGCACCAGTATTTCTTTAAGTATTCTTATTTATTTGTTTGTTTCTAAGATGGCGGTTTTCCCGCGAAATCGGCGGTTTCCCGCTCTTTCCCTCTCTCCCCGCCCACTTCAATGGCGGTATGTCAATCAAGATGGCGGTTTTCCCGCGAAAATGGCGGTTTCCCGCTCTTCCTTTCTCGCCCCGCCCACTTCAATGGCGGTTTCCCGCTTCTGGCGTCTTCTCCGCCTAATGGCGGCTTCCCGCGTTTCTTCCCGGTGGAAGGGGTACGCTTCCCCCACAGCGGACAGGTTCAGCCGCTGGCTGGCTTCCGCACAGCTCCCCTTACTCGGCTATGTCTTTTCCTCCCGCCCGCACGGCCCAACCGGCGCTGGGTACACCCCGTTAACGGAGGACAGTTCAGCCGCTGGACTGGCTCTCGCGCAGTCTCTCTCTCCGTACCCGGCTCTGTCGCTCTCTCACCCGCACGTTCGGTGCTACCGGCCCTGGGTACCCCGTTAGTGGAGAACAGTTCAGCCGCTGGACTGGCTCTCGCGCAGTCTCTCACCCCGTTTTCGGCTGTGTCTCTCACCCACTCCCGCACGTTCGGTTTTGCCGGCTCTGAGTACCCCGTTGGTGGAGAACAGCTCAGCCGCTGGACTGGCTCCTCGCAGTCTCTCTCTCCGCACCCGGCTCTCACCCGCACGGTTCCCGTTCGCCTCCCCAGCCCTCTCGCAGACCGGTGTTTCCCTCCCCGGCTGCGGCTGGGTTTCTCTTCCCGCGCCTACTCGCAGGCTCAGCGCTTCGTGGCTGCGGTCGCTGCCCGGATTTTTCCCGCCAATCGCGGTCCGGCTGTCACCCGACGCCGTTGGACCCGACTTTTGGCCGGCACAGCTCCCCCTCGACCGAGGTCGAGTGCTCTGCCCTTATCCTCCGGATACTTCTACACCTTCCCCTACTCACAGTCTCTTCGGCCGCCTTGTTATCTGCTGATCGGCTCACTCCGCACCGTGGTAGAAGGGTAGTCAGTGCCTGTTGCTAATGGAAGCTTTTGTTGCTAAAGTCTTCCACCTTTCTCCTGCTGCAGCCTCGTGTTTTCTTCCAGCAGCACGACGAGGGCGGTTGCCTCTCTTCGACGCTCTTCTTGCTTTGGTAATCTTGCCGCAGGGTATGATCGGACCCGTCGCCACTGTAAAGTCTGTGGGTTGTGCAGTTAATAAATACACAGACTTCAGAAGTAACAAACAAAACAGGTCTTTACTATTCGAAGGTCCGGGCGAATCTGCCCAATAACTCCTGGCACAACACTTATATACTGGCGTGGTCACTATCGGTATTACAGTATACAGAAGCCAAACAAATAGTGCCACACCTAAAGTAGTTCCCTTAAAGGTGAACGGTTACATTCAATAGTTCCCTTAAAGATAGACGGGTACATACACTACAATTTGGTTAGACTTAAGGAACAATAGAGGAACTATTACACTGCTGGGTGTATACTATAGGCCACCAAATAGTGGAAAGGAGATAGCGGACCAAATTTTTCGGCAAAGTGCAGAAAGCTGCAAAAACTTTCGAGTAGTGTTAATGGGATACTTAAAGTATTCTCATGCAGACTGGGAAAATAGCAGTGGAAAGGGCAATGAGAGGGAGGAATTCCTGAAATGTGTACAAGAGCACGTTCTTATTTAGTATGGGGGGAATTGTGCCAGCCCTGGGGAGGCGGGTTTGGAGGCGGGACTGCTGGGAAAATGGCAGAAACTGGGAACGGGTACCGAACCCGCTCCCAACCCGCCTCCGTGCCATCTTCCCGGGAGGCGGGTCCCCGACTCGCGCTGGGACCTGTCTCCTCGAGGCAGGAAGGGGATTACAGCCACTTAACTGCCTGTTAAAAAAATTGACAGATGAAACGTCATATGCTGATGTTCTCTATCACTGGCTTTCCCTTAATTGGCCTGCTAAGCCCGCAGGGTGGGCTTAACAAGGGCATTCAAGGGAAAATAGCGTGGGTTGGCTAGATGTCGTCGGGGGTGGGACTGAAACCCGACAACCAGCAGTTCCGCCCTCAACGCGTGCCCATTGATAAAATCCAGCCCTATGTTTCCAGCCTAATGAGCAAGGAAGCCGTGCTGGATCTAGTTCTGAGGAATGAATTGGTTCAAATGTGAAAATACTCAACTGGAGGAGAGCCAATTTCAGTGAGTTGAAAAGAGATCTGGCCCAAATGGATTGAAATCAAAGATTAACAGGGAAAACAATAAATGAGCATTGTGAAGCCTTGAAAGAGGAGATACTTCGGGTACAGACTAGACACATTCCCACAAGGGGAAAGGCAGGGCATCCAAAGCTAGAGCTCCCTAAATGACTAAATATATAGAGATAAAAATGAAACAGAAAAAGGAGGCTTATGATAAATATTGGGTTCATCATTCAGTAGAGAACCAAGCTGAATACAAAAGGTACATGGAAGAACTGAAAAAGGAAATAAGAGGGGCAAAGAGAGTATATGAGAATAGATTAGCTCTTTACAGCCAGCAATGTGATAATGACCAGATTATCTATTTTTGTTATGTTGGTTGAGGGATAAATATTGGCCAGGATACCAGGGATAACTCCCCTACTCTTCTTCGAAATAGTGCCATGGGATCTTTTACATCCACCTGAGAGAGCAGACGGGGCCTCGGTTTAACGTCTCATCCGAGAGATGGCACCTCCAACAGTGCAGCACTCCCTCAGCACTGCACTGAAGTGTCAGCCCAGCTTTATGTGCTCAAGTCCCTGGAGTAGGAACTTGAACCCACAACCTTCTGACTCGGAGGTGAGTGTGCTACCCACTGAGCCACGGCTGACAGACATATAAATAATAAAAGGGTAGTCAAAGGAAGGGTGGGGCCAATTAGGGACCAAAAAGGAGATCTTCTTGTGGTGACAGAGGGCATGGTTGAGGTACTAAATGAATAATTTGCATCTGTCTTCACTAAAGAAGAGGAGTTTGCCAATATCACAGTAAAGGAAGAGGTAGTAGAGAAATTGGATAGGATAAAAACAGATAAAGAGGAGGTCCTAAAATGATTGGCAGTTCTTAAAGTAGAAAGTCACCCGGTCTGGATGGGATGCATCCTAGGTTGCTGAGGGGAGTAAGGGTGGAAATTGCGGAAGCTCTGGCCACAATCTTCCAATCCTCCTTAGCTTTGCGAATTGCACCAGAGAACTGGAAGATTGCAAATGTTACAACCCTGTTCCAAAAGGGAGAGAGGGATAAACCTGTTAATTAAAGGTCAGCAGCCTAACATCAGTGGTGAGGATACATTTAGAGCCATTAATCTAGGACAAAATTAATTGGTACTTGGAAAAATATGGGTCAATAAATGAAAGCCAGCATCGATTTGTTAAAGGCAAATTATGTTAGACTAACTTGATTGAGTTCTTTGATGAAGTAACGGAAAGGTTTGATAAGAGTAGAACGGTGATGTTGTGCACATGGACTTTCAAAAGGTGTTTGATAAAGTACCACGTAATAGATTTGTTAGCAAAATTGAAGCCCATGCGATTTAAGGGGCAAAAGCAAAATACCGCAGATGCTGGAAATCTGAAACAAACAGAAAATGCTGGAAATACTCAGTAAATCAGGCAGACTCTGATTCTCTCTCCATGGATTAAAGGGGCGGTTGCTTCATGGATAAGAAATTGGCTAAGGGACAGAAAGCAGAGAGTAATGGTGAACAGTTGTTTTTCACACTGGAGGGAAGTGTGCGTGGTGTCCCCCAGAGGTCGGTGTTGGGACCACACCGCTCTTTTTGATAATATTAATGAACTGGATACAAAGTTTGCAGATGACATGATACTCGGAAATGTAGTCAACAGTGAGGAGGATAGTAACAGACTTCAGGAGCACAGACAGTCAGGTGAAATGGGCAGACACATTGCAGATGAAATTTAACACAGATAAGTGTAAAGTGATTCATTATGATAGGAAGAATGAGGAGAGGCAATCTAAACTAAATCGTACAATTTTATAGGGCTGCAGGAACAAAGCGAGCTGGGAGTGTACGTACACAAGTCTGAGGGGGCCATTAAAAAATCATAGAGGGTCTTTGGCATTATAAATAGTGGCATAGCGTACCATAGCAATAGCAAGGAAGTAATGCTAAACCTTTATAAAACACTGATTAGGCCCCAGCTGGAGTATTGTGGCCAATTCTGGGCACTACTTTTTAGAAAGGTTGTCAAGGCATTGGAAAGGGTGCAGAGCAGATTTACTAGAATGGTACCAGGGATGAAAGACTTCAGTTATGTGGAGAGACTAGGGAAACTGGGGTTGTTCTCCTTAGAGCGGAGAAGATTAAGGAGAGATTTGATAGAGGTGTTCAATATCATGAAGGGTTTTGATAGAGTTAGTAAGGAGAAACTGTTTCCAGTGGCAGAAGGGTTGGTAATGAGAAGACACAGATTTAGGTTTGAAATTTTTATGTCAAATCTCTACTACTTTAAACTGCAACTCATTCTGCAAACTCACTTAATCTATATCTTTTTGCAATTCTCTTCACTCATCTTTACTGTTCATTATTACTGAGGTTTATTTCAAGCACAAACTTGCATATATTTCCCTCCATGCTAAAAATCCAGGTGATTTATACAGAGAAAAAAGTTGGGGCCCCCTGTCTATCCCTGAGGCAAAGTGATGGAAGGTGTCGTCGACAGTACCATCAAGCGGCACTTACTCACCAATAACCTACTCACTGATGCCCAGTTTAGGTTCCGCGAAGACCACTCCGCTCCCGACCTCACTCCAGCCTTGGTCCAAACATGGACAAAGGAGCTGAATTCCAGAAGTGAGGTGAGAGTGGCTGCCCTTGACATCAAGGCAGCATTTGACCGAGTGTGGCATCAAGGAGCCTTAGTAAAACTGAAGTCAATGTGAATCGGGGGGGGAAAACTCTCCACTGGCTGGAGTCATAGCTAGCACAAAGGAAGATGGTTGTGGTGGTTAGAGGTCAATCATCACAGCCCCAGGACATCGCTGCAGGGAGTTCCTCAGGGCAGTGTCCGAGGCCCAACCATCTTTAGCTGCTTCATCAATGACCTTCCCTCCAACATAAGGTCAGAAATGGGGATGTTCACTAATGACTGCACAGTGTTCAGTGCCATTCACAGCTCCTCAGGTAATGAAGCAGTCCATGCCCACATGCAACAAGACCTGGACGACGTTCAGGCTTGGGCTGATAAGTGGCAGGTAACATTCGTGCCACACGAGTGTGAGGCAATGACTATCTCCAACAAGCAAGATTCTAACCCCCGCCACTTGAGATTCAATGGCATTACCATCGCCGAATCTCCCACCATCAACATCCTGGGGGGTCACCATTGACAAGAAACTTAACTGGACCAGCCACATAAATACTGTGGCAACAAGAGCAGGTCAGAGGCTAGGTATTCTGTGGCGAGTGTCTCACCTTCTGACGCCCCAAAGCCTTTCCACCATCTACAAGGCACAAGTCAGGAGTGTGATGGAATACTCTCCACTTGCCTGGATGAGTGCAGCTCCAACAACACTCAAGAGGCTCAACACCATCCAGGATAAAGTAGCCCGCTTGATCGGCACCCCATCCATCACCTTAAACGTACACTTCCTCCACCACCGGCGTACTGGGGCTGCAGTGTATACCATCTACAAGATGCACTGCAGCAAATCGCCAAGGCTTCTTCGGCAGCACCTCCCAAACCTGCGACCTCTTCCACCTAGATGGACAAAGGCAGCAGGCGCATGGGAACACCACCACCTCGACAAGTTCCCCTCCAAGTCACACATCATCCTGACTTGGAAATATTTTGCTGATCCTTCATCGTCGCTGGGTCAAAATCCTGGAACTCCCTACTTAACAGCACTGAGAGTACCATCACCACAGCGGTTCAAGAAGGCGGCTCACCACCACCTTCTCAAGGGCAATTAGGGATGGGCAATAAATGCTGGCCTTGCCAGTGATGCCCACATCCCATAAATGAATTTTAAAAAGTACAATCTGTGCAATCTTACGGATGAGATGTTAAACTGTGGTCCCACCTATCCTTTCAGGTGGACATAAAAGATTGTGTGGCACTATTCAAAGAGGGGCATGGGAGGTCTCGCACTGTCTTGGCCAACATTTATCCCTCATTAAAACAGATTATCCAGTCATTTATCTCATTGCTGTTGGTGGGACTTACTGTGCACAAATTGGCTGCGTGTTTCCCTACATTTACAGTGACGGCACATCAAAAGTACATAATTGGTTGTAAAGCACTCTGCGACATCCTAGGGTTGTGAAAGGCACTATTGTAGTGGGGTGGTGTGCGCCCAGTCAGCTTCACCTCTGACTGTCTTTTGAGCAGTTCGAATCGCTCCCACACCCCTGGGTTCTAGACACCGGACTTAGGTACAGGCGGCGATACAGAAAATCGAGTAGACAAGTAAGCAAACCAGAATTTTATTACAAGCAGAATACAACAATCTTATGAAAATTAATGGTATGAAATTACAGGCATAAACAATGACACACGGCACATCGAGGGAAAACAACTACATTAACAATCCCCTTATCCTTAACCCACCCCCTATATCTAACTAGATTAAGCTATGAGGGGCCAGGAATTCATGCTCACCAATCCAAAACCTGTTGCTTTAATTGGTAGGGTTTTGAGGTCCGCTCTTGCTGTCCTTTGGGGTATCCCATCACCACGTGGTCTCAGGGCACGGCGCTGAAGTTGTTGGTGCGAAGCACCCTCCTTTTTCCTCAGCTACAGTCGTCGTCGAGTCACGATGGGTTTTCTTCTTCTTCTCCCTTGGGCGGTCGTCGGTGGTAATGTTACGGTCGGGGGTCGATTGGCGGTCTTTATCGTCTGAATGATTTCACTATCCAAGCTTCGAACGCCAGTTTATTCTTTAACCGGGCTATTACTGTCCATGTGACAAACGCCAGCTTATAACTAGGCTGTATGTCTCGATTTTGCTACCCATCCTTCGAATGCCAGCATATTCTTAAATTGGGGTTACACTATATTCACCAAACACCAGCTTATAACTGGGCGTTTGTGCCCCAATGCGTCTTTCCGCTCCCCTTCTCTACCTTTACCGGTTTACCTTTTTCGTCTCGTCTCGTCTGCCCATTTGTGGCCTGTGTGGTTTTGAATTCGGGTCTCATTCTCCTCCCGCGTTTGGCCCCGGTGTACTGGGCGTCGTTGGTTGTTGAGCGGCGCAGGGAGTGAGAAAAGAGCCTGCCACGAGACCAGGGCGCGAGTACGAGAGGCAGCTGGCCAAGGCCACAGGCAAGAGATAAGAGCGATAAGAGAGCGATTGCCACTGATGGGCCTACAATTATACCCGCTTGTCAACTCCTTATCTGCGCGCCAAATCAGGTCAGTCCATTGTCTAACTTTTGGCGGGCTTGTTTAAATGATTACAACCATTTATTTTAGCGACATGTAGAGTGGTTGTCTCCGGGTCTAATGGCCCCGATGTCCTGGTTGTTTGTCATGGATGAAGCTTAATTGTCCCCATCCTGACTTGATGGCTACTGTGAGCTGTTACCGATTAAATATGCAGAAACCTAATGGCCTCGATTCTAGACCCATTCTAACTTGATCTATTTCAAGTTGAATGAACGCATATTCTGTGTTTACTTTGGCTGTCTGGCTCCAGAGTCCTTTTCACAGATTCCTGCATTTTAAGTTTCGTCCCCGGGCCTGCCTGTCTGCAGAGCCCGGTTTTAAAAATCCTGTCGGTTTTGGTCACGAGGTTACAGAAGCCATTTTGGGTACCCTGTTTTTAATAACATGTCCAAACAGGGTCCCTTGATCCATAATTTGGTGAGTGCGGGAATTTTGAGAAACCTGCACTTACAACTATATAAATGCAGGTTCTTTCTTTCCTTCAGTAAAAGTTAATTCCTCTTTTATCATAATTCTTAGCAAATGATTTTTAAAAGGCATTATGATTGTGCCTCCTCTTCAAAAGGGGTCCCTGTGGTAATACTCTCCTTTTAAAAAGGGGCCCAGATGGTGCGACTGTCCCTTGTTGAAAGTGCGAATGCTGAAGCTCCCTCTTAAATCTATCAAAATACTTTAGGACACCAATTATAAATGATTAAAGAAAACCAATCCACTTAGGTCTTAAAAGGAATATAATTTTTCTTTTTAGCCTGCCAGGCATCATGGGAGGCATTAAATAATTTCATAAACTGAATAATGTTCAACCATCTACCACAAGAGCGATTTAACTTAATAGCTCAACTAATGACTAAATGCATGACAATCTAACATCATGTTATTCATGGACAGAGACACAAAAATTAAATATGAAATTTCAAACTGTGAACTAATATTTACAAGAACTAAATTAGCATTTAGAGGCTTCTTTATTTTAAAAAAGATGATTTTTCCCCATTGACGGCATACCATGGTGCTCCATCAAATACCAGATGTTTTTTTGTTTTCGTTTGGTAAATTCCTCCCTGGCAATACAACTAGGGTGGAGTTACAACAAGGATGCTGCCAACATCTCACTGGATCTCATGCCACCAATTTAACTACAAATTCATGGGATTGAATTTCCATCTGAATTTTAGGATACATAAAACTTCAGGTACCTTCAAAGGTTTTTTTCATTTAATATTTCAATATTTATAAAGAGTCTTTTCATTGATTGTAATGTTGTAAGTAGCTGATTTCATGTAGCACCACAAACAATTGAGTTTTATGAAGAAAGAAATGTGCTTATGTAACACCTTATGACATCTGCCAGAAACATGTCAAAGTACTTCCCATACAATAAACTACTTTTGTGTGCAGTGTTTCTACTGTATGCAAACGTAGCAGCCACTTTGTGAACAGCGAGATCCCCCATGAAATGAATGGCCATTTGATGGCAGTGGTTGATGGAGGAATATTGCCCAGGACCTCAGGCTCTCAGATGATAGATAGGGTGACCGCTTTGCGGAACACCTCCGTTCAGTCTGTAAGGGTGACCCCGAGCTTCCGGTCACCTGTCACTTTAATTCTCCACTCCCTCCCACTCAGACCTCACCGTCCTCGGCCTATTACACTGTTCCGATGAAGCTCAATGTAAGCTCGAGGAACAGCACCTCATCTTTCGATTGGGCACTTTACAGCCTTCTGGACTCAACATCGAGTTCAACAACTTCAGACCATAACCTCTGCCCATATCTTTTTTTTTTCCATTTTTTTCTCTCTCTCACGTGGCAGCTGTCTTTCACTCTGCCAGTGCCATTTACACTTCATCTCGAGCCATCTTTTGTTTCTTAACTTGTCCCATTAACACCTCCTTTTGCCTTGCACCATCATCCCTTTTGTTTTGTAAAATCTCTCCTGCTTTCCATTCTATCAGACGTTCCCTTTTGTTCTTTCCTTCCCTGCCCCTACACTTGCTTAAAAACCTGCTCCATCTCCAGCTTTTTCCAGTTCTGACGAAGGGTCATCGACCTGAAACCTTAACTCTGTTTCTCTCTCCACAGATGCTGCCTGACCTGCTGAGTATTTCCAGCATTTTCTGTTTTTATCTCAGATGATAGACTTTGACACTGAACGTCACAGATTCTACACTTTGCGCATGCAACCAGCTTATTTTAAACAACAGATTACAGAGAGAAAAAAAATGCTTCTCTTACCACCTCCCCAGGCTGAAACTGAAGCAGGGACATCATTAGCATCACTGCTCCACAACTGTGCTGTATTGCATGCAGTTAAAGGACAATGTTTTCAAATCCCTCCATGGCCTTGCCCCTCCCTATCTCTGTAACCTCCTCCAGCCCTACAATGCCCGAGAACTTTGCACTCCTCAAATTCTGGTCTCTAGGGCATCCCTGATTTTAATCAATCCATCATTTGCAGCTGTGCCTTCAGCTGTCCAAGCCCTAAACTCTGGAATTCCCTTCTTAAACCTCTTGCGCCCCTCTCTCCTCCTTTAAGACACTCCTTAAAACCTATCTCCTTGACCAAGCTTTTGGTTACCTGTCCTAATATATCTCCTTAAATGGCTCAGCATCAAATTTTGTTTGAAAATGCTCCCGTGAAGCACCTTGGGACATTTTACTACGTTAAACATAGAAACATAGAAGATAGGAGCAGGAGTAGGTCATTCGGCCCCTCGAGCCTGCTCTGCCATTCAATGCGATCATGGCTGATCATCCAAGTTCAGTACCCGGTCCCTGCTTTCTCCCCATACCCCTTGATCCCTTTAGCCTTAAGAAATATATCCAACTCCTTCTTGAATATATTTAATGTATTGGCCTCTACTGCCTTCTGTGGTAGAGAATTCCACAGGTTCACCACTCTCTGGGTGAAGAAATTCCTCCTCATTTCTGTCCTAAATGGCTTACCCCTTATCCTTAGACTGTGACCCCTGGTTCTGGACTCCCCGACCATCGGGAACATCCTCCCTGCATCTAGTCTGTCCAGTCCTGTCAGAATGTTATTAGTTTCAATGAGATCCCCTCTCATTCTTCTAAACTCCAGCGAGTACAAGCCCAATCGTCCCAACCTCTCCTCATACGTCATTCCTGCTATCCCAGGTATCAGCCTGGTGAATCTTCGCTGAACTCCTTCCATGGCAAGAATATCCTTCCTCAGATAAGGCGGCCAAAACTGCACACAATACTCAAGATGTGGTCTCACCAAGGCCCTGTACAACTGCAGCAAGACATCCTTGTTCCTGTACTCAAACCCTCTCGCTACGAAGGCCAACATACCATTTGCCTTCTTAACCGCCTGCTGCACCTGCATGCTTACCTTCAGCGACTGGTGCACAAGGACACCCAGGTCTCATGGCACTTCCCCTTCTCCCAATCTATTGCCATTCAGATAATAATCTGCCTTCCTGTTTTTGCCACCAAAGTGGATAACCTCACATTTATCCACGTTATATTGCATCTGCCATGCTTCTGCCCAATCACCCAACCCGTCCAAATCATCCTGTAGTTTCTCAGCATCCTCCTCACAGCACACACGCCCACCCAGCTTTGTGTCGTCTGCAAATTTGGAGATATTACATCTAGTTCCCTTGTCTAGATCATTAATATATATTGTGAATAGCTGTATATAAAAGTGAAAGGCAGTATATAAATGCACGTTGTTGTCATTGATGTGGCACAGAACATAGTCAGAGTGCATGGATATTGGTCAGTGCTGCCAACTACAAGTCTCATTTGCCGGGTTACACCCCTTATCAGAGTTGATTTTGAATGCCTATATCCATTTTATCACATTTACTGATAAGTAAAGGCCTTTGCCTTTCATCTTCCCATGTGTTCCCCTGGCACGGTTAGAATTTAGTACAATCAGCGAACTAAGACATTCTGCTTACAATACTTTCATCAAGGTCATTAATAAATATTAGAAACAGCAGAGGTTTTAAGACTGATCTCTGGGGGACTCCAGCAGTCACTGCTGCCCAGATTCATTATCTTTTTTTGCTGCAATTTCCCACTTCAAGGTAGAGGCTGCAATGTTGTAGAATGTTCTAATCACGGAAGTGTCTGTTAACAGCTATGTTTAATCACTTCCATTTAATCACTATCAGAACCCTATTTTTATTCGGAGATTTCATTAAAAAGTCCTCATATGTTGACATATGTGGTGTTCTATGATTTGCAGGCAGTAGTGGTAAGCAGTGTGATATCATTAACCGATGACAAAAGGCTGCTAATGACCGCCGCAGTGTTCCTAATGGCTGCTTCCGGGCAAGTGGAAAGCCTTTGCTTCAAAACTTGTTTTTACTGTGTAAATTAAATGAGAGAAAAACAAAATCAATCCTCAGGAATTACAAATTGACTGAGTGCCCCAAGTATTAAATTGAACTTGTATGAAGCTGTAATTTCTCTTTAAGGTAATAGCAGGCCATTTCTAAGTTGTTAGATTCAAGTAGTTAGCTGCTTCAATATGGTTTTGCAGCATGAGAACACGGGAACATGGTCAGTCAAGCCATGGGTGGAATTCTGCATTTATTTGTAATGCATGAGGAGAAAGTTTCACTCTATAACCCTTACAATCACTCAGGGAATAAATTAGTTTGAAGGGGGACAGTGCTTCAGTAAGATTTGTATATGTCTGACATTCAATTTTTACTGCATTGTTGATATTGAGAGAGACAGGTCCTTTTTGGAAAAGGCACCCAGATGGAAGCATACAGGGCAGCTAAGGCATCTACAATCGGTATCTCATGTCTATCGCTGTAAAGCTGCTTGTAAGAAGTTGAAGGAAGTAAAGCAATAAATAGTTCAAGGAGGAGAGAACCTTTGTGAGTGTTTGCTAATCCTCAAAAGTAAGGAAGCCGTTTGTGTCACTTTGACCCTAGAGGACATCATTCATCCTAAGTCTTACAGCTTACAATGTAGCAAGCGACCAAAAATGGCCCATCAACACAAAGGAGGTCGCAAAAGAAGGCTTGCATTATCTAAAGAATGATAGGCTAATAAATGTCATGATTTTTTTCAAGAAATATATTTTCACAAGTGCAACCGTAGCTTTATGTGGATTCTACACTACTATTATAAATTGGCACAAATCACTAAGTATCTGAAAGACTTACAAAGAATAAAGTATGAAAGCAATAAAATGCTATAAAAACAGAGCTGCAGTCTGTTACTAATTGCAAATAAAGAGGCTCTGATGCTGAGAAAGGACAAGTTTCCAAACACAAACAGCATAAATTACACACTGCATAAAAGTTTGCCGCTCATACAAGTCTGGAATGCTATGGTTAGGATGCTGGGTGCTGCTCTATCCTGCATCAGTTCCAGGACTGCTGCAAATACAGAATGGGTGATTTTAGATCTCATGCAGTGCTATTGAATGCAACACAAAATGAACTGTTTACCCCATGCAGTGCTCAACAACATTGTCCCAACCTATCTGTTGGCTTCTCGTGTTGCCACTATGACAGGCCTATATCTGGACCCCTCCTGCAACAGAAGGGGCGATGGGTAACAGCACAAGTTATCATGAAGATGGCCGGTAAGAGTCAATGTTCAGGACGACAGAACGGGGCGCTAATTTTACCCGAAAAGGTGGTGGTGCTACTGGAAAGCACACCACCTCCTGCTTGGGGCACTACCACTGGAGTTCGTGGTGGCATGTAGTGCCGTATCAATGCAGGCCTCCCTCCCCTGCGAGCGCGGCCGGCACCACGAGAAAAAAAGGGAAAGGGGGCAGGTGCGAGCAGTCGGCCAAATTAAAAATGGCCGCTCGACACCTGCCCTTTAACTTGCGCCGTTGCCGGTGCAAAAACGCCCCCTGATCCTGTCACACATATCGTCCGGCGATAGGTCAGGGGGCACAAGGAGGGCGCAAGCAGGGCACTGCGATGACGTCATCACCAGCGGCGCAGTGCCACAGGGCAGTACCAGCTACCGCCGCTGCTAAAGTCCTGCTGAATTTCACGGAAGGAGTTAGCGGCAGCAGTGGTGCCGCACCAGTGGCGCCGCACCCGGGCACTCAGGGATTTGCGCCCTGTTAGCGCCCCCCCGGGGGCACTAACGAGAGGTGCAAAACAACCCAATTTTCCCCCCCTTGGCTTTCAATCCGATAATTAAACCATTAAAAAGTGACCAAAACTGATAAAAACATTCAGAAAAACAAAGAGTTACAAAAATTGGAATGAAACAATTGCCTTTTAAGTAAAAATAAGCCAACAGTCTTGCGGCCCTGGCCAGAAAAAAAAATGAAATGAAATTAAACTGAAAAGGTGTAGTAGCTGCAGCTTTGAAAGAAAGCAATTCTAAATAGGAATTAGTGATGAGGTAGGGGGAAAAAGCAATTAGATTTTCCAATTTACTCATTACTCTTGTAACCTGGTCACGAAGTAGCCTGATGTGGGCTTTTGTAAAGGTGACAGTCCTGGTCTACTCCTCCATGTGCACAGTTTGTGTGTTTAATAAGTTATACAGTTGCTTTAGCAGGAGGACAAATGCTCGGGGACAGAAACAACTGTTTTGGGGACACAGGAGCAGAGGTTTGTGTCTCAGCCTTACAAATGGTGCAAATGTCCCACACAAATGCCACAGTCTGCCTGTTAAGTATGGTGCATTGTTACCTTGTACAGCACCTGTACAGTAAGTTCTGAAACATTTTCCAGGTACTATGTTGATTCATGCCACAGCGAGCAAAGATCAGAGTTCCAGTCTGTGAATGCTGGGTTGATAACCAGTAAGGTACTCGCATCCAGCCCCCATCGCATCCAGCTGGTTCTCAGGCTGACAACCTAGCTATGTGAAAAGGGACTTTGCTACGCAAACAACCCAGAGCATAATCTGCTCTTTGTCAAACAGTGGGTGAAATGGATTGCCTCATGTGCCACTCGGCATGAAAGAGAAGGTAAGCTGTTCAATATTTTTTCTCAATTTCAAATGTCAGCTATAAAGTTGTATTTGAGATCGATATGGAATCACGTTTCTCAATTTGCACTTTTCTTGAGTAAACAAAATTCTTTAAACCATAAAAGTCTGCCTAGTGCCAGAGCATCAGGACCACCAGTGTGTACTTGGGGAGATTAAATAGTCAACTCCCTGTCTCAAGGTCTGAAGACAGCTGTTGGAATTTGCAGTGAATGCTTTTTTTGGTATTTGGGGGTGACATTTGGTGCTCATGTGGGCAAGAGAGGACAGTCTTGGAGAATGGAGAGTTTTCACACATTATCAAGCATACCCAGATCAACTAACAGTCGTTAGATGAAGCACAAAGCTCCACCCATTCTCTCCCAATGACGTGCCTTAACCTTAATATTAGGAAGGGTTCTTTCTACATCATCAATGTGACATTAGAATTTCCCACACCAGTCATTGTTGTGTCACAAGTGAGTCTCCCAATTTAATGATAAAATGTGGGGACTGTTCTGCCATGAACATATGCCAGTTAGAAAGTGCATAGAGCGAGACAGGAAAGCATAGTGTTCTAACCAGTCTCCTGATTTTGCAAGTTTGTAAGCAGTTGAGAAGCTTGAGGACAGCCAGTCATTCACTTGACTTCTATTGTGTAATTTCCCAGTTGTCTGATCTTTGGGCTTGGCTGACTGTCAGTATTATTTCATAGACAAGTTTATCTATTATTTGTTTACTGCTCTTGCATATCTTGTCATCAAAGACTACAGAAAAACACATTCACCTTGGCTGACCCACTACATTCTCAGTCAATGCCATCTAGCATTCAGGATTCAGATTATATGTCTTGTGGGCTCGAATTTCCAAGCCCTGTGGTGGCGGGTTTGGAGGCGGGAGTGGTGGGAAAATCGCAGAATCGGGGGGCAGGAACCCATCCCGCCCCCAACCCGCCTCCGTGCCAATGTCCCAGGAGAGGCGTATCTGACCTGTGCTGGGAGCCACCTCCCCGAGGCGGGAAGGCGATTAGTGCCAATTAACTGCCTGTTAACAGGTAGTTAACAGGCAGTTTTTTGCCTAATTCCTATTTTTAGCCCCAAAGTGTGGGCTTCCCGACAGCTCCGAACCACGCCAAGTTAGTGAGGTGGACCGTTGGTCTGAAGGGGTGGGAGGGGTTGAGATGTCCGTTGTGCAGGTGAGTGATGGGTGCATGTGTGCAGAGGTAAGTGTGTGAGGTAAGTGTAAAGTGTTTTAATAAGATTTACTTACCTTTACTTTCTCCTGCAGGCTTCCTTCCTTCAGTTCTCGGGAGTCCCTCAGTTCACCGGCACAGAAAGCAGAATGGCTGCTGAACTGTCAAAAGCTGCAGCCTCTGCTTTCTGGTCTGGAGAGCTCTCTAACTGAGTCTGAGTAGAGGGACTCAAGTTAGAAGACAGATTGTCAGCGTTTGACAGCTTCACTGAGCTGTCAAATGCTGATTTTTCATCTGTCAAAAGCTCTTGACAGATGAAATGTCAATCGCTGACGTCACCAGTAACCAGGTGTCCCTTAATTGGCCTGCTGAGCCCACTGGGCCGGCTCAACAAGGTCAATCAAGGGAAAATAGCGTGGGTTGGCCACAAGTCGATGGAGGTGGGACTACAACCCAAAAAGTGGGAGTCTCGCCTCCATCACGTCCCCATTGACAAAATCCAGCCCTGTGTACTTTACAATTTTATGTCGCTCTTTCCAAAATTCCTCCACTGCCAAAATGAAACATTTGCTCCAGATTTCTGTAAACATTTTTCTGCTGAACTTTATGCTGTTCAAGGAAAGGAAAAGGAAATTGAACTATTCCCCCTCTCCCTTTGTATGCCCATACCAACATTGAGCACACCCTAAGTCAGATTGCAATATGGACTGGATGGAGGAACAAAGCTTCTTTAATACTGTCCCAGCTGTATCACAGACCTCTGAAAAAACACTCCCTGTTGCACCTGTGCAACAATTCATTCCCACATCAGGCGTCTTTATGCTTTCCAAGTAACACTGCCAATAAAGCCCTCATTACTGTCACATTATGAATAGTTATGTAGCATGGACTCACGCCTAATGGGAACTGCATTGAGACTGCCCACACTCGTTTCATTTAGGATCCTTATGTCCACCAAAGGGAAAAAGCTTTCATCCCATCTGTCAGTGCTAGATTTGAACCCACGAACTGTGGATAAAAGACAGCATTCTAATTGACGACACCATCTCTGTCTATCTAACATATTAGTCCCATAAAGTTAAACAAAGAAGTTAGTAAAACTTTTAATGTAGGAATGTGACAAGTTATTCTTTTGTATTAAAAAGCACAAATAATAACTTCGAGAGCAGGAAAGAAAAAGTAATTGTCATCAGGTGAAGTCTCTGCTTCTGCTCTATTCCAAAGCTCTGAAAACACCTCTTCAACAAAAGTATGTTATTTCTTCCAACTTATCACTTTTTCCCTTGCTGCTTATTCCTCATAGTATAAAACTTTTACAAACCATTTTTATAGTCAATTCATCTTTTCCCGTTTTAATTGTTTGAGATCGTGCCATGATGTGTTGCCTTCTTGAATGCCAAACTTAAATTAATGATACAGACTTCCCCCAGTCACGTCAGGAACCACAGAAAACAGGTGTACAGGCGTAAGGGGGAATGCAATGCAGTTCTTCTTTCAGTGCTTCGGCTGCGCTGCACATCAGCAAGTTTTGATTACCGTGATGGCTCGGAGATTTGCCCATGTAATGGTTAGCTGGGTGCCCACAATACAATCATCTCACATACATATCAGAAACAAACCACAAATGCATTTTCTTAACCAAATTGACTTATTTAAGAATGAGAAAAAACACGGTATGGAATGAGAAAAGTTTTTTTTTAAGCTCAACAACGCTGTTTCCTTCACAAACTGTGATCAATTTGTCCCATCATGGGCTCTACGCAGCCCACTCAATTGAACTCTTTTGTTGTTCTATAAGAACTAACACAGAGATAAACAAGCCATACGCTTAAACATTTGTTTCGTACCCAGTGTTTGCTGTACATGTATGGGAGTCACAGATTATGCATTGGTCAGATAGGAAATTGTTAGTTTCTATCTTGCAACTTTTTCCACAATGTTCTTTAACTGAACTGGCAACCTTCTCTCTCCCCAGATCCTTATTACTAATCCCATTTTATCATTGCTATTCTCTGGTACAACTGTAAATCTCTCATCCCAGTCACTTACAGACTTTGGCGCAGAGTTCCTGTTCTAGCTCCAACAGTGAGTACAAAAATAAAGGACGGACCTAGAGACAGAGCGAGTTTATTTCTCCTTTTCTGCTCTCCCACCTAAAGCGGAGCAGTTTATATTAATGTTTTCCAGGTAGGTCCAACAGCCATAACGCAGTCCGGGGTTTATAAGATAGATTACAGAATATCTTCATACTTACAGGTTATCTGTTCTCATCCTTGGCAAAGAACTGAAGTGCAAATAGAGGAGAGGGAGATGAGAACATAAGGAAGGGGGGGGGGAAATTGACCAAAGAATTATAAGATTTTGTCAGACTTCAGGAATAGAGCCACTTGCAGCTAATGTCATAGCAGTTCTCATTTCTTGATCTGAAATTTAAAAATCATTTAAGCAGGGTCACCTCCAGAAAACCATATAGATCTAAGGAGAAAAGTTTAACGAATAATGTAGCCACTAATAATTCTAATAGGGAATGCAGGAGAAACTTCTTTACCCAAAGGGTGGTAAGAATGTGGAATGCTTTACCACAAGGAGTGGTTGAGGCTAATAGCATAGATTCATTTAAGGGGAAGCTGGATAAGCACTTGAGGGAGAGAGGAATAGAAGGATACACTGATAGGGTTAGATGAAGAGGGTGGGAGGAGGTTCGTGTGGAGCATAAACACTGGCATAGACCAGTTCTGCCAAATGACTGGATTCTGTGCTGGTACCTCTATGTCACTCTATGTAACCACATGTCCCCTATTTATTCTCCCTATATAGATTCCCAGTGCATCAAGTAACCCCTCATTCACCTCCACTATATAGAGCTTCAAGGGACCAAATTCTTTTCTGTCTATTCTTATTAATCCCTGACCCCAGCACATCATTTATATAAATGAAAAGCCTAATAATGTATTCCCTAATTGTCTACGGTTTGTATGCTCGACATACTGAAGTCAACCTGTTGCTAAACATGGATACAGAATTGGCTAAGTGATAGGAAACACAGAGAATAGTGGTGAACAGTTGTTTTTCGGACTGGAGGAAGGTATACAGTGGTGTTCCCCAGGGGTCAGTGCTAGGACCACTGCTTTCCTTGTTATATATTAATGACTTGGTCGTGGGTGTACAGGGCACAATTTCAAAATTTGCAGATGACACAAAACTTGGAGGTACTGTATAGTGAACAGTGAGGAGGAAAGTGATCAACTTCAGGAAGACATAGACAGGCTGGTGAAATGGGCGGACACATGGCAGATGAAATTTAACGTAGAAATGGGAGAGGACATATAAACTAAATGGGACAATCCTGAAGGGGGTGTATGAACAGAGAAACCCGGGGGTCTGTGTGCACAAATCATTGAAGGTGGCAGGGCAGGTTGAGAAAGCAGTTAAAAAGACTTACGTGATCCTGGGCTTCATGAATAGAGGTATAGAGTACAAAAGTGTGGAAATTATGATGAACCTGTATAAAACACTGGTTCGGTCCCAACTGGAGTACTGTGTCAAATTCTGGGCACCGCACTTTAGGAAGGATGTGAATGCCTTAGAGAGGGTACAGAAAAGATTTATGAGATTGATTCCAAGAATGAGGGACTTCAGTTACGTTGATAGACTGGTTGTTCTCCTTGGAGCAGAGAAGATTGAGAGGAGATTTGATAGAGGTGTTCAAAATCAAGAAGGGTCTGGACAGAATAGATAGAGGGAAACTGCTCCCATTGGCGGAAGGGTCGAGAACCAGAGGACACAGATTTAAGGTGATTGGCAAAAGAACCAAAGGCGATGTAAGAAAAAAGAAATGTACGCAGCGAGTGGTTAAGATCTGGAATGCACGGCCTGAAAGGGTGGTGAAGGCAGATTCAATCACGGCTTTCAAAAGGGAGTTGGATAAGTATCTGAAGGAAAGAAATTTGCAGGGCTACGGGGCAAGGGTGGTGGAGTGGGACGAGCCAAAGTGCTCTTGCAGAGAGCCGGCATGGGCTCGATGGGCTGAATGGCCTTCTTTCGTGCTGTAACCATTCTATGAACATCACCTAGAGACAGCATGTTAAAGAATTCCAACCACTTTTGCTTGAAATATACCCTTTCCAGGTGTTTGGCTTAGAATAACGTAGAATGCAAGAGCCTACTCATATCAAGGTGGAGTACAAAGCCCGATTGCAGTTTATCACAAGCAAAACCAAGCACTAAAACAACCACTGACGTGATGAAAATCTCGACGTACACACTCCCATTTACAGTTACCATTACATCTTTCAGTCCTTTCACCGTCTGCAACCGTAAAAATAAATCACCATTTTGAAATCGCTAAGCTAAGGATGAACAGCTTTCAAACAGAGATGCAACTTACAATAACTGTCGACCTCATTGGCAGCAATTCTTAGTGTAGGGGGCATGCAGAAAGTATTCTCAAATCAAGGTTTTCCGGGAATAGACCAGAGATTTACTAGTGCCGTAAGAAGCCATTACAGCATTGTTATTGATCTCACTGTGATCTAATGAATGGTTAAAAGGGCAGGGGTACAAAAACTTGCAAGCTGCCTATTTTTGTCTGCAATCTGTAGAAATCCTAATTAACTTTCTAACTAATCATGCACTATTCATAAATGTAAATATACAGCTAAAAAGTTCCTATTTTTTCATTTTGAAACTCCATCTTCTAGACATTACACATAGAAGGAAACAATAAAACTGCATGCCTTAGCCACCACAGAGTCTAGATAGATTGAAAATGTTATGAACATCAAATCTATAATTGAGAGGTATTTCAAACCTGATCTCCTGGAAATAGGTGCTGATTGCCTGAGTCACCGTCATAACAATGCCTAGTATGAAGTCCAGCAATCTACCATTTAAGGAGCCACTATATACGGCTGCAATATATCTGGAAAGTTTAGGAGCTTTTGCTCAGGGAGCCATGTTATAAATTTTTCTGGTATGATTTGAGTGACAGTCAATAGCATCGCCAAAAGTATAAAAGCTGACTTCCCCTGCTTCTCATATTTCTTGAATTCTGAAGTCAGTCAGTCAGTTGTTGTCTTTCTCCCTCTCTCTCTGTGGCAAGGTATAAAAGGTTGTGTATTGTTACCACATATAACCCTATGAAGAATTGAGTATTGGCCTGACATTACTGTTATGTAGAAGAAAAATCTGTATAATTAATAAAAACTCCAAAAAGGGACATCTTTCAAAAGTGTCAAAATGTCTGTTGGCTGTGATTTTGACCATGGTCCGGCCTAGCTGGTAGCTTTTCAACAGGGAAAGAGAAAAATGAGATGTTGCTTCCAGATGTCTCCTAGCTGATGGAATCTCGGTGATCAGATACCATAATTTTTTTTCAATATATTCCAACTTAACTAAAAAGTGGTTAGTCTGTTAAAGTTTTTCAGTATACGCCATGTGTAATTCTTGGGTCTACTCACCCGTTTTCATGAGTAAACAGCCAGATAGGAAGTCCTTCCCCTCAGCCAGGCAGGAAATACTTCCTCTAACTTGGCACCCCCTGTAAAACAAATTATGCAATGTAGTGAATGCACACATACCTCACTACTCACTCACACTCAGAACTCACTTCATCCCCCACCCACCCATATTCAGATGATCTATTGGAGTATTAGAAATTTCATTTTACCTGCGTTAGTGCTTGTGCTGAACTAGAATAAAACGAGGAGACATTATTAAAGGCCAAGGGAACTTCAAACTAAAATGCAATTGGAGCAGAAACTTCCATATTTACAGCCATAAGCTAGTTGAACAGTGTATCAGCTCGGGCACTGGAAACAGGAGCGCAAGTTTGCACTAAAGATTCCTGTTTAAGCTCATATTTCAAAAAGCAGGGGAGTTCGCCCCGGTGTCCTGTCCAATATTTATCCCTCAACCTACATAATTAATTAGAGATTATCACATTGCTGTTTGTAGAACCATGCTGTGCGCAAAATGGCTGCTGCGTTTCCCTAGATTACAACAGTGACTATGGGCGCGATCTTGCCAGCCCTGGGGAGGCGGGTATGGAGGCAGGACTGCTGGGAAAATGGCAGAATCTGGGGGCAGGTGCCCAACCCACCCCAACCCGCCTCCGTGCCATCTTGCCAGGAGGCGGGTAGACGACCCACGCCGGGTCCCATCTCCTTGGAGGCGGGAAGGGGATTAGTGCCACTTATCTGCCTGTTAACAGGTAGTTAACAGGCAGGTAAGAGGATTATCCCCATTTTGCCCACACAAGTGCAGGCTTCCCGAAGGCTCCGAACGCCGCCAGGGTCATCGAGGCAAGCAGTGGGTCTGCAGGGGTCGGAGAGGTGCAAAAGTGCACTGTGAAGGTAGGTGATGGGTGCACGTGTGGAGAGGTGAGTATGTGAGGTGAGTGGAAAGTGTTCGTAAAAGTTTACTTACCTTTGTTTCTTCCTGCAGGCTTCAAGAGTTGGGTATGTGGAGAGTCTCGCACCTCCGCGGCAGAGATGACAGATGGCCGCTGTATTCTCCAATGCAGCAACCATCTAATTTCTGCTAAATAAAGAGGCTTGATGAGCCTTGAATTCAAGAACTCATCAAACTACAGAGAATGTCAGTGTTTGACAGCTTCACAGAACTGTCAAACGATGACAATTCATCTGTCAAAAATGTTTGACATATGAAACATCATATGTTGACTTTCTCTGTAACTGGCTTTCCCTTAATTGGCCTGCTAAGCCCACTGGGCGGGCTTAACAAGGTCAATCAAGGGAAAATAGCGTGGGTTGGCCCGAAGTTGCTGGAGGCGGAACTGAAACCCGACAAGTGGGAGTCCCGCCTCCAAAAACTCCCCATTGGTAAAATCCAGCCCTACACTTCAAAAGTACTTCATTGGCTGTAAAGCGCATTAAGACATCCTGAGGTTGTGAAAGGTGCTATATAAATGCAAATCTTTCTTTTTCGTTCTATCTTCCACCAGCAATTTTCTTTTATCATCTCCATTTTGACCTTCCCATTCTACCATGCCACTTCACACCACATAACTGAAAGAGAATTACTGGAACATAAATGTACTCTATTCACACCGCAGGAGCAGAATATTTTATTGATAAATAGCAATCCATCAGTGAGATATAATGCTGCTGTATATACCATACAATGATGTGCCTGTATTACTTTAGAGTAACACTCTTATATATATATTATATTATACAATGATACAGTCTACATTACTGTACTGGGTTTTGAAACTTCTATCGTATAATATCACCTATACATGTTACCAATGTTTAACGCCGTCTTGGGTTTTACTTCCTTAGAATCTATCATTTTAATTGACTGGAAATTAGGCCAAACATTCAATAAAGATGCAGTTTGTGCTGCCAATTAAGACGCAAATAATATATTCAAATCTGGATACAAATGCAAGTGCTGGTATTCATCTGGATTTTAGCATAAAATAGAAAGTGGGGATTATGAGCCATAAAAAAAGTGAGTCAAATAGTGATGGAATGTATCAGAAGCAGAATGAAACAATAAGTGTTTAATAATCAGGATATTTTATATGGTTTCCTTATTGATAAAGGAACCATAAACAGAAGGAAATGCAGTAATGAAAAGCAAGATATACACACAAATGTGTATATATATATAATAATTAGGTGTCTACTTCTCATTGTGTTTAATAAAGTTCCTCAGTTTGTAGCAACTGTATACAGAGCTCCAACTGAAATTGGTGAAAGGCAATACAAGGATCATGGTTATAAAGATGGGCCATCTAACCAAAAACCCTTTGTATAAGAGATATGGAGACAGTATTCATCTCCTGTTGCACTCATCCAATGTGCTGTTCAGTACAGGGCACACTTCCACAAATAATTTGATTGGAGACAATGAAATTTGAGAAGTAAACGTCAATGCGTTATGCAAGTGACCAACCAGGAAAGTGACATTAGTGTAACATCTCATGCAAAGAGAGACATAAAAACAAACTGTAAAAGCTTCTATAGGTATGTAAAAAGGAAAAGATTAGTGAAAGTAAATGTGGGTCCCTTACAGGCTGAAATAGGAGAAATTATAATGGGGAATAAGGAAATGGCAGAGAAATACTTCGGCCGTGATTTTTATTATCAATGCAGCTTGGGGGCGGGACAGCTGCCTTCTGGGTTCCAGTCCCACCCCCAATGATATCAGACGCAATTTTGCATCAATTGGCCTTGTTAAGCCCGCCCTGCAGGCTGGCTGGCCAATTAAGAGGAAGCCGGGGTTAGATGGCGTCAGTTGATGACGCGTCATCTGCCAGTTTTCTTAAAGAGGCCATGCACAATTTTTTTGACAGCTGATTTTTCAGTTTTTGACTGCATTGAGGTGCTAAAAACACTGACAATCACTGTACAAAGGTGAGCCCTTGCACCCAGGCTCTCCAGTGACTACCTCCTTAGGCTAGAACAGATGGCAGCTGCAGGTGAGGTTACAGAAGTGATCTGTCACTGTTGAGAGAGGTTCTTCCAATGAGGGGAGACTAAGCACACAATTCAAAACTTGTCACATACAGAAAAGTGTAAATGCATTAAAAATTATTTTCCCAACATTTTCTTACCTCTGAAACTCACCAGTGTACCATTGGATACTTCACACCACTTCTGCAGCTCTTATCAATGCAGAAACATTACAATAGACCCACAGCATGCCACACTTACCTGGCGTGGTGTCCGGACATCGGGAAGCCCGCAGTAGACCTGTTTAAATAGCAAAAAGCCTCTTAACAGCCTGTTAGCAACCTGTTAACAAGCAGTTAAGTGCCTATAATCCTCTTCCCACTGCTAGGTGTTGGGTCCATGTGCAAATCGAGGATCTGACACCTGGGAAGATTGTTTGGAGGTGGCTTGACAGCGGATTTCCGACCCACTGTCAATCTTTGCAATTTTGCCGGATGTCCTGCCTCCAAACCTGCCCCCTCAGCGTGGGCAAAATTCCAACCTTTGTGTCTGTCTTCATGGAAGAAGACGCAAAAAACTTCCTGAAAATAGTGGAGAACCAAGGCGCGGGCGAGAATGAGGAACTGAAAGATTATTAGTATTAGCGAAAAAATAGTACTGGAGAAATTAATGGGACTGAAATCCGATAAATCCCCTGGACCTGATGGTCCCACGTCCTAGGGATTTGAATGAACTGGCTATAGAGATAGTGGATGTATTGGTTGTCATTTTCCAAAATTCCATAGATTCTAGAACAGTTCCCACAGATTGGAAATAGCAAATGTAACCCCACTATTTAAGAAAGGAGGGAGAGAGAAAACGAGCAACTATAGACCAGTTAGCCTAACATCAGTCGTAGGGAAAATGCTAGAATCTATTATTAAGGACTTGATAACAGGGCACTTAGACAATAATAATAGGATTGAGCAGAGTCAACACGGATTTATGAAAGGGAAATCATGTTTGACAAATCTGTTAGAGTTTTTTGAGGTTGTAACTAGCAGAATAGATAAGTGGGAATCAGTGGATGTGGTGTGTTTGGATTTTCAGAAGGCATTCGATACGGTGCCACACAAGAGGGTATTAAACAAATTGGGCTCATGAGATTGGGGGTAATGTACAAGCATGGATTAAGGATTGACTAACGGACAGAAAACAGAGAGTAGGAATAAACAGATCATTTTTGGGTTGGCAGGCTGTAACTAGTGGGTTACCGTAAGGATCAGTGCTTGGGCCTCAGCTATTCACAATCTACAACAATGATTTGGATGAGGGGACCAAATGTAATATATCCAAGTTTGCTGATGATACAAAGCTGGGTGGGAATGTTGGGCTGGATTTTCTCAATGGAGACGTGTTGGAGGCGGGACCTCTGGTTTCCGAGATTCAGTCCCGCCCCCAGCGATGTCTGACCAACCCATGCTATTTTCCCTTGATTGGCCTTGTTAAGCCCGCCCTGCAGGCTTGCTGGTCAATTAAGGGAAAGCCGGTGACAGATGACGTCAGCGTATCACGCTTCATCTGTCGAAAAAATTTTGACAGGTGAATTGTCAGCGTTTTGACAGCTTTGAGAAGCTGTCAAACATTGCCAATCTCTGTTCAAAGGTGAGCCCTTGCACACAGGCTCACCAATACCTCTCTCCTCAGCAGAAAGCAGATGGTTGCTGCATCTGAGAATGCAGCAGCCATTCTGTCATCTCTGCCGTTGAGATGAGGCACCTCCAGATCCTCAGAGGTTGAAGCCTGCAGAAAGAAGCAAAGGTAAGGAAACTTTTTCCAACACTTTATACTCACCTCTCGTACTTACCTGTCCACACTTGCACCCATCACTCACCTCTCACCCCCGCAAACCCACTGCTCGCCTCACTGACCCTGGCGAGGTTCGCAGCCATCGGGAAGCCCGCAATTGCAGGCGTAAAATGGGGATAAGCCTCAAAACTGCCTGTTAACTACCTGTTAACAGACAGTTAATTGGCTCTAATCCCCTTCCCGCCTTGAGGAGACGCGTCCCTGCGTGAATCGGGTACCCGCCTCCTGGGAAGATGGCAAGGAGGCGGGTTGGGAGCGGGATCGATACTTGCTCCCAGTTTCTGCCATTTTCCCGGCAGTCCCGCCTCCATACCCGCCTCCCCAGGGCTGGGAAAATCCCCCCGTAAGTTGTGAGGAGGATGCAAGGAGGCTTCAAAGGGGTGTAGACAAGCTAAGTGAGTGGGCAAGAACATGACAAATGGAATATAATGTGGAGAAATGTGAAGTTATTCACTTTGGTAGGAAAAATAGAAAAGCTGAGTTTTTTTAAATGGTGAGAGATTGGGAAATGTTGGTGTTCAGAGGGACCTGGGTGACCTTGTAAATGAATCACCGAAAGTTAACATGCAGGTACAGCAGGCAATTAGGAAATCAAATGGTATGTTGGCCTTTATTACAAGAGGGTTTGAGTATAAGATGTTTTACGGCAATTATATAGGGCCCTGGTGAGACCACACCTGGAGTATTGGGTACAGTTTTGGTCTTACCCAAGGAAGGATATACTTGCAATAGAGGGAGAGCAACGAAAGTTCACCAGACTGATTCCTGGGATGGTGGGATTGTCCTATGAGGAGAGAGTGTGTAGGCTAGGCCTATATTCTCTAGAGTTTAGAAGAATGAGAGGTGATCTCATTGAAACATATAGGCCTAGAAACGGGGCGCCAAGCTCGCCTGAGCACCAGAAGTTCCGCCCCGGAAGGAGCCGATTGTGCCAGCGCGATATTCAGTTTCAGCGCTCCAAACGGAAGCGGGGCGCTGCTCGAGGCGCCCCGCGTCCCTCTTGGGGTGCTGAAACTGAATATCGCAGCGCAACGTGCCGCAGCGCCACCGCGCTGCAGTACTGCAGGCCTTCCTCCCCCTCTTAAAGGGGAGGGGCCCGCACCAGCGCGATCAGAGATCGTGAGTGCCGGCAAAAGAGCCCGGCACCGAGGAGAGGTGCTGTGCTCTTGGGACACAGCTGGCACTGCCCGGGGGGGGGCTCAGGAGGCCGGGGACGGCGGCACGAGGAAGTGCTGGCAGGCAGCCAGCAAAAAAAATGGCCGCGCCGCACCTCCCCTTTAGTTAGCGCCACTACCGCCGCAGGTCGGCCCCCCTGAACTGGTCGCAGATTGCGACCGGCGTTATAGCGGGGGGCGCGACCCAATATCGCGATCATGGCGGTACCGGGGCGCTGCGTACACTGATAACATCATCGGTGGCGGCGCAGCGCTACAGGCTAACGCCGCCATTAGCGCCCCGCTAAATTTCACGGGGGGCGTGGCCAGTGACGCTAAAGCCACCAAGTGCCCTCTTTGGGCGCTAACTGGTGGCACAGCCCACCGAATTTCTAGGCCATAAAATTCTTACAGGGCTCGACAGGGTAGATGCAGGGAGGATGTTTCCCCTGGCTGGGGGGTCTAGAACCAGGGGTCACAGTCTCAGAATAAGGGGTCAGCCATTTAGGACTGAGATGAGGAGAAATTTCTTCACTCAGAGGGTGGTGAATCTTTGGAATTCTCTATCCCAGAGGGCTGTGGAGGCTCAGTCATTGAGTATATTCAAGACAGAGATCGATAGATTTTTGAATATTAAGGGAGTCAAGGGATATGGGGATAGTGCAGGAAAGTGGAGATGAGGTCGAAGATCAGCCATGATCTTATTGAATGGTGGAGCAGGCTCGAGGGGCCAAATGGCCTACTCCTGCTCCTATTTTTTATGTTCTTATGATATCATTTCTTTAATTGCAGTTTATAGGAGTACTAAGCGAAGGCACACCATTAGTCTTTTGAATATACGGTGATTAGGTAGGGAAACGGTAGAGTTCTCCTAATTAAGTGCCTGCTGCAACTTGAACTGTGCAATGTATTTAGTCTATTAGAAAAGGATAGATGGTGTAAAATGAATGACATTGGCACAAATTTGAAATTAAGTGACCAGAAATGGTTAATGCTATTTTTCCCACAACTGATCAGTTGCAACAAGCAAGTGACCAGTGGTAAATTGATTGTCATCTTAGCACTTACCCTTTTTATTTTGCAACCCCTTGAGCCCAATCCATGTTGGCACTTTATTTCAAAAGCAAGGTACTGCGAATGCTGGAAATCTGAAATAAAAACAGAAAATGCTGGCAACACTCAGCAGGTCAGGCAGCATCTGCGGAGAGAGAAACAGGTTAACATTTCAGGTCAATGAACTCTGTTTCTCTCTCCACAGATGCTGCCTGACCTGCTGAGTATTTCCAGCATTTTTTGCTTTGGCACTTTATTTGTCCACATTTCTTACGCTATGAGGATATATATTTTCAGCCAGAAAGAGAAAAATAAACCCTGCCAACTTTATTTTTTGAGCAATGGAAATATGACACACAAACCAAACGCTGCATTTGATAACACAAATAAATCAAATGTAACTTCTTTTAATATAAAAGGCTGGATAGTTCTCCAATTCTGAGCTGGGAGACCGTGACAAGGTTGCAAAATGTCAGCTTGCATCAAATCAGAGAAGTATAGCATTATCTAATTGTGTTGTATCAATAAAATAAACCAAACTCAGTTAAAGGATCTTTTTAAAAAAAAAAAAAAAATTACTGCAATGAATTCAATGTATCATCTTAATTTTTTTTTCAAACATTTATAAATACTGATGGAGTTGCTGAAGAAGCTGAATTCACATCAATGGAGAATGATGCTGGAATTGTGTGCTTGGTTGTATTACCACACTTAATGCTCTGTTTTCACTGATACTAATGCAATGCTTACTGTAATTACTGCAAAGCTGAATTTTCTGCATGCAATTCAACTCCGCTCTAACAAATTAGCATATAATTACTAAAACATCAATTAAGCCAATTATTAGGGTACAGAGCTGCCTAAAATAACAAGACAGATATAAACATGGTGCTTCAAGTGCCTCATAATTCACAACTGAAGTAGATTGAAACACCACTGCCAGGCATTCAATATCTTACCATGTTTATGAGTTCAGAAATGTATTGTAGGTGATGATGCTTTACAGTGGGAAAGCTGGAAAAAGAGGGACATCTAAAAGAAGAAAGATGATCCTCCTATTACTCACAGAACAAGAACCAATTGGTTGGCCTTGATGCATAAGGCCGTGGTTCTATCTCGACAAAGATGGTCTTAGCTACATCTGTTGCTTATTGACCATTGACTTGGGCTTACACTAAAATGAACTGCAGTTGTGAACATAGCTCAAGTTCTGTATTTTTATTCTACAGCCATCAATGGCTAATCTTACTGACTTCTCATGGTCAACAATGTCCAACTGTATCCAGGAGGTCCCATCATGTAGACTTCCGCGTATATTCATTTCCAAATGCCTGAGAAGCATCAGCTGGCCACAATGCAGCACAAAGTCCACCAGTTCGAAGGCTCATTGGGGATGATTTCTGTGTCCCCTGCTATCCCATTTGCAGTTTAAAAACCTGGCGGTCATTGGACGTGCAACGGAAGCATTGACTTCACTAAGTTCCTGGCCATGCCGATTTTCAAGTGGCTCTCAGTCCATGGGGTGAAAGCTCCCATCGAAAAGAGGGTGGGTGCCTTGTGAGTATCCGCTAATCAGGGTCAAATTACAGTGATGACCTCCAATCCTATCAACAGTTCCTTGTTCACCAAACTTAGGCGGTACAGGCCAGGAGGAGGCCACTTCAGTGTCTATTGAATGGATCCTCAGCTGCAGTAATATAAAGCTGATTACAGGTTGGGCACACATTTTTCTTGCAGTCACTTGTGGGTTTTGAGCCTGAAAGACTTCCACATTTAATGTCCTTGCAGCAAAGGTTCGGCAAAGATATTGGCTGCTGATCTAAAGGGGTGCTTCTTTTCACGCCCAACACTTTTACCCCTCCCCTTTTAAAGTGCTGCTACAGGCCCTGCAAATTCAGTTGCCCCATACGATTTCTCGCCTCCAGATTGACAGGCTGCCTATTGAGGATAGCCATTGGTGCTGGTAGCCCGTCGACCACATTATAATGAGGATGTATCACACAAGTGATAGGCAATGACTATCTCCAACAAGAGAGACTAGCCACCTCCCCTTGACATTCAACGGGATTACCATCGCCAAATTCCCCCCCACCATCAACATCCTGGGGATCACCATTGACCAGAATCTTAACTGGACCAGCCACATAAATATGGTGGCTACAAGAGCAGGTAAGAGGCTGGGTATTCTGTGGCAAGTGACTCATCTCCTGACTCCCTTTCCACCATCTACAAAGGCACAAGTCAGGAGTGTGATAGAATACTCTCCACTTGCCTGGATGAGTGCAACTCCAGACATTCTACACCATCCAGGACAAAGCAGCCCGCTCGATTGGCACACCATCCACCACCTTAAACATTCACTGCCTCTACCACTGGCATACCGTGGCGCAGTGTGCACCATCTACAAGATGCAATGCAGCAACTCGCCAAGGCTTCATCAATAGCACTTTCCAAACCCGCGACCTCTACCGCCTCGAAGGACAAGGGCAGCAGGCACATGGGAACACCAAGCTCTCCTCAAAGTCACACACCATCCTGACTTGGAAATACATGAAAGTTCCTTCATCGTCGCTGGGTCAAAATCCTGGAACTGCCTCACTGACAGCACTGTGGGAGTACGTTAACCTCACGGACTGCAGTGGATCAAGAAGGTGCTCACCACCACCTTCTCAAGGGCAATTAGGGATGGGCAATAAATGCTAGCCTTGCCAGCAATACCCAAATCCCATAAATGAATAAAAGAAAATCCTGAACCAAAACGTTCAGGTCACCCGCTGACTCCTCCAGGCCCCACGTTAAAATCACCCTCATTGTCTTGGATTCTTCTGAAGATTTAAAAAATGAACTATTTTAATGGGGGAAGGGAAGTGAGTATACAAGTGGCATCCAACTCCCAAAATCTCATCTACAAATATCTGTCAACTTCCTTAAGCCACCACAACCCATTCACATTGAATTAAGCAATAGTACTACACTTACATGATTGACTGTAAGACTGGCTCTTGGGAAACTACAGCCAGGAATCTTCTTGGAGCTGCTCCCACTCCACTGCCACAACTCCACTAGAGCATAGACAGCTTGTGTCAGCACTTCAGAATGATGTTATTGGCTGGCGATATTATCCGCCTGTATGGTGCTCACCAGAAAGCCCCCGCCCTGCTTGAGCTATTCAAAGCCGAACTGTACTGTGGTTTGAAAAGTCTCCAGGCAGCATCTAACTAATTGAGACCAGGCCAGATGCCCTCCTGAATGGTTGATAATCTTTCATGCTTCACATGCTGTAGGGTGCGGTAGCATAGTGGCCTGGACTAGTGAGTTCAAATCCCACCTTGACAGCTGGGGAATTTAAATTCAGTTAATGAAATAAATCTGGAATAAAAAGCTAGTATCAGTAACGGTGACCATGAAACTATCGGATTGTCGTAAAAGCCCATCTGGTTAACGAATGTCCTTCAGGGAAGGAAATCTGCCGTCCTTACCCGGTCTGGCCTATATGTGACTCCGGATCCACAGCAATGTGGTTGACTCCTAACTGCCCTCTGAAATGGCCGAGCAAGCCACTCAGTTGTACCAAACCACTATGAAAAACAATAATAAGAATAAAACCGGATGGACCACCCGGCATCGACCTAGGCACTGGCTTCAGACACGACAACAGCACACCCAGCACCTCCAAGTTCCCCTCCAAGTCACACACCATCCTGACTTGGAAATATATCAACGTTCCTTCATCATCGCTGGGTCAAAATCCTGGAACTCGCTCCCTCATACCATTAGAGGTCATCACCGGTCGACAAATGAATGGTCGAAACCATACCCATCTTGGAGAGGGGTAAGAGAAATAGGCAGGTATCTCCATCAGGAGAAAATATTTGGACTCTGGTTGTACATACCCCAGATGGCTGTGGATGCTCATATACATAGTATATTCAAGGCTGAGAGTGATGGATTTCTGGGCACTAAGGGAATCAAGGGATATGGGGATAGGGCAGGAAAGTGGAATTGATGTAGAAGATCAGCCATGATCTTATTGAATGGCGGAGCATGCTTGAGGGGCCATATGGCCTACTCCTGCTCCTGTTTCTTATGTTCTTCCATCAATTCCTGTGATAGCTAGATTTCAATCCCAATAACTGAGAATGACTAGAGATGTGTAACTATGGCACCTATTTCAACATCTTTGAAACTTCAGTACACCATCATGATGCCTGACTAAAGGGGAAATATGTCTGGTACGGGATCTGAAATTGATTCTCACATAACCAGCTGAACTTGTAACCTAAAAAGATGGTGCA
The DNA here is from genome assembly GCF_052327205.1 of Somniosus microcephalus. Lineage (NCBI taxonomy): Eukaryota > Metazoa > Chordata > Chondrichthyes > Squaliformes > Somniosidae > Somniosus > Somniosus microcephalus. Next base: position 232,729,822 of record NC_140994.1, read on the forward strand.
AATATCATCCCAACCTCCTTAGAAAACTCACCTTTAAGTCCTTTTAATGAAGCCTGAACTCATTGGGCTCGATTTTACTAATGGAGGCGGGTTGAGGGTGGGCCCGCTCCTCGGCAGCTTTCCGTCCCGCGCCTGGCTGCCGCCTCCCATCACTTACTATTTTGACTTGATTGGCCTTGTTACGGCCGACGTGCGGGTCCCTCCAGGCAATTGCTTGGAGGCTGTCAGTTTCTCGCGTTGATTGAATGAAAATTTAAAGGGGCCATGTCCCCTTTGGAAAAAATGTCAATGGGATGGATTGGTGCTATATTATATAGAAAGGGGAGTTGACAGCATCTGTTCTGAACAAAATTTAATGAATTAAATTGCTGGTCATATTATTCCAGAAAGATATTAATGATTTTTTTATATATCAATTTATTATCTGACTATGAAATGAAAAAGATGCCAGATTTGTTCCAATCGTTGGCTTAGTAATAGTAATGTTTTTTCTCTTAAATGTGCTGGCTGCTGCAGGAACGGCAAGTCCAATAACTAAGGCTGCATCCAGGTTCAATGAGGGCTCTCTCCATGCTCTTGTCGAGGGAGTTAGAGGATGTCAGGAGGTCCTCTTCCCTGGAAATGGAAGGAGGAGGCCTCCTCAGCAAACTAAGGCAGCTTGGCTACAAATTGCTGGCGAGTTGAGCTCGAGGTCTGTGTGCAGACGCACATGGGTTCAGTGTGGAAAAAGGTTTAATGATCTGCTGAGATCACCTAGAGTGTGGCCTCTGTGTTCTGGGAAATGGAAGTTCAAGAGTGAGGGCTCAGGGAGAATTCCATGTAGAATGTTGGTGGTGACACTGAGCGCAAACCACGGTTTATTGGACAGATGATGCCTGGGGTTTTGAGATGGTCGGACTTATATTCATCTCCATGTGCCAGCCACCTGTGGTTGAAGCGTAAGCTTATGCGAATCTGGCATGGATGAGTGCATCCCTTGCCTGACAGCTAGCAATATGGTCGCTTGCTACTGGATTGGCCACCTCCGGCCCCGCAAGGCGTCACTCCCCGTCCTTCCCCTCATCCTCTTCCTCATCCTCTTCATCTTCCTTCAAGGAAGCAGTGTGCTGAGCCACTTGTTCATCCGGCAGCACTAAGCCGCACTGCTCTTCCTCTGAAACTGACGACCAGGATGAGAGGATGTAAATGGTTCCCATCCCGTTGTTATAGATTTCAGTTGAGGCAAGGAGCTTGCAAGCGCAAACTCAAAGTGGCCTGAAATTATTCCCAATCAGTTCAAACAGCAGATGTGTGTCAGCTTGACCAGTCACAAGGTCAGTAGATTTGCAAAATCTTATCCCAAACCTCCAACAACAAAGTTGTTCGCATTTGAATGCCAGCCAAGTTACAGGAGCGCTTTTAAAGTTCTGCACCAATAATGACTACAGATCATGTCCTCCACCAACTTGTCTCCTTGCAGCAGGACTGTTTCTGACAAGACGGGAAACAGGAGCCAGAGGCATGAAAATGGGAAACCTCTATCAAAATAAGATTATCAAGGCAGTTAACAGGCTCTTAACTGCCTTAACTACCTGTCCCACTGGTTGGAGTCGAGTCAGTTTGG